>NC_141697.1:992010846-992738346 GCF_964263255.1 Lissotriton vulgaris | reverse complement strand
AATATCTATATATATCTATATATATATCTATCTATATATCTATCTATCTATCTATATATATATATATATCTATCTATATCTATCTATATATCTATCTATATATCTATCTATATATCTATCTATATATATATATATATATATATATATATATATATATATATATATATATCCGTAGGTTTCACACCAGTTATAGTTAGCTGGACATTTTAAACATACAGAACCATTGAAATTCCCCCGTTCTAGTTAGTTGTACTCACTATAACTCGTGCGCCTGCAATCCACGGCTGATGATGTCACATATTACATCATTCATAAAATGGTCAGTGACATCACTGATATCTCAGATGACATCATCCAGTGAATGTGGTTTGCTTTGATATTTAAATATGTATGATAAATACACTACTTTGCATTGAAGAATGAGTGGATATATAAGTATAAATGTGTGAATGGTGGATTTAGTAACCGTGTCATTGATTGTTTCCTTGACTAATTTGTAGAGTCTCACTTTATATAATGTGTAGTTACTAAACTGTGTGAAAGTCTTTATTGCTTTGTCTTCATTGCTATGTTAAAGACTATATTTGGTATTGGTTTCTTAACTGAGTATTGGAATGGGTAAATGAATGTCTATGTGGTTTGGTGGGGTGTGTATTGCCCAAAAATGTGTGAATAGTTCATTCAGTAGGTAAATGAGGTTAGGACTACATTTTATAACAGTTGTTTCAGTGAGTGTATATGTTTATGGGTGTGGTGGTGATGAAACATTTCTTTCAATGGTACATCTCCATTAAACTTGAAAAAAAGCAGTGCATCATTAAACTTGAAAAAAAGCAGTGTATCTTACAGTTATATCTAATTAAGTGAGCCTAAGACTTAGTGATTGTATGAGTCACTGTATGGATAACTGTATATTTCTAATAGTGATTTTATAACACACTAAGTGTGAGTTACTATCTATATGAATAGATGAAGTGGTGTTTGTATAAGTTTGTAAGTGAGTGAATGTAAGTATGATCCATTGTTTGCATAAGTCAGTAAGATGTCTTTATAAGTGAATACAATGTGTGCTGGTGTGTAATGTTGAAATAGGCGTATAAGTATATTTGATAGTGTTCTGTTAATTATTCACCGCATATAACACTGAATCTATAGGTAAGTGATTAGATGTGTGTATAGATCTATGAATCACAGAGTGGGTGTTTAGAAATATCTATTGGTGTGTCAATGGTTTCAAATATGGCACTTTCTATTTTACATTGAGTGATGAAATATTATACTAGTGTGTAATGAGGTGTATTTCATTGTCACATGGATGATGTCATCAGTGATGTCATTTGAGATGTCATCAATGATGTCACTGACATGTCATGAATGATGTAATATGTGACAGCAGTGGATTGCGGGCGCGCGAGCTATAGTGAGTACAACTTACTATAACAGGGGAATTTCAATGGTTTTGTATGAATAAAATGTCTACTAACTAGAATGTGTGAAACCTATGTTTTTTTCTGTGAATTTGCAAGGTTTATTAAATGCTAATTCCTAACTATAGCGTGGCTGAAACCTATGGTTTTTTTCTTTGAATTTCAATGGTTTTGTAAATAATTTTTAAATGTATTAATTATATTTTATATACTGATTTACTACATTATTTTAAAGTATTTATTTTTAGATATTTTATTTTTTAAATTACATTACATATTTTTAATATAAATTGGAAAAAAAATTATTTACACCTCTCTGCAACGCAGTCCCCTGGCTCGTTTGCAGAGGGGGAACTAATTCCCCTTGCATACTGGGGGTCCCTGGGGGCCAACTAGCCCACCTGGAACCTCCAGTATGCGCTAGGGGGCTGCATTGCAGGGAGGTGTAATGAGGCCACACCCTTTTTTACACCGCTCTGCAACGCAGCCCCCAGGCACGTTTGCATAGGGGGAACTAATTCCCCTTGCATACTGGGGGTTCCTTGGGGCCAACTAGCCCACCAGGAGCCTCCTGTATGCGCCAGGGGCCTGCGTTGCTTTGTCCCGGGGGGTGGCGGTCCCCGGGGCAGTGTGGGGGGATTGGGGCCACCCCCCACATTTCTATATCACGATGCCCCCGCGATTTGGTCCCCCGGGGTGTAATTTGAAAAAAACCAGACTGGGTTTAAAAAAAAAAAAAATTGGGGCATTGGTGGTCCTTATGGGACCACCTGGGCAGGCCTAGGGGTCAGGGTGTTTCTACCCTGCCCCCATTTTGTGTTCCACATGTTTGCTTTTCTGCCGTCTTGTGCCTCGGTCAACCGAGCACAAGATGGCTGCCAACAATTTCTGGTTTGGAGTGCTGACAGACAGTTGACAGCATTTCAGCATGCAGCTCGTGCTTGGGAAGGTACGCGTACGATACGCGTGTATATATATATATGTATATTCACTGAAAAAAACCATAGGTTATAGACCATATATAGTTAGGGATTAGCATTTAAAAAACCTTATTTTATTTGCACAAAACCATTGAAATTCCATATATAGTTAGTTGCACTAACTATATATCGCGGACCCGCAATCCACTGCTAATGATGTCACATATTACATCATTCATGACATGGTCAGTGACATCACTGATGACATCACTGATGACATCTCAAATGACATCACTGATGACAACACCCAGTGACTGTATGTTTCTGTAAAGTTAAAATATGTCTTACATATTGAAGAATGAGTGGATGTATAAGTGTCTGGATGAAGGATTTAGTAGGTGCATGACTGACTGTATGAGAGAATGATTAAATGTGTCTCACTGAGTGCATGGGTTAGTGATTAAAGTGTCTTAATTTGGCAATCATTATTTATGTTCTTCTGTAAACTGCTGCATGTTTAAATCAGTAGCTATATCAGTAACTATATGGGTTATTGAATGGTTGCCCAAGTATTTGTATGGGAGACTGAGTATGTGTGTGGGTGGCTGGGAGGTGTATAACTCTGTGCATAGATGTGTGAGCAGTTGATTCCCTAGGTGTATGGCTTCAAAAGTGCATGTAGAAACAGCTGTATGGACAGTTGACTGTGTGCATGAGTATATTGGTGAGTGAATGGATATCTCAGTTCTACATGTCAAAGTAAGTACATATGTAAAACACACTCCATGTGAGAGTTGACATATATAAATAACTGAACATAGGAGCCAGTGAATGTGAGAGTGGCTGTATGAATCATTGTGAACTTGTATCAAGGATTGTATAAGAGAGTAAATATGTGTTAGTATATGTTTGAATAAGTAAGGTGTGTATAACTGTATAGTTGAGGAAATGGAGGTGTGATTGATTCTTTGCATGACTGACTAGGTGTGTGAGTAACTCCATGGATGTGTGACAGTCTGTGAGTGCCTGTTTACACTGAGTGTATCTAAGGTTATATTAGAGTCTGAAGATGTATTATCACATAAATGATATCATCAGTGATGTAATCAGTAATGTCAAATGAGATGTCAGTGATGTCATTTGAGATGTCATCAGTGATGTCATCAGTGATGTCATCAGTGATGTCATCAGTGATGTCATTTGAGATGTCATCAGTGATGTCATCAGTGATGTCACTGACCATGTCATGAATGATGTAATATGTGACATCATTAGCAGTGGATTGCGGGTCCGCGATATATAGTTAGTGCAACTAACTATATATGGAATTTCAATGGTTTTGTGCAAATAAAATAAGGTTTTTTAAATGCTAATCCCTAACTATATATGGTCTATAACCTATGGTTTGTTCAGTGAATTTTCAAGGTTTTGTAAATGCAAATTCCTAACTATATATGGTCTATAACCTATGGTTTTTTCTGTGAATTTCATTGGTTTTTTAAAAGCTAATATCTATAGCTGTAAAATATATTTTTATTAAGTGACGTATCACGTAGCCCGTGAGACGCCTCATGATGCATCGCATAACCGTGACGTATCGTCTCTGCAGCGCAAACCAAACCCAAAACGTAAGCGCGCCAAAACACGCTTAAAGATATATATATATTTTTTTAACCTTAATTAGACAAAATCCACACGTGCACATATCACAAACGTTCAAAAAACACAATATGTCGGACTCCCGTTACGCTGCCGGTTAGCTGCCCGGTTAACGTACCAGGAAGCACCTTTACCGCGAAAAATCGCATTTTTTTTTTCACCCCCCAGGGAACTTTAATAGCCCCCTCATCAATCCTAGGGGTTCAGGAGGGGTCTGCCTTACCCCTTTCATTCATTTACACCTTTTTTCCACCTCTTATCTCTCGATCCCACAGAGAGACAAGATGGCGGCCGCTCCAGACTGTTTACAATGATAACAGCCAATCAGCTTCTCCTCAGACTCCCGTTACAGTGCCGGTTAGCTGCCCGGTTCGCGTACCAAGACGCGTCTCTACGGCGAAAAAATCGGATTTTTTTTTTTTGGGCCCAGCGTGGCTCTATAATATCCCCTCATCAATCCTAGGGGGTCAGAAGGGGTCTACCTTGCCCCTTTCCTTCATTTCCCCCTTTGTTTTGGCCTCCTCTTGTCTCTCGATCCTACCGAGAGACAAGATGGCGGCCGCTCCGAACTGTTTACAATGTTGACAGCCAATCAGCTACTCGTCAGACTCCCGTTACACTGCCGGTTAGCTTCCCGGTTAGCTGCCCGGTTCGCGTACTAAGACGCGTCTCTACGGCGAAAACTGATTTTTTTTTTTTTTTTTTTGGGCCCAGCGTGGCTCTATAATATCCCCTCATCAATCCTAGGGGGTCAGAAGGGGTCTACCTTGCCCCCTTTCCTTCATTTCCTCCTTTGTTTTGGCCTCCTCTTGTCTCTCGATCCTACCGAGAGACAAGATGGCGGCCGCACCGGACTGTTTAGAATGTTGACAGACACCGGAGAGCCAATCAGCTTCGCTTCGCAAAGTTCCGATAAGCGAAAAGTACGCGAACCGGATCGCTGCCTGGAGCGCTGTTACAGATATATATCTTGATTTAAACGTTAATTTCTCAAAATCCACTGAAGCACATATATTGAGACCTAGCAAAGGCACATCGGGCTAACAGTCCCTACAATTTTGCCAAGTTTCGTGCAAATCCATTCAGCCGTTCGAGCTAAAAGTGAGTCCAACCGCCCTATGGAAAACTCAATGTTAAAAACGCGTTTTGGGACCCCCCTTTTTTCTCAGCCCCCCCTTGACGAAACCCCCCCAAATTTCCAGGAGCTGCTCAGAAACAAAATGTGCCATTTTCCTGAAAATTTCAGCCGATTCCGTCCACAAACGCCAAAGTTATTAGACATAGAATTTTCAGAAATCCCATAGGGAAAAAATCCTAACTATATATACCTACTGGCGACCGCCAGTAGGTAATATGTATATATATATATATATATTTTTTTTTCTTTTGATTGTCTCAGGAACTACTGGAGGGAGTTACACCATTTAAGCAAAAGTGTGATCTGCGAATCAGACTACCATTTTACCAAATTTCTAATTCCGTTCAGTAGTTCGGGCTGTAGCCGTGTCTAATCGTCCTATGGAAAATAACATGGGGAAAACACGTTTTGGGTCCCCTGTTTTTTCTCATCCCCCACTTGACAAATCCCCCCAAAACTTTCAGGGAAGGAGAGAAGCAGAACGGGCCATCTACTTTGAGAAATTCGCGAAGATTCATCAACCGGCGCCAAAGTTATTCCAAATAGAATGTTGTGGATTCCCTATGGAAACTAGGTCCTAACTATAACTACCTACTGGCGACCGCCAGTAGGTAATATATATATATATATATATTGTGTGTGTATGTATATGTGTGTGTGTGTGTGTATATATATATATATATATATATATATATATATATATATATATATATATATATATATATATATATATATATATATACGTTTCAGAGCTCCTGTAAGACAGCACGAACTGAAATGTCGAGCCTCTGAAGAAAGAGCAGGAGCTCTGAAACCCCCCACTAACTTGATCACGGTTACGGATCCGTGATCAAGTTAGTGGGGAGCTAACGAAACGCGTTGGTTTTTGTGCTGTGAATATGCTGCAATGGATTTAAGAATAAATTAAGCCTTCTCACAAAATTTTCGAGTGGCTAGAGTGGCGGCTTCATTTTGTTTCCCAGGGGATATCGTGTTCTTTGGGAGACTCAGTTGTAATATTAAGCGGTCTGGTTCCATCGCACGAAGCTACGCACCTGCAAGAAGCTCCAAACACGGACGGAGACCTGAACCAACAATTGTTGAACATATATATATATATATATATATATATATATATATATATATATATATATATATATATATATATATATACATATATATAATAACATTTATGACATTATGTCATGCACTCTTTGCTCTTTTGATGCTGTGAGTGCCTAAAAAGTCATTTGGAAGAGGTACTTACCTGGCTGTCCTCACCGTGAAATGGTGAGCGGGAACATTGTTGCATATATATATATATTATGCATATATATATATATATATATATATATATATATATACTACTATTATAAAGAGAGAACTGGAACCTTTGCGGCGGGTAAACTCAAGAAGTACAGCACCAATCACAACACCCAATACACCATTGTAAAGGGTAGTTTCAGCAGATGGACATATGCTATACAGCTGGCCACCATATACATTGGAAAGGTCAAAGAACATTAGGGGTAAAGTAGTCCCTTGTGGGCGTGTAAATGGGCGCGTACTATAATCGATGTTCAAGCCCGTTCGGAAAAAGTGGGCGTGTCGTGGGCATGGTTATGGGGCGTGGCGTGTCATCAAAATAAATGCGCCGCCGCATCAGGTTCCCAGTGAATTATGCACAATGTTCATCATATGGGCGTGTAAATGACCGCGTAATAAAATCAAGGTGCAAGCCCATTCCGAAAAATATTAATTAACATAAAAAGGGCCGCGGCTTGCAACAGCAATGTGCGCGCACATTCACGCTCCACCATACCCTTCTCATGATTGGACGCATCTTCGCGGTCAGAGAGATCTTGTAAACAAAAAGGGAGCCTAAGCCCAGCCCCTCCTTTCCATTGGATAGCGTCAGCGTTCATGGTAAACGCTGGCTTAGAAAGGAGGGTTTTCTGTTGCCGCCCTGTCCGCTTTAGGAACGGCCCCTCCGGACATGGTAGCCTGCATTACAGCCGTTGTGACGAAGTTTCTTCTCTGAAGCTTCGTCATGCTGCCTTGTTAGGTCTCTCTAGTTTAAGTAGGAAGCAGCTGCAAAGTGCTGCATGGCCACTCGCTACCGTTATTTCATTTCATGTGCTTTTTATTTTACTTTTTAGTTCTCCATTAGGAACGTGTATTTTAACACTTGCATGGTCCGCGTTTATTTAGGTGCCAGGTCTATTTACTGTCCCAGTCCGACCCCAGGTGCTGCCGTCCTGGAGGGTTTACCCGTGTGACTCAGCGCCACATCCAGCAGGTCACATGACTGGCAGTCCATGCCCTGTGCAGCCACAGACCGTGGGAGACAGCAGTGTGTGTGAGGCAGGTGTGTCTGTCTGAGGGAGATACAGCAGCGTTTATTTATTTTATGCTTTTTATAGCGTACTTTGTTTGAAGGTGTCAGAGCGCTTCACAAAAGGATCAGTGTGTGTGAGGGAGAGAGACAGCAGCTTCCGTTTGTGTATGGGTAATTGAGAGAGGCAGCTGTGTATGCCTGAGGGAGTGTGTGTGTGCGAGGGAAAGATAAGTGTGTAAGTGTGAGACCTCTCTGTATATCTCCGTGTGAGTGACAACAGAGTGTGAGTGACAGCTGCAGGAGTGTGACAGCTGCAGGAGTGTGACAGCTGCAGGAGTGTGACAGCAGCAGGAGTGTGACAGCAGCAGGAGTGTGACAGCAGCAGGAGTGTGACAGCAGCAGGAGTGTGACAGCAGCAGGAGTGTGACAGCAGCAGGAGTGTGACAGCAGCAGCCGCGGTGACTGCAGCAGCCGCGGTGACTGCAGCAGCCGCGGTGACTGCAGCAGCCGCGGTGACTGCAGCAGCCGCGGTGACTGCAGCAGCCGCGTGTGTGTGAGACAGCAGCAGTGTGAGAGTTCCAGAGAGAGCAGGGTATGCTTGTGCTCTTACACGGTGCACTGACACACAGGAGCTAAAACAAAGAACAGCTGAACATGTGTCTTGGGAGCTCTATGGAGGCAGCCAGCCCTCTTTGAGGGAAGCAGCAAGGAGAAGATGCCCCAACCAATCAAGCACAACTACTCACATCCGTGGCGGTCTCAAGGGGCGGGTAGGGGGCAGATCCTCTTAAGAGCTGTTTTTTTGCTTGAAACCTATTACATGTGACCAAACTCTCTTGAACAAGCCGGATTTCCTACAATGCATGTTGTGTACGGAGCGTAAAAGCTTACCCAGGCGCGCGCTTGGCCTCACTCACACCCCATAAGCCTGCTCCCCCTCCCCCCCATGCCTCGCACCAGACTCCCCCGCTGCTCGCCATATGCTTGTTCCCTCCCACTGGCAGCCTGCGGCCACTGATCACAGTAAAGGCTTTGATCTATCTCACACCCCTCTCCCTCTCCCACTCCCTCCTCCCACTTGCTCCTACTGACCATGTAAAGGGGACGACATTGGAACAATGGCTCCCTCGCCAGGAATGGTCTTCTGTCGACCCCTTCTTACATCCTCCAGCCATGGCTGAGGCAGCTTCTTCCTGCAGTTTGTTCTTCGCCTTGCTTTGTTGTATTTTTGCATTGTTAATGTTCACATTTGTTCGCAATTTGCCATGTGCCTTTTGTTTCTGTCTCACTCACCTACCCCTTCACTGTCTTGGCCTCTCCACTCTTCCTCTATTTCTGTCTCACTGTCTCCTGCCCCTTCCCTGTCTTGGCCTCTCCACTCTTCCTCTGTTTCCGTCTCACTCTCTCCTGCCCCGTCACTGTCTTGGCCTCTCCACTCTTCCTCTATTCCTGTCTCACTCTCTCCTGCCCCTTCACTCTCTTCGCCTCTCCACTTTTCCTCAGTTTCCGCCTCACTCTCTCCTGCCCCTTCACTGTCTTGGACTCTCCACTCTTCCTCTATTTCTGTCTCATTCTCTCCTGCCCCTTCACTGTCTTGCCCTCTCCACTCTTCCTCTATTTGTCTCACTCTCTCCTGTCCCTTCACTGTCTTGGCCTCTTCACTCTTTCTCTATTTCTGTCTCACTCTCTCCTGCCACTTCACTGTCTTGGCCTCTCCACTCTTCCTCTATTTCTGTCTCACTCTCTCCTGCCCCTTTACTGTCTTGGCCTCTCCACTCTTCCTCTATTTCCGTCTCACTCTCTCCTGCCCCTTCACTGTCTTGCTTCTGTTTATTGTATTTGCACAAATCTAATATCTTGGTCTATTCCTTTTCAATAATCAGGCATTTTTGTTTATTAGGTGTTTGTTTTTGATGGGTTTATTTATAGGCACTTATATCTATCGCCCTCACTCAGCACCACCACTCAGAGGCACCACAGCATCAATCTGTGTAACCATTCAACAACAACTGGTTCAAATATGTTCTCTCAATGTCTCAAACATTATTACAAATGTCACAAAAATGTTAATATTTCACTTCTGTTCTTGGATTTTCGTCACAATAAAATACACTTAACATAATCTTTACAAAAGTTATTTACAAAACTTTAAGCTATTGTTATTATAAATTACAATAACTTATTAAGTATTAATTATTTTAAAAAATTAAAAGCCATTGTTATTTGTAATAGCAATACATCGAAGTCATGTAAATACAACACATATTGCATTACAAATGCTCTAGGTGTCACATTTGCGAAAGTTGTAACTATTGGCATTGTAAATGACAGCTATTAATTTAGCTATTTTCAAAACCAACACAGAAATAAAAAACTTGTCATTTACAATACCAATAGCTCAAAATTTCCTAATGCGAAACCTATTGCATTGCAAATGCTTGTTATATAACTGTTTTAATGATCCCTGTACAAAATGTGCATAGTGGTTTTGAAATTCAGGGAGCCTAGTTCTATATCACGAACTCCAAGGCGCTGTGGTAGAAGGATACCTGCTGTCATTTTGGAAAAGCTGCAGCTGATAGTTGACGGTGTGAGCGGCTCGGGGTTAATGCGCCGAAAGCTGTGCACGTTTCGGGTGTATTGAGTTACCGTCGTGTGTTTTTTACAGCGCCCAGCGTGATGTTGAGGCAGTACACCCAGATTACCCCGGAGTGTTTGGTAAATCCATAAGTAGATTCCTTGATGTGCACCAGGTAATGATCACCACACTTGGCCTCTTGTTAGGCTCTGGAAAAAATGGGTTCAAACAGCATTGCTCCCTCGGTCCTGCGGCTGTTTAATGGGTCTGCTAAGCCAACAATGTTTCAAACGTGTCTTAACATTTAGGCTAAAACTGGATATGGACAAATTCCGTATGGTAACTAAATTTGCATTTTTTAATGCTGTGCGTTTAAACCCATAAACCGGGTCCATAGCATTGGCAGCATGTATGCCTAAAGTGCATGAAACGGGGAATGTCTGTCGTGATACTCTTGCAGGTGGGCGCCCTGTCGTGGCCGCTGTATGATGAATGCATGTAATGACCTATCTGAAAGAAACACGTTAGTGTTAGATTCCTTACCTTAGAATATCCCCAGGCGTCAGTCTGGATCCGGAAACTTTTGCGTAGCAGTACCCCTGCGCGTCGGTAGGCGTCGTCTGCAGGCGTCCCCTGCGGCTCCGCGTCCGTCGTCGGCGTCGTGCGCCGTGATGACGTCGCTGGAGTATATAGACGCCGCCTCCGCGCGCTGACGTCAGTTCTTCTTTTTTCCGCGCCAGTGGACGCAGATCTGAAGAGCAGTACTCCGGTCTTTGACCAAGTTTTTCGATTGTCTTTTTCTCTATTGTGCCTGATAGGATGCCTGGATTTAAGAATTGCGATGACTGTGAGCGCACGATGTCGGTCACAGACCATCACCGCCTCTGTCTCCGGTGTCTGGGCCCCGACCACGACGTGGACTCCTGCGTCGACTGCCGGGCCCTTACCAACAAGGCTAGGCGGGAGCGGTCCCGCAAGCTACTGGAGCTCCGGGTGTCGGCCCCACGTCGGGACCGGGAGCGGTCCCGGTCCGGCCGGAGGTCGAGAGAGCGTTCGAGGGAGCGGTCGCGGAGCCGCGCCGGGCGCTCCGGAAGTCGACGCCACTCGTCATCCTCGTCAGGTAAGAAGCACAAGAAGTCGGGGCGTCGTCATCGTACACCCGACTCCCCCCGACGCTCGCGCGATGCGGCCGGGGGCTCGGGTGACCCCAACCCCGCGGCTCCGCGAGAGTCGCCGGCGCGGCCTGCCTCATACCCTCCGGTCCCTGGGCATGGTGCGACGCCTGAGGAGATCGAGGCGTTCCTCATGGCCATGAGGGCGCTCGCTTCTCCGACGGGGCCTACGGCGCCTTCGGGCCCAGTGCTACCGTCTGGGGGCCCTGGCGGTTCGGGTGTCCCTGCCTCGGCGCCGTCGGGTGCTCCGGCCCCGGCGCCGCCGACGGCTCCGACCCCGGCGCCGCAGGGGCCTTCGGGATCGGCGCCGGCTGGTCTTCCGGCCTCCCCGGCGCCGTTGCCATCGGGGTTACCCCCGACGCCGCCCCCGCGCGGCGCCGGTTCTCCGCTGCCGGTTCCGGCCGGCGGTGGGGTTCCGACGCCGGCTCCGGGCGGCGCCGTCCCCTTACCTTCCCCGACGCCGGACGCGGCGCCGGACGGGCGTCGCTCGACGCCGGTCCCGGCGCCGATGGGGCCCATGAACCCCGAGGAGCCGGTCTTCATCATTGACTCCGAATACGGAGAGGATGAGGAGTACGGTGAAGGTTGGGAGGGGTCCGAGGACCCTCTGGCTCGCGAGTGCCAGTATGACCCGGACTGGACAGGTGACTTGGGGGATGCCAGTGGTTTGGACGACTCCCCTAACCCTGGTTTGATCTCTCCTCCTTCCGTGGCATCGGTGGAGGGAGCTGCCTATTCTGTGGTGCTGATGAGGGCTGCTAAGGCCTTGAACCTTGAGCTCCCCGTCGCGGCCGTGAGGCCTAACATCCTCACCGAGGTCTTCAAACCGCAGTCATGCCCACTGGAGCCACTGCTGCTGTTTAATGAAGCCTTGTCTGACGTTCTGTTGGGCACGTGGTCCAGGCCCGCTTCAGGCGCGCCTGTTGATCGGAACGTGGCCAGGCGCCACCGTCCTTGTCCGGACGACCCCAAGTACCTGTCTACCCACCCCACTCCTGAGTCTGGTGATCCAGGCCTCGACCTCCCAGTCCGCATTCCCGTCGGCCCCGCCCGACCGGGAATCCAAGAGGTATGACCAGTTTGGCAAAAAGGTCTTCTCGTCCATTAGTTTGGGCCTGCGGTCTTGCAACACCGCCTGCCTCTTGGGCCGCTACACCCACTGTGTGTGGGATACGGTCGTGGAGCTGCTGCCAGAATGCCCCATGGAGGTGCGGGCAAAGCTCGGTCAGGCTGTGGCTGAGGGCCGAGATGCAGCGAAATATTCAATTCGGTGTGGTCTTGATACGACCGACTCGCTGGGCAGAGCTATGTCTACGACGGTGGCGATTCGTCGTCACGCCTGGCTGAGATCCGCCAATTTTTCGGCTGATGTCCAGAATACCCTGATGGACATGCCGTTTGATGGCTGTCACCTGTTCGGTGACAAAGCGGACCACGCGCTGGAACGCTTCAAGGACTCCAGGGTCACGGCCAAGTCCTTGGGTCTCTCGACCCAGCGTCAGCAAACGGGTTCGTTTCGTCCCTTTCGTGGCCAAGGAAGGGGCGCCCCCACACGTGCTGCCAGCCACGCGCCGCAACAATCCTTCCAACGCGGTGGCGGCCGTGGAAACCGCCGTGGTGGCGGTCGGGGACAACGGCGGGGTCAGACCACACCTTCCCCCGCAGCATCTACCCCAAAATCCTCCTAGTCCGTGCTTTCGGCCCCACGTGACGCCAGTGGGTGGCAGGGTTCGCCATCACCACGCTCACTGGCGCACGATCACTTCGGACAGGTGGGTGCTGCAAATTGTCCGAAGGGGCTACTCCCTCCCCTTCGAGACCTCTCCTCCAGCCATGCCACCGCAGAACCACCGTGTGTCGGGGGACCACTTGACACTTCTGCAGGAGGAAGTTACGGCCCTCTTGGCCAAGGGGGCCATCGAGCGCGTTCCTGGGCCAGAAGTAGGGCGTGGTTGTTATTCCCACTACTTTCTGGTGCCCAAGAAGGACAAGGGGGGCCTACGTCCTATCTTGGATCTAAGGAACGTCAACGGCTTCCTCCGGAAGGAGAAGTTCAAGATGTTGACGTTAGCTCAGGTCTTGGCTGCTCTAGACCCGCAAGACTGGATGGTAGCGTTGGACTTGCAGGACGCCTATTTTCACATCCCCGTCCTGCCGGCCCACCGGCGCTACCTGCGGTTCACGGTAGGCCAGGAGCACTTTCAGTTTATCGTGCTCCCCTTCGGCCTTACCAGCGCCCCACGGGTGTTCACAAAGGTGATGGCGGTGGTCGCAGCCCATCTGCGCAGGTTAGGGGTTTCAGTCTTCCCCTACCTAGACGACTGGTTGTTGAAGGCGGGCTCGCCCCAGACAGTCGTCCACCACCTTCAGATGACGGCAGACCTCTTGCACGACCTGGGGTTCTCCATCAACGTGCCGAAATCACACCTGTGTCCCTCTCAAAAGCTCCTTTTCATCGGAGCGGTTCTGGACTCGGCGCAGTTTCGGGTTTATCCTCCGGAACGGCGGGTTCGGGATATTCAGGCTTTGATTCCCATCTTTCAGCCGCTATCCAGAGTCTCGGTCAGGTTGACGCTGCGGCTGCTGGGACTGATGGCTTCCTGCATCCTTCTGGTGCATCACGCCAGGTGGCGGATGCGGGCTCTGCAGTGGGACCTGAAGTTTCAGTGGGCCCAGCATCAGGGCAACTTGTCCGACCACGTCTTGATCTCGGAGGGCACTGCGAGACAACTGCAGTGGTGGCTTACGGACCGCGATTGGGTCAGGGGCAAGTCCCTCTCCCTTCCCCAACCGGAGCACGTTGTCGTGACGGACGCGTCCCTCCAGGGCTGGGGTGGCCACTTGGGAGAGGCAGAGATCAGAGGCATCTGGTCTCCGGCGGAGTCCCGGCTCCATATCAATCTGTTGGAGCTGCGGGCGATTCGTCTGGCACTGAAGGCATTCCTCCCCTTTGTCAACGGGAGTGTAGTGCAAGTGTTCACCGACAACACCACCGCCATGTGGTACTGCAACAAACAGGGCGGAGTGGGGTCGTGGACCCTTTGCCAGGAGGCTCTGCGCCTCTGGCAATGGCTGGAACGTCAGGGCGTGACTCTGACGGTTCAACACCTGGCAGGTTCTCTGAACGCCAGGGCGGACGAACTCAGCCGTCGGTGCTCGATGGATCACGAATGGCGTCTGAACTCGGACGTGGCGCAAGGCATCTTTCTGCAATGGGGAGAGCCTTGGTTAGATCTATTCGCCACAGAAGAGAACGCGCAATGTCATCAGTTCTGCGCGTTGGAGTTTCCAAGACGGCACTCGCACGGCGACGCCTTTCGGCGCGAGTGGAGTTGCGGTCTGTTATACGCCTTTCCGCCTATACCACTTCTGCCCAGAGTGCTGAAGAAGATCAGGCGCGACCGGGCCCAAGTTATCCTTGTGGCTCCGGACTGGGCTCGAAGGTACTGGTATCCTGAGCTACTCAGCATGTCAGTCGGTCCCCCGATCCGCCTGCCCCTTCAGGAGGACCTTCTGTCGCAGCAGCAGGGGACGGTCCTCCACCCGAACCTGTCCAGTCTCCACCTCCATGCTTGGAGATTGAGCGGCGGCAGTTGAGGCCATTTGACTTGCCTCCTGAAGTCTGTGATGTTATTCTGGCAGCCAGGCGTCCCTCCACTAAGTCGGTATACGCCTGTCGGTGGAACAGATTTGTGGCATGGTGCACAGCAAAGGCTGTGGACCCTCTTTCTGCCCCTCTTTCGGAGGTTCTTCTGTTTCTTCTTTCTCTTGCCCAGCAGGGCTCTGCTCTGGGCACTATCAAGGGCTACCTTTCTGCCCTTTCAGCCTTTTTGAGGCTTCCTGATCAGCCTTCTTTGTTCAAATCCCCGATTGTAACTCGATTCTTGAAAGGCATCACTCACATGTTTCCACCTGTTCCGTTTGTGATGCCTCAGTGGGATTTGAACCTGGTTCTGACCTTCCTGATGTGTGCTCCCTTTGAGCCCCTTCATTCTTGCCCTCTCCGTCTCCTACGGCTTTCCTGGTTGCCATCACCTCTGCCAGGAGGGTGAGTGAGCTCCAGGCTCTTTCTGTCCAACCTCCTTTCCTGTCCATTCATCCTGACAAGGTGGTTCTGAGGACTAGACCTTCTTTCCTGCCCAAGGTTGTTTCGGCCTTTCACATCGGGCAGTCCATCACCCTCCCTTCCTTCTTCCCGCCTCCGCATCCTTCAAAGGATGAAGAGCGGCTCCATCGTCTGGACCCAAAACGTGCGCTTTCATTTTACATGGATCGCACACGCCAGTTCCGGGTGGATGACCAACTGTTTGTTGGCTACGTGGGTGCGAAGAAGGGACGGGCGGTTTGTAAACGAACCATCTCTCGATGGGTCGTCCTCTGCATCAAAGCGTGCTACTCTTTGGCTCGGAAGGAGCCTCCTGTTGGGCTGAGGGCCCATTCCACTCGCGCCACGGCGGCTACTACTGCCCTGGGCCGGGGAGTCCCCTTGCAGGACATTTGCCAAGCGGCTACGTGGGCCTCGCTGCACACCTTTGCGAGGCACTACTGCCTGGACAGTCAAGTCCGGAGGGATGGCTTCTTTGGCCGTTCTGTCCTCCAGGACTTTCTGGTGTAGTTTTGTATTGGTTCGCAGACCCACCACTGGGGTTGGTATTGCTGGGGTATGTATTCTAAGGTAAGGAATCTAACACTAACGTGTTTCTTTCAGATGAACAAGTTACTTACCTTCGGTAACGATATATCTGTAAGAAACATTAGTTAGTGTTAGATTCCTTACCGAACCCACCCATCCTCCCCGTTCTGCGAACTGATACCTAGGGTTAAGGTCATCCCTTTCAGGGCCCTAGTTTTTACATGGCACCAGTGTTGGTTCTCTCATGGCTCTGCGTCTCCTGGCGCGGAAAAGCTGTGTGCAAAGAACTGACGTCAGCGCGCGGAGGCGGCGTCTATATACTCCAGCGACGTCATCACGGCGCACGACGCCGACGACGGACGCGGAGCCGCAGAGGACGCCTGCAGACGACGCCTACCGACGCGCAGGGGTACTGCTACGCAAAAGTTTCCGGATCCAGACTGACGCCTGGGGATATTCTAAGGTAAGGAATCTAACACTAACTAATGTTTCTTACAGATATATCGTTACCGAAGGTAAGTAACTTGTTCGTCGGTAAGTAATACTTGAATGCTTTAACCTTTGAATGGAATTCCAGTCCCGCGTCTTTGTTGTTGTTCGTGTCTCGGGCTGTGGCACCGTCTGTGGACTGGGTGCAACAAGTACAGCATTTCAAACCTTACAGTGGAAGTGGGTTCGATGTTCTCTTCGGTAGTGTTCTGTGGAGAACTGTGATTGCGTAATTGTTTTGTGTCACATGCGCATAGTAAAATAACTGAAATGAGGACGTGCTTATTACCCCAGAGTTAGCATGTCCCTGGTTGTCTGGGTTCGCCCCCCCCCTCCCCCCTACCTTCGTATGTCACCACTTTATTAGGTTTCGCTGGGGGACGGAGCTGTAAGCTCCGCCTCCAGAGAAATCTCTTGATTTCAGTAGTGACTCTGGAATACGCCCCCCTGTCCCATTGGCTAGCTCCATAAATGGAGGCTAGCCATTGGAGCAGAGAGGCGTCCGTCATGGCTGGACCAGATTCGGGGGCGTTCCCGAGAATCTTTGGCTTTTGGCTACGTCATGATACGTCAGCCAAAAGCCGGGAACGCCCCCGAATCTGGTCCGGCCGGGCCGTGCTTGCTGCTGTCCTGCCTTACTCTGTGTCCCTCCTCCCGCCGTCCCCCCTCCCCCCTCCTCGCTGTCCTGTGCACGTTTCCCGCCGGCCGTCCGTGTCCCCTTCCCCTCCCACAGAAGCAAAACAACCCTTGTGTCCCATTGTCTTTGCAGCATTCCCTCCCCTCCCACAGCAGATCCCCCGCCTCCCGAGCCGCAGCTGATCCCCGCTCTCCCCGCCTCCCTCTCCCCTCCCACAGCAGATTCCCGCCTCCCTCTCCCCTCCCACAGCAGATCCCCGCCTCCCTCTCCCCTCCCACAGCAGATCCCCGCCTCCCGAGCCGCAGCTGATCCCGATGTTTCGGAAGATAGAAATTACGGGATGTCACTGTATTTCGCAAAATGTGTGCAAGCGGAAGAAGTCCAGGTGAGTGCCCGTTCCTGCTTCCCGCTGTCTGTGTGCCGGTCCCGCCCCCCCCCTCTTCCCGCTGTCAGTGTGTGGTTCCCGCCCCCCCCCCCCCTCTCCCGTTGTCCGTGTGCGGTTCCCGCCCCTATGTGATCGTGGGATAACCAATCCATCTTGTGACTACCTATGCATTATTTACAAAATAATTGGGAAACGGCGTCAGCAGAAGTTTTAATCTGTAAACACGGGATACTTCCATTGGTTTGGCAAGGTGAGTGTGCTTTTTGCACTAGTAAAAGTGATTGAGCTCCAGCGATTGGGCTCTGTGTAAGTCATGAAACCAACACAGACCTACCGCACCATTCCAGAGGAACTAAGTGAGAACCTTGCCATGATAATTGGTAATCCGGATTTTGTACCAGTAAATGGTGCAAATGGTCTCGGTTTCACTACACAATATCACACACATATTTTCTGCGAGGGAATGGGATTAAAACTGAATTATTTGAGGGAATAAGCGTTTGTTTTTTAGTTTATAATAAACAGCATTTCAGAGAGAACCATTTTACATAATGCTGCTCCCTTGCAGGTTACTTTTGCACAAACATTTGCAACAATCGATCCGTGCAAAAAATTCTTTTACACAGACCAGTTAAAAAAAGTTCATGGTTTTGCAGGGGTTTGTTGGTACTACTGTTGTTACGCTGCTAGGTTAGTGCAAATTGTAAAGTTGGCCTGCACTGACTGAGAGAACACACGGGATTCTCACAAGGAGCAGCGAAGTTGCAACAATGTACAAAGTGTTCTTCTAAAAGCAAGATGTGTGCTGGCCAGTGGCATCAGTGTTGTGCTGCTTTTAAAAGTAGTGTAACTGTGAATACTTCAAACAGCACGTGGCACCACAATACTAGTGTGAAATGAGCTGTTTTGCAAGTGTTACCAGTGCTTAATAACGACTTTTAGTGCTGTTACCCTTTTCCCACCAAATTCCTGCAGACTGGCTTGCTACATCAGTAGATTTCCTATAACGTAGGGTTCAGGTGGTTAATGACAGAATTGCGCGTCTTCTATGGACTCATTAGAGCATCTAATCTACACGTTGAAAGTGTTGGCTTTCTTTTGTCCTGCGCGCAGCCTCTCTCTACGCAGGTGTCTGCTTCAGGCCCCCTGTGGTGCCACAGGATTTCAACCCTAGAGCGGTAAAGTTACTTCTCCAGACTCCCCCCAACACGAGTGGGCGGGTCAACATGCAGCTAGAAGCCATGTCTCTTACTTTCACTGTCAGCTTCTCGACCACAACTCGTTGCAAATATGACTTGTGCACCGATCGCCTGACACAAAATGTCTTTTACTCCGGCTGACCATAACAAAACCGACATTTCCACAGATCGACTCGTGCAAACATCTCGTCTGTACCAACCGACTGAAAAAAAAAATCTTGACTGGACAGTTAGTACAAATGTAAATTTTCATTGGTCAGTCGGTGCAAACATCAGTGGAATACAATCCTTGCACTGGTGTAAACGTGTGCCATCGCTCTCGATGTACTTTACTTCCTTGACAGTCTTTAATATCCATTCAATCGAGTGCATTTCATTAACAGTCTTCCTTTCTTACCACAACCGGTTCGGTTATAACCGCACAGGCCGAGAGATTGGGTCAGGGGCATTGAAGAGGGTGATATATTTGTAGCCTGCCCCTGTCTCCGACCAGGCGACCGCTCTCCCCCTCCCACCCTCCTTTTGTGCACTTTCAGCCCCTCTGCATGCTGATTTATGTTCAGATTTGGTGCCCGCAGAGCCATCTGGAGAAGCATTTCATCCCGCGGTCTGTGACAGATAATCTATCCGGGCGCATTGACGGATGGCCCCTGCGCCGGGGAGCGCGCCCAGCCGACCGGAAACGGCCTGCAGTCGTGCTAGAAGTAGACAGGCTTCTTCTAGCAGAGTACAAAGACAGAGGTCGTGTGAGCAACACCTGCAGGTTGTGATCGGGGAGGAAGACAGTCAAGGGTAAACCCCAGCGCTCACCATGTGTGCTCTTGGCTACTAAATTGGTGATTTGGAGCAAGAGGGCCTGTCCTTGTGCAAAATAATTTGCAGCTCCCAAATGATAGGCTGTGTGACATTGAGTGCCTCTTACTTTTAGAATCCGAGTCTTCTGGGTAAAAGTAACAAATCCCAACTTTCACATAGTCTGATCTTGGTTTCTTCTGTTTTGGAATCAAACGACAGGCTCCTTTTTAACACATTGTGTAATCTTTGTTTACATTTGTAGTTCTGAAATCGAGGACCTTGGGTATATTGTAGACTCCGGACTATTGATTTTCATCTTCCAGACTTGGGTAAATAGTGCAGATTTCAAGTCAACTGAAATATTCTGTAAACTCTAGTTGTGGAATCACAGAGTCCTTGATAACATTTGCAGGCACGAATTGAAGACGCGCTGTGATCTTAGTTCACAGCTATTCTTTAAATACGGGGTTCAGAGTACATAACACAGGTTCCCTCTGCCATATTTTCTGACCTCGGATCCAGAAGACCAAGGTTCCAGTCCCAATTTGCCCGATTTATTACATTGTTTGATTTTTAGCAGAGCCCTTCATTTTCATGTATTTCAGATCACATCTCTACAGGAAATTGGAACTTATTAGGTTTCGACCTGGCGATCTGCGCAAGCAGTTCGCGCAGGCGAAATCTATTGTTTACAATATTGGCTTCAGAAATGTCCCCCGGCTCCCATTGGCTAGCTCCATAAATGGAGGCTAGCCATTGGAACAGAGATCTGTCCGTCATGGCCGGACCAGATTCGTGGGCGTTCCCGCGATTTCTTCCCTCTCCGATCGTCATTAAGGCCGTGGGCGGGGTTTATTTTTTTTTTAGTCCGTTTCGTTTGGTCATTCTGTGTTTTAATGTATGTCCAGATTTGTGTCGCAATGTATGGTGATGCAGTGTATGACTGGGCGTTCGAGACCAAGTGAGTTGGTCAGGGAGCATGTATTGTATTGCACAGTCTTGAATACACTACCTCCTACAGGGACGCCTGCTGACTCTCCTCTTGATACTCTTCTGCAGGAGTAAATGCACAAGCCAGTTTTTATCGTAGTGCAAAATGCTAACTGAAATAGTTGCAATACAAATCGCATTTGCGAGAGATTAAGCTATTGCCATTGTAAATGACAATGCCATTTATTTATCTGTTTTCAAAGCCAACACATATATAAAAAGTTTGTCATTCACAATGCCAATAGCTCAAACTTTTCCAAGAGCGAAACCGTTGCATTGTAAATGCTTGTTTCAAACTGTGCTTGATAGTCTGGCATTCGTGCTACGGAGGGGGCACGTAGCTGCCATTGGTGCAGCTGGTGCTGTAGCACCGGGCCCTGAAGGCCCCCCTGAAAAGTGATAATATCTGTATATTATCTTTCAAACCGCATCCAGGGAGTCCATTTCGTCCCTAGCACCAGGGCTAACACTGGCTAAGCCACTCGCCCGTGTAGGGATTATCTCAAAAGACCCACTTTCAATGCAATTCACTATCCGGCAACAATCTGGTGCGAAGGGGACTCCTCAGTGGAGGCCGGAAGAGGGCTGCCTTGCCGAGGACGGTGGACGTTGATGTGTGTTCGTCAATCACCGTTCCTTCCACGTCCTCGCTGTATTATGAGGTTTTCAGTTTTTCATGTCTGTATCTATGGTCAATTAAAAACGTACTGTGAGGGCCGATTGCCACGATTACTCTAGTCTGTGTAACTGTCTATACCGTACGTGATTACATGATTTAACGCTTTAAGGGCAGCGTTTCTGGAGCAGTCCTGTTCCATTCGGTGCACAGCCTGCATCGCCTAGATTTGTTTTCACCTATATGTAGCTGCCGACTTGTATCCTTCTGACAGTGTAGTGTTTGTTATAACTGTCTCCATCCTTTTGCCAATCAATGCGGTTGTTTACTCCATTTTCATGGGTATGTTTCAGTTTTGTAACTTAAGTGACATCAAGGCACAGATGCCAGCTGACAGATCTTACATGCAGCAGCCGTACTCGTCCTTCAGGAATCATGATTGATTTCCATGCAGTTCTCTAGTCCTTATAATACTCAGAGGAATCAAGATGCTAGTTAATCGCTGGCTAGAGAGGAATTCACGTAATTTGATTTTGCATACTTACAAGTAATTACATAAAATGCAGAAGTGGCATTTGCGATCTATTTGAGTAGGAAATGCCTTTGGATGCGAGGATACATTTCACTCTACCAAACTGCAAAAAAAGAACCCACCAAAACAGCAGCTTCTGTTCCGTTGTTCGGGTAGTTCCTGTGTGGTGGCAGTACATTTTCCCCCAAACAGCGCATCATTTTGCTGTGTGACATAATGGTAAAATTTCAGGAATTTTGTGAAACAAGAGTAACTCTAAATTATTCTAATGGAGATTTCGTCTGGCTGGTTGGGTCACTGTGCCACAGGTCATCTGCAGCATGTATCTGAGAGTGGCCTTCCTTAGAAGGAATATTAGTAGATGGCAGGGCCTCAGTGCAGTGCCCTACAGTGTGAGAGGTATCCTAGAAAGCCGGGTCCACCATGATATCAGAAACAACACTGGCGATTTAATGCACTCAGCTTCATAACAATAGGAAACTAGCAATACTATGTGAAAGTATTCTGGCACAAGTGAAATATCTCTGTGCCTGCATAGATATATACCATTGGGACAGTATGCATTAAGAACTTCGATCATGTGCCCCTGCTTCAGGAAAAGTGCATAAGTTAGTCTCATCTGTGGGTTGGGGAAGACATCCCCGCTTCCAGAAGAGCTTACATATCAGTAAACTGAGACTGGAATGTACAAGGGTAGTTTCACACCTCCTTGGCAGAGTCTGCCTTTTGAATGATCTCGGGAGCAGTAGTGCGGCTAACCTCAAGCAAGAAAACATAGCACTTAGGATAAGTGTTAGGGGTTTTAGAATCACTTGTTCTATATTAGAATGAGAGAGAGAGAGATTTTTCTTGCCCGCAAATGGTTCAGAATAAAGTGGGGTGAATCATTTCCTGTTCCTAATTAGCAAATTCACAGTTGTAAGCTGTGCCCTGATTAAACAATACATTCCTTATTTAGCCACATGGATAGATCCGAAAAAGAACAAGTTGCTCAATACCTCACAAACAAATTGGATCTTTACTTGGACTGCCTCTTTCTACTCACAGCTAATTTAACACTTTGCCCATCACTCTTGACAAAATTCCTTGCCTCAGCATACGCTTACTTGGCCAGGGATGCACAAGACACAGGGAAAACTACAGCACATTTTTCTTCCCTGAAATGGCCATCAAACTATACAGAATTCCATGAGCTGAGATGGGGTGGTGAAACCAGCGAATGCACTCCTCCTATTACCCAGCCACTCCCACGTCCTTATCTAATTATTCTGCCAAAACACAAGCCGTTAGAAATTCACCATGCACTCTCCTTGCAGTACTCTACTCATCCAGTCAGTACCCAGGCACTAACTCATGCAATTCTACAATCCTTTGAGTGCTATCTATACAGTTTACTAATCTTCCTGTTACTACCTATCCACTCCTCTAATTAATTATTAAGTCCCATGCCCTTATCCAATCACTCTGCCACAATCAAAGCGTTCATAAATTCACCAAGCACTCTCCTTGCAGCACTGTAAGTATCCTGTCGCTATCCATGTACTTATGCAGTGACCCAGGCACTAACTAACACATGCAGTGCTACAATCACATGTGCACTATCCATGCAGTCCTGTAACCAACTATTGATTCACTCTTCCATTTACCCAGGTAGTACCCATGCAGTACAGCAATCACTTTGTCACTCCCTGTGCACTCCTCAAACCCGCCAGCCACTACCATGTACTAATCCAATCACTCTGCCAAAACACAAGCATTTATAAATTCACTATGCACTCTCCTTGCAGTACTCTAATCATCCAGTCTCTACCCTTGTAATGACCCATGCACTAACTCTTGCACTTCTACAATCCTTTGAGTGCTACCTATACAGTTTAGTAATCTCGCTGTTAATACCTATGCACTTCTCCAATTACCCAGCCAGTCCCATGTCCTTATCTAATCACTCTGCCACAATCCAAGCGTTCATAAATTCACCATGCACTCTCCTTGCAGCACTCTAATCTTCCAGTCACTATCCATGTACTCATGCAAGACCCAGGCGTGAACACGTGCAGTGCTACAATCACATGTGCACTATCCATGCAGTCCTCTAACCACCTACACACTATTGATTCAGTCCTCCTATTACCCAGGTAGAACCCATGCAGTCCTCTAACCACCTACACACTGCCCATTCATTTTCATTTTCCCATGTAGTACCCATGCAGTCCAGCAATCAAACTGTTACTCCCTCTGCAGTCCTCCAGTCACCCAGCCAATACCATGTACTAATCCAAACACTCCGCCAATACCCAAGTTCTTATAAATTCACCATGCACTCTCCTTGGAGTACTCTAATCATCCACTCATTACCCATGCAATGATCCAGTCACTAACACATGCACTGCTTCAATCTCTTAAGGACTACCTATGCAGTCCAGTAGGCTTCCTGGTACTACCTATGCACTCCGCAAGGGAGAACTTCCACCCAAACGGGTGCCGAACAATGGCTCGTAAGGAGTCCATTTGTTTTAATGCACAACATACCAAGGGGCGACACATGAATTTTGGATCCTGCCCTATCGATCTGGACTCCCTGGCAGTGTGCTACAAAGGCTCAGCAGGATCCCTTTCTTGTGTCACTCTGGGGATTACGTTGAGGAATCTGTATTTAGTGTTGTATATTTGTGAATGTCTGTGTGTGACTCTGAGAAAATAGTGTATGTTTGGTGAGAGGTTGATGTAGGGAATTCATATTATGTGTATTTATTGATGCATTTTCTACTTATTTATTAAATTGATGTACTACATTATCTAATGTTTTGAATAAAAAGTATATAAACCTAGTATAAAAAAAAGAAAATAAATATTTTGTACATCTATATCTGAAATTAATTTCACCTTGTGACCCTTCTGTCGCCCCTTGGTGAGTTCCATGTTGTGCATTAAAACAAATGGACTCCTTACGAGCCATTGTTTGACCCGTTTGGGTGGACGTTCTCCCTTGCAGTAGTGTTATTTTCCCCCGACGTCTGCCCTTATTCGTTGCAGGGGCCCCTTTTGTATTGGCCTGACTACCTATGCACTCCTCTAACCACCTACACACTTCTCATTCTCTCCTTCAATTCCCCTGGTAGTACCCATTCAGTCCAGCAATCACCCGGTCACTTCCTATGCACTTCTCCAGTCACCCAGACACTAACATGTACTAATGCAAACACTCCGGCAATACCCAAACACTTATAAATTCCTACTCACTGTCCTTGCAGTACTTTAATCATCCACTCAGTACCTATGTACTCATGCAATGACCCAGTCATAAACACATGCACTGCTGCAATCCCCTATGCACTGCCCATGCAGTCCTCTAATCACTTACACAATTCTCATTTGCTCCTTCAATTCCCCTGGTAGTACCCATGCAGTCCAGCAATTACCCTGTCACTCCCCATGCACTCCTCCAGCCACTCAGTCACTACCATGTACTAATCCAATCACTCCGTCAAAAACCAAGCATGTATGAATTCATCATGCACTCTCTTTGCAGTACTCTAATTATATCTTAAAATACAATCCCCCAAGGACATCATGCTCCTGAACTCGACGATCAGAAACACCCAATCCTGGCTTGCCGAGAATCACCTCAAACTCAATGCGCTGAAGACTGAGTTCCTCCTGATCTCACCACCCGCAAAAATCTCGACCGCTCAAACGTGGCTTAAGCACCTAACTGCTCTCAATGTACAACCTACCATCATAGACTCAGCAAAATCTTTAGGCATAACACTTGACGCCAATCTCAACATGCAGCAGCACATCAGCAATGCAACCAAAGGAGCGAACTTCCAAATCAATACCTTGAGAAAACTTAAACCCTTCCTTCCAGCCAAAGACTTCCAAACGGCAGTACAATCCATAGTCATCCCGCGCATAGAATACGGCAGCATCGCCCTTTGCGGGCTCCCCCTAACTACAACTGCACCCCTAAGAGCGTCCCTTAACGCTGCAGCGAGACTCCTCACCGGTTCAAAAAAACACTCGCATATTTCCCCTGACTTTAAATCCCTGAACTGGCTACCTTTTGAAGCCAGAATAAATCTGAAAATCGCCTGTATGACACACAAGGCTTTACACATGAACTCACCCGGCTACCTCACTCAAAAGCTAACAATTTCTGGCGGTTCTAGAACTACTAGAAGCACAAATAATCTTCTGCTGAAGCCTCGAAGATTTCGGAAGGAAAAAACTTATAAACGTTCCTTCTCAGGAATGGCGCCCAGGATCTGGAACTCACTCCCTCCTGAAACCAGGCTCATCTCCTCTAACAAACTTTTTAAGAAAGAAGTAAAAGCGATCTTCATGGCTAAATACACATGATTTATCACTCTGTATTTCTCAGGACTCCGCTCTGTACTACCTGCCTGACCCCTTGGCCTATTTGTATTACTTGTATTATCGACTTACTTGATTGTATACGTTCCCTCTTTGTGTATTTTTATATTATTGACGTACCTGTCTGACTTTGCACCCTGTACCTACACTACCTCAACTATTACCTAGTTTTGTATTACTGATGCACCTGTGTGACTATGCACCTTGTAACCACCTACCTCAACTATGCATACCATTATGCTATCTCCAAAGCATTTTAAGCACGCTTAAGCAAGTATATGCTCCCTCTCTCTGTACTTTGATATTATTGACGTACCTGTTTGACTATGCACCTTGTACCTACACTACCTCAACTATTACCTTCTTTTTGTATTTGACCTACCTATGTAACTATGCACCTTGCACCTATCTACCTCAACTATTGCCCACTTTTATGCTATCACCCCTCGTCCTTGTAAAGCTCTCTGATATCTGCAAAGATCTTGTTCTCGCTATATAAAACTTTCAAAATAAAAAATAAATTCATGCAGACCTCTAACCAGCTACACACTATTGATTCACTCCTCTCCTCCAATTTCCCAAGTACTACCCATACAGTCAAAAAATCACGTCACTTCTCATGTACTCCTCCAATCATCCATCCAGCACCATGTACTTATCCAATCACTCCGCCAATACCCAAGAACTTATACATTCACCATGCACTCTTTGCAGTACTCTAATCATCCAGTTAGTACCCATCTACTCATGCAATGACCTAGGCACTAACACATACACTGCTACAATCCCATGTGTACTACCGATGCACTCCAGCCATCGCCCTGTCACTACCCATTCATTTATCTTATTATACAGGCACTACTCATGCAATCATGCATCCCCCCAAATATTACTCATGCACTCGTCCAGTCACGCAGGCACTACGCATTCACTTAAGCAATCAGTCAGGCATTACCCATACACTTGTCTAATCTTATAGGCACTACCCATGCACTCATGCAATCACCAGTCATTTTCCATGCACTCATGCAATCAGGCTGGCACTACTTACACACTTATACGATCAGCAGGCATTTCCCATACATTCGTCAAATCAAGTAGGCACTACCCATGCACTCATTCAATCAGCCAGGCATTACCCATGCACTTGTTCAATTACGCAGGCACTACCCATGCACTTGTTCAATTACGCAGGCACTACCCATGCACTCATGCAACATGTCAGACATTACCCATGCATTTCTTCAATCACACAGGGACCACCCATGCACTCATAGAATCCCTCAGGCACTACCAATGCACTCCAACAATAACACAAGCACTAGTAATGCATTCATACAATCACTTATGCACTACCCATGCACTCTTTCAATCACTCAAGCTCTACATATGTACCTATGCAATCATCCAGGCACTATTATACACTTACTGGTCTTCTTGAAACTGATTAGGTGGTTCTGAACAGAACAGTTTTTTTTATTTTATATATTTTTTAACTATTTTGTAATTTTTTTTGGTATTTAAAAAAAAAAACAGAACAAAGAGTCCAACTTTGCAATTAAACAGTCATTGCAGGAAAAATGCAATAAAAAAAATTAACATGAGTGGTTTCTTGCGTTAGATACCACAGCATCAATAGACTGCTCACCGAAACACACTACTGCATTGCACTTGATGCAGAGTTTGATTTGCAAACTCGGTACGGATATCAGGTTCACGGCTTACTCCTGATGTGCTTGGTCCAGCAGCCTAGTCATCCTGCTGCGCAGCTTCCTGGGCACGACAATGTTGTTCGCGAGCCAGATGCTGAGGATGAAGTGTCTGGAGATGCTTGAGCATGCTGGACGTCCCACAAGAGTACTTTCTTTCACTTCCTCGGGAGAGCACCTTTGGACAGAGTACAGTTAACTTCTCTTACGTTAACCTTCTTCTCTCCGTTCGGAATTGTGAAGAAGGCCCAAAAAACTGACTTTTCTTTTTTTAACAGTTTCCTCCGACTCTTCTTCTTCCTCTGTAACCAAGTTCACATCAGTTGAAGACGCCATTTTTTGGGGAGAAAAAAACATCAAACAAATGTACAAATTAGAGATGTCACACAGCAGGTGTGTCTCCTAAGATGTAGAAGAAGGAATGAAAAAAAGGGAGGGGGGCCCTTCACATTCTAGAAAGAAATTCTTGTAAACCAATCAAATGCTTTCTTTTCAAAACACATGGGGTTCGCACACCGGGCGCACAATGTAAGCGCACCCGGCGCGACTTCCGGTAAATATATTTAACAATAATATAACTTTTTTCCATTTAAAAAACCTTTGAAATTCACTGACAAAACCATAGGTTGCAGTAACGTTATGGTTAGTTGGACATTTCACTCACACAAAACCAGAGAAATTCGGCCGTTCTAGTTAGTTGAGCTAACTATAACTCGCGCCCCCGAAATGCACTGCTGATGACCTCACATATTACATCACTCATAACATGGTCAGTGACCTCACTGATGACATCATCCATATGATAATCTGATGCACCTTCTCCCACCCTAATATAACATTTGATATACCCACTGTAAAATGCAGACTACCATTTTTGAAACCATAGACACACCAATACCAGTTACTACATACCCACTCACTGATTCCTAGGTCTACACACACGTCCACTTATTCACCCATACAGTTACTCATACATGCAGTTACTCATTAATGCGGCATTATCATATGCACACGTACACCTGTAGAGACACTCCCACACCACCACTCACCCATGGTTACCCACACACCTAGTCAGTCATGCAAATAATCAATCACACTCCCATTTTACTAGCCTATAGAGTTATACACACACCACTTCACTTATTGGTACAGAAACTAACACATACCTACTCTCTTCTACAATCACTAACACAAATACACTTATCCATACAGCCACTCCCCCATATAGTCCTTTATATACTCCAACAAGCACATATACTGCCTTTCACATATGTAGTTACTCACACAAGTACCACTGAGAAATTAATTCACCCACCAACACAGCCATACACACACTCACCCACACATACAAACCTTCACAGATGCACTCTTGAACACATACATCCAGTGAATGAACCACTCCCACATCTATGCACAGTCACACAACACACACACACTTAGTCTCCCATACAAATACTCAGGCAACCAATCCATAACCTATATAGAGACTCATGTAGCTACTGACCAACCCATGCAGCAGCTTACACAACAGACACACTGATACAGACATACACACAGTTTAGTCACTAACCCATGCATTCTGTAAGACACGTTTAAACACTCACTTATACAATCAGTCATGCACCTACTAAATCCTCCATCTATACACTCCTACATCCACTCATTCTTGAATACACCTTGGCATATATAATAAACATATTTAAACTTTAAAGAAACACAGCCACTGGATGATGTAATCAGTGATGTCACTGAGCATGTCATGAGTGATGTAATGTGTGTCGTCAGCAGTGCATTGCAGGGGCACGAGTTATAGTTAGCTCAACTAACTTGAACGGCCGAAATTCTCTAGTTTTGTATCGGTGAAATGTCCAAATAACTATAACGTCCCTTAAGCCTATGGTTCTTTCAGTGACTTTCTAAGGTTTTTGAAAATGCTAATTTCTAACTAGAACGTCCCTGAAACCTATGTTTTTTTCCAGTGAATATGCACACCCACCCACCCCCGATCAGTTAGTGACAATATAAGATGTGTAAATTAATTGAAGGCTTAACCACAATGTCAGGTAATCTTGGATTGAATACTCACCTGCCCTCTGGGATCGGTTGCGGCACCATCCAAACAGCAGCTGTCTTTCGAAGAAGTTTTGGATATGCTACCTCCACCGTAGCAGCGCAAAAATGTGGACAAGGGTACAAGCCCTTTGCCTTTTACTACCCCCCCATACCCCCTCCCCCCACCGCACCACCCCTACCCCCACAACACACACACTTCTCACCCACTTCTCCAAGTGACCCTGTGCCATATACACTTCAGGGCTCACCTCATTGAGACTTTGAGCGTACAGGGGAAGGGGAAAACTTTGATATCCCATCACAGGAGAATCCCTGAGACCCCTATGACACTGACCCTCCAGTATACACAGATCCTTACCTGTACCCTGCCCTTCCGATGCCACCTCCTACCACGATCTAATTGGTAGAGCTGCCTCCTTCCACAAGGTGGATCTCAATACTAAGCCTTTAAAGGAGGATTTCCTCTTTGAGACACTTTCCTCAAGCCAGTCCTTCGCTCAGTATCTCCCCATGCTTAAAGACCTGCTCCTTCACACCCTAGACATATTATCAAGCAGTATGTGTCAGTCATAACACCAAAAGTGGACAAAAAATGTAAGGCTTCCCCAAATGACCCTCTTCATGCTAGACCACCTTCCACCTAACTACCTAGTAGTCGCTACAGCCTGTAAAAGAGCCAACTCTCAAACCACTGGGGTGCCCCTCCACCATAAAAGAGTAAACAACTAGATGCCGCAGGTAAGAGGTTAGCTGTGCAATAGGCCAACCATTGGTGGATTTCTAATTCCTTTGGGCTGCTTTCCAGGTATGACCGCCCATTGGGATGAAATGGAGGAGCTCCTTCAATATCTCCAAGAGAAGCACACGAAAAGGGGTTTTGAGATAGTGTGAGGGGAAAGAAATCTCCAACACCACCATCCACTGCTGCTAGCTAGCGTGGTTAATTCTAGTGTCCTGTTGTGCAGGCACGCATGACCCCATACCTCTTGTGTTCAACCTGAAGTCTAGCAAATTTGCTCAACCTGCCCTTTGATGGGCAACATCTACTTGGACCGCTGTTATTAGAGCAAATTAAGGACACCGAGAGTAAAAGCGATGGGTTTCCTTCAATCCTCTACTCCTGACAGATCCTTTTGTTGTGCATCCCATTGTGCATGTTCCAAAACCATCTCCCTGGAAACCTCCACCTCATACCAATATCCAGACACACAACACAGCTCTCCCAGAGGCTATTTTCGAGGCTCCTACAGAAGTAACAACTCCAAAGGGAGAGGTAAAGATGGATCCCCCAAAGGAGCTACTACCACAGCTAAGCCCTGATTTACACCCCACCCCTGGATCACATATTGCCAGTTGGGGTCGATTACAGGGGTTCTTTCCCGCTTCGTGGAACTTCCCCTCCGACCAGTGGGTAGTGTATATTATTCAACATGGTTTTAGTCTGGAGCTAACTTCCAAAACTCCTGCCATTCCACCTCACAAACTCTCCTCCCCAAACCAACAGCTTCTCAGGGAAGTGGTGCAAGCCCTCCTCCAAAAAGGAGCCATAGAACCTGTCCCTCGCCATCAACAGGGAACAGGAGTTCATTCACTGCCTGATTCCCAAAAAGGATGTGTCACTCAGACCATTTTTGGACCTCGGGGTTTTAAATTATTACATTCTCTCAGAGCACCTTCACATGGGAACTCTTCACGATGTCATCCTGCTACTACAAGAAGACTACATGACCGCACTCAACCACAGACACGCCTATTTCCACATTCTAGTCCATCCGGCACGTCTGATACCTCAGATTTGTAGTCAATGGACAGCATCATCCATCTAAAAAGATCCCCTGTGGAATCACTACAACACCCAGGGTTTTTATCTAGGGCCTGGCGTTGGTGGCTGCTCACCTACGTTGGTGAGGCATCCATGTTTTCCCCTATCTGGACGATTGGCTCACCAAGAGTGCCACTACTCAAACGCCACAAACACACTCTGGTCACCATTAAGGTACTTCACAAACTAGGCTTTACTTTCAACGTCTCAAAATCTCCTCTCCAACCCCTCCAAATTCAATCTTTTCTCACCTATTCTTAACTTGGAGGTGGGTATATCCTACCCAGATGCCACCAGGATACAATCTTTTCAGACACTCATTCTTCTGTTCCAATCAGGTCAACAAGTCAGAATCAAGACAGTCCTACGTCTCCATGGCATGATGAACTTCTGTATCGCCCTAGTACCCCATGTCAGGTTACACGTGTCCATTGCAGAAGTGTTTACTGCACCACTGGTCTCAAGTGGAGGGTCATTGGGACAATCTAGTGTTTGTGGGCCATCAGGCTTATCACTCTCTGCAATGGTGTAACACCTGCAGCCTTTCACAGGGGACGGCCTTTTCTAACCTAGTTCCACATAGGACCATCACAACAGATGCTTTCCTTACAGGACCCGACTATTCAAGGCCAATAGACACCCAGTCTCAAGGCCTCCACATAAATTATCTGGAACTATTAGCTGATAACATTGCTTTACAAATCTCCTCACCCTCCCAACCCCCCAAAATAACTGGTAAGGTGGTGGTCATCAAAATGGACAACATAACAGCAATGTGTTACCTTCAGAAGCAAGGGTGCACCAGATCCCCTCTATTCTCTTTTAGCCCAGAGCATCTGCAGGTGAGCACTTGGACAGCATATCTATCTGTTAGCGGAATACTACCAGGGAGTGGACAAGGACTTTGCCCACATCCTGAGCAGGATGTGGCAAATCCACCAGTGGGAACTTCATGCTCAATTCTTTTTGAGGTATTTCTGGCACTGGGACTACCAGGCATAGACCTCTTCGCCACCGCAGAAAACACCAAATGCCCAAACTTTGCCTCCAGGTCCCCAGAGTCCAGGAGTAATGCACCATGGATCATTGGTCAGGGATATTTGCTTACACTTTCCCTCCTCTCCCACTACTTCAGTTTGTGGTTAAGAGACTTCTGCAGTCATCTCTCACCCTAGTATCTTCTACATGGGTATGCCAACCATAGTTTTGCAGCATGAATCTTTTCTGGATTTACATGCTCTGCATTATGCGGCCATCTAGGGTTTGGATTCGGAATTCTGCTTTACTTCTATTAAAAACTGTCCTACTCTTTTTGCTTTTTGTTGTTGGTAGGCATCAACAGACCTCTATTTGGTGTCCCCTTGTGACGTCTGCATGCTGCCTCCTGAAACTCTTGCATTTGGTCCCAATTTTCAGATTCTTTTTTTCCGCCATTGGGTCTGGATTATGCTGAAGGCTCTCCAACAATTGGAAGGAAAACATTTCATGAAAAAAATATATATAACATACCAAAAGTCAACCTGAGTTAAGGAAACATCAGAAGAGGGTATCCGAGAAGCTCTTCCTGAGAAGTGAGTGCCCTCTTCGAATCCTGGGAAAGCAAGTACAGGGAGCTGCCTGTACATGGTGATGGAGAAAACACAATTCCAGTTCTGTGAGAATTGCCATCACAAGTTAGCCCAGAAGGATCAACACCTGGTATGCTACCTCTGCCTGCCGGTAGACCACGAAGTGAAGATTGCAAGGCATACATGTTCACCCTGAAGACTGGGGCGAGAGAGAGATGGAGAAGAGCCCATCTCAACATGCAGGGCCAGCATCCAACACAGCCTCTACAAGACTTAGGCTTCTCAAGTGACGAGGAGGAGAATAACGGCGAAGGACCAAAAGGAGAGACCGACATTGACATCCAGATCTTGGACATGAAAAACATAAAGGGCAAGAAGGCATCTCAAGAAGTAAGAGAAGTACCTTCCTCAAACTTAGGAGAGTCCCGAAAATTAGACTCTTAAGAGCTTGAAGAGTTCCTCTGCACCGAAGCACCCAATGACTGCAGCTGCGACCTAAAAAAAGAATACCCTTGTTTCCTTCGAAAACGACAGGGCAGCGGTAAAGATCCCTGAAAAACCCAAGACGTCAAAGGACGTCAAGAAAAAGACACATAGACATCAAAACAGGAGCGTTTATAATTGGAGAGACACAATTCGCCAACTGCACTGTCTTGGAATGACTCTTCGACAATGAAAGGAAAACCTGAAAATCTCGATCCAGAACAACACGCATCAGAGTTTGAGAAGACAACAAGAAGGCGCGAGGCTAAAAATGGTTATACTTTTACAAAGATTGACTTTGACAAAAGTCTAAAACCATATTGAATTCCTACTAGGAGCTCAACAACTGAGCAAGGGAAGAAAAGCAGTGAAGAAATAGAGCTGTCCTTAACTCCTCAACCACCAGGAAAAACAGGAAATGGAAATCTAGGAGGAGGAGGAGGAGGAGGAACAGATTTATATGGGTTCTGAGGCTTCAGAATACCAAGAAACACAATGACAGGACCTCAAAACAGATTCTCCAGAAGAGGCTGCCATTACATCCTTCTAGGCAGTCACCACCTGATGACATTGGAGTGTATAATCAAGTGATCAAGAAGGCAGCAGATAGAAATGGAGTTCAACTTGAGGAGGTAAAACCCCAATCTTGTTTATTAGAATCTCTCCTGCCTACCAATTTCTCTATGATGCCAAGTGTGTTAGATCAAGGGGAGGAAGCTTTTAAAGAGCCTGCAACATGTAATGTAAAGGCAAACTTTTGCAGCGTGAATCTTTCTGGATTTACTATGCTGTGCATTATTCCGCGGTCTTGTGGTTGGGTCCGGTATCGTAGTCTTCTGTTTTTTTTGGGGAATTTTTTTCGTTGCCCAGGTGGGCGTCGACATTCCACCTTTTGGTGTATTTCCGGTGACGTCTGCATGCTTCCTGCAGAAGCTCCCACTCTTGGGCGCCATCTTCAGATTCCTTTTTCCGCGGTTGGGGTCTGGATCATTCCCGAAAGGGCTCCAGACTTTTTGGGATAAAGAAGAAGAAAAATACGCATTTTTTGGACGAAAAGATATTGGGAAAGACTACAGGAGACTACATCATCTAAGAGGACGACGAAGGAAAAGAAGAACTTCAAGAACTTCGACGTCCATCTGGGAATGCACGCTCAGGGGGCCCCCTGATCGCATGAGATGGACAACACTCCTTTCAAATTCTGTCGTAACTGCCACCACAAGTACGCGCAGAAGGACCAGCACCCGGTTTGCAACCTTTGCCTACCGGTCAACCACGAGAGCGAGGATTGCAACGTCTGCTCCGCCTTCACGCCGAAGACTCTTCGAGTTAGAGCGAGACAGAGGGTAGCCAACGCCAACATGCAGGGCAAGGGCCAGCCGCCGTCCCTTTGAGACCTGGGGCTATCATCAGACGAAGAGGACAACGCCGCCGCCGAAGACGACTGCTACATGGTCGTAGTGACCGATAATACGAAGACTCCGAAGAAGGTAGGAGACTCTACGGCCCCTAGACCCCCTAGAGACCCTGAGTCTCAAAAAAACGTGGGGAAACCCTCGAAAGCACCGACGCCGAAGACTTCGGCGTCCGCGGCTACTCCCAGGCCCAGCGGATCCTCTGAGAAGGACTCCCCGGTGCCAAGAGCTGGAGAACAGCAAAAGAAGTCGAAAAACGTCCCCGGAAAGGAGCGTTCGACGCTGAGGGAAAAAGACCCGAAGAGCACTTTGGCGCCGGCAAACGACCCGAAAGTCAGCTCGGCACCAACACTTTCGACGCCGAAGGTCGGCTCGGCGCCGACCTGTCCGCCGAAAAGACCGGCCGAACCATTCGACGCAGACCACGCTGCCGAAATTGGAGAAAAAGAAGAGACGGCTCGAGGCCGAGATGGAGAACATCCTGCAGCGAAAGAAAGAATTTGACGCCAGGATGAAAGACTTCTTGATCCCGAAAAAACCTAAGACACAGGTGGTCGAGATAACGGAGGAGGAGGACTAAGACGTCGAAGGACAGTTGGAGAGCGTCGAGGCCTTCGAGGAACCAGAAGAAGCGGAGGCCTCCTACTAAGACTATGAAGGGGATGACGACCGCAGGACGCTTCTCGGGTCTGCATCCTCGGAGACTCAGGAAATAGCTTGGCAAGACGTCGACACAGTGGACCAGGCAGACCTGGTACTCACAGATCATGGAGATGGCACAGAGCGCACCCCACAGATTCGGGAGAAGGAAAGACCTACTCTCTATGCAAAAAGGAGAGGTGCCTACCCAGAGCCAGAGAGCCTGAGCCTAGTAGCGTGGCTCCTGAGGACATAGTTTGCGCATCTGAAACTGCCAGAAAGCACCCTGAGGGTACTTCGGGAGGCACGAAGGCCCAGCACACGAAAGTGCTAAGCATCAAAATGGAAGAGATTTACACTGTGGTGCAGGAGGGAAAAGCTACACAAAAAGATGCAGAAGGACTCAACGGTGCTAAAATACCTTACGCACCTGCTTGACAAAAACCTAAGCTCATCCTCTTCACTTGGCAGCGATAGACGCTTACACAAGAGGAGAAACATTCAAGGTTAAGAGATTCCTGGAGGGAGCAATGAGGATTGCACCACCAAAGAGGGTGCCGCCACCTGCATGGAACCTTAACCTAGTCCTAACGGAACTCATGAAAGAACCTTTCGAACCAATTCACAAGGCCTCCCTAGAAATGCTGACCATGAAAACAGCCTTTCTGTTAGCAATCACCTCACTGCGCAAGGTGAGCGAGCTACAGGCGCTAAAGCTACAATAACCCTACATCCAGATACACAACGATAGGGTGGTGATGAGAACGGACCCACACTTCATGCCGAAGGTGGTGTCAAGGTTCCACATGAACCAGACTATAAAAATACCAAGTTTCTTCCAGAAACAGACCACAAGCTCTGAAAGGGCTTTGCACACCCTAGACGCCAGAAGTGCAGTCATGCACTACATTGAGAGAACGAAGGAACACAGGAAAACAAAGCAGTTCTTTGTGTCCTTCGCTAACAGTTTCATGGGGAAACCAGTAACTAAAGGAACAATTGCGCAATGGATCGCCCAAACAATACAGTTCTGCCACAACCGAGCAGGACAGGAACTAGCAGTGGGGACACACTACCAGGAAAAAAGGAGCTACAATAGCGTTCCTAGCTAACACACCCATTCAGGACATATGCCTGGCGGCAACATGTGTTTCAGTGCCCACGTTCACGAAGCACTACTGTGTGGATATACAGATGAACAAGGAAGCACAAGTCGGACAGAAGGTGCTTCAACAAATAATCAATAACCAACGCTCATCTTCCACCCAGCCACCACAAACATGAGAAACCACTACAAAGTCTACGCACAGCATAATGAATCCAGAAAGATTCACGCTGCAAAACGAATAGTTTCTTACCTGTTGGTGTAGTTTTGCAGCTTCAAGAACTTTCTGGATTCACTAGCGAACCCACCCACCTCCGCCAGAAAGATGAGGCTGGAGAGAAAAGGGGGGGGGGTTGAAACAGAGACAATACTTGGAAAAGAAACCTTATAGGTTAAAGCGGTGAATGACTTAGTTGAACATTGCCATAACTTCGGTAACAGAACGAACACAAGAAAAAGAATCCGAAGATGGCGCCCAAGAGTGAGAGCTTCCGCAGGAAGTGTGCCGACGTCACCGGAAATACGCCAAAAGGTGGGACGTCGACACCCACCTGGGCTACGAATTTTTTTTTTTAAAAAAAAGAAAAGACTACGATTTCGGACCTAACCACAAGACCGCGGAATAATGCACAGCATAGTGAATCCAGAAAGATCTTCAAGCTGCAAAATTACACCGACAGGTAATAAACTATTCGTTATATAGCGCAGCTATCACTCTAAGGAGCATCTTGGCGCTGATACAGAACACCAGGGATGGAGAAATAGAAACTGGTTTACTGCTCCTATAGGAAAAGGTAAGGTATTCAGATCAGAGCTTTACACAGTATGTGAGGTGCACTGTAAATCCAAGTTTAAGTGCCTTCCTAAACACAGACTCTGATGCAAGAGCAGTTACTCCTTGAGCTGAGAAGAAATATAAACACTCCTCGAAGATCCCAATTTACATTAACTCCTTAAGAGCGTCGAACATTCCGCGCCCAGTGCTGAACGTTCGAAAACGGGTGCTGGCCCGTCGGCCAATGGTCGTGCGCAGCACTGGCAAGGTAGTACTCGCGACGACCGTTGGCCGACGGCAGCACTTAAAGGGTTAAGGGTATAGTCCCATGAGATTCAATTATAACATCTACTGCTAGAAAAAGAGCAAATGTACCAAGCACACCAGGTCCTTTTCCAGACAAGGAGTGTAAAAGGATTGACCTCATGAGCTGAAAGGTAGAGTAGTGCAGCTAATCAGTGGTGCATTTTAAATTCAAATGCTTTGCTCAACCATCACACCTATCAACATTGTGAAAAGACAGGAGAGTTAATGAATCACCTTCCAGAACAGTATCAAAAGAGCATCCCATCTAATAGAAGATGGGAAAAACCTTGCCAACACTTGTTTAAAATCAGCTCTAGATGCAGCGAATACAACTAAAAGTAGGGGATTACATGGCAACAAACCTGCTGAAGCGGTCGCTCCTCGCTCCTCCCTTGGCTCCCGGTATCGTACTCCCCACTGCTACCATACGATTGTGTGCTTTGACATGGTCTAGCAGCGCTTCCTGCAACTTGTGCCTGCTTTGCCTGACTAGCGCCTGTGCCGTTTTTTGGTGGAGCTTTCTGCAGCTTGTGCCCGATCCCCTTCAAGGCGCTTTGCTCCCCCACTGCTCGCATCGCTCCGCGAGTGTTATTGTCATTGTGCTTGCTGTAGTTGTTTTGGCTGCCTGACTGTGCCCTTATTGTCCGTTCGCTTTGTGCCCCCAATCTCGCCCTGTTTTGGTCTTTGCTGTGATTGCTGCCATCTTGTTGTTGCCTCCAGCACGTCACTCCCCCCGCTACCGCCTCCCAGCTGACCCTCCCACCCACTGGTATCAGGATCGTCCCGTCCGGTCTCCCTCTGTGACCAGCCTAGCTCCTGCTGAAGCGGTCGCTCCTCGCTCCTCCCTTGGCTCCCGGTATCGTACTCCCCACTGCTACCATACGATTGTGTGCTTTGACATGGTCTAGCAGCGCTTCCTGCAACTTGTGCCTGCTTTGCCTGACTAGCGCCTGTGCCGTTTTTTAGTGGAGCTTTCTGCAGCTTGTGCCCGATCACCTTCAAGGCGCTTTGCTCCCCCACTGCTCGCATCGCTCCGCGAGTGTAATTGTCATTGTGCTTGCTGTAGTTGTTTTGGCTGCCTGACTGTGCCCTTTGTGTCAGTTCGCTTCGTGCCCCCAATCTCGCCCTGTTTTGGTCTTTGCTGTGATTGCTGCCATCTTGTTGTTGCCTCCAGCACGTCACTCCCCCCGCTACCGCCTCCCAGCTGACCCTCCCACGCTCCGCCCCCTCCACTCTCCATTTATGCCAGATGGACCTACACGCAGCGTACACGCGCTGCGGCCGCGCCAAAGGTGCGCCAAAGGTAAGCCTGTCTACGCACATCCGCGCCTGGCCCACGCCCAGCGCCAGACTCCCTGGCCCCCGCAATTCCCAGCCCACCCGCATAACTTACGACGCCGCAACCCTCACTGCTCTCAACCCTGGCTGCCAACTTAACTGCCACCATGCTGCACCGGGACACACCCACGGACCCTTCACTTGCCTTTCCTGCAAGTTTCGACTGCACCAAGACCCACACCAAACAGAAATCCGACACTAACCACCTAAAATGCATACTGCTCAACACCCGCTCGGTCCACAGACACGCCATCGACCTTTGGAATCTACTAGACACCATCTCTCCGGACGTCGCCTTCCTAACAGAAACATGGATGAACGCCTCATCAGCTCCAGACATCACCATAGCAATCCCGGACGGCTACAAGATCATCCGAAAAGACCGCACCAACCAATCAGGAGGAGGCATCGCCATCGTCCATAAGAACTCCATCCGCGTCTCAACCAGCTCAGACGTCAACCTCGCTATCGCCGAACATCTTCACTTCCAGATCCACACTGACCCCAAGACCACACTCAGAGGCACCCTCCTCTACAGGCCACCAGGACCCCGTACACAATTCAGTGAAGACATCACTGACTTCATCACCCCACACGCCCTCCCCTCCGAGGACTACATTCTACTGGGAGACCTCAATTGTCACCTGGAAAAGAGCAACGACAGCAACACCACCACCCTTCTGGACAATCTCGCCAACCTCGGACTCAAACAACTAGTAAACACCCCCACCCACTACGCAGGACACACACTCGACCCTATCTTCACCTCCAGCAAGCACATCTTCTTCAATCACACCACAGCTCTCCATTGGATGGACCACAGCTGCGTTCACTTTAACTACAAAAAGACCACAATCCACAACCACCCTCAACCAACTCTGCGAAGAAACTGGAACAAAATCACCATCGACCAGATCTCCACATCGCTTCTTCAAAACCCCCCTGCCTATTCGTCGAACCCTAACCAAGCAGCCATTAACCTCACACAATGGCTAACCCACAGCGTCGACAACCTAGTACCCTTGAAAAAACGTCAAATCAAGCTAGGCATCAAAAACTCCCCCTGGTTCAACGATGACCTTAAGAAATCCAAGAAACTCTGTCGTTCCCTTGAGAAAGCCTGGAAAAAAGACCCAAACACTAGCACCAGAGACGCCTTCAAAAACGCCACCCGTAAACACCACCAACTGATCCGGACAGCCTAGAAATCCGCATTCAAAGACCGACTAGACTACAACGCCCTCAACAGCAAGGAACTATTCAACATCGTCAGAGTTTACCAACCCCACTGCCAACTCCAACGACATCACTCCTTCTCAAATCCTTTGCGACTCTCTAGCTTCATTCTTCCACGACAAAATCGCCGACATCCATAACAGCTTCAACAACCAACCCGGAGACCAACCCACCCAACCTACCTCAGAACCTAAACCCCCCTTGAACATCCTTTATGACTGGAACCCAATCTCCACCGAGGACACCATTCGCCTGATGAACTCCATCCACTCAGGATCCCCCACAGACCCATGTCCCCACCACATCTTCAACAAAGCAGACTCCATCGCACCCCACCACCTTCCCGGAAAGCTGGAAACACGCCAAACTCAGCGCCCTTCTGAAAAACCCCACAGCAGACCCCACTGAACTCAAAAACTACCGCCCCATCTCGCTCCTACCTTTCCCAGCCAAAGTCATTGAGAAAGCCATCAACAACCAGCTTGCCGCCTTCCTCGAAACCAACAAATCCCTCGACTCCTCACAGTCCGGCTTCCTAACCAAACACAGCACCGAAACCGCCCTCATCGCAGCAACAGACGACATTCGAACACTACTGGACAACAGAGACACAGTCGCCCTCATCCTCCTTGACCTCTCCGCAGCCTTCGACACAGTCTGTCATAGCACCCTTATACAACGCCTCAACAACATCGGAATTCAAGGAAAAGCACTGGACTGGATCATCTCGTTCCTTGCCGGAAGAACTCAGAGAGTCCGCCTCCCACCGTTTAAGTCAGAAGCCACCTAAGTCATCTGCGGCGTGCCACAAGGATCTTCACTCAGTCCTACCCTCTTCAACATATACATGAGCCCCCTCGCGACCATCGCACACCTACACAACCTCAACATCATCTCCTACGCTGATGACACTCAACTGATCCTCTCATTCACCAAAGACCCAAACACCGCCAAAACCAACCTACATGAAGGGATGAAAGAAGTAGCCGAGTGGATGAAGCACAGCCGTCTTAAACTGAACTCGGACAAGACAGAAGTCCTCATCTTAGGTACTTCCCCTTCCGCCTGGGATGACTCTTGGTGGCCAGCGGCCCTAGGAAGAGCACCCATCCCAAAGGACCACGCACGGAACTTGGGTGTCATTCTGGACTCCTCACTCTCAATGACCAGACAAGTCAACGCCGTTTCATCATCATGCTTCAACATTCTTCGCATGCTCAAAAAAACATTTCGCTGGATCCCCACCGAAACTAGATAAATGGTCACCCACGCACTGGCCACCTGAAAGACCTCCACTGGCTCCATGTCAATAAGAGGATAACGTTCCTCCTCCTCACCCACGCACACAAAGCACTCTACGAACTTGGACCCGAATGCCTCAACACGCGACTATCCTTCTACACCCCCCCCCCCCGCAGCTACGTTCTTCCAACCAAGCCCTCGCTGCTATTCCACGCATCAACAAAACCACCATGGGAGGAAGATCCTTCTCCTACTTAGCGGCTAAAACCTGGAACTCACTTCCCATTCACCTCCGCCTTACTCAAAACCACCTAGCCTTCAGAAAACAGCTTAAAACCTGGATATTCGACAAGTAATTCTCCACCCTTCCTCAAGCGCCTTGAGACCCTCTGGGTATGTAGTGCGCTATATAAATTACTTGACTTGACTTGACTATATCTAAAAGATGCTTATTTACGCATTTCCATGACCTCATGCCACAAGAGATCCCTCCGATTTGTGGTAGACACACTATCAGTTCAAGGTACTGGCATTCAGAACAAAATAAGCACCAAGAGTATTCACAAAGTGTTTAGTAGCAGTGGCGGCACACCTGAGAAGACAAGCCATACATGTTTATCCCTACCTAGACACCTGGTTGGTAAGGGCAAACTCGCACAAAAGATGCAAAGCACTTATTCTTGTAGTAATGAATACCCTATATCAGCTGGAGTTTTCCATAAATATGGAAAAGTCATCTCCAGAACTAGAACAATGGAAAATGTTCTTGGGAGAGGGAATAAACTCTATTCAAGGGCAGTGTTCCCAAGCAAAAAGAGAAGAGAAACAATATTGATGGAAATTCAGCTGTACCGGAAGGGGCAAGCTCAGAGAGTGAGTACTGTGGGGAAGCTATTCGGAATGAAAGCAAACCTGGTTATTGAATAGAACGATCCCAAGGAAATATTCACAAATTCACAAACAGACATGTTCTGCTGTCCATACAAAAAGGTCAGGAACCTGAGTCTTTAAACCTGGCAACATGGCTCCTGAAGATCTAGAATTTGGACATTTAAAGTTACCAGAAAAAAAACACTTGCTGTTTTAAGGGAAGCAAGTAAGCCTACAACTAGAAAATACTACATAGCTAAACGGAAAAGATCTTCACTATGGTGTCTTAAAGAAGAATTATTAAAGAGAAACACAAAAGATCCGACAGTGTTAAGGTAATTAACATGTCTCCTGGACTGTAAACTGACCTATGCTTCTTTAAAGGTTCACTTAGCGACAATAGTGCCGTACTTAAGGGGCCACATTAGAAGTTTCTTCACAGGGCCAGTAATCAAGCGTTTCTTAGAAGGAGCATAGAGAATTGCACCTCCAAAAAAGGTAGATGTAACCCACATGGAACTTAAACATTGTACTCGTACAACTAAAGGCAGCATTTGAACCCTTGCACAAGGTAACATTACAGATGCTCACACTAAATATTGCGTTCTTAGTAGCCATTATCACTCTACACAAGGTAAGTAAATTGCAAGCGCTCACCTTGTACATATGGACAGGATTATTGCGATAACAGATCCACAATTCATGCCAGAGGTTATATCACAGTTTTACGTGAATCAAAATATCCAGATACCAAGTTTCTTTCTAAAGCCAAAGATACAGGCAGAAAGTACATTATACACTCTAGACTCAAGTTGTGCAGGACCATCCGTGCTACCTTCAGTTCCTCGTGGAACCGGAGCATGTGCAGTTTACTGTGATCCCTTGTGGTCTGTTCAGTGCCCTTCGAGTGTTTATGAAAGTGATGGTGATAGTGGCAGAAAAGTTTAGGAGGTCAAGGGTACGAGTCTTCTCTTACCTCGAAGTTTGGGCATTCAAGGCGAGCTCGCCCCAACAGTCCTCAACACCCTCAGATGATAGCTAACCTCTTGTCATCTTTGGGATTCTATATCAACATTAAAAAGGCACACCAGACTCCTCAGGCGCTTCCATTCTTCTGAGCCATTCTGGCCACAGTTTGTTTCACGTTTTTCTCAGGGAAAGATTGTACAGGATATTCAGGGTATGATCCTGTTCTTCGAGCTTCGGTCCTGGATTCCAATGAGGTGTCTGTAAAGTTGCTGAGAGAGGTGGAGATCAGAGGTATTTGTTCTTCAGGGGAGACTTTATTATTCAAGAGTTTTATATAGCGCGGGCTAGACCAGGAGGTATCAGAGCGCTTTACATGAGGTTCCACAAAAATTACATTACAAGATTACATCAGTTCAATTTACATCAGTTGCTAGACAAACAATTGCAAGAGTATAGAAGATGAGATATTTAAAGTGTTGAGGGGCAGGGGGTAAGGGTAAAGGGATAGGAGGGAGATATGGGAGGAAGATGAAAGGAAAGTCTGTCCAAAGTCCGTCTGGGTAGGTGACGGTCAAGGGGAAGGTCCAAAACCCATCTCCTCAATAGCTATCAGGTAGCTCCACCGGGCCTTGGCCAAAGAGCTGGGTCTCAATGGGAAAAACATTTAAAGAAACATGGAGGGCAAAATAAATGGAGCGTAGAGGAGAGGGGGCATGGAAGGAGTGAAAGGAGGATAGGGGAAGAGACGACGGGAAAGACGAAAGGAAGTCTTGCTGAAGACCGACTGGGTAGGTGACGTCCAAGGAGGGAATTACCCGATCTGTCTCCCCTATAGCTAAACCAGGTAGCTCCATCGGGCATCAGACAAAATAGCTAGATCTCAAATGACGAGGGAAAATTCGCAGATAGACAGGGTGGGGACTATGGGCCAGGACAGGTGAAAGCAGAGGTTAGCAGCAGGAGAGTGGAGAGTAGAGCAAGGAGATAAGCAGGGTGGGGATTAGGGCCAGGACAGGTGTTAGGAGGGAGGTACGACAGGAAGACGAAGGAAAGTCTGCCCAAAATCTGGCTGGGTAGGTGAAGGTCGTGGGGGAAGTCCCAAAACCCATCTCCTCTATAGCTATCGAGTAACTCCACCGGGCAATGGCCAAATATCTAGGTCTCAATTAGAAAACATTTAAAAAACATGGAGGGGGGCGTGGCCAAGATGGTGAGGTGAGCGGACGCACTCTCTGCGAGCTCCTCTGACCTCGAAGCCCTAGACCGTGAAAAAGCTGCCGATCTCCCCCCGTTTGGCGCTGGGGTGACGGCGGACGCGGAGGGACCGGAGTACGCACTTGCTGCTGACCCCCGGAGCTGCACTGGGACTGCCTCTCGGAGTTTCCGAGAGTAGTGAAGTCGAGGGTCGGCCATCTTGGCGGCCTACCTGGCGGCCGTCCGGGGCACTGCAGCCCTCTATTCCAGACGAGGCGGCGGTGGAACTCCTAAATGGCCCAGAAGCGGTGAGTGGCGGCCACTGGTGTGGCCACGAGTGGGACCCAGAAGTGTGTTGGCGCCTCGAGTGGTGCGGGGAGCGACCGCAGGAGTGGAAAGAAGCGGAGTCCCAGCACGCTGACCTAACTAAGAGAGGCCGGGGACGCGGCCTAGCCCGAGGATCCCCCTGGACGATTCTGGAGACCGGACTTCTGGGCTGCGACGGTGGCCGATGATGGATGGTGGACGGGCCCCAATGAGCATCGGGACTCGGGTTCGGACTGGGTGCTGAAGACGGCCGGGAGGTGGCCGGCGGAGCTCTCGCTAAGCAAGCGGCGGAAGAACAGAAGAGCAGGCCTGAGATCGCGGCCTGAGCGCCGCACACACGCGGCCCCGCAATGACTGAGCTGCCAAGGAGGGCCGAACAAGGGAGAGGCCCGGACAGTTCGGGGTCATCAACGGGGACCGGCTGCCGTCGCGGAGGTCTGAATCACACCAACGGCCCGTCATACTTGGCCGGGGAGCAGAACTGGTGGTGCGCGGTCGAGGCCGCAACCCCGCACAAGACCCGGACGGCGCCGGGGTGGCTGCTGGAGCGGATCGGTCTCCAGAGCGGAGTGAGGAGAGGACACCCGGGCGGACCCGGGGGTAACACCGGGACTGTGGTCTGGCGGCAGGACACCTCCGGCAATTGGCCAACGGGAGGCCTGAAAGCACGCACATGTCTCCGTAAAGGGACAGAAAATCGACGATTGTGAGTCGACGGAGTGGTGGCGGAGACGCAAGGCGGAGGAGCCGGAGTCTGGTGGGTGGACAGGACACTATTACACTCTCCTGCGAGGCGCAGCTTGCCCCGAGCGCTTTCCCGCTAGGCCGGTGCCTCATTGGGTGTGGCTGGTTTGGTCTGCGGGGTGCGGGCCAGTGCTGCCTGATCCCGGCGCCCTATAACCGAACCACTGGGATACGCTCCTGACTCCCGGGCCGGGAAGAGGGGCTAGACGAGACGAGGAGGAGAGACGCTGCAGCTCTGAGCTCCCTACGGGACTGGGCCGAACTAGCTCGGAACTTTCGCCCTCCTTCTTGGAGTTGCCCTAGGTGAGCAATTTAGGAGGTGTCATGGCTGGCAACAGAGGAAATAAGAAGGGGGGTCAAACTCTGCAGGACATGCTTACGAGGGGCCTGGCGGGGCAGGATAGGGGACAGCAATCATCGAGTCCCGCGAGCAGCTCCCATGGGGCAGTGGGTGGCGAGTCCCCAGTGACCAGGTCTTTCCTGGAATCTCTTTTTAGCTCGCTCAGGGACGATTTCCAAGCACTGAAACAGGAGGTGGCAGGAGAAGTGCGGGAAGTGCGCAGAGAAGTCGATGGATTGGGCGAGAGAGTGGCCACTGCAGAAGCGGCGGGACACACCCGGGATGAGGAGATCACGCAACTGCAGCAGGAGGTGCTGCGCCTGCAAGACCAGCAGCTTGACCTCCAAGCACACAATGAGGATCTTGAAAACCGTTCTCGCCGCAACAATATTAGGGTCCGTGGCGTTTTATCCGTAGAGGAGGGTGAGGACGCGACAGGTTATCTGCAGGACCTCTTCAAAGAGATTTTGGGAGAGCTGACGGACTTTGTCATTAGAATAGACCGAGCACACAGAGTGGGACCGCCGCGCCGAGCCTCGGCCCCCCCCCCCGGATATCTTGGCCTTCCCCGGACTATCCTTTGAAAGAACAGATTCTCCGTGAAGCTCCACGGCAGCAGTCCCTAAGTTTCCGGGGACACCGAGTTGCCCTTTTTCAGGATCTCTCTGTGATCACGCTTTAGAAGCGCAAAACTTTCAAAATTACCACAGATTTCTCGAGGGACCACGACACGCAATATTCCTGGGGCTACCCTTTCCGGCTCATCTTCAGGTGAAATGGAACACTCCACCAGCTTCGCTCTTTGCAGGATACCTGTAGCGTCTTGGGGATCACCGCGACGGACGACGCAGTGCCTACTCCACGTAGACGTCGCACTACCAGGGATGGTTGGCAATCGGTGACACGGAGGCGCCCCTCTGCGTCCTCAGCACGACCGGACTACCCACCATCAGAGCGAACATGGCTGAGTCGATCCAGGAGGTGGACAGGTTCACTGCAACCGGTGAGGTCGCTTTAACAGCCTAAAAGGGCTTCGGGGGGAGATCGATGAAGCACCACTGGAATAGCAGGTTTGGGGATCCGGGGGAGGGGGGGTGGCGGGTGAGTGGGTAGTGGCCGGACGTCCACTTGAATACTTTTCCGCAGACTTGTCCGTTCTGGACTGGACTGGGACAATGGGTCCTCGGGCCCGACTGGAAGAGGGGGGGGGGGGGAGGAGGGAACTGTTGGGGTTGGGTTGGTTGTGGTTTGCGGGGGAGGGAAAGGTGGGAGGAGGTTGGGGAGTTTCTGGGGGGGTTTGGGGTTCAGGGTAGGGGAGTTGGGAGGAGGTTGTGGGTAGGGAGGGGGGGATCCATCCAGTGCTCTTGGTGCGTACACGCTGCCCTGAAGGGGGCTTCCGGGCTCATCTGGCCACAGCTCTGCCACTTACAGATATTGCTCACTTGCTCTTGCCACTTTGGTTTGATTACTTATGGCGAACCTTAAGGTGGTGACCCTGAATGTTAAAGGGCTCAACAATCCAGTTAAAAGAAGAGCGATCCTGTCTCTACTAGAGGGTACGCAGGCGGACATCTGCCTTCTGCAGGAGACTCATTTGATGGCGCGTGATTGCCATAGGATGCGCTCATGCAAGTTCCCCACTCAGTTCTTCTCCTCGAACAACTCCAAAACAGCGGGGGTGGCAATCTTGGTGTCTGGGTCCTTTAGGGGTAAGCTTCTCCACAAACCCGCGGAGCGAAAGGGAGGCTTTTGGCGTACAGGTTCAAATTGGGGTAACTGACGCTCACTATAGGGTCAGTATACAGCCCGAATGACCATCAGGAGCGCTTCCTTCACTCTGCGCTGGTGGACATAACAGCGTCCCCAGACAGACATATCATTATAGGGGGGGACCTGAACATGGTGCTCGATTCCTCTATGGACAGATTAGCACAACGTTACCCACAGACGGGGGAACTGTCGCAAACTGGAAAAGGCCAATTGGCAGATCTTGATCTTCACGATCTATGGCGCCACTTCCACCCTACAGATAGGGACTATTCCTACTATTCACATGCACATAAAACGTATGCAAGACTAGACCATATTTTAGTCACTGGCCCAGTCCGTGACTTGGCCACAGCTTCTGAAATTGGGGTCCTCTCTGTCAGATCATGCACCGGTCTCTGGCGTTTTCACGCTGCCGTCGACGCAGGCTCCCCGCGGGGTGTGGCGGCTCAGAGATACTCTCTTGCATAAGAAAATGGTGGTGACCCGCATAACGGAATCGATCAAAGAATACCAGGCTAATAATGACAATGGGGAGACCTCGCTAGCAACTCAATGGGCAGCGCTGAAGGCGGTCTTGAGAGGCGAATTCATTGCTATCTCCTCTGCAGAGAACAAGGAACGGCGTCAGAAACGTGATGAACTGACGCAAAAGGTCCGGGAACTTGAGCAGGTGCACCACCGTACGGGGGCCCCTAGAATCTGGAAGCAGTTGAAGGCTGCGAGGAAAGTCTTGTCAGCGTTGGACATGGATAGGGCCGAAAATGCCGCGCTGAGGTTGAGGCATGCGTATTATACAGGAGGGGACAGGTGTGGCCGACTTCTAGCGAATAAATTGAGTCTCACCAATGCCGTCGAGTGAAAGAGATTGAGGTTGGAGACGGAGTGGCGGTTTCTGACAATGCTCAGATAGCAGAGGCCTTCCGGCGCTTCTATGCAGAGCGATATACGGAGGACCTCCTGGGGGAGGGAAATGCAGAGGATTACATAGATACGATCACCCTCCCATCTTTGGCGCGATACAGAGTACTTGGAGAGGGAAATCCCGGTCGAGGGGGTGATTACAGCCATCTCCAGACTCGAGCATGGCAAGGCCCCGGGCCCTGACGGGTACTCCACGCTCTTTTATAAGACGTTCAGTGCCGTGCTGGCGCCCATTCTAACCAGACTCTTTAATTCCTTCTCCACCTCGGGAGCCATTCCACCCGATCTCCTACAGGCGATGGTGTCAGTTATCCCCAAACCTGGAAAGGATCGGACCAAATGCAGCTCATATCGGCCGATCTCTCTCCTCAATGTTGATCTAAAATTATATACGGGGGTCCTTGCGGCAAGGTTGGCGCTCCACCTGCCGGGACTGGTGGAATCGGACCAGGCGGGCTTAATACCGGGGAGGCAGACGGTGGATAACACCAAACGGATAGTCCACATTTTGGAGAAAGCCTCCAGAATCCCGGGGGAACGAATGCTGTTATCTGTCGACGCTGAGAAAGCGTTTGACCGGGTGCACTGGCCCTACTTAGAAAGTGTGTTGGAGAGAATGGGGATTGGAGAAAAGTTCCGCACTATGGTATTTAATTGCTATAGGTTCCCAACTGTGGTGGTACAGGGAAACGGTTGTAACTCCCAGGGATTTAACATCGAGAGGGGAACCAGACAGGGCTGCCCACTGTCACCACTTCTCTTCGCCTTGTATATGGAACCGTTCGCCCAGAGGATATGCCAAAACCCAGACGCGACAGGCGTAAAAATGGGTGGATATGTCCATACAGTCAGCCTTTATGCTGATGAAGTGATATTTTCCCTGGACCATCCGAGGCGAGCTCTCCCCGCGTGTATTAGCGAACTGGAGGCTTTTTCGTCAGTGGCTGGCTTCCGCATGAACATGGGAAGTCGGTGGCATTGGATCTTTCTCTAACGGTTGCCACTCGATCGGAGCTGCAGGGGCTCTTCCCTATGCACTGGTCGTCGCACCAAGTACAGTACTTAGGTATACTGTTGGCTCCCACGTTGCCGGCAACGGTCACGGCTAATTATGAGGCTTTGAGTAAGAAGATCAGGGAGGAGCTGGGAAGATGGGGCAAGGGCATGATATCCTGGCTTGGCAGAGTGGCGGCGGTCAAGATGACAATCCTCCCCCAGGTTTTTTATCTGTTTCGGGCACTGCCACTCCAGCCGCCTAAGGGGTGGATCCAGCAGACTCAAGCAGACCTGGCCCGTTTCATTTGGCAGGGTCGCAAACCACGAATTAAAGGAGTTCTCACGATGTTGGCTCCGGAGTCGGGGGGACTGGGTGTCCCGGATCTGCGCAAATACTTTCAAGCGGCGCAATTGAGGTATCTGGTGGAGTGGAGTAGGTGGGAGTCAGACCAACCCTGGCTCTTCCAGGGCCAGGCAGTCGCAGGTCGCCCGCTGCAGGAGGTGCCCTTTCTGCGTAGGGCTCACCGCCCCCCTAATCTTTATGCTTCCTTTGTTACGCGAGTCCCACTGAAAGTGTGGGGCGCCACTTACAAGGTCCATGAGCTCACTACATTCCCTTCCCCGTTTACGCCAATAGTGGACAACCCGGACTTTACACCAGGGTTGGAACCAGGGGCCTTTACGCACTGGCGCACAGCCGGTTGTAGGGCGCTCTCACAATTGTATGACATGAATGGGGTTCTTCCTTTTCGGAGCCTCAAAGAGGAATTCCGGTTGTCTGAATCGGATAGGATGCGTTACTGGCAGGTGAGGCATTGGGCGTTACAGCCACAGGTGCAGGAATTGGCTGACAGGAGGTTGTTACCATACGAAAAGTGGTTGATCACGCGCACGTTCGACACTAAACAAATCTCTGATCTTTACAAAATGTTGCAGCCGCCACCCTTCCACTTTCACAACCCAGGCAGAGAGCGGTGGAATCGAGAACTGGGTAGGACGCTGAGCCATAAGGAATGGGACCAGATCTCGTATCGGGCTAGGCATTCTGCATACCATATATGGCTCACTGAAACGTTCACCAAAGTATCGACTTATTGGTACTATGCTCCAGAAAGATTACACGAGATGAATGGCAATGTTGAAAACACCTGCTGGCGAGAATGTGGACAGATAGGCACCTTGACACATGTATTATGGGACTGCCCCCTGCTAGAATCCTACTGGAGAGAGGTGCTTGATGAGATTGACACACACTTTGGTATAGAGCTCCCCCGCTTCCCAGCTTACACACTGTTAGGCCTCCCAAATGGGTTGATGTACCCCCTGAAGTCACGTAGGGGAAGTTAAATTGCAATAGCATTGGGATCAGCGGTGCAAAACATTTTAATACACTGGCACTCGACTGTTATCCCCTCTACCACGGGTTGGCTTCATAGATTGTGGCATGTCCTGGGTATGGAAAAACTATCACTTATGGTGGCGGGGGAAGTGGAACAATTTGAGGAACTGTGGCAACCATTCCATGCTCTACTAACCACGGAATTTAGAGAGCTCACATGTCCAAGGTACCTTCGATTGCTGAGACTCGCTCCGCCGATGGCCCACACTGCTTAAGAACTCACTATCTGGTTATGGGAAGCACCGATGGGCAGCGTTATGGGCATGACGTAAAAGGAAGGACAAGCTCTGGATGGGTAGGGTTGGGGACGGGGGGGGTCTGGGGAGGGCGAGGGAGTTGGGGGGGGGGGGTAGTTCTGCAAAATTGGAAAGAGTACAGAGGGACTGCACGATCTTTGTTTTGTATTATAATGGTACTTGCTGAGTCTAAGCTGAAGGAGGCTACGTTGCACGGACTTAATGCACGGCGCACTCATCTGGAAAGCCTCCAGGGGTGTTGCGCAATCATTCTTAACCGGAATGTTTACTTTTTTTTCTCTGTCCTCATTCAATAAAATACTTTAAACATAAAGAACATGGAGGGCAAAATAAATGGAGCGTAGAGGGGTACTGGGGTAGGGTAAAGGAGTAGGAGGGAGCATGTGACAAGGAGACACAGGAAAAATCTGCCCAATGTCCAGCTGGGTAGGTGACGGCCGAGGGGGAAAGTCCATAGCCCATCTCCTCTTTAGCAACCTATTAGTCTTGCGGACCATCCACTTGACATAAAAAATCCTTCTTTCCAATCATCGACCGGGAAGTGCTGAGAGAAAACCACCACCATGTAGAATTGCAATAAGCAGGTCAGGGTGGGTTTGAGGTCTTTGTGAGGTCCTGCTCTTCTAGCAGTGCTGGTACACCAAGGAATTTTTCTGGTAGAACACCACCTGGTAGGATCCATAACTCTGCCTCCAACTCCCAGCGGATTACAAATGAGAATTAAACCCGGAGGTGGCATGAGGTATTTTCTGCAAATGGGGAGAGCTTCGGTCCGAACTTTTTGCCACTGCTGAGAATGTTCAAGGTCAGCTCCTTTGCGTGCGCACTTTTTTCAGACTGCTCTCTTTCTCGGACATGCATTCAGCTTACAGTGAAGCTCGGGGATTCTGTCCGCTTTTCCACTACTACCGCACCTGCCCTGAGTTTTGAAGATCAGGAACGTCTGGGCCCAAGTCATCCTAGTGGCACTGGGTTGGGCCAAGAGAATCTTGTACCCATAACTCCTGTGTATGAGAATTTGTTCTCCGGTCAGGCTACTGCTTTAGGAGGATCTTATGTCTCTATAGCAGGGCAGCCTCTTGCACCCAGGTCTGCACAATTTTCACATCCATTCTTTGAGACTGAGCAGGAGTAGTTGACTGCGTTCGAGGTTCCACTCTTAGCTTTTAAATTGATCATACTGAACACAATCAATCAGCTCTTTATTGGTTTTACTGGAACGCGAAAGCGCAAAACCGTGCAGAAGAGAGATCTCTCATTGCCTCTCAGGTTGGATCGTACTCTGTATCAACATCTGCTACGCATTGACCAAGAAGCAGTCCCCAGAAGGCTTACAGGCTTGTTCTAATAGAACCAAGGCTGATAACCCTGCATTGGCATGTGGAGTGCAGGTTATATATATTTGCCAGGCTGCTACATAGCCATTGCTTCATATGTTCACAAAACACTACTACCTGGAAAGTCAGGCACTTTGTTTGCTCGGTTCTGCAGGACCTTTTGGTCTGAGCCGGGACACAAACCTACCTGGAGGGTACTGCTTTAGGATCTATTAAAGTGAGGATTGCGTGGTTGTAGCTGCAGTTTTCTCAACAAGCCTCCCTCCACCTCGTACTGTGTACTGGTCTTTTTCCCATATAAAAAGGTCGAAAGTCGAAGTATATACACACTGGTCACAGCTAATCAGCTGATGGACTCTGAGTGTGGCGCGAGCAGCCTAGAAAGCAACTGACCATGTGCATGGGTGGTGCTTCATACGTGACTCTGCATCACTTTCTGAGAATCACTTTGTTGGTGTGGAGCCGCACAATGTCCCATATCCATGCAGAGGAACAGTGCTGAAGATTTTGCTGATCCAGTCTGATGCAAGGGAGATATTCAAAAGGCGAGGAGCCTGTGGTTGGATAGTGTGATGTATCCACCAGAAAGAGCATTACAGAAGGTAAGTAACTTTAAAAGCTCAACCAGTATGTGGCAGAAGTTTGCACAGCATGTACATTTGTAATGCAAACTTCTGTTATACTAAAGTAATATTTTTCAAACTTTCTCCATCACCCCCTTTTCTCCTTGCAAACTGTCAACTATCCCTCTAACTTTTAGAGGTGGAAGAAAAAGGACCAATGTTTTGTGTCTGCATGCTTGTCAGAGGTCAGTGCCTCTGGCATGCACACCATTTGAAGTTTGTAAGTTATGCGTTGCAAGTGATTTCTGTTGCCTTATCAATTTCTTGAGCCTTCAATGGAGTCTTTTTTATTTATTTATTTTTTTAGTCCTCATACACCGTATTTGGCGTTCTTGAAGGGCATCCTCTTTCTCTTCTCATCTGGCTAATTCATTCCCGCCATGTTTTGGGCCAGTAATGATAATGAGATGAGGTTCCCTCAAGTCAAAACTGTTTCCTTTGTCCGCTCCTTTTCACCATGACTCCCAAGCCATATGTTACTAAGGAGAAAAAGAGCCAACAGTACCCAGGTTAAATCACTGGACCACTTTGCTTATTACGCCAGGCCGCCAGGGCCAACCATATATTATCCAGACTAGTAGTATCACATGCAATGTCTGATTCGCTGGTAAATATTATATGTGACCGGCACTCTGCAAAGGTCGGGGGGGTTTAGAGATTTCCATGATCTGCAAATTTCTCTTCTAGCCAAAATAACCACATAGAAGATACATTTGGATGCTGGATCTTTCAAGCAGTAATGTGTGGTCAGGCCAAAAAAGATTGTCTTAGGATTGATCTCCACCTGTTGTTAAAGAACATCTTCAATAAACCTTTTTACCTCAAGCCAATAGCTGGTTATCTTTGGGCAATATATAAACATGTGGAGGTCATCGGCAGCCAAGTAGTTGCATCTAGGGCAATAGTATACTGACCCCAACGCCGTGGCTAATTCCCCTGGGGTCCAATAAACCCTGTAGACTGTATAAAGGTGGTTTCTCCTAAGAGCGGCTGGCTTTACTACAGTCTGTAACATGGTAAAAGAATCCTTCCAAAGATAGTCTAGATTATACATATCTGGGCCAATGCTATTTCCCCACAGATGCTGGATTTCGGAAGTCACCAGACTTTCATCTTCCAACAAAGCCCAATACCAGAAAGAATTTTCTCGCTTCCAGCCACCCTCTCTAGAAACCATATTAAACTTAGCACTCGAGTCATCATGTTCCCAGGACTGTGTTGCCCACCACCCAGACAGTTGATAATATTTAAATCTGGTGAGCGTGCCACCTGTGATGGTAGAGATTCCCAGCTCATTACCTGCAAATCCTTCTGAAGATCACCCCAAACCTGAATGCCTGCAGCTTTAAGAGGCTGAGAGAGATGATCCCTGAGGCAAGCAGGAGTGCCTGGGGAGTCCCAGATGGGGGCCTGTGAAGTGTAGTACAGTGTTTTTAGACTTTTCCTGACATAGATCCAATTTTTTAATGCAGCCCCAGGACCTCCAGCCTGACCTTTTTGTAAAATTTAGGGTCCCCAAATTTAAAAAGAAAGAACTCCTGTCCTTGAGGGATTTCATGGAGTAGGGCCTGAAACAATAGGCCCAAGGAAGACTGGACGAATTTATTGGCCAATATTCTAAAGTTTTTAAAATGAAACTCGTGGCATTAGTTAAGTAAATCAGGCAGAGCTAGACCTCCCCTTTGTAAGTTCCTCCTGAGTTTTTCCAGGCGATTCTGGGGGATTTGGTATTCCAAATAAAGGAGCCGGTTTTCCCCTGCAGTTTTGTAATATCCGCAGCACAAAAGGATGATGGAATACAGTTAAATAAAAAAGTTAGCTTGGGTAAAATCATTTTTATTAGATTTACTCGACCGAATATGTTCAGTGGTAAGCCAGACCACCGAAGAAGAAGATTGCAAACCTCTTTGGAGACCTTGCTCCAGTTGATCTTGGGGATATCCTCAATTTTTTGAGCTAATTGAATGCCCAGATACCTCATACGAGATTTGGCCCCTTGTGTCCCAATGGCCTGGTTCCACGCCATGATCTTGGTCTTGTCCCTATTTATTCTGTACCCCGACATTTCCCCAAATGCCCCGGCCTGCTCAACCAATCTGGGTATAGACACTGATGGGTTGGTTGTAAACATAAGCAAGTCATCTGCGTAAAGAGCAAATTTACGGACCAGATCCTCAATTTAAAAAGATGTAATTAACGTATCAGTCCTAAGCTGACAAACAAAAGGTTCTATAAATAAGTTAAACAGAAGGGGTGATAGGGGACACCCCTGCCTTGTGCCTCGAGAGATATTAACCCAGTCCGAAAGAGCACCATTCACCAGAATTTTTGCTCGGGGGGGGGGGGGCAGAATAAAGAGATCTAACACTGGAAATAAAATTGCTGGGAAAACAGAAACCGTTTAGCGCTTCCCAGAGATATGACCAGCTCACCTGATCAAAAGCATTGATGGATGGCAACCAGCGTTAGCGGGAGTTATTTATCCACCGCCACATCGATGGCGCCAATTTATTTATTTATTTGTAAAGTTTTATATAGCGCGAACAAGATCTTTGCAGATATCAGAGCGCTTTACAGAAACAGTAGGTAGGATAAACAAACTGTTGAAAACAGTATAGGGTAGTAAACGCACAAGAGTATGCACACTAAAACAATCAGGAAGCAATAATATTGAAGCCGTGTAATGACGATTCGAATAAGATTATAGCACCCCAGAGGGTGAGTATACACACTGTTGAAAACAGAATAGTAGGCAGCAGTGAGTGGATTGCAAGTTAGTAAGGCACTCAGGTCATAGTGTACAGCCCTAATAAACAATCTGGAAACAAGATAATAAAGCATCCGTGCAGTGATTTTGGTCCAGTAGCAGTCATAAAAGAGTCTAATATAGATAGCAATCAGGTAGCCGATAAACTAGGAGCCATGCACTATCATTGTTCCAGTGGCAATAGGGTTCAGGTGAACTTAGCCATAAGGATGGCTTTTACCTCTTTCTTGAAGAGTACAGAGGAGGGGATAAGCCTAGTTTCTGGCGGGAGTGCATTCCAGATCCTGGGTGCCATTCCTGAGAAGGAGCGTTTGTAAGTTTTTTCCTTCCGGAATCTACGAGGTTTCAGGAGGAGATTCTTTGTGCTTCTGTTGGATCTCGAGCCTCCTGATATAGTCAGGTTGTGGGTGAGGTAGTTGGGTGATTTGTGGTGTACGGCCGAATGTGTCATACAGGCAATTTTCAACTGAACTCTGGCTTCAAAAGGCAGCCAGTTCAGGGCTTTTAAGTCCGGGGATATATGCGAGTGTTTTCTTGAGCCAGTGATGAGCCTCGCGGCCGCGTTCAAGGAGGCTCGTAGGGGTGCCGTTGTTGTTAGGGGGAGCCCGCTGAGAGCCACAATTCCGTAGTCTATGCGAGGAATGACTAGGGCTTGTACAACAGTTCGGAAGTCCTTGGGTGGTAGGAAGGGTTTGAGTTTTCTCAGCGTGTTGATTTGTAAGTTGGCACCCTTGGTTGCTTTGCTAATATGCTGCTGCATGTCGAGATTGGAGTCAAGTGTGATGCCAAGGGATTTCGCCGAGGCCATGATGGTGGGCTGGACATTTAGTGCGGTTAGATGATTGAGCCAGGTTTGGGTGAAGGCCTTTTTCGCAGGAGCTGAGATCAGAAGGAACTCAGTTTTCAGAGCATTTAGTTTAAGGTGATTGTCGGCCAGCCATGCTTGAGTGTTTCTTAGTGTGGCATTCAAAAGTTTGATGTCTTCAGGGGATGGAAGTTTGAGGTAGAGCTGAGTGTCATCTGCGTACATATGGAAGTGTACATTTGATGCTTGAAGCAAGGTGGTGAGTGGTTCCATGACGAGGTTGAACAATGTGGGGGAAAGGGAGGAGCCTTGTGGGACGCCTAGTGTTACGGGCACAGGCGAGGACAGTGCGTTGTTGATCTTGAACTTCTGAGACCGGTTGTGCAGAAAGGAAGTGAACCATTTGAGGACAGTCCCGGATATGCCCATTCTGGTGTTTAACAGCTCAAGTAGATTCTCGTGTTTGACCGTATCAAATGCTGAGGGGAGGATGAGGAGGCAGGACTCGTTGTGATCAAGGATTTGGAGGGCGTCATCGATTATGTGTGTCATAGCCGTTTCCGTGCTATGTTTTGCTCTGAATCCTGATTGGTGAGGGTTGAGGATGTGAAACTGCTCAATGTGTTTTGTCAGTTGGAGTTGTACGCATTTTTCTAGCAATTTGGCCAGACTGGGGATATTGGTGATAGGTCGGTAATTGTTCAGGTCGGCCGGGTCAGCTGTGGGTTTCTTGAGTATAGGCGTGACCTGCCCTATTTTGAGGGAGTCTGGGATGGATCCTTGTTGCAAGGAACAGTTGATGATTCTAGTCCAGAGTGGGAGGAGCATGGGGGTGAAGGCTTTAACAGCGTTGGCAGGTGGGGGGTCTGTGACGTGATTGGCGGGTTTCAAGGTGCCGAGCAGCTTGTGAATTGATTCTTCAGTGTAGGTGTCGAAGGACGTCCATGAAGCGTTGTTTTTAGGTTGAGTGTTAGTTATGCCTATGGAGCAGGAGTATCGACTTACATCTTTGAGGAGATCACTTCTTATATTGTCGGTCTTTTGCTTGAAGAAAGCAGAGAAGTCTTCGCAACTTGAAATATCCTTTGCTGAGCAGTTAGGTTGTGGAGGCTGCATCTTGGTTTGGGTTTTGACTAGCTCGAACAGTTTTCTTGGTCGGTTTTTTGCTTGATCCAGCTGTTGGCTAAAGAAGACTGATTTAGAGTGTTTGATTTTTCTGAAGTAAGCGTTTCTCTTACTCTTAAGCGCTCTAAGGTGCAGTGCTGAGGGGGTCAGATCTCCACGTGCGCTCTGCCATTCGCATAGCACGTCTGTCCTCATTAAGTCTACCATCATACCATGGGTTCGAGTTCTTGGTGGCGACTCTTCTTTTGCAGGGGTGCGGCTTCATTGATTATTGTAGCCATAGTGTCTAGATAGAGGTCGGTCAGTGAATGCACATCAGAGACGCCCGTCGGGGGAAGAAGGAGATTGCCTGTGTGGGCAGGCAAGGAGTTTGGGTTAAGATTCTTTAAGTCCCTCTTCCAGATCTTGGTTTTGGCAGGTTGAGCCGGGTTAAGTTTGACCTTTTCGTTGATGAAGAAGGTGATGATGTGGTGGTCTGACCAATCACAGGGTTCGATTGCCTCCAGCTGGGTGGAGTCTTCTTTGGCGATGATAAGGTCAAGGATAGAGCCTTTTTCATGTGTTGGACGGTTGCATATTTGGGTGAGGTCAAGCGCGTTGAGTAAAGTCTTAAGGCTATTCACCACAGCGTCTTTCTGGTCGTTCCAGTGGAGGTTGAAGTCTCCCAAGTATGTTTGATCTGTCGACCGGCGTTGGTGGATATCGTGTCCATGATTTGTTGGGAGAAGGTGAGGTTGTCCCTGGGTGGGTGGTAGATAACATGAAGGGAGCATACAGGTTTGCCCTCGCTAGTAATATTGAGGCAGATGAGTTCGCAGGAGGAGAGGGAGGGGGAGTGACCTTCAGTGATGACGAGGTTGCTCCTGTAGATGCATGCGATTCCCCCGCCCGTCTTGCCATTTCTGTCGAGTCTAATAATGTGATAGTTGGGGGGGACAAGTATGTCCATTATAGGTGTGGAGGCTTCAGTTAGCCACGTTTCAGTCAGAATGGCTAGATCGAGGTCCCTTGATGAGATGAGATCCGCGATGCCGGAGGAGTGTCTCTGGGCCGATCTGCAGTTGAGCAGGATACACTTTACTCTGGGGGAGAAGAGAGTGGGTGAGTGTTCTAGGGCGAGGGGGACTTTTCTGAGATTACAGGTGACGGAGCTTCTATTGCTCCGTGTGGGGGGCCTGAGGGGATTTGTGATAATCGTGGGTATGGGTAGGTGTGTAGTGGGTGGGGGTTTTGTGGGACCTGGGCCATATGAGCGAAGTAGAGTATGCAGGTCTCGGTCAGAGAGCGGGTGTAGGGTGCGACGGGGGCGGCCGGTGGCCTTGCGGTCGGGGATCGAGGGCCAGCGTGGGGAGTGATGAGTGAGGAGGTTTGAGGGGCGAGTGGTGTACTTGTTGGGCGCCGAAGTGGAGGGTAGGGGGTGTCTGGGGTATGTGAAAAGAAGTTATTTGACTTGTAGGAGGGTGGATATGATCATGTCCAGAGTTGGATTGGGGATGGTATTGAGCGTGAGAGCAGTGGGTGCGTCATTGACTGGGGCAAAGGGGTGGGCAGTGGATCACGTGGGGCGGGATGTGCACGCGAATGAACATGGCTCTGCGGCCGTAGTAGGTGGGGTACAGGGCTCTGCGGCCGTAGTAGGTGGGGTGGCATTCGATGGATGAGAGGGTTTGTGAGCAAGGGGCGTGGATGGCGTGGATGAGGACAGGGGGAGGTTGGTAGCATAGGTGATGGCGCTGGAGGAAGGAGGTGCAGGTGAGTTGAGGGATGACTGTAGGCTGGTGAAGGAAGGAGTGACAGTAGGATGGTGAGGGCTAAGATTGGGGGGGATAGAGGGTAGGGTGTTGAGTTGGGGGAGGTGGAGTGTTCCGTGAGTCTGGCCGGTAGGGTGGGGTAGTGAGGAGTGAGAGTAGGGGGGGAGAATGGGAGAGAGTTGGTCGTGTCGCGGGGCATGAGAGATATGCTTAGTGTGGTGGGGGTGGGTTCTGTGAGACTCGTGTGAGGTGTGGGATGGGGGTAAGGAGGGTGGGGGTATATGGGATGTGTGAAGGGGGGTGATATTCGCCAGTGCAAGAGGGGTGTGGGGAAGTGAGATCGGATGGGTGATTGATTACACTGGGATCTGAGACTTTCGCAGGAGTCGTAAGGTGGGGGGTGAGGAGGGTGGGGGTATGGGGAATGTGCAAGGGGGAGTGATGTTCGCCAGTGCATGGGGGATTTTGGGAAGTATGATCGGGTGGGTAACTGGTTGCCGCGCTGGACAGAGGGGAGAGGTGTGAGATGTTCCTCTGCTGTGAGTATTGACGATTGGAGTTAGGGGGTGTTGTGTAACCCGTGGTGTTAGGCGTGGCGGACCGCCTGTTGGAGATATGATTTAGGAAGGTGGGGAACAGATTGTCGAGTAGATCAAGGTTTCTATCAGTGGATTGGAATAGGATAATCCCATTGTTGTAGATGGAGATGGTCGCTCTGCCCGGGAAAAGTTGGGATGGTGTAATAGAGAGTGTTAGGCCATGAGCGGTTTTGCTAGAGGTGGAGATGGTGAGGGAGGCGAGGAGCACTTTCCTCCACTGTGCTCTGCGTAGGGTGTAGAAGATGATATCAGTGCTCGTGGAAGGTGAGTTAATTCAACTGTCTTTCCGGAATGAAGCCCCTCTGGTCTTGATGTATTACATTTTTTATAATTTTGGCCGTCCTGGCTGCCAATACACCCGCAGAGATTTTATAGTCTGTATTTAACAGAGAAATGGGTCTGTAGGACTCGATTTTTAGTGGATCTTTATTGGCTTTGAGAATAAGGGTAACAGTTGCTTCTAACCAAGAGCTAGGTATAGGCTCTCCCAGCATATGTATTTTATTGAAGAGATTTTTCAGAATCTGCACAATTACATCAGTTAAAACAAGGTATACCTCTATGGGGAGGCCAGCAGGGCCGGGAGCCTTACCTCGGGCCATTTTCTTAAGCTGAGGCTCTACCTCGCCCTCTATGATACTAGAGTGTAAAAAAGCTTGATCCACTTGGGACAACCGAGGAAGGTCAATCTGGTTTAGCCAATCCTTTACTCCCTGGACACCAATATTTAGGTATTCCTTATATAGGTCCTGCATAAAAAGTCTAGCTTCCTCCCGGATCCCATCATAACCATTTAGGATGTTTCCTGTGTTTCTTTGAGGTAGACTTTTTATCTGGTTACTTGCTCTATCCGCCCTGGCCTTCCAAGCTAGGAGGGACCCACATCTTTCCCCATAAGCAACATTTTCGAGTTTGCTGGCATCCCACCTGTCCTTTAAAATTTTATCGAGGTTTGCCTGGAATTCTGCCCGAAGGCCCTCCAGCTTAGTTTGTAGACCTAGGACTTGACGCTGATCATTAGACTAATCCCACTGCAGCTCCTGCTCTTTACTTTTAATATTGCGGAGCCCATCCTCCTCCGCCTTCCTCTTGGCTTTGTTTTGTTGGATCGTTAACGAGGTAAAGATGCCTCGTAAAAAAGCCTTGAAGGCCTCCCGTACTGTCTGTTCATTTGTAGTCCCAAGATTGTGACTAAAATATTGTTGTGCTTGAGCTATTACCTCAACCTTTACAGCCTCTTTTGATAATAGTGATTGATCTAAGGACCACCTCAGCTGGCGTTTACTATGCTTTAGGTTCACTACCAGGGCCACAGCTGAGTGGTCAGAGAGAATTTAGGTTCACTACCAGGGCCACAGCTGAGTGGTCAGAGAATAGCAGGAAAATAGGAGATTGAGTCTACATCTGAAAAAATAGTCTGATCTAGCAAAAAATAATCTGTTCTGGAATGGTGTCTATATTTTTTACTATAGAAGGAGAAATCTTTTTTGGAACCATTTTTCACTCTCCATATGTCTAAAGACTAAATTCCTTCATAAGAGTTTTCAGCTCAGAGTATGATCTATGAGGGACCGTGTATTTTGCCCTTGAGGTGCGATACAAAAACTCATCCAAAACAAGATTAAAGTCTCCCCCCCAAAACAACAGGAGAGGAAGTAGCCAATAAACTAGTCTTAAGCTTAATCATAGCCCCTTGGTTGTCTACATTTGGCGCGTAGTAAGAAGACCCTCCCTAAGTAGTTCACAAATAAAGGTTTTAACATCTCCACATTCCGCCCCCTCCGGGATTTTCAAGAACCTTAAGTTATTCCTCCTTGCCTGCATTTCTAATCTTTCAAGGTCCATCTGGAGTGAGATGTTCTGTGTTTCCAGATCTCGGATATTTTTTGTGTTCCCATGAACTACCTCCGTGAGAGCTTCTACTTCCAATTCTAAGGCCCCAGTGCGCATACATAAGTCATCTAGTTTAGACTCCAGAGTTTTACACTTCTCCTGTATAGCTTTTTGATTGGCTTCTGAGGTCTCGAATTTAGAGAATATATCCCCCCCCGAGGGACTGAAATAGCTCTCCTAATTGTGACTGCCCCTTATCAGTTGTTTCAGGCTGAGGCTCAGGCTCTCCGGTGCTATGGCTGCCTACAGCAGTCTGTTTTTGAGATCTAAAGCCATTGCTACCCGGGAAGACTGGTATAAGATCTACCAAGGGGGTAATTGAGTCCGGGGGGACGGTGGATCCAGAACACAGAGGTAGTGTAACAATGTCCATCTGGCCCGCAGGGAGAGGGGATGGATGGAGGGGGGTGGGTGAAGGGATTTCTGATCTCCAGTGTTTTGCGCTTCCAGAGCTTTCAGTCAGTGTCACTGACTCCATGGGCTCTGGCCTTAGCATTGATTCCAGAGAAGCAGGAGGCACTCCATAGGCACTGGCTAATGTGCTGCCAACGCAGTCCTGAGATCCTGTTCCCGCACAAATTATAAACCATTTAAAGGTGGAGGACCTCATTGGAGTGATGAAGCAGGTTTGGACCGTTTCACATTGGTGGACTCCTTCCTTAGTGACCGGAAATATGCACTTAATTAGTGAATATTTTGATCGGACTCTGAAGCTTTGGAGATGCTGAATGAACAATATTTGAGCACGGAGGAAGATGTGTTGGAGACCGACAACCTTATTCCTCATTAGAATGCAGAGCCCGATCTCTATTTGGACTTAAAAATGCTAGTGCCATTGATGTGTATCCCACGTGACATCCCTAATCCTTCAGAGGAACTTGTTGATTTAATCTCTCTACATAAAGCAATGGAAGGACTGTTTTTTTCCACGCCAAGTGTGGAGCTGAAATACAACATACAGATTGTAAATCCTGCTTCCTCTGTTTTAGAAGCTTTGTCCCTTTCAGTGAGATCCTTTTGAAGGCAGTTTCTGATGGCTGGCAGAAGTCCTATTTGGGCCAAGTGTTACAGACAGATCTGTTAATTATGGAAATGGCTATTATCAGCTTTCCAGAACATAAGAAACCTTTCATATCTAGTCATTGGCGAGCTAGATGCCTCTTAACTATTTTTTAATTGCTCCGTGGGCTCAGCCGATCTGCTTGCTTAAACCATGGCCGCTGTGGTTACTTTGCGTAGACATTCCTGTAAGTGCTCCACAAGCAATCATCATGGACATACCCTTTCAGAGAGTGACTCTTCTGATAGGACTTCTTAAGAAAGAGAGGGCCCTTTGGAACCCAAAGGACTAGGATTCAAGCAGAAACTCAAAGAAGAATGTCCCCTGGGAGTCATATTAGACCTAACTTCACAGCACTTCACCATACATAAAGTCCTATTTCAAACATCAAACATTATTCATCCAACCAGAGGGATCACTGTTCAAACCAATTGTCAATGTATTGGTACAGAAACCTACAAATTATGCATTGATATAGTTAATTTATTAAAAATATAGTACAAAATTGAAAAACATTTCAGACAAGAAGAAAAATATTTTTCCTTTTCACTCCTAGACAACAATATCAATTACAATTCCACAAGTTAAATATATAACAATGTTTTGCAGACCACTGAATTAAGACATATTCTTCTGCTCTTGTATGTAGTCCCATATTCGGTGCAAATTAGCTCTTGGTTTCTTCAATCAGAAATTTGGACCAACGTATCCGTGGCCAAATAGCTTTTGTACTCCAAAGAATAGCACATTATAGGTAAGCACTGAATTATGCTGTGGTATCAAAAGCATGTTTGTACAAGGTGGTGATAAATGCATGCATGAATTTGTGAGTAGTATCAGGAAAATTGGTAGAAGAAATGTTATATATGCAAGTGGGGCACTGTTGGGATCAGGTGGATTATTGTGTTGGTATCGCAAACTGCAGATGTTTTTCCTGCTTGCTCGCTTTCTTAACTAGAAATGACGAGTTAAAGTAATGATAGTTTTGTTTATACTTAGGTTTTTAATTAAGTCAATAATTCCTTTAAGGATTCATTGATCTAATATATGTGATTGTGTTCTAGATGTTTTAAATCAATGATAGTACAGTTCACTGTAGTCTTGAAAAAGAAGGTTCAACCAGAGTATACCTTCAAAACGCATCGGCGCCTGTTTGTCATAAACCCACAGTTTGTAGTTTACCCCAAATGTTGATGAATTATGATACATTAGTGTGATTTTGTGCAGCCTAAGGTGTTGGTTATGGCGCCTGATGAGAAAGTTTAATGTCTTTATTAACTCTTGTGTTGTGTTTTTAAAACTTTTGCTATTGTAATCAATATTGTTGTCTCTCTTAGGGAAAAGGAAAATTATTTTCCTTCTTGTATGAAATGTTTTTTAATCTTGTACTATATTTTTAGGAAATTGACTATATAAATGTATAATTAGTAGGTTTCTGTGCCAATACATTGACAATTGGTTTGAACAGTGATCCCTCTGGTTAGATGATGGTTTGATGTTTGAAATAGGACTTTATGCATGGTGAAGTGCTGTGAAGTTAGGTCTAATGTTACTCCCAGAGGACATTCATCATTGAGTTTCTTCCGATAGGCTGCCACTTTCTTTCTAAAGCACCTTAAAGAGTTGCACCCATGTCATGCTCACTTGGCTTGGCCTACTGGCACAGCAGTATGACAAGCAGTACTGCTTCTGTTTAGGTTTTTTAAAGTGGCAAACCAAATTAAGTAGGCAGTCCAGACTCCCAGCAGCCATATTGCTTCTTTCAGGCTAGGGTGGATCTTAGGCATGCAATCATAAACTGCTCAACCCCACCATCTGCTGTTTCCACTGCCTCCAAACCACTGACCCTCCCCTTCTCCCACCACCACCACCACCAGTTAAAAGGGAAAGCCCACTTATTTCACCAGTTAGATAATTATGACTAATTTCTGAGTGTACAGCTTATCCGTGAGAGATATGCCCTTCCCTTCACCGTTTTGTCGTCCGTCTCCCACAATGTGCTCTCCAGCACATGTATCGGTCCTAAGGGAGGAGAAGCTTGCTCTTCTAGACCGAGACCATAGACGTGGCGCCTGTGGAGGACTTTAGCACAGGATTTTACTCCCTTTGCTAGGTCCTAATAAATGTGGGGCCTCATATACACCCTAGAACTGTTTCATCTTTATTTGACAGGTCAAGTTCAAACCCCGTTTCTGCAGGCCATCCTTTCTGGGATTGGAAGGCATTCTTAGATTTCCAGAATGCCTACTTTACTCGGATTCCTTCGGTACAGAGGCATTACTTCAGATTCTCCTGGGAGTTCCAGCACTGTCAGTTCATGGTTCTATTTTTTGGTCTGACTGTTTCACACATGTTAAGCAAGGAGATGGAGATGCAATGTAAAGCTTTGCCTCCGGAGGCTAGTGTTGAGCGCCATGTACCTTCTGGGGTTTGGTGTCAACTGGCTCACTACTTTTAGAGTGGCAATAGTGCCTCCCACCTGGAAGCAGGCAAATATCCTACAGCTGCTAAAGAATCACCAGACTGACCCTGGCATACCATCCAATTACAGACCTCTTTGCATCCTGCCCTCTCGGCACTCCTAGAGAAGCGTGTTCACTATCAGCTTACCCAGTTCCTGGAAAGGTACAGTTTGTTACATCCAAACCAATCTGGCTTTTGCCCCAGTTTCATTACGAGGACTGCGCTAGTGAAAGTTGTAGACTATATCAGGGGTGCCTTAGATGATTATGTTCAATCTCTCTGCAGGCTTCAACAAGGTACCCCATACCACACTCTTGACCCGTCTTCATGCTATTAAAATAGGGGTTCTGCATGGGACTAGTTGGCTTTGTTCCTTGAGGGAAGGAGTCAAGAGGTCTGGTGTCCTCCTTATTCGTCTGGGTTGCGTAATTTGCAAGTAGGAGTGCCCCAGGTCTCAGCATTGTGCCCTTAACTATTTAATAGTTCTCACTCAACTTGCTCTTTTGGCAGAGGACCTGGGAGCAAACATATTTTATGCTAATGACACCCAGGTACTGTTTTTCTGGGGCAAGGATGAAGTATTCCCTGGCAAATAAATTAGAACCTGTCTGACAACAGTTTTCCACTGGCTGACCCTTCACCTACTCAAATGAAATGCTGACAAGATTGAGCTACTCTTTTTTTTTTTAAGTCTCGCCTGAGCCAGTGCATGCGTTGCTCTGCGAGACATTTATGGGTTTTTCAAAGTGCTACCACACGCTTTTGCTGGTGTAGCGCTTGCGGTTACGCGCGTGTGCACGCCCGCAGCCGCCAGATTTCAGTGCCTGAGGCGCCATCTGGAGTGCTATTTATTTATTTATTTATTTATTTGCAAGCTTGTCCCGCGCTGGGAATCGACTCCCTGGGGAGTATCTCCGCGCCTTTGGCGTCATCAGAAAGCAAATAGCCCTGTCATGTGTTTATTTAATGTTCAACCAAAATCAATAGTTAAACAGGAAAGTTTTTAATTTTTTCCTGAAGGGAAAATGTTCCCTGCATGCTCTGATTTCGAATGGGAGTTCATTCCAAAGTTTCGGGCCTGCCACTGACAAAGCTCTTCCACCTTGTCGTGTCTTCCAGAATCTGGCTGATTCGTGTCTTCCAGATTCGTGTCTTCCAGAATCTGGAAGACACGACCACCACTCAAGTGCTTTTTTTAATTTGAGGCGTGCGCACGATCTAATTTCTGCTCTTGACTCCCTTCCTTTCCCTCACTTTCACTTCTGCTGTGCGCGCACCACTCGTGTGCTTTTTTTAAAACTTGAGGCGCCCGATCTCATTTCCGCTCCTGACTCCCTTTCCCTCTCCTCCCCAAACCGGTCTCCGCCACATCTTTTGTGAGGTCCTCCGAGCCTTCCACCTATTGGTTACATTCCCTGCTTTCTTTTTTTTAATTTCCTTTTACAACTCCCGGGCTTGTTTAATTGGTTACTTTGGAGACCACTCCGCGGTCGCACAGTATCAAACCATGGAGTCGGCTCTCTCTTCATGCACTCTACTGTTAACCTGCGTTACAAGCACTGCACTTTAGGCAACATGCGGTACAAAAGGGGGTGGTGATGGACGGAGCATCTGAACCAATCAAACACTCACACCCAGTCAAAAGATCTGGGTTTGATCCATCACCGTTCTTTAGCCCACTCTGCCACCCCAGTTCAGACATGGCTATATGCAAATCAGTCTGACCCTGTGCCTCATGGGAACAGTCCAGCCCGAACTGCCAAGCCATGCCTTCCCTGGACCGGAAACAAGCTTCTGAAGGCAAATTTTGTAACAAATGCTTCCATTAAATGTGCACTTGACGCAGCTGACACAGCAGCTAGGTCCATAAACACTAGCGTATTACTACGCCGGCATGCGAGGCTACACATTTCCGGATTTAAGAATGAAGTGCAGTCAACCATCCTCAACCAGCCAGTTAACCAAGACTTTCTGTTTGGCCCTGCAGTAGATACCATCGTGGAAAAGATGAAAAAAGATACCGATACTGTTAACTCAATGGGCACACTTCAGTTTCAACAATCTAGAAGTTCCTTTCGCCGCTACCTCCTTTCGAGGCTCAGGTAGAGCCAACACATCCCAAACTTCCTCTACATTCAAAAGTAATACCCAGAGCACCTTTAATAAAGGCTCCAACAGAGGAGGTTAAAGAGGCAATAATAACAAGGGCAGAGGACTTAGAGGCAACAACACCAGAACCTCCACCGCCACCAAACAGTGACTTGCTCACACTCCCTCCAGACCACTCGACACCAGTTTGAGGAAGAGTAACACAATTCCTACCAGTCTGGAACGCAGTTACCACAGACAGGTTGGTGAGACAAATTATCCAGTATGGTTATTGCCTGGAACTCACTTCTACTCCACCGAACATACCACCCAAACACTGTCCTATGTCCAAAGAACACATCACGCTGTTACAAGAGGTAACATCCATGCTAGAAAAGGGAGCCATCGAGCCAGTCCCTTTTCAACACCAAGGGACAGGAGTATACTCCCTATACTTCCTTATTCCCAAAATGGACGGGTCCCTCAGACCAATATTGGACCTCAGAATCAAAACATACTCTGAGCATTTCCATATGATCACTCTTCAACAAGTACTCCCGTTACTCCAAAAAGGCGACTTCCTCGCTACATTAGATTTCAAGGATGCATACTTTCACATACCCATACATCCAGCTCACAGGAAATACCTCAGGTTCACAATAGAAGGTCAACACTATCAATTCAAAGTTCTCCCCTTCGGGGTAACTACAGCACCAAGGGTTTTCACGAAATGCCTAGCAGTAGTAGCAGCACACCTAAGAAGGCAACACATCCATGTGTTCCCCTATCTGGACGATTGGCTCATAAAAGCCAACTCATACGCACAGTGTGCAAACCACACATCTCAGACATTTTAGCTGCTGCACAGTCTGGGTTTTTCCATAAATTACCCAAAATCACATCTGCAGCCCTCCCACATACAACAATATCTGGGAGCAACAATAGACACCTCGGTGGCAAAAGCATATCAAAATTCAGCCAGGATAGACAATTTGCAGTCTCTAATTCAAAGATTTCACCCACAATACTTCTTGCCAGCTCTAGTTTTCATGCAGCTTATAGGCATGATGGCCTCCTACATATTCATTGTCTACCATACCCGACTTCAAATGCGTCCATTGCAAGAATGCCTGGAACGGCAGTAGAACAAAGCTCAGGGACAACTAAAAGACCTAGTGTTGGTAGACAGTCGCACTTACAACTCTGCAGTGATGGAACCCAGAAAACCTTTCCAAGGGGCGACCGTTCCAAAAGGTAGTGCTAACAGCGTACGCATCACTGACAGGTTGGGGAGCCCACCTACACAGTACAAGGGCTCTGGACAGTGAAGCAGAAGACACTGCATAAAAACCACTTAGAGTTGCTAGCAGTATTTCTAGCAATGAAAGCCTTCCAGAAATACTTGTACAACAAGGCTGTATTAATCTGACAGACAACATGGCAGCCATATACTAAATACAGAAACAGGGAGGGACACACTCTCCGCAGCTTTCTCACCTAGCACAGAGAATATGGAGGTGGGCAATTCCAAAAAACATCTTTCTCCTGGCAGAACACCTCCCAGGAATAGACAATCAGATCGCAGATCTACTAAGCAGATACAGCCAACAGATACACAAATGGAAATTCACCCTCCAGTCCTCCAACCATTCTTCAGAAGGTGGGAGCATCCAAAGATAAATCTGTTTGCCACAAAAGAAAATTCAAAATGCCAGTCCTTTGCCGCCAGGTTCCCACACCTGTTGTCTCAGGGCAATGCGATATGGATGAACTGGTCAGGTAGATTTACGTACGCTTTTCCGGCAACCCCACTGATTCCATTAGTGGCACGCAAACTAAATTAACAGTCCCTCACAATGATCCTGGTTGCTCCAACATGGGCAAGACAGCATTGGTACACGACACTCCTAGAACTCTCAGTAGTCCCACACCAAAGACTGCGCCTATCGCCACAGCTGTTAATGCAGAACCGTGGAGAAATCAGGCACCCAGATCCCAATCAGATGAACCTAGCGACCTGGCTCCTGAAGTCTTAGAGTTCGGATATCTTAACTTGCCTCCAGACTGTATGAACATTATCAAGGAAGCAAGATGCCCAACTACTAGAGCATGCTACACAGCTAAATGGAAAATATTTGTAATTTACTGTAATATTAACCAAATCAATCCATTAGATGCCTTCTTCCAAAACATAATATGTTACTTCTTACATCTGCAAATATGCAATCTAGCATACTCTTCCATAAGGCTACACTTTGCTGCTATAGCAGCATATCTCCAAAACAGACAACACCTGTCCCTGTTCAGAATACCACCTATCAAAGCTTTTATGGAGGGACTTAAAAGAATTATCCCTCCAAGACATCCACCTTCGCCAGTTTGGAACTTAAACTTAGTACTTACCAGACTTATGGGGCCACCTTTCGAACCACTCCATTCGTGCGAATTACAATTCCTAACATGGAAAGTGGTATTTTTAGTTGCCATTACCTCGCTCAGGCGAGAGAGCGAGCTACAAGCACTAACAATTCAAGAACCTTTCATGAAAATACATCATAATAAGGTAGTGCTCCTTACTAACCCTAAGTTCATGCCAAAAGTTATATAAACTTTCCATCTCAATCAGTCAATACATTTGCCAGTTTTCTTTCAAAACCTGCTGTCAGTGGCTGAAAGAGCCCTACACACACTAGATGTAAAAAGAGCTCCATTATATTACGTTGAAAGAACTAAAGCTTTCAGAAAGACAAAACAACTATTTGTTGCTTTTGCCCCACAACATAAGGGTAACCCTATTTCAAAAACAGGAATAGCCAGATGGATAGTTAAGTGCATTCAAATATGCTATCAAAAGGCCAAGCACACTCTAACAGTTCCCCCAAAAGCCCCCTCAACGCACAAAATGGGGGCATCCATGGCTTTCCTAGGAAATATTCCACTAGAACACCTATGTAGAGAAGCTACATGGTCTACCATACACACGTTCACGTGCAAGCAAAGCCGCAAGCTGCTGTAGGCCAGGCTGTCCTCAAAACTCTTTCAAACTGCTACAGCTGGTACAGGTAACCACCGCTAGAGGAGATACTGCTATACAGTCTATGCTAAGATATGAATTCAGCAGCCCACATACCTCGAACGGAAAATGCTACTTACCAGGATGCATCTGTTCTTGGCAAGTAGGGCTGCTGACATTCATATCGCCCACCCTCCTCCCCGGTGCCTGTCACAGCTGCAGTAATTCTTTCTACATACATTTACATGGCCATCTCGTACTTTTCTATAATCCATCTTTGCCACAATGGCGAAAAACAATCTGAAGATGGAGAAGAGAAGATGCCCATGCGCACTGTAGTCCAGGGGAGGAGTCACCTATCTCGTGATACTTCGAAGACTCATCCAGGACAACAAAGTGCAAACATCCGGACCCAGCACTAGGCGGCGATCTAGGCTAAGATATGAATGTCCATTAAATCAATGGGGTATTACCCATAGAATCAAAGGACCTGGGTGTCAATTGGTATAAAGAAAAAACAATGGTCCTTGACTATTGATCAAAGAAAATACTCGTCTGGAATTATTTTATACTTAGGGATGCAATTGAATCTGCATGCTTTAACTCAAGCAAATGGGAGACATATATTCAATTTCATACTGATTTGTTACACAATAAATGCAAAGCAAACGGTAGTACCCAAGCTTTAAAGAAGAAAGAATATTACCACACTTCAAATATTTGTTCCTAAGCAAATTTACACATTTATTTACAATTCGATGAGAAACAATGGGATGATAATTATAAACGGCGCAAGTACAGTGAGAGAAGGAAAAGGGTGCTCAAGTGTTTAGATAGAGAAAAGGAAAGCGTATTAGACTGTGCAATTCCAATACTTACAACAACCAAAAGCGGGTAACCTTCCGCTTACAAAATGGCCTGTCCATACAGTTTTGACGGGAGGGAAGTGGGACAATATGGGTACAGGCACACAAATTAAAAGGCGTCAACGTTTCGACCCTGGTGCTCTAGGGATGTTTAAGGCCTCGGCTGCGGGTCTTCTTCAGGACAAGGGGCATGAAAGGTGTGGGGGGGGGGAGAACCTTGGCCATTGTCGGGCACGTATTCTGGTTTGGAACACCTGAAGTTAAAAAATGAAGTGGGTATTAGAATTTATCTGATACTTAATGTTGACAAGAGTGCGGTTCAAAGGGTACTAGGTACATTACCAATGAAGCTGATCAGGGATAAAGGTTCGTCCCGGCTTCCAGGGGGCGGATCACCTGTGATGTACAAAAACGGAACTGGATCAGTGCCCATCTCCCACGGGCAACTGATTACAGCAATTATACTCAGTAGTATAGATCTGAACTCACCTAATGATTTGCGGGTGATCTGGAGTAATTATCACTGGACTGGTCAAATGTTCTTTATAATGTGGTATCCTGTAGGGAATGGACAGTCTGTCAGGCCCCATCCTATTTATTAAATTCATTTATCTATAGGTGAGGGACAATTGGGCACTTACCACTAATGAAGATGGAAGGGGAAAGTCCTACGGGCGCCCCCACGGGCGACCCGGTGGTGAAGTGAATCGAGGTAGTCAATTTCCTCTCTTGGTATGTATCAGGTTGTAATTATTTGATCCCGGTACTTTCGTCACCTGATATGGAATTAAACAAAGAGGCCGGTAAATGACCGATATAATCCCCCAACGGGTGGATGCTTGTGAATTACGCGCGCCTCGTGGTTCATGGGGTATGCCACTCACCTGGTCTAGTCCGTCTGGAGGTCACAACCGGTGCCGGCGTGATGTGTTCCAAAATGCGGACAGTCTGCATAAGCGGCTGGTTACTTCCGCGTTCGCGATCGGAGTCACATGTACTCCAGGCGGCCTATCAGGGGATGATAAACATAGAGGAAGGCCTCTTAGTTTATCCGTCCTTCAGGAAACTAAACAACGGACTACCCTGCTTACACTGGGCAACACTCGCCCCTGTTGGTTTGTACGCCTCACGCGTATTACACGCGCGATGTATGCATGAGCATATGCTTCATAAGGATATTCGTCCACCCGTTTGTGTGAAAACACAGAGTGTGGTATGGGGTTGATGGTTAATGTCACATCCATGATGGTAATGAATACCAGTGTGTCTGATAATTAATATAGCAATTCAATGTAAACATAAGACATTGACACAACAATCTACACAACAATGATATAAAATACAGTAAATTACACAACAATGTTCGAGGTGAATATACACAATATACCCTGATGTGTAATGAAATGTGCAACACAGTAAAATACACAACAATATATGGAGAAAACATTCACAATGTACCTAAATATGCAATAGGATATGCAACACAGTTATGAGATGGTTATATGTTGCATAATTTAAGTCAAAGTGAATAACTGATTAGGATACATTAATTGTAAGATGGAATATTCAGCCATTATGGATTGACACCATCTGTCTCAGAACTTCTTCGCGGTCATTAAGACCGCGGTTCACTGTGTCAAAGGCGTGCATCCAGCGACATTCACGGGTACTCAAGAGTTTGGCATGGTTGCCTCCTCGAGGATTTTTGGTGACCTTTTCTATTATCCACCATTTGAAGCTTTCTGGGTGATGGTTAAACTTCAAAAAATGATCCACTAGTGGAGCCCCTTGTACCTTGCAGCGTATCTTACTACAATGTTGTAGGATACGGGTCTTGGTTTTTTGGGTGGTTTGGCCGATGCACCAGAAGCCACATGGGCACATTATTGCATAGATGGCTCCCATGGTGTTGCAGTTAGTATGGTGTTGCATTGTATGTGTGTAATTGTTGTAGGTACATGTTTTCAATTCAGATACCATTGTGCAAGCCTTACAACTGCCACATTTGAAATGGCCAAGCACAGGGGGAATGTTCCATAATGATCTTTGGCTTTCAATTATTTGCTGATTGAGCATAGAATGAACTACATAGTCTTTAACACTTCTACCTTTACGGAAGGCATGCATGGGTGGTTCAGTCATACCTATTTCTTCTGCTACCAGGTGCCAGTGTGCATTGATGGTTTGTTTTATTTCCGTACTACGTGTGTTAAAAATGGTGACACATGAGTCTATTTTCATTTGAATCAGATCTTTGCTTTGGTTCTAGTAGGGATTCTCTGTTGCTAAACCAAGCCCTTTTACGGGCTTTTTTGGCTAGACTCCTGGGGTAACCTCGTTCAATAAGTCTTTTGATGAGAATATCGGATTCCTTGAAATAGTCTACTTTTTTGGAGCAATTCCGTCGCAACCTCAGGAATTGTCCATAGGGTAAGTTATCCCTGAGGTTGCGAGGGTGATGGCTAGAGTATCTTAGGAGTGTATTCTTTTCAGTGAGTTTCCTGAAGAGTGTGGTAAATAATGCACCATTTTCTTCTTTGATCGTCAGGTCGAGGAAATTGATCGAGTTGTTGCTACTCTCGATTGAGAATTGTATATTTTCATTCCTCTCATTGAGCCAAGAGTGGAAGGTCATTAACTCCTGTGCCGTGCCCCTCCATATGAGGAGCACGTCGTCGATATATCAACGCCATATACCAATTCTCATTCTGTAAGGATTGATGTCATCTAGGATCCACATATGCTCAAATGCATCCATGAAAATGATCGCCAGGTTTGGGGCAAAGCTTGCCCCCATGGCTACTCCACTTGTTTGTTCGTAGAATTGCCCATCAAAAATAAAGTAATTTCTTTTCATTGCTATTTCTAGTAACGAAAGGATGAAATCAGTTGGTACCCTGTGGGGACGTGTTCTGTGGTTTAGAGCCTGTTCAATGGCAACCATTGCTGCCTGTTGTGGAATGCTGGTATACAAGGACGTGATGTCCATAGTTACCAGCAATTCCTGATGTGGGTCAAAAGTAGTGCCATCCATAAGTTGGATTACCTGCATAGTGTCACGTATGTAGCATGTTGTTGATTCTGCAATGGGTTTTAGAAAAATATCTATAAACTTGCACAATGGTTCCAAGATTGAACCGCAACCTGAGATAATCGGCCTCCCAGGTGGCAAATCTAGTCCTTTATGTATTTTGGGTACTGTATATATTGTAGGGACTCTGGGATGTGCATTGTTTAGATAGTCACATTCTGATTTGGAGATTATACCTTCCTGATGTGCCGTGTCTGTCAGTCCTCTGATCATTGTTGCTATATCATTCGTGGGATCTTTGGGTAATTTCCTATAGTTACCCTCTCTAGATAACTGTGAAAGAATTTCCTCCTTATATGCCTCTCGATCCTGAATCACAATTGCTCCCCCCTTATCAGCAGGCTTTATTACTATATCCTTATTCATGTTTAAGTTGAGTAAGGCCTGCCGTTCAGTCTTAGAGATGTTATATTTGACGTATTTTCTCTCTGCAAGAAGCTTGGCAATGTCTCCCATTACCATTTGTTCATATGCTAGGATCCTAGGTGACATCATGTGTGTTGAGGGGGTAAAAGTTGAGGGTGGTCTCAGGCCAGTGTTGCTGTACAGATTTGTATGTGGTATCTTGTTAAAATGGTATTTCAAACTAACTTTGCAAAAGAATTGGAGGAGTTCCAATTTTAAATTGAAACTATTTGGTAAGCTAGTGGGGACAAAGGATAAACCTTTTTCCAAAATGAGTTGTTCCTCACCTGTTAGACTGTAGTTTGATAGGTTGACTAGAGGGCTAGTTTGTCTAGATACCATAGTTGGGTCTACCACCTGTAATGTTGTGAGCGTGTCCTTATGTCGCCATGGGATTCCTGTCTGAAGTGTACCGGTTTCCCTGGTTTGTCTCTCCCTTGGTTCCAAGTTTGTTGTCCCCTGTTCTGTTTCCAGGTTGCTTGGCCACGTCCCCTGGGTCGACCCCAGGGGCGTCCCCGTCCCCGTTGATCCACCCATGGGTCCTGTTCTAAAAAAGTCTGATCCCCTTCTTGTCCTGCGGTGCTTGTAGATGGTTGGTCAATTTCTGAACCACTACTGACTGAGGAGTTGGAAAAAGTATTGTATCTACGATACCCTCCCCTGCCTCTGGTCGTATATGTACCTCTTGATTCCTGGTTTTAATACCCTTCCGCTAGGTAGGGGTATACCTTCTTTTTATCAAAGAATTTTATGTCGTTGGCTAACTTGTCCAATTTTGTTGCCTGCGTGAATACATCAAATTCTTTTAGGGTCTTCTCTAGTCTCTCTAAGGCTTCCTTAGCGTTCTTTAGGGCTGAGTCTTCGGAGATCTCTCTTCTCAGGTCTGCTATTTCCTTAGTTAAACGGGTAACTTCTTCTAGAGCGGTTTCGGGAGGTGCTTGGAGTTGAAACAGCTCTAGAAGAAGTTACCCGTTTAACTAAGGAAATAGCAGACCTGAGAAGAGAGATCTCCGAAGACTCAGCCCTAAAGAACGCTAAGGAAGCCTTAGAGAGACTAGAGAAGACCCTAAAAGAATTTGATGTATTCACGCAGGCAACAAAATTGGACAAGTTAGCCAACGACATAAAATTCTTTGATAAAAAGAAGGTATACCCCTACCTAGCGGAAGGGTATTACAACCAGGAATCAAGAGGTACATATACGACCAGAGGCAGGGGAGGGTATCGTAGATACAATACTTTTTCCAACTCCTCAGTCAGTAGTGGTTCAGAAATTGACCAACCATCTACAAGCACCGCAGGACAAGAAGGGGATCAGACTTTTTTAGAACAGGACCCATGGGTGGATCAACGGGGACGGGGACGCCCCTGGGGTCGACCCAGGGGACGTGGCCAAGCATCCTGGAAACAGAACAGGGGACAAAAAACTTGGAACCAAGGGAGAGACAAACCAGGGAAACAGGTACACTTCAGCCAGGAATCCAATGGCGACATAAGGACACGCTCACAACATTACAGGTGGTAGACCCAACTATGGTATCTAGACAAACTAGCCCTCTAGTCAACCTATCAAACTACAGTCTAACAGGTGAGGAACAACTCATTTTGGAAAAAGGTTTATCCTTTGTCCCCACTAGCTTACCAAATAGTTTCAATTTAAAATTGGAACTCCTCCAATTCTTTCGCAAAGTTCGTTTGAAATACCATTTTAACAAGATACCACATACAAATCTGTACAGCAACACTGGCCTGAGACCACCCTCAACTTTTACCCCCCCAACACACATGATGTCACCTAGGATCCTAGCATATGAACAAATGGTAATGGGAGACATTGCCAAGCTTCTTGCAGAGAGAAAATACGTTAAATATAACATCTCTAAGACTGAACGGCAGGCCTTACTCAACTTAAACATGAATAAGGATATAGTAATAAAGCCTGCTGATAAGGGGGGAGCAATCGTGATTCAGGATCGAGAGGCATATAAGGAGGAAATTCTTTCACAGTTATCTAGAGAGGGTAACTATAGGAAATTACCCAAAGATCCCACGAATGATATAGCAACAATGATCAGAGGACTGACAGACACGGCACATCAGGAAGGTATAATCTCCAAATCAGAATGTGACTATCTAAACAATGCTCATCCCAGAGTCCCTACAATATATACAGTACCCAAAATACATAAAGGACTAGATTTGCGACCTGGGAGGCCGATTATCTCAGGCTGCGGTTCAATCTTGGAACCATTTTGCAAGTTTATAGATATTTTTCTAAAACCCATTGCAGAATCAACAACTTGCTACATACGTGACACTATGCAGGTAATCCAACTTATGGATGGCACTACTTTTGACCCACATCAGGAATTGCTGGTAACTATGGACATCACGTCCTTGTATACCAGCATTCCACAACAGGCAGCAATGGTTGCCATTGAACAGGCTCTAAACCACAGAACACGTCCCCACAGGGTACCAACTGATTTCATCCTTTCATTACTAGAAATAGCTATGAAAAGAAATTACTTTATTTTTGATGGGCAATTCTACGAACAAACGAGTGGAGTAGCCATGGGGGCAAGCTTTGCCCCAAACCTGGCGATCATTTTCATGAAAGCATTTGAGCATATGTGGATCCTAGATGACATCAATCCTTACAGAATGAGAATTGGTATATGGCGTCGATATATCGACGACGTGCTCCTCATATGGAGGGGCACGGCACAGGAGTTAATGACCTTCCACTCTTGGCTCAATGAGAGGAATGAAAATATACAATTCTCAATCGAGAGTAGCAACAACTCGATCAATTTCCTCGACCTGACGATCAAAGAAGAAAATGGTGCATTATTTACCACACTCTTCAGGAAACCCACTGAAAAGAATACACTCCTAAGATACTCTAGCCATCACCCTCGCAACCTCAGGGATAACTTACCCTATGGACAATTCCTGAGGTTGCGACGGAATTGCTCCAAAAAAGTAGACTATTTCAAGGAATCCGATATTCTCATCAAAAGACTTATTGAACGAGGTTACCCCAGGAGTCTAGCCAAAAAAGCCCGTAAAAGGGCTTGGTTTAGCAACAGAGAATCCCTACTAGAACCAAAGCAAAGATCTGATTCAAATGAAAATAGACTCATATGTGTCACCATTTTTAACACACGTAGTACGGAAATAAAACAAACCATCAATGCACACTGGCACCTGGTAGCAGAAGAAATAGGTATGACTGAACCACCCATGCATGCCTTCCGTAAAGGTAGAAGTGTTAAAGACTATGTAGTTCATTCTATGCTCAATCAGCAAATAATTGAAAGCCAAAGACCATTATGGAACATTCCCCCTGTGCTTGGGCATTTCAAATGTGGCAGTTGTAAGGCTTGCACAATGGTATCTGAATTGAAAACATGTACCTACAACAATTACACACATACAATGCAACACCATACTAACTGCAACACCATGGGAGCCATCTATGCAATAATGTGCCCATGTGGCTTCTGGTACATCGGCCAAACCACCCAAAAAACCAAGACCCGTATCCTACAACATTGTAGTAAGATACGCTGCAAGGTACAAGGGGCTCCACTAGTGGATCATTTTTTGAAGTTTAACCATCACCCAGAAAGCTTCAAATGGTGGATAATAGAAAAGGTCACCAAAAATCCTTGAGGAGGCAACCATGCCAAACTCTTGAGTACCCGTGAATGTCGCTGGATGCACGCCTTTGACACAGTGAACCGCGGTCTTAATGACCGCGAAGAAGTTCTGAGACAGATGGTGTCAATCCATAATGGCTGAATATTCCATCTTACAATTAATGTATCCTAATCAGTTATTCACTTTGACTTAAATTATGCAACATATAACCATCTCATAACTGTGTTGCATATCCTATTGCATATTTAGGTACATTGTGAATGTTTTCTCCATATATTGTTGTGTATTTTACTGTGTTGCACATTTCATTACACATCAGGGTATATTGTGTATATTCACCTCGAACATTGTTGTGTAATTTACTGTATTTTATATCATTGTTGTGTATATTGTTGTGTCAATGTCTTATGTTTACATTGAATTGCTATATTAATTATCAGACACACTGGTATTCATTACCATCATGGATGTGAGATTAACCATCAACCCCATACCACACTCTGTGTTTTCACTCAAACGGGTGGACGAATATCCTTATGAAGCATATGCTCATGCATACATCGCGCGTGTAATACGCGTGAGGCGTACAAACCAACAGGGGCGAGTGTTGCCCAGTGTAAGCAGGGTAGTCCGTTGTTTAGTTTCCTGAAGGACGGATAAACTAAGAGGCCTTCCTCTATGTTTATCATCCCCTGATAGGCCGCCTGGAGTACATGTGACTCCGATCGCGAACGCGGAAGTAACCAGCCGCTTATGCAGACTGTCCGCATTTTGGAACACATCACGCCGGCACCGGTTGTGACCTCCAGACGGACTAGACCAGGTGAGTGCCATACCCCATGAACCACGAGGCACGCGTAATTCACAAGCATCCACCCGTTGGGGGATTATATTGGTCATTTACCGGCCTCTTTGTTTAATTCCATATCAGGTGACGAAAGTACCGGGATCAAATAATTACAACCTGATACATACCAAGAGAGGAAATTGACTACCTCGATTCACTTCACCACCGGGTCGCCCGTGGGGGCGCCCGTAGGACTTTCCCCTTCCATCTTCATTAGTGGTAAGTGCCCAATTGTCCCTCACCTATAGATAAATGAATTTAATAAATAGGATGGGGCCTGACAGACTGTCCATTCCCTACAGGATACCACATTATAAAGAACATTTGACCAGTCCAGTGATAATTACTCCAGATCACCCGCAAATCATTAGGTGAGTTCAGATCTATACTACTGAGTATAATTGCTGTAATCAGTTGCCCGTGGGAGATGGGCACTGATCCAGTTCCGTTTTTGTACATCACAGGTGATCCGCCCCCTGGAAGCCGGGACAAACCTTTATCCCTGATCAGCTTCATTGGTAATGTACCTAGTACCCTTTGAACCGCACTCTTGTCAACATTAAGTATCAGATAAATTCTAATACCCACTTCATTTTTTAACTTCAGGTGTTCCAAACCAGAATACGTGCCCGACAACGGCCAAGGTTCTCCCCCCCCCCCCCCCCCCCCCCCCACACCTTTCATGCCCCTTGTCCTGAAGAAGACCCGCAGCCGAGGCCTTAAACATCCCTAGAGCACCAGGGTCGAAACGTCGACGCCTTTTAATTTGTGTGCCTGTACCCATATTGTCCCACTTCCCTCCCGTCAAAACTGTATGGACAGGCCATTTTGTAAGCGGAAGGTTCCCCGCTTTGGTTGTTGTAAATATTGGAATTGCACAGTCTAATACGCTTTCCTTTTCTCTATCTAAACACTTGAGCACCCTTTTCCTTCTCTAACTGTACTTGCGCCGTTTATAATTATCATCCCATTGTTTCTCATCGAATTGTAAATAAATGTGTAAATTTGCTTAGGAACAAATATTTGAAGTGTGGTAATATTCTTTCTTCTTTAAAGCTTGGGTACTACCGTTTGCTTTGCATTTATTGTGTAACAAATCAGTATGAAATTGAATATATGTCTCCCATTTGCTTGAGTTAAAGCATGCAGATTCAATTGCATCCCTAAGTATAAAATAATTCCAGACGAGTATTTTCTTTGATCAATAGTCAAGGACCATTGTTTTTTCTTTATACCAAGATATGAATGTCAGCAGCCCTACATGCCAAGAACAGATGCATACTGGTAAGTAGCATTTTCCTTAAACCCTAGCTCACCACATCCCTTTCACATATTACTGCCAAGAAAACGCAGATCCCACCAAAGAAAGGATCTCTACAAGACCTTTAAAGAAGCAATGGCGAAGTCAACAGGTCTGAGCTTGACAAGATTCGGAGATACTATTTTTTTTTTAAACATTTCATATAGCAAGAATATACAACAAAAATAAACAAGCATTGGCATAGCCAATAGGTCTCACATTTAAGACCTTATAAGTATTTAGCCATGTAACAGTTGATGTTGTTGCACCAAGGATATTGTGCTGCATAACTAAATATTTATAAGGTCCCAAAAGCGAGACCTATTGGCTATGCCAATGTTTCTTTGGTGTAGAGGTACATGAGCCTTGGCAGCCTTTATGGCCTGTGGATACTCTGCCTGCACTACGCCACACTAGCTCGGCTAAGGATCTAGGCATTGTTTGATGGCGGGATTTTGTTTTTGCCTAAGGTTAATGCATTGGTGGGGATGTGCTTTGGCCTGTTGCGTATGCTAAGAAAGTATTTGCTTTTTCTCTTTCTCTGCTCAGAAACAAGTAGTAGAGGTCTTCATTACATTGAAGCTTGACTACTTTAATGCTGTGTATCTGGCCCTGCCTCACTATTTGACTAGCAAACTGCAGGCGGTTCAAAACGTAGTAGCTTTACTTTTCTAGACGCCTGCTGAAAACACATATATCTCCACATCTAAGGGCGTTGCACTGGCTCCAAATGCAGAAAAGGATCTTTTTGAAGATCTTGTTATTGGTATGTAGATCCCTTCATCAGACTTCTGCTGGGTGCCTCAGAGCTAGGATCTCTTAATTTGGTCCATACAGGTGGCTTCTTTCAGCTAACCATTTTCTGGCCAAAGTAACAAGGTTTCGGCCGTCTAGAGCGGGTGGCAGGTCCTTCTCATTCTTAGAACCGTCAGCGTGAAACAAACTCCCTTTGGAATTATGGAACATTTTAGCCACTTCCCAGTTTAGAAATTAATTGAAGACCTGGCTTTTTAATCATGCTTAATGGTTGGGTTGCTCTACCAGTCAACACGTGAGGTGCATAGCACTAGGACACTCCCTGGAGTAACAGAGCGCTTGACAAATGCCCTTTACATTACTGCTGTTCACCTTCTACTGGTGCATTTCCCTGCATTTATGCCTTTGTGTCTCACTCAATGTTTAGTTTTGGTACTTTTTTGTGCTGGTTATCTGTGGTTACTAATCCCTTATTCCTAATTGGTCTGTTTGATGACCAACACCTCCCATTAACAGACTCCTCCTATATCCTAGCCCCTCCTGCTTCTTCATGCATTGGTGTTTATTGAATTTTTCCCTGCTGCCATCCTCCAATCGGTTTCTTGGTCTTATCTATTCATTACTGCAGTCCTACACCTTCAGTATCCAACAAGGTACGGCTTATTGGTCGTCGTTGCTCTTTTGCTCTCTTATTGCTTTGTCTCAGTGTGAAGTTTACATTGCTTTCACTCCTTTGCCATTCTGTTGCTAAAGCCCCTTAGTCTTTACCTGCCACGTAGGTACGCTCTAGCCTGTTCCTGGTTATTCATTCCGCTACCTATACAGCGTTTCCTGCCGGCTGCCTCTCTACTCTGGGCATTTGTACGGCACAGTGTACACACACACAAACACACCCACACCCTACCCACACACCAACCACACACATGACTGACTGCACAGGGCCATTTGTGCTGAAACTGTGACTTCATATAAACATGTTGTATTTGGAGCAGTTCAGATGGTTCTGATTGCCTTCCGTATACTACAAGACAACACACTTTAATTCTGCACAATATCAATAGGCATGGTGGTGTCGGGACCTGAACCGGTATTTAGAGCCCTGTGCTTGTGGCACTGTGCTCCTCAAATGGGCATCTTCCCAGTGGCAGCACATCTTCTGGGCCGACTAAATGTGAGGTAAATTGTACCATTGTGCCTCTAGCTCAAGGACCCAGAGGGGGAGGCCTACCCAAAGGGACGGGGACGTTAACTTCTCGGGAGTGGGATGTCCACATGGGTATCTGTTTGCCACAGCTCAGAATAGGAAGTGTCTCCTGCAGCTTTGACACAAACCATAACTCCATCTCTTTGGATTCCTTTAGAATTGACAAGCTATAGGGTCTGCCTTTAATTATTCCCACTAATTGATTTTTTTCCTCCTCCAATGGAAATTGCGCTGGGCTGAAATTCGGGCAGAAATCCTGACTTGGTTTTATTTTTTATTTTTTTTACTCGCCATGCTTCCTAAGACCAGAACCAGACTTGTGCAAATCAGCCATGGTCCAATAAGAAAAGCCACAACTGAACTGCCATGCCTAGCTCCCTTTGAACAGGAATACATGCATTCTCAGACTAGTTTTGGCCTATTTGGGCCTCATCAGAGGAGTGCAACTTGTATTCTATGGCATAGTGAACACAGTACCCATTTCTTGGCAGATTAATCTGTTTTGCCACTGCTTCTGCTGGTACTTTATATAGAGGGGACATGCTTTCACAAGAAAACTGTCTGCTTCTGAACACCAGTTGTCTTAGTTTATTGTTCCACAGTGGGATTTGAATTTCTTGTTACCCATTAGTCATGGCTTCACCTTTCAAACGTCTGCACAGTTATCCTGTACTGATACTGAAATCTAAGAGTTTCTTACCAGTAGAGAGAACATTGGCCTATAGAGTTGGCAAGCTTCAGGGTCTTTCAAACTAACCACATTTCACTTTGTTCTACTGTGCCAAATGTTTTTATTTGTTTGTCTTCCTCATGGGCCAAGTTATTACTTTTGCATTATTTATTCCTGCTCCTCATCCCACCAAGAAGACTACATAGGTTGGACCCAGGCATGTGGTGCCATACTACATTACCTCTAAAAGGCAAGAGAGCAGATTATCAGCTCATGGTAGTCCTTGCTGGAGCCAATAAGGCTGAAGCACACAGTATTGTGTTAGGTTACTCTTAAACAAAGATCTGTTCTACTTTGGCCAAGCAAGCCTTTCTGGCTATAATTGTGCTCACTGTAAGAGATATATGGCAGTCTCTGCTGCTCTTACTAGTAATGTCTCAGCGACTGGGCTGTGCAGCCACTTTGGTCATATTTGCACTGCTCAGGCTTGCAGTAACCAAAACTTTTCCTGGATCTTGATAAATTATCAGCATTACTGGATCTTATCTCTCAGAAAGTGGGGTTTTCTTTTGGATTAATTCATAATAATCTGTGGGAAGAAGCATCAATCAGAAGTAAAGTTAATTAAAGTCTAATGATGTTTCTGGTGGATACTATATCTTCCTGCAGTTTACTTACCAATTGCACTCCTCCCATATTACACAAGCCAATAGCTAGCTGTGAGAAAGTGCCATCTTTCGTGCCTTGGTGTGCCCCCACTTTTTTTCTGAATTGCTGATGTGCTTTGAATTAGTGTGCCCTGGGCTCCTGCCAACCAGGTACCCCGGGCCTGTGTTCCTCCCCTAATACTGTACTGAAACAAAACCCAATTGGCATCTATGGCCACCTGTCAGCCCCTGGTAGTTGGTACCAAGGGCATGGTGACCAGAGAAGACCCCTGAGGGCTGCAGCATTTATTGTGCCACCCTCTGGGGCCCTGTACCCTGGCACCCACACACTGCCTTTGCAGGCTGAGTGCCTAAGTACAGAACTAAAACATGACGCACATCCCTGTGTGCCATGCCAACAGAACCCACTGCCCTGGCATACGTCAGTCACCCCTCTAGCTGGGTGCCCTATGCCAGAGGTGTGGGCACAGGTGCATGAGCCCTGTGTCCTTACAGTACCCAGGGCCATTCCTGGGCACTGTAAGTGCAGTGATGCCATTAAGAGAATATGGTGCTGGGAGGTTCACATGAATAACCAACTCCTGCATAATCCCGGCGATTCCTGCGGACAGCAACCTTTGGACACCCAGAGGACCTGCCTGCCTTGACCCTCTTGAAAACTGGGACTTTCATCAGCAGAGGCTTTGCTGCAACAACCCACCTGGTGCCAACCAGGAAGCTCCAGACCAGCCTACTCTGCACCCGCTGAGCCCGGGCCGGGCCCAACCGAACCAAGACCACGAGGACATCCCCCCGGCGACTGGGACCCGAAGTCCAGTGCCCAAAGACCCTCCTCGACTAACCAGCCGACGCCTGCAGACTCAGAACCAGGGGCCACCTCAACCGCGACCAGCCGAGGGTAAGCTTTTCCGACACCCCGGCGCCCTACAGCCCCATGGGCCTCCCTTTGGGATACCCTACCTGTCCTCCAAGATCCCAACTTACCTTTCGAAGTGCTGGTCGTCCCTGGAGAGTCTCCGTCCCCAAGCCTGCAGCCTTTGTTCCTTTTTGACCTTTCCCATTGGATAACATTGAGCGCCCGACTGCTCAAAAGCACCCTGCACCCAGCCGCCCGAGTGCTGCAGGCTGTGACCCCTGTGTCCTATCCTACTCCCCCCCCCCCCCCCCCCCCCCCCTTGCCCTGAGCAAGTAACCAGGAGCCCAGCTCCCACAGCCCTGTGGCCTGCTAGCCAGCAGCCACAAACCGAAGGCCCCCCTTCCCTCATTGGATATCATTGGGCCTACCTACCTCTGCACCCGGCCGCCACTGTGCCGCTGGGAGTGAACTAACTGTACTTACCTGACTCTGGGGGACCCCTGAGTCTATGCCCAGAACCTTAACTTCACCAACCAAGTACTCACCTGGAAACCGGTAATTTACTTACCTGCCATTGGATAACATTGACTCATTTTGACTCAAACATTTTCTAAGTGTGACGTTTTGAAACCTGAAAATATTAACATAAAATCAGCCAAAGTCCGAATTCCGAATAACTCACCTGTGATCAGGGGAGAAGCCAGTGCTTTACCTTTCAGCCCAGTACTGAACCGCAAAAGTAATCCCTAGCGGGGTTACTAACAATCTGTATTTTCTCCATAGGAACCCATTGTCTGCTTTTCTATGAAGTTTCTTCTGTCTACTTTTGAAAACTTGAAATATTCTTTAAAAATCACACGAAATACTGAAACGCAATTACCTACCTATTTTGAGTTAAGACCCCAGTGCTGGCCCTAGGAGACCAGTGCTGGGTTAAAAGTAACATGATCGTACTTTACCTGCAACCTGAATTTTTTCCCATTGAATAATATTGTCAGATTTCCTTTGAAAAGTTTCTAAGTGTGAACTTTTAAAACCACTTTATATTCATGAAAATTCACTACAGTAACTAAAACGTTTTTGCTAACCTGGTTATAGCTTAGACCCCAGGACTAAATCTCAGATCTAGTCCTGGGACTACTAAAGCAATCTATATAGTAATCAACTGTACTTACATGTGGAAAACCCATTGAGCTCAATGCTATATTGTGTTTTAGATTTGTGTTGCTTACTGTCAATACTGTATTAATTGTGTGCACAAACTTAATTGCTCCTTTGCAAAGTAATTACATGAGAGAACTCGTAGCAAGAAAAGTATATTTTTATAACTGGTGGTTCTCAAAATAAAATACCTATATCTGTGGATATAAAAACAATTGACCTGGAGTTCAGTCCTTAGGTGTGTGAAACCTTTTGCTGACTGAGTGTGTACAACAAATGCTTTACACTGTCCTCTGGTACTGCCTTACTGCTCGACCAAGCTACCACTTTGGAGAATAAGGTCAGTTCTGACTTTAACCTCTGTTATACCTCTGGGGTTGGTGGACTCTATACACACTGTACTTCATTCTAGTCCAGTATATATAGAGCCACTTTCTCACAATAGCTCAATAAAATCCCAAAGTATGCAAAGATGCTAAGAGTATTGCTGTTAATAAAGCCATTTTGGTTTCTCACTGTACACCTCGTTGGAATGCTGAAAAGCTTCTAGGAACTGAAGCCAGCACAACAGATCACTATACATTCACTATAATGCAATGATGTTTGGGGCTTAAGCTACAGATAAACCAGCATGGTGCCACCTGTCGATGCTCCTGAGGTATTGCTGGGTGAGAAAATATTTAATTGTAGCCCAATAGTCGGTTAGTATTCATAAGGTACAGCATAGGAAGGAAGGTATAGTATTCACTAGAAGTATTGTTATCCTCTTCAAGGGATTCTCCTTTACTGTGGGCGATTCAATTTCTACAGCCTTCTTTAAGACACGTTTACAGTGATTCATTGTCTTTATGCCAGATAGTTGCTCAGCTTAGATGGTTCCTCAGTCTGTCAGGCTCACTGTCTATATCCTACCTGTTGTCATGGCGGGATCGTTGACACTGAATCTGATACTTTTATTTTACAGAATGTGACCAAGGGAGCCCGACATAAAATTGCTTTAAGCATTCAGAAGCTGCGTGAAAGGCAGAGTGTGCTGAAGTCCCTGGAGAAGGTAAGGAGATTTGTCTACCAAAGTTGAGAAGCTCAATGCTTTGTGAGTCAATTGCAGAGTATGAGCAATAGCGTTGTCATCTTTCATTCTTTTACTTGCTGCCTGAGGTGGGAAATTTTGTAAAATATCTACTGGTGCAAGGAATGGGATGCTTCAGAAATATAGTTGTCCTGAAAACTGAAAGAAAAAATCCACCTGTCTTTGTTGGTTCCTGGATCAAAATCCTATGCGAGTCTGTGCACGCCTACAAACCTGTATTGTTCAGGGATTTCACCAACACCTCTACGCAGAATTTCACATGAGCAAATAGTAGCGTGGAGATTTTCTTATTTGAAAATGGAATTTACAAAAGTGCTAGGAATATTGTTTCCAGATCTGGTTCTATAATCACTTGTGATTTTCTTAGTTAGAAATCAGCACAAATGCAAGGACATACTGTAAGAGCACTTTGAAGAATTTTAGGGCCCTAATTTAATGTCCTGGGCCCATATTATGTTGACACTGATTCTCCATTCTTTAAAAAAAATATTTGCATGCATCTAATATGTTTACTAAATGATTCGTCTCTCACACGCACTGCCTCTTGTGCGCACTGCCTCTTGTGCGCACGGCCTCTTGTGCGCACGGCCTCTTGTGCGCACGGCCTCTTGTGCGCACGGCCTCTTGTGCGCACGGCCTCTTGTGCGCACGGCCTCTTGTGCGCACCGCCTCTTGTGCGCACCGCCTCTTGTGCGCACCGCCTCTTGTGCGCACCGCCTCTTGTGCGCACCGCCTCTTGTGCGCACCGCCTCTCGCGCGCACCGCCTCTCGCTCACACTCCCTCTCTCTCTCTCTTTTTCTCTCACACACAACTTACACATATGGGCACAAATCATGACTTAGTTGCAGACATCCCTTCTTCCTACTGTAAGGTATTGTAACCTGGGATAAAAATAGTTAATGCTGCTGAATGCTGGGCCTTCGTGTCCAGCAGATTTAAACATGATAACCTTTTGTCCTTGACCTCAAACAATATGTCCTGAGTATCTGGTGATAGTAATTCCTCATCCCTGGCTCAGCTGCAACACCATCTGAGCATTTTTTATGGGGGGAGGTCTTGACCGTGTGTCAGTGAACACAATTTAACAAAAGACTATAGTTAAATTGAAGTACACAGTATTCACGTAGAATATTGTAAAATTAGCTCTGGTTTGAAAAGTTTTGATTTTAATATATGGAAAAAAATGGTTTCTCCCCTTTAGTGTCAAAAGAATCAAGAAATTGTACTATTCTGTCAAGTCATTGAATTCGGCACATAATGAATATTCTGCTTGAAGAGAAACTTCCTATATGGTTGATGTTTGGTAGGCAGCCACTCTTCCGTGGAGAATAGTTTGGACTCAAAGAATGATTACATGGTCTTATGGAACCTTTTGTTTGAGGTATCCTGTAAGATGTTTAACTTGGAGACCCCCCTCTTGGGACCGGAGCGTCCACTGCATAGTGTACGGTTCTGTTTTCCTGTCGTCCAGAGCGTATCTGGTATCATGGGTTTTCATGGTGGCCCTAGCCTAACATTAGTCTAGTGTGTTTAGAGGCCTAGGCCTTTCCCTTGACATGAGTGTGATCCTGGACTTGTCCGTGATGTAGAGGGGCACACTAAGTATGTCCTCATTTTATGGATTATGTTGTGGGTTTAACATAGAGTGGGAGTGGCAGCGAGTATTGTTGCGTGAATCCATAGTTGTGGCCAGACCTTTTTACCTGTCAATGAAGTTGAAGGTTACCGTCCTTATCCCAGAACCTATGGCTAACATCCCAAGTATATATTGTGCATCCTTGTGTATGTGGCATGTGTGGTACATATGTGTACGAGTGAGCTAGAATAATGGCGGTCTTTGGGTTCTATTTTGGTAGACCGTGGCATGTTCCTGTGCGCAACATGGAGGTGAGATTGGGCAGCCAGTAGAAAGTGTATTGCAGACATTCCTTTGAGGTGGAGGGAGGTGACCTAGACGCGGAGCTGGGCACAGAGGAGACGAGGCTCCTTTAGAAATTCCCGAATTTGCCTTTTGCTTAAAGGGTCTACTGATTAACCTTCCTATGACACTCCTATTTGGTAGATGGTGTGTGTGGCGATAGGACTGCAGTGTCTATTGTTCAAAGTGAAAGTCGACCCTTTAGGTGAAGCCAGTCTTTTGTTTTTCCTCTGAGTGCGCCTGTCAAGTGACATGCAGAAAGCGCACATATTTATGCCTCTGCTGTGAGTACTCTAGACTACCCTGCTGTGAGGAAGTCCACTCTGCAAAAAGTCTGTCTGGAGAGCTGCCTGGTAAGGACACTTGAAAGGAAAACCGACTCCAACCAGTTCTGAAGGTGCAGAGGGTGGATCCACTTTTGCACTACTTTGACTGCATAAAAGTGTGAGCCACTGGCACAGTTCCAAGTTCCCTTTAACCTACAAAGAGAATGCTCCCAGAGTACTCGGATTATGATGACGCCCCAATCAGTCGATGTCTGCCTAACAACAAACTTCCCAGAGGTGAGGGGATGTCACCTGAAGTGCTGCATTGCTGGAAACAACTTTTCCTCTGACCTGAAGTTACTAGACACCTCTGCCTACTAAGAGGAAAGGAGCCTTCCAACCCTGCAGATGGAGTGACTGTCCATGAAATGCCAGACCGAAAAAAGTACCACTGGGTTTGGGCTCCCAACAGTAAGGCCAAGCCACTGACCAATAGATAACAGAACAATCGCCAATACTATTCTTTTTCTACCTTCTCTTTCAACTACACATTGCAACTAAATTCAACGTGAATGTGAGACTTGTGCTTCACTCTGAATAAATCATTTATTTTATTTTGATTAGCAATACATTTGTTGGTTAAATTTCACCAAATGTTTTACATTTTCAACATCTACAAAACATATACCACAATTTGATAAAACATTGAATTGTACATATTCACCATCAATCATTACACAGTCTCAACCAATCAACCATTTATCCACTTGACATCCACACACACCAATTATTTACAGCTGAATATTAATTACAATTTTATACAATAGCCATAGACATTAAGTTTGTGTAATTTTCTTAAATCTGAAAGAAACAGGTTAGTATTAGATTTCTTACCTTAGAATATCCCCAGGCGTCCGACTGGATCCGGAAATTTTTGCGTAGCAATACCCCTGCGCGTCGTTACGCGTCGTCTCTGGCTCCGCGTCCGTCGTCGGCGTTGTCTGCGCCGGAATGACATCGTCGGAGTACTTAGACGCCGCCCATGCACGCTGACGTCAGTTCTTCTTTTTTCCGCGCCAGCTAGCGCAGATCCGGAGAAGCTCTACCCCTTAGTCACTTTTTGACTAAAACTTTTTTGATCATTTTTGATCTTCTTCAAGTCGTTCTAGACTCTTCAGGTGCCGGTAGGGATGCCCGGGTTCAAACCCTGCTCGAAGTGTAGTCGACTGAAGTCTGCAATGCCTAGGCCTCGACGACCGTTCCTTTTCTGACTGTTGAGCCCTGACGTCGAAGGCTAGGCGGGAGCGGTCCCGCAAGCGGCCCGAGCTCCGGCAGTCGCCCCCGCGCCATTCGAGATCCTGGTCCCATGGGAAGTGTTCTCATCCCTTAGTCTGGGACTGCGGTCCGTCAACACCGCATGCCTCTTCGGCTGCTACACCCACACCCTGTGGGACACGGTTGCGGATGTGCTGCCACAAATCCCTGAGGAGGTCAGGGCTAAACTCGCCCAAGCCCTAGTGGAGGGTCGAGATGCGGCACGGTACTCTATCCGGTGCAGACTGGATACCACCGAGACACTAGGCAGAGTGATGGCCACGACAGTGGCGGTCCGACGCCACGCCTGGTTACGGTGCGCCAATTTTTCGGCCGATGTCCAGGCTACACTTCCGGACATTCAGTTTGATGGCCGTCGCCTGTTTGGCGACCAGGCAGACTATGCGCTTGAGCTCTTTAAGGACTCCATGGCTACGGCCAAGTCGTTGGGCCTATCGGCCCGCGCCAGCAAATGGGTGCCTTTCGCTCCTTTCGTGGCCAAAGAAGGGGCGTCCCCACACGGACCGCCAGCCAAACGCCGCAACAGAATCTTCAGCGCGGCGGCGGCCGTGGAAACCGCCGGGGAGGCGGTCGGGGTCAAAGGCGAGGCCAGTCCGCACCCGCTCCCGCAGCATCTGCCTCAAAACCTTCCGAGTTTTCAGGCCCATGTGACGCCAGTGGGGGGCAGGGTCCGCCATCACCTCTTCCACTGGCGCACAGTCACATCGGACAGGTGGGTGCTGCAAATCGTCCGAAGGGGCTACTCCCTCCCACTCTCCCCCTTCGAGGCGGCCCCTCCAGCCATGCCACCGCAGTACCACCACATGTCGGGGGACCACTTGCGACTTCTGCAGGAGGAAGTTACGGCCCTCTTGGCCAAGGGGGCCATCAAGAGCGTTCCCGGGCCAGAAGTAGGGTGTGGTTGCTACTCCCACTACTTCCTGGTACCCAAGTAGGGCAAAGGGGGCCTACGCCCTATCTCAGACCTACGGAACGTCAATGGCTTCCCCTGGAAGGAGAAGTTCAAGATGTTGTCTTTGGCTCAGGTCTTTTCTGCCCTAGACCCGCAAGACTGGATGGTGGCGTTGGACTTGCAGGACGCCTACTTTCACATCCCCGCCCTGCCGGCCCATCGACGTTACCTGCGGTTCACGGTAGGCCTCGAGCACTTTCAGTTCACCGTGCTCCCCTTTGGCCTTACCAGTGCCCCACGGGTGTTCACGAAAGTGATGGCGGTGGTCGCAGCTCATCTGCGCAGGTCAGGGGTTTCAGTCTTCCCCCTACCTCGACGACTGGTTGTTGAAGGCGGGCTCGCCCCAAACAGTCGTCAACCACCTCCAGATTACGGCGGATCTCCTGCACATGCTGGGGTTTTCCATCAACGTGCCGAAATCACACCTGTGCCCCTCCCAAAAGCTCCTCTTCATCGGAGCTGTTCTGGACTCGGCGCAGTTTCGGGTTTATCCTCTCGAGCAGCGAGTCCGGGACATTCAGGCTCCGATTCCGATCTTTCAGCCTTTATCCCGGGTTTCGGTCAGGTTGACGCTGCAGCTCCTGGGGCTGATGGCTTCCTGCATCCTTCGGGTGCAGCACGCCCGGTGGCGGATGCGGGCTCTGCAGTGGGACCTGAAGTTTCAGTGGGCCCAGCATCAGGGCAACCTGTCCGACCATGTCCTGATCTCGGAGGGCGCTGCGAGACAGCTGCAGTGGTGGCTCACGGACCGTGATTGGGTCAACGTCAGATCCCTCTCCCTTCCCCAACCGGAGCACGTGGTTGTGACGGACGCATCCCTCCAGGGCAGGGGAGGCCACATGGGAGAGGCGGAGATCAGAGGCCTCTGGTCTCTGGCGGAGTCCCAGCTCCATATCAACCTTCTGGAGCTGCGGGCGATTCGTCTGGCACTGAAGGCATTCTTCCCCTCAGTCCGAGGGAGTGCAGTGCAGGTGATCACGGACAACACCACCACCATGTGGTACTGCAACAAACAGGGCGGTGTGGGGTCCTGGACCCTCTGTCAAGAGGCTCTGCGGCTCTGGCAGTGGCTGGAACATCAGGGCGTGACCCTGGTGGTTCAACACCTGGCAGGTTCTCTGAACGCCAGGGCAGGCGAACTCAGCCGACAGTGCTCGATGGATCACGAATGGCGTCTGAACTCGGACGTGGCGCAAGGCATCTTTCTGCAGTGGAGAGAGCCTTGGTTAGATCTATTCGCCACCGAAGAGAACGCACAATGTCATCAGTTCTGCGCGTTGGAATTTCCAAGGCGGCACTCGCTCGGCGACGCATTTCGTTGCGAGTGGAGTTGCGGTCTGTTAAACGCCTTTCCGCCTATACCACTTCTGCCCAGAGTGCTGAAGATCATCAGGCGCGACCGGGCCCAAGTCCTCCTTGTGGCTCCGGACTGGGCTCGAAGGTTCTGGTATCCCGAGCTACTCAATATGTCAGTCGGTCCCCCGATCTGTCTGCCTCTTCAGGAGGACCTTCTGTCGCAGCAGCAGGGGACGGTCCTCCACCCGAACCTGTCCAGTCTCCACCTCCATGCTTGGAGATTGAGCGGCTGCAGTTGAGGCCATTTGACTTGCCTCCTGAAGTTTGTACTGTTATTCTGGCAGCCAGGCGTCCCTCCACTAAGTCGGTAAACGCCTGCCGGTGAAACATATTTGTGGCATGGTGCACAGCAAAGGCTGTGGATCTCCTTTCTGCCCCTCTTTCTGAAGTTCTTCTCTTCCTTCTTTCTCTTGCCCAGCAGGGCTCTGCTCTGGGCACTATCAAGGGCTACCTTTCTGCCCTTTCTGCCTTCCTGCCTTCCTAAGGCTGCCTGATCAACCTTCTTTGTTCAAGTCCCCTATAGTAACTCATTTTCTGAAGGGCATCACGCACATGTTTCCACCTGTTCCTTTTGTGATGCCTCAGTGGGACTTGAACCTGGTTCTTACTTTCCTGATGTGCGCTCCCTTTGAGCCGCTTCACTCTTGTCCTCTCCGTCTTCTCACCTTGAAGACAGCTTTCCTGGTTGCCATCACCTCTGCCAGGAGAGTGAGTGAGCTCCAGGCTCTATCTTGCAAGCCCCCTTTCCTGTCTGTGCATCCGGACAAAGTGGTGCTGCGTACAAAACCATCTTTCCTGCCCAAGGTAGTCTCTGCTTTCCACATCGGGCAGTCCATCACTTTACCCTCCTTCATCCCGCCTCCGCATACTTCCAAGGATGAAGAGCGGCTCCATCGTCTGGACCCAAAACGTGCGCTTTCATTTTATATGGATCGCACACGCCAGTTCCGGGTGGATGACCAACTCGTGTTGCCTACGTGGGTGCGAAGAAAGGACAGGCGGTGCATAAGCGGACCATCTCTTGGTGGGTCGTTCTATGCATCAAGGTGTGCTACTCCTTGGCTAGAAAGGAGCCTCCAGTTGGGCTGCGAGCCCATTCCACTCAGGCCACGGCGGCTACTACTGCCCTGGGTCGGGGAGTCCCCCTGCAGGACATTTGCCAGGCGGCTACGTGGGCCTCGCTGCACACCTTTGCGAGGCACTACTGCCTGGATAGTCCAGTCCGGAGGGATGGCTTCTTTGGCCGTTCCGTCCTCCAGGACTTTCTTTGTGTGAGTATTGGTTCGCAGACCCACCACCAGGGTTGGTATTACTGGGGTATCTATTCTAAGGTAAGGAATCTAATACTAACCTGTTTCTTTCAGATGAACAAGTTACTTACCTTCGGTAATGATATATCTGTAAGAAACAGTAGTTAGTATTAGATTCCTTACCGCCCCACCCATCCTCCCCGTTCTGCGAACTGATACTTAGGGTTGAGGTCATCCCCTTTCAGGGCCCTAGTTTCTTGGCACCAGTGTTGGTTCTAGCATGGCTCTGCGTATCTGGCGCGGAAAAGCTGTGTCTAAGAATTGACGTCTGGGCGGCGTCTAAGTACTCCGACGTCATTCCGGAGCAGACGACGCCGACAACGGACGCGGAGCCAGAGACGACGCCTAACGACACGCAGGGGTATTGCTACGCAAAAATTTCCGGATCCAGTCCGACGCCTGGGGATATTCTAAGGTAAGGAATCTAATACTAACTACTGTTTCTTACAGATATATTGTTACCGAAGGTAAGTAACTTGTTCGTTTGGAGCGATGTTTTTCAATAAAAAAATCTTATGGCTCTACAAACACTGGTCTATGTGTTTCGAACTCCAATTTGGTAGGGAGTTCTCATCAGGACCCAAAGCTGTGGAAAAGAACAAAAACCTTACTTAATACCTTAGCTCTGTTACATCATGAAGCCCAACATTGCACCTCTTGGCTACTGCCGCTTACCTTCACACAGCGAAGCCTGGCTAGATTTTAGCCGACGCTCAACACTACAATAAAGAGACACAAGACCTTACAGTTACTCCTGTGAACAGCGGTAATTCGTGAAACCACTCTACCTGTCCATTATTGCACAGCTATACTTACTACAGTCCAAACACACCCATGCACTTCTGAATTCTAGACTTTGTCAGAGATCTGCAACTAAATCAATAAATGAAAGCTCATTAGACTCTCAACAAGACCCACACGCCCATGGAGCCATACGTGATGTCAGCACAGTGACTTACTTGTTTACTGAAATTAATCGGAGGCTCGTAGATGGCGGCACTCTGATACGCCTAGGTGAAAGCAAACAGACGTTGTACACACTGTTTGGAAATGCCATCTGGAAAACTAAAAAACCAGACTGCAGGGGATTTTTTACCTTCAAATGCCGCTCGTCATCCCTGATCGATGGGGTCAGCGTGTGAATTAAATTGCACGCTCAGAAAAACGACTGCGGAAGGCTATACTTTATGTGGAGCACTTCCAACGCATAACGCAACATCTATTTGAAAACACCTTTTGGATGAACTGGCAAATGAGTTGGCTATTAGGCATCTGGTACACACATGCAATGATGTGCTCCAATAGTCTTTTTGCCTATGACATAGTAGCTTAAATCACGCTGTAATCGATTGCAATCGGGCGAGTCCAAATGCGAAGGCTCATGGGAAATGACGTTTTCTTAAACAAAACCGCTTCATGGTTCGAGTCCCCTATCTCGTTGCACATTTTTGTATAAACAGTCGTAGAAGTTAACATGTAAATGGAGTCAGATCCTAATGCAAGATCTTTTAATCGATGTAGTGTGGCTGATTCCACTCGCTAGTTCGAGACTGTAGGAGAGTAGGGTCTGCAATCCTATGATCACCCCAGATTTTTGCTTTTTGCTTCACTGGTTTACGACTTCCCTGGCTGTGGGCCTGCTAATCAGACCCACAGCCTAGCTGTTCTCTAACTAAATTGACACGTGTACCTTAGGTGCATTTACCAATTGGTACTGGGCCACCTTATCAGACCCTGTAACTCAGGGCATAGGTGTACCCAGGGCCTACCAGGGGCTGCAGCATGTATTATGCCACCCCTGGCTGGCCATCTAAATCTGACACAACTGGCTGCACGACAGCTGGGGCAAGGTGGTGTAATCACCCCTTGCTGTAGATATAGTATACCTATATCTAACCCTAAAATGGACACTCGTATTCCTATCAGTCACTCCTATGGCAGGCCTTAACAATCCTGAAGGCAGAGTGCTTGGAATCCTGTGAGATGGTGCTCTGGCATGAGCTGAGCCCGTTTCCAGGTTGCGGAACCAAGTCCTAATAGCTGTTCCATGATAACGCATACCATATACTCTTAAGTGCATTATAATCCTCGCGGTTATATGCCAACTCTGGTATCGCTTTATCAAAACATGTCGAGTAAGGTGTCATACGAATTGGAATACTAACCCCTCGCCAATTCTGGCGACTGGGTTAGCATTCCACCCTTCTAGAGGGACACAACATGTATGTAACTGTGAACCCCGGTTAAAGTTAACTCGAGCCTCAGCATCACAAAATGGATGCTGCAACCACAGACACAAGTCTGACCTCCTCCTGCTGCTGGGAGTCCTTCCAGCGAGGAGAGCTCGGACAAAGGGTTTCCTGTCAGGGGCGGTGCTAGCACCATCCCAGACAGGGTTTTGTGTATTCTGGGTAGGCAGGGCTGAATATGAAGGTGACTGCAAGTGGCACCCCGGTGCTCACTATGCATCTGCCGGCTAGAACCAGTTCCAGGGGCACACCAGCCCCTGAGCTGGGGAAAGTCCGGCATGGGAGAGGGGTGTAACCACCCCCCTTCCTGGTCCCACCCATGGGCAGGACCTAGTCGCGTACCAGCCCCTTTCTTTAGTATAAAGGTGGGAGCGGGGACCCTTCCAAATTAGATAATCTTTGAATCCTGAAACTACTTTCTACGAAAGGAACTCAAGACTTCTTCTCAAGATTTCTCCCTCGTGACTAAGGAGTAGTCACCCTGCATTTGTGGGCACCACCTAAGTAACCTGCGGTTTGCTGCACGTCCTTCCTCCGGAACCAGACCGACCAGCACGACGAGACCCGGCTTCCCTGGCACCTCTGACCTCTACCTACATCGTCAGCTCAGCTGAGATTCGTGGGTGTGACGAGACCTCGAGGGACCGGCCATCTTCAGAACTGCACTAAGCTTATCCAGCACGACCGCCGAGGGATCCTAGAGTGAGTGCTTTGGGGTTTGAGAAGCCCTAACCCTGAGCAGGTCCAGCACCGAAGTCCAGCCCCCCAGCATCCACGAGATCTGCGTGGGGCCCTTCTGCTCTTTGCTGCTCACCGCGTTGTCCGGCCAGTTGCCTGCTGGCTTGTGGCCCTCTTGACGACGAACGACGACATCTCCATCGCTGGTCTGGTTACTCAAGACTGGCCCTTGCTCCCCTCCAACAGAGGAGCACCCCGGACCCTCCTGGTCCACTCCAGACGCCATTTTGAGTCCACCGCATGGGCTTGCATTTGCCAAGAGTTGTTGCCCCAATCCTGGGTCCAGCAACGTCGACATGAGATACCTTCGTGGGACAGCTCGCACCTCCATCCTGGTCGCCAACAACGCCTCCTGGTCCGAGAGACTGCAGAGCCCAGCGTCGCCCACTCACCTGGTCGAGGTGACTTCGTTCGGTGCCATCCTGGTGCCCATCTAATCACTGGCTAGTGATTCAGAACTTGGTCCCCTCTGCCTACAGGTATCCTCCATCATCGATCCAGGCTTGGATCACATCGAACTTCATCACTGGTCGCCTGCCAGCAACTTCTTCTTTCAGGCTCCATAGACTGCAACGAGGAATCCCGACGTCTTTTCAGCCCTATGCAGCCGCAGCCCCTGGGCTAGGTAACCTGAGCATTTCGGTGCTCCAGCATAGCTTAACTATCTAAGTGTCCAGTTCCTTTTTCGTTTCAGCTCTACCTAGTCGGATTCGTCCGATAACACTAACTTTACGAAATCTAGCATCCATAGACTTTGTCCCGCATCCCGCGTGAGAGTGCACACTCTGCACCTGATCTCCCTAGGCCTCCTGCTCGTAATCTGAAGGTTCAGTAGTCAAGTCCTAGCGATCCTAAAGCCTTTGAGACTAGTTACTTACCTGCTAGTATTTCGCATTCCACTTTTGTAGTATATGGTTTTCCATGCCCCTCGGGCATTTGTGTAAATTGTGCGACTTTCAGAATTTCTTTAAGAGCTTTGTATTGTGCTTAGCACCCTGTCCTCATAAAGAGTCCAGGGTTGTTGTGTTCTAAATAAATATCCTTTTATTTTCATAACAACTTGTGTGGTGTCCTTTCACTTGGTGTTCAAGGAGTATATGTGATGGTATAACAGCTGGCTTAACACGCCCTCTAGAGTTTAGCCTAAAGACTGCTCTTGTCCATGCTACTAGGATAGCTGGTCTAAAAGGTTGACTTACAACCAATCATCAATAAGGGTTGTTTGGACTGATACATAGTGATCACTAGAATAGTGAGCACTGCATATCAGGCCAACTTCTCACATTGGTGGCAGCGGTGGGATTTGAGCTTGCTGTTGTTTTACCACACGTATCCTAAGAATATCATTTGAAAGATCACATAAGTACCAAGGTACATATAACTTAGCTTAGAATACTCTGAGTTCTACTGAACCAGCTGTTGTAGTTCAACAGGGCTTAGCACACCCTGACTACAACTCTTAGCAAGGGATCAGTAGGCAAACAAATAGTGTAGGTAGGTGCATCACTTACACCACACTAGAAGCATGTCGGACAAAGGAGGGAACTCAGAAGCCCCCCTTGTGTCAGTGGACCCTCCACAGGTCACTTCACGATATGCAGCTCTTAGCTTCCAGGAAATGAGACAAGTGTGTACCTCCAGGAAGCTAAAACGGGGTTCTAACCCTACAATCCCATTCCTGATTGGTCTCTTAGAGACTTATGATGCCAGAAGGACTGCTAACACAGACCCTTCTAATCCAGATGGGAACATGCCCCCCTTAGAGGGAACCCTTGGGGACCCTGACCTCCATCTCAATGGAACAGTTAGTGAAGGAGAGGAGGAGGATCAGGAAGTGTCAGGGGATGAGGCAGACCAGGGTCAGGTAGAAGTCAGTAGACTCACCAGGACAAACTTAAGCAGGCATGAGAATGGATTTGGGGGACCCCCAGGGCCACTCTCGGGCAGGCTTATCAAGGGGAATGGACGAGATAGGTCTCTATCCAGAGGCTCTAACAGATCCATTCGAACCAATGGCTCTCAGACCTCTTCTCACAGAGGGATGACATCCCCTCAGAGAAGAGAGCGTGAAGCTAAGATGAGGGAAGTCAATCTGAGGATTGAAAGGGAAGAACTTGCCCTGGCCAAAGAGAGACTTGCCTTTGCTAGAGAACAGAAATTGAGTGGGGTAGACCCTACTGGTGGCAGCATTTTACCTAGAGAAAAGGACAGGAGTTTAGACACTACACACCTGAGTAAGATAGTGCCCCCTTTAAACAAGGGGATGATATCCACAAATGGATAACTGCTTTGGAGAGGGCCTGCACTGTCCAGTGCGTCCCCCAGTCAGTTGGCAGCTGTCTTGTGGCTCTCCTTTGAAGGCAAAGGTAGAGATAAGCTCCTCACTACTAGAGCTGAGGATGCTAACAATTACCAAGTCCTGAAAAATACACTTATAGATGGGTTTGGCTTAACCACTGAGCAGTACAGGTTGCTGTTCAGGGATACCCAGAAAACTCAGTCTCAGGATTGGTCTGATTTTGTGGATTGTGCCACTAAGGCATTGGAGGGCTGGTTGCTGGGCAGTAAGGTTACTGATTATACAGGATTGTACAATCTGATCATGAGGGAATAGATTTTAAACAATTGTCAGAACCAGTTGTTGCATCAGCACCTTGTTGACTTAGATCTGACCTCTCCCCAAGAATTGGGAAAGAAGGCAGACAGATGGGTCAGAACAAGGGTTAAGCAGAACCAGGGCCAGAACCAGGGTTGTCAGAAGAAAGCAGACCAGAAGGGTAACACTAAGAATGAGCAAAATGACCAGAAGTCTTCGACAGGCCCCCAACAAACCAAAGAGGGTGGGGGACAGGCTTCCCAGAAGAAGACTCTAGAAGGCCAGTCTAAAAGGTGGTGCCAATACTGTAAGAGTAAAACTCACTGGTTTAGTGAGTGCACCAAGAAAGGAGGGCAAACTCCTGCCACTGCCGCCCCTAAGGCACCTGCACCCCCTAGTGCAGTCAGCAGTGGTAGTGCACCTCCCAAGGGATTAGTTGGGTTAACCTTGGGATCTGAGGGGTATGACAACTTAGTTGGCACACTCACTCAGGCTGTCCTTGTCTGTACAGGGGATATGGATATATCCCCTGACGCAAGTCCCAATACTTTAAACAAATACAGGCAGACACCTTTTATAAATGGAAAGATGGCTCAGGCCTATAGGGACACTTGTGCCAGTGTCACAATGGTGACACCTAACTTTGTGGACCCTGGACAGATCATACTAGGTACAGACTACCTAGTGACCAATGCCAGCAATGTCACTACCCACCATAGTATGGCAATTGTGGCTTTCTCCTGGGGAGGGGTAAGTGGCCAAAAGAAGGTTGTTGTTAGTTCAGACCTCCCAGTTGAATGTTTGTTGGGCAATGATTTGGAGTCATCACTATGGTCAGAAGTGGAGCAGAGGACTCACATGGAAATGTTAGGCTTGCCTGCACATGTGCTTGCTGTGACTAGGTCACAGGCCAGAAGATGCCCCACTGAACAGGTGCTGGATCCTGGAACAATGGACCAGACACCTTCCAAGAAGAAGAGCAGTAGGGTTAAGGCATTGCCTTCCCCCTTGCCCCAGGTGGAGGATCAAGTCTCAGAGGAGGCTGACCTCAAAGAGCTGAGGGAAACTGAGCCTAAAGAACTTGAACCTGATCAGGTTGAGTTTCTGGGTTCAGGGGGACCCTCCAGAGAAGACCTGGGAAAGGCACAGTTAGACTGCCCTTCTCTTGAACCCCTCAGACAGCAGGCTGCTGCTGAGGCTGCAGGGAACGCCACAGGTACCCACAAGGTATACTGGGATGATGGACTCCTCTACTCTGAAGCAAGAGACCCCAAACCTGGTGCAACAGGAGGCTGGTTTTCCCCTTGTCACAGAGAGGTTTCCTTCTTTCCTTGGCCCATGAGATTCCCCTTGCAGGACACTTAGGCCAGAATAAGACTTGGGACAGACTTGTCTCACACTTTCACTGGCCTCACATGAATGAAGATACCAAGGAGTTTTGTCGCTCCTGTGTCACTTGCCAAGCCAGTGGTAAGTCAGGTGGCACAACAAAGGCCCCCCTTATACCAATGCCTGTGGTGGGGGTACCCTTTGAAAGAGTGGGGATTGACATTGTTGGTCCAATGGAACCCCAGACAGCATCAGAGCACAAGTTTTTACTGGGTTTTTGGACCATGCCACCAGGTATCCTGAAGCTATTCCCCTTAGGACCACTGCAGCACCTGTTGTGGCAAGAGCCCTAGTTGGAGTGTTCTCCAGAGTGGGCTTCCCTAAGGAGGTTGTCTCTGACAGAGGTGCAAACTTCATGTCAGGATATCTGACTGCTATGTGGAAGGAATGTGGTGTCAACTACAAGTTCACTACACCCTATCATCCACAATGCAATGGGCTTGTTGAAAGGTTCAGCAGGACCCTAAAAGGGATGATTTATGGACTACCTGAAAAGCTCAGGCGTAGATGGGATGTCCTGATACCCTGCCTTTTGTTTGCTTACAGAGAGGTCCCACAGAAGGGGGTTGGCTACAGCCCTTTTGAACTTTTGTATGGACATCCTGTAAGAGGACCCCTGTGTTTGGTGAAGGAAGGATGGGAGAGACCTCTCAAAAAGCCTGCAACCAACATAGTGGACTATGTACTTGGTCTACGCTCCAGGATGGTTGAGTACATGGAAAAGGCTTCTAAAAACCTTGAGGCAAGCCAAGAACTCCAAAAAGCTTGGCATGACCAAAGGCTGTCCTGACTGTGTACAAGCCTGGACAGAAGGTGTGGGTGTTGGAGCCAGTGGCCCCAGCAGCACTCAAAGACAAATGGTCTGGGCCCCACACAATCATTGAGCAAAAGGGAGAGGTCACCTGCCTGGTGGACCATGGAACTCCCAGGAGCCCCCTCAGGGTGCTCCATGTGAATAGGCTCAAGGCATATGTCGACAGGAAGGACATGAGCTTGCTCATGGCCACAGATGAGGGACAGGAGGAGGAGAGTGACCCTCTCCCAGACCTGCTCACTCAGAACCCTGATGATGGGTCAGTAGATGGTGTTGTCTTTTGTGGCAGCCTCTCTGAGCATCAGCAAAATGATTGCAAACAAGTTCTTCAATCCTTTAGACATATGTTCTCTCTGACACCCAGTCAAACCAATTGGTGTACCCATGAGGTTGATACTGGTAACAGTCTGCCAGTCAAGAGTAAAATCTACAGACAGCCTGATCATGTCGGAGACTGCATCAAGACAGAGGCGCAGAAAATGTTAGAGCTGGGAGTCATTGAGCCCTCAGATAGCCCTTGGGCTAGACCAGTAGTTCTAGTGCCAAAGCCTCACACCCAGGGTGGTAAGAAAGAGATGAGGTTTTGCGTAGACTACAGAGGCCTCAATGCAGTCACTAAGACTGATGCCCACCCAATACCAAGGGCAGATGAGCTAATAGATAGATTGGCTTCTGCCAACTACTTAAGTACATTTGACCTGACAGCTGGGTATTGGCAAAACAGGTTAGCTGAGGATGCCAAGACCAAGACAGCATTTTCTACCCCTGGTGGGCATTATCAGTTTGTGGTAATGCCCTTTGGTTTGAAAAATGCACCTGCCACCTTCCAAAGGCTGGTGAATCAAGTTCTCACTGGGCTGGATGACTTCTGTGCAGCATATCTTGATGATATAGCTGCCTTTAGTTGCACCTGGGAGGATCACCTGGTCCACCTGAGGACGGTGTTAGAGGCACTGCAAGCAGCAGGTCTCACTATCAAGGCCACAAAGTGCCAGATAGGGCAGAGACAGGTTGTATACTTGGGCCACCTTGTAGGTGGAGGCCAGGTTCAGCCACTGGAGAGCAAGATACAATCCATAAAGGATTGGGCTCCTCCAACCACCCAGACTCAGGTTCGAGCTTTCTTGGGCCTGACTGGTTATTACAGGAAATTTGTCAAATTATGGATCAATTGTGACTCCACTTAATGACCTGACAAGTAAAAAGATGCCAAAGAAAGTTCAGTGGACAGCAGGCTGTCAAAAAGCATTCGATGACCTAAAGCAGGCCATGTGCACAGCACCTTTCCTAAAGAGTCCAGACTACTCCAAACCATTCGTTGTCCAAACAGGTGCTTCTGAGTTGGGTGTGGGAGCTGTTCTATCTCAACTGAATTTTGATGGTCATGACCAGCCCATTGCTTTTATAAGCAGAAGGCTGACCCCCAGAGAGAAACATTGGTCAGCTATTGAGAGGGAGGCCTTTGCTGTGGTTTGGGCCCTGAAGAAACGGAGGCCATACTTGTTTGGCACTCATTTCAAGATTCAGACCGACCATAAGCCCCTCTTGTGGCTAAATCAGATGAAGGGTGAAAACCCCAAACTGCTTAGGTGGTCCATTTCCCTACAGGGGATGGATTTTACAGTGGAGCATAGACCTGGCACTGATCATGGCAATGCAGATGGGCTCTCCAGGTATTTCCACTTGGAGCAAGAAGACTCACCTGGTCAAGGTTAGTTTATTGTCCCAAAGTTTGGGGGGGGGGGGTCATGTAGGAGAGTAGGGTCTGCAATCCTATGATCACCCCAGATTTTTGCTTTTTGCTTCACTGGTTTACGACTTCCCTGGCTGTGGGCCTGCTAATCAGACCCACAGCCTAGCTGTTCTCTCACTAAATTGACACGTGTACCTTAGGTGCATTTACCAATTGGTACTGGGCCACCTTATCAGACCCTGTAACTCAGGGCATAGGTGTACCCAGGGCCTACCAGGGGCTGCAGCATGTATTATGCCACCCCTGGCTGGCCATCTAAATCTGACACAACTGCCTACACGACAGCTGGGGCAAGGTGGTGTAATCACCCCTTGCTGTAGATATAGTATACCTATATCTAACCCTAAAATGGACACTCTTATTCCTATCAGTCACTCCTATGGCAGGCCTTAACAATCCTGAAGGCAGAGTGCTTGGAATCCTGTGAGATGGTGCTCTGGCATGAGCTGAGCCCGTTTGCAGCTTGCGGAACCAAGTCCTAATAGCTGTTCCATGATAACGCATACCATATACTCTTAAGTGCATTATAATCCTCGCGATTATATGCCAACTCTGGTATCGCTTTATCAAAACATGTCGAGTAAGGTGTCATACGAATTGGATTACTAACCCCTCGCCAATTCTGGCGACGGGGTTAGCATTCCACCCTTCTAGAGGGACACAACATGTATGTAACTGTGAACCCCGGTTAAAATTAACTCGAGCCTCAGCATCACAAAATGGATGCTGCCACCACAGACACAAGTCTGACCTCCTGCTGCTGGGAGTCCTTCCAGCGAGGAGAGCTTGGACAAAGGGATTCCTGTCAGGGGCGGTGCTAGCACCATCCCAGACAGGGTTTTGTGTATCCTGGGTAGGCAGGGCTGAATAGGAAGGTGACTGCAAGTGGCACCCCGGTGCTCACTATGCATCTGCCGGCTAGAACCAGTTCCAGGGGCACACCAGCCCCTGAGCTGGGGAAAGTCCGGCATGGGAGAGGGGTGTAACCACCCCCCTTCCTGGTCCCACCCATGGGCAGGACCTAGTCGCGTACCAGCCCCTTTCTTTAGTATAAAGGTGGGAGCGGGGACCCTTCCAAATTAGATCATCTTTGAATCCTGAAACTACTTTCTACGAAAGGAACTCAAGACTTCTTCTCAAGATTTCTCCCTTGTGACTAAGGAGTAGTCACCCTGCATTTGCGGGCACCACCTAAGTAACCTGCGGTTTGCTGCACGTCCTTCCTCCGGAACCAGACCGACCAGCACGACGAGACCCGGCTTCCCTGGCACCTCTGACCTCTACCTACATCGTCAGCTCAGCTGAGATTCGTGGGTGTGACGAGACCTCGAGGGACCGGCCATCTTCAGAACTGCACTAAGCTTATCCAGCACGACCGCCGAGGGATCCTCGAGTGAGTGCTTTGGGGTTTGAGAAGCCCTAACCCTGAGCAGCTTCAGCACCGAAGTCCAGCACCCCAGCATCCACGAGATCTGCGCGGGGCCCTTCTGCTCTTTGCTGCTCACCGCGTTGTCCGGCCACTTGCCTGCTGGCTTGTGGCCCTCTTGACGACGAACGACGACATCTCCATCGCTGGTCTGGTTGCTCCAGACTGGCCCTTGCTCCCCTCCAACAGAGGAGCACCCCGGACCCTCCTGGTCCACTCCAGACGCCATTTTGAGTCCACCGCGTGGGCTTGCATTTGCCAAGAGTTGTTGCCCCAATCCTGGGTCCAGCGACGTCGACAGCAGATACCTTCGTGGGACAGCTCGCACCTCCATCCTGGTCGCCGACAACGCCTCCTGGTCCGAGAGACTGCAGAGCCCAGCGTCGCCCACTCACCTGGTCGAGGTGACTTCGTCCGGTGCCATCCTGGTGCCCATCTAATCACTGGCTAGTGATTCAGAACTTGGTCCCCTCTGCTTACAGGTATCCTCCATCATCGATCCAGGCTTGGATCACATCGAACTTCATCACTGGTCGCCTGCCAGCAACTTCTTCTTTCAGGTTCCATAGACTGCAACGAGGAATCCCGACGTCTTTTCAGCCCTATGCAGCCGCAGCCCCTGGACTAGGTAACCTGAGCATTTCGGTGCTCCAGCATAGCTTAACTATCTAAGTGTCCAGTTCCTTTTTCGTTTCAGCTCTACCTAGTCGGATTCGTCCGATAACACTAACTTTACGAAATCTAGCATCCATAGACTTTGTCCCGCATCCCGCGTGAGAGTGCACACTCTGCACCCGATCTCCCTAGGCCTCCTGCTCGTAATCTGAAGGTTCAGTAGTCCAGTCCTAGCGATCCTAAAGCCTTTGAGACTAGTTACTTACCTGCTAGTATTTCGCATTCCACTTTTGTAGTATATGGTTTTCCGTGCCCCTCGGGCATTTGTTTAAATTGTGCGACTTTCAATATTTCTTTAAGAGCTTTGTATTGTGCTTAGCACCCTGTCCTCATAAAGAGTCCAGGGTTGTTGTGTTCTAAATAAATATCCTTTTATTTTCATAACAACTTGTGTGGTGTCCTTTCATTTGGTGTTCAAGGGGTATATGTGATGGTATAACAGCTGGCTTAACACGAGTTTAGCCTAAAGACTGCTCTTGTTCATGCTACTGGGATAGCTGGTCTATCAGGTTGACTTACAACCAATCATCAATAAGGGTTGTTTGGACTGATACATAGTGATCACTAGAATAGTGAGCACTGCATATCAGGCCAACTTCTCACAGAGACGGTCTCCAGAGTGTTTAAATTCAAAGGAAGCTGAGATTCATCACGGCGGGTGACCTTGAGTGATAACGTTCTCGATTCTCGCTCAATGTTGCCGTTGAGGTCCAGAGAGGACACTGTTAATTGTGCATGGTTAGAGTCGCTAAAAGCCAAAAATTCTACACATCACGTGTCTTTAGGCTAGGGAAATTTTTCAGTGGATGGGCTGCAAGGGTGTTGCCATCATCATTCATTTGGTTGTGATTGACTAATAGAAGGCCAATGGTGTAATACTGTTATATGCTTTTAATTTAGTTTGTATATCTCTGTAAGCTCATTCAACCCGTCTACAGCAGAGTTGAAATTGACAATGAGCATTGCTTCCCTTCTTGATAGTTAAGCATCCAAATCGCCACCTCTGAGGTCACTCGCAACCTTAGAGATGACCTCCAACTAACAAAATCCCTAAAGAAGTTTTAACTTTTGAGAGAACTATCTTATCAGCTATAACAGACATGGAGAAAAAGAAAAAAATGATACAATACAACAAAGGCAGAATCAGAAGCATTGACGAACCTCAGGAAAGATACATCGGTGATAATTAAGCAAGCCGATAAAGGTGACTCAATAGTCGTAGGGGATCGAACACTTTATACCACTGAAGTCAGGAGACAATTGGACGATTTAAAATGCTACAGGGGAATTAGGAAGGACCCAACATTGGAACTAAAAAATCAACTATATTCCATGTTATATGATGGTAATAACCTAGGATTCTTGGGCAAGAAGGAATTGGAATATCTCAAAGCACTCAAGGATACCTCTATTCTGTGTATTACCCAAAATACATAAGAGTGAGAGTGCCCCACCCGGGAGGCCAATAGTCTCTGGGTGTGAATCCCTGTTGGAGCCCATTGCAAAATACGTAGATTTTTTTCAAAAACCCTACCAACCGGAGGTTAAGCCCTTCATTAGAGATACCACAGACTTTATCAATAAATTGACATCAATTCAATTTGAACAAAATGCCCATTTTCTAGTGACAGTGGATGTGGTGTCATTATACACCCAGATCCCACAAGATGAAGGCCTTCATGTGTTGGAATTTTTCCTGGAGACACGCGAAAGACCACAGAAGGTCCCCACAGAATTTATTCTGAAGCTGGCCTCTTTTGCATTGAAAAAAAATTATTTCAATTTTGATGGTGATTTTTATTTCCAAACAGGCGGAGTAGCTATTGCCTGTCCGTTCGCCCCAGAGCTAGCTTTACTATTTATGGCTAGATATGAGAAAACGTATATCTATCAAAACAACCCATTCGTTGGTGCAATTAAAAATTGGAGTCGTTAAATCAACAACATTTTTTTCGTCTGGACGGGGAATGTAGAGGACCTTATTAAATTCCATGAATGCCTCAACAATCGGACCTCAGAAATACAATTCAGCCTAAGTTACTCAAAGAGCAAAATGCCGTTCTTGGATGTCGAATTGTATCTATTACCGGGTGGGCTAGTAACTACCCTTTTCAAAAAACCGACCGATCGTAATAAGTCCCTTCACTTCACAAGCAACCACCCCTGCAGTCTCAAAGAAAATTTACAATTTGGTCAATATTTGTGAATTCGTCATAACTGCCAGTTCAAAGACGAATACCAAACCCACGCCATGAGACTCTCAGAGAATTTACTAGAACGAGGTTACCCCCAAAAATTACTAAATAGATCAATGAAGGGGCATGGTGGACTCCACGTGAATGCCTCCTTGAAAAAAGACCAAAAAAAGAAATGGACAGAATAGTCTTTGTATCCACATACTGTCCGAAGTCCAATTTGCTCAAGAGAGTGATCACCCGTAATTGGCATTTGGTAAAGAATCTACACGAAACATTGACTAATGCCCCATTGTTTGCATTAAAAAAAGAACGCAGCATTGCCAACCAACTAGTAAGGGCAGCTCTCCCCTAAAAAGATCAAGTCAAAATGAGGTCATTTGTAGGCTTACCACCGATTCAAGGACATCACAAGTGCGGAACCTGCGTTTGTTGTACAACTACTGAAGAAGGTTCCGTTTTCCAACATAACATTTTTTGGAAACATGAGTCATTTACCAATTGCAAGTCGCGATACGTAGTATATGGAGTTAAATGCCCTTGCAATATGCTGTATATTGGGAAGACCAACCAAGAGGTCAGAGGATAACTCAACACAAGTCGCGAATCAAAAAAAAACATCCAAACGGCTCTACTTGTCAACCATTGGCGTATAACTAATCACATCGAAACTGACCTGAAGTGGACGGTCATCTCTAAGGTCGAGAGTGACATCTGAGGTGGCGATTTGGATGCTAAACTATCAAGAAGGGAAGCAATGCTCATTGACAAATTCAACTCGGCTGTAGACGGATTTAATGAGCTTACAGAGACATACAAACTAAATTAAAAGCATATGACAGTATTACACCATTGGCCTTCTATTAGTCAATCACAACCAAATGAATGATGATGGCAACACCCTTGCAGCCCATCCACTGAAAAATTTCCCTAGCCTAAAGACTCGTGATGTGTTGAATTTTTGGCTTTTAGCGACTCTAACCATGCACTAAACTTGGCAATTAACAGTGTCCTCTCTGGACCTCAACGGTAACATTGAGCGGGAATCGAGAACGTATCACTCAAGGTCACCCGACGTGATGAATCTCAGCTTCCTTTGAATTTACACACTCTGGAGACCGTCTCGAACTAGCGAGTGGCATCAGCCGCACATCGATTTAAAAGATCTTCCATTAGGATCTGACTCCATTTACATGTTAACTTCTACGATTGTTTATACAAAAATGTGCAACCAGATAGGGGACTCGAACTATGAAGCGTTTTTGTTTAAGAAAACTTCATTTCCAATGATCCTTCGCATTTGGACTCGCCCGATTGCAATCGATTACAGCGTGATTTAAGCCACTATGTCATAGGCAAAAAGACTATTGGAGCACATAATTGCATGTGTGTACCAGATGCCCAATAGCAAACTCATTTGCCAGTTCATCCAAAAGGTGTTTTCAAATAGATGCCGCACTATGCGTTGGGCCATCGATGGGATGACTACAACTCCCATGAGTCACGGAAACTAGGAAGTGCTCCACATAAAGTATAGACTTCCAAAGTCGTTTTTGTGAGCGTGCAATTTAATTCACACGCTGACCCCATCGATCAGGGATGACGAGCGGCACTTGAAGGTAAAAAATCCCCTGCAGTCCGTTTTTGTAGTTTTCCAGACTGCATCTCCAAACAGTGTGGTAAATGTCCGTTTGCTTCCTCCTAGGCGTACCAGAGTGCCGCCATCTACGAGCCTCCGATTAATTTCAGTAAACAAGTAAGTCACTTCTGACATCACGTATGGCTCCATGGGCGTGTGCGTCTTTTAGGGATTCGTATGGGCTTTCATTTATTGATTTAGATGCAGATCTCTGACACAAAGTCTAGAAGTCAGAAGTGCGTGGGTGTCTTTGGACTGTTCACAGGAGTAACTGTAAGGTATTGTGTGTCTGAATTGTAGGGTTGAGCGTCGGCTAAAATCTAGCCAGGCTTCGCTGTGTGAAGGTAAGCAGCAGTAGCCAAGAGGTGCAATGTTGGGCTATTTTGATGTAACAGAGCTAAGGTTTTATGTAAGGGTTTTGTTCTTTTCCACAGCTTTGGGTCCTGATGAGAACTCCCAACCAAATAGGAGTTCGAAACGCGTAGACCAGTGTTTGTAGAGCCATAAGATTTTTTTAATTGAAAAACATCGCTCCAAACTTAAGAAAATTACACAAACTCAATGTCTATGGCTATTGTATGAAATTGCAATTAATATTCAGCTGTAAATAATTGGTGTGTGTGTGGATGTCAAGTGGATGAATGGTTGATTTGTTGATAGACTGTGAGTAATGATTGATGGTGAATATGTACAATTCAATGTTTTATCAAATTGTGGTATATGTTTTGTAGATGTTGAAAATGTAAAAGAATTTGTGAAATTTAACCAACAAATGTATTGATAATCAAAATAAAATAAATGATTTATTCAGAGTGAAGTACAAGTCTCACATTCACATTAAATTTAGTTGCAATGTGTAGTTGAAAGAGAAGGAAGAAAAAGAACAGTATTTGCGATTGTTCTGTTATCATGAAATGCCAGAAGCAGCAAGACCATGCTCCTGAGAGGACCTTTCATTAGAAAGATGACTGCAGAGTGCGATCTGTGAGCCTTAGGAGTGATGATTGCAGTCTTTTTAGATTCGTTCCAAGCGATAAATTCAGACCAGTTGCCGATATTGCTGCAGTGCAGGAAGGGACTTCCGTCTCTGAACAAAGAATTGTAACTGTCATGGACTTTACCGATGTGAACAAGAATTCTGTGGAGTTTGATGCTACAGTCTAAATGTGTACCCTGCAGCTGCCATAGTGCCAATATGACCCTGTAGGGGCCCGCCTTCTGCGGGGAACATCGTTTACGACACGGTTTTTACACCGCAGTGCCTTTACCCCGCAGCTATTACAACGCAAGTCGTTACTACGACTTGCGCTGGATGGCGCTGTGGGATAAGGAATCTTGCAATTCTATATTCCAACACCTTCCCTACTGTTACGGGGACTGGTGTTGGAATATAAAGATTCCTAAATCCACGCCCTACAACGCAAGTCGGTGTAACGACTTGCGTTGCAAGACTGGTGTGGTAAAGGCATGCCTTGTTACAACATGCGTTGTAACAACGTACATCCGCCTTCTGCACATTGTCATGGACCCAGAAGTGAGTTGAGTGCCTACTATGTACCCCACTGATGCCCTAGACTTTAGACAGTGGCTCCTGCAACCGTAGCATCCCCTCGCAGAAGAGGGTGTGTGGACACAGTTTGCATCCCCCCCCCCCCCCCCCCCCCCCCCCCCCAAACCCTGTTAGCCACCGAGGTATACATTGTTAGGCTTTTTTGAGTGAACCATACTGAACTAAGCACTCCTCACTGAACTGGTGCAATCTGCACTTGACCCTTGATTTATGCTGCACTGGCACTAATCGAGGAGGATCTGCCTAGACTAATGAGAGGCTGAACTCGCAGGTAAAGGAGGTATCCTAAGATGAAGATGCTGATGTGCCAGGGCAGCTTATTTTACCTGCTAATATTACTTGTGTGGTATTCCGTTGTAAGGATTAGTATTAAAGGGCTTTTCTTTGCTGTGTAAAGCACTGTATTGGGCAATCAGTTGTTGCACCTCTAAGGTGTTGTTGAAATCTGAGCTTGCATACCCCCACACTACCTCCCTGAGAGGCCAGTGACTGCTCACCATTGCCCCCATTGAGAGTCAACTGCTAAAGGCTTGTACTTGGCTCAGATTGGACCACTGTACATCAGACGCACACAATCCCAGCCCCATCGTTAGAGACCCAGTAGTCCCTGTTTGCCCCTGAAGCCCCATCGTAAGACAGAATCATGCTGCAAATGGCGTGGAATAGCTTTAGTGACAGTGCGATGTACATTACAACCTGAGAGACCCCAGTTGTACCCAAAAGCCAACAAAATGACAACAGTGATAGCAGTTAGAGAATGAGAACTGCATCCTCAGACATAGGTTTGACAGATGTATCCTGATCTCTGAGTCAGAACTAGATCGTATATTCCTGGCCACTGTTGCTGTTCTGGTCTAGTTAGAAATAGGATTAGCTGCATGAGAATCATCTGGCTTGCTTATACTTCGACACTTATGGAGGTAGCTGGAAGCATTTTTTCTTTCTTTCCTCCTTAGAGATTCACACTTCTGTTTAAGGTGTGTAGGAAAGTAGGATCTGCTTTCATGGTTACCCCCACTTTTTGCTAGTGTCATCCTGTAGTCTGACGAGGATCCTGCTAATCAGGACCCCAGTCTGTGCTTTCTCTCTAAATTGTACCTTGATGAGCACTTGGGTACCCCTCAGATTGGCTACTGGTATACCCTTGTAAGTCTCTAGTATATGGTACTAAGGTACCCAGGGCATAGGTACAATAGGGGTCCTCCATGGGCTGAAGCATGTATTATGCCACCCATGGGAGACCACTCAAATTGTGACTACAGCCTGCCATTGCATCACTTACGACAGCTAAAAGTTTTCTTATATGTGAGGCCACTACACTTAAAACCTATGTCACCACTCAGGCAGGCCTTTTAATCCTGAAGGCAGGGTTCTTGGGTATAAGTGTGAGGGTACCCCTGCATGATTAGGACACCCCTACAAACCCTGGAGTCCATTCTCCAGGCATTGTAAGTCTGTCAGCCACTACGATACAAATAGTGGCCATGCGTCACTACACGATGGCTAACTACCAACTGTCTGTAATGGTATCAAACATGTTGGACTTATACCCCAACACCGTAAATGGTGTTGGAGGTATAATTCCATGCCCTGTGGGGCTTCTCCGGGAAGCCCCCATGCTCCTGGTACCAGTCTTCCAGAGTCTGACAGCAAGCTAGGGCTGCTGTCGGCCACAACACGATTCTGCCCTCTTGTTGCTGATCCAAGCTCAAGCAAGGGATGGTAGAACAATAAGTTTCTTGTCACAGGGAGGTGTGACCACCTTCCAGACAGGACTTAGTGTATTTGGCTGAGGTGGGGGTGCTTGCCAGCGCCCCTAGACTGCTTTGAAGGGCGCATTTGGTTCCCTCCTTGCATACTCCAGTTGGAGCCAGCTCTGGCGTGAAACTGGACAAAGGACATGGGAGTATCCTTCCCACTGTCCAGCCCCTCTTCTTTGAGGGACCCCTGAATCGTCCCATCCCTTTCTTTGGGGTAATTAAGGGCAAGATTTGTTGTGGGACAATTTTCCAATCCGCAGCCACTTCATCTTCAAACGTCTGGGCACATAGGACTTCGTGGAACTTAGCTTTGGGAACTGAGACTGCATCTGGAAGACTCCTGCTCCCGGTCGTATCATCTGGCCGGTCTTCTGCGTCGTCTGTGCCTGTGCTCCATTAAGGTTCTTCACCACGCCTGTGGGCATCCAAGACAGCTGAAGGAATCTCCCTTTGAGTGAAGGAGTAAATCCCCTGCACCTGCAGGCACCACACCTAAGCTGACCGGTCTGCTACCCCTAATGTCCTCCGGACTTCGCAAGGCCCAGCAATACAGGTGGTGGTTCTGCAACTCCTTCGAGGCCTGCACGGTCTTCTCACCGAGTTTGAGGCCAGTATCCATCATCAGAACTGCTGGAACAGAACTCCTGTGCACTGGGTGGATTTGTATTTGCCAAGGCTTGACGACTGTCTACTCCAGAGATCTTCAGGCTCCAAGAAGCTCCAGCATCTCTTGCTACCAAGATATTCGTCCTCACCAATATCCTCTGCACCCTGGGCATGCGTCATTGGTGAGCTATTCAAGGTCTTCTTGAGACTCCTGTGCCTTCGGCCTCTTGAGGTTCCTCTTTGTCTTCTGTGGGCTCCCCTGCTTGCTCAGGGACTCCTCTGACTTACTTGCTCGTGGTGAGTGCCTTGGACCTTGCTCGTCCTGACACTGCACCCTTTTTGTCTGCCACATTTGTTGCTGCTGCCAAGGCTTGTTGGTGCTCCTGCCGAACACCGACCCCCTGGCTCTTGACATAAGACGTGGGACAGCTCGTGAACGGCTCCTGGTATTCCGCAGTGTCGCTTGGTCCGCACAGCTGCAAGCCAAAGTCACCATCAACTCTCCAGCATCTTTCAACATCGGTGGGCATTTGTCTTCTGTGCCTCCTGGTCACTCCTGAGTGGCATAGACTCTGTCTCCTCTGCTTGCAGGTACCTCTCTTCCTGAATCCACCCTTGGGTTCCACCGGACTCTTTCACCTTTTTCACCAGCGGCATATTTACTGAAGTCCTCCATTGTGGTCTACGGCGGTTTCCGGCGTCACTTCGCACCTATGCACCCGGCTTTCCTGGTGTAGGTATCTTGGGACCCTGGTATCCACGGGTGACTCGCTAACCTTCCCTCTTCCATGATGTGGTTCTTTTTCCACTTAACCTGCACTATGTGATTAGTACTGGTAAATCAAGCTGCTTCACACACCTTCTGGACTAAGCCTGAAGGCTGCTTTCCACAGGTACCACTTAGTGAGCTTTCTAAGGTTGTCCAAGACCACTAAAAATCACCATAAGGGTTATCTAGATTACTGCAAGGTGCTCCACTTAAGTGTGTGCCATATGCTAAGCCAGCCTCCTACTAGGTGTTTTTATCATTGTACACAACTTTAGTTCATTTCTGTGTTCTATTCATTGTCTTTGGTTAGTTATTCTCTAGTTTTAAAACACATGCTGTCTTTTATTTTTATTTTGCCCGTAGGATATTTTGGAAGGTGGGAACCTGAGAAATGCCTTTCAGGAGTTGCAGCAGATCATTGCCACTCCAATAAAGTACTACAGCCCTTCCCAAGTGGCACAGAAAGATGGCCAAGACTCTGACTGCCAGCCCACTGCTGGGTCAAGAGCAAGGCAAGATAAAGCAAGCAGTGAGCCAGAGGAGAAAGACACATCTGCTGACCGTTTCCAGTCCCCACATGCTCCTTCTCTGGATGGTGAATCTGCAGCGGCGCCCATTGCCGAAGGAGACATCCCAGGACAGCTCACTAGAGTGATGGGCAAAGGTAAGTTAGTCTCTTGCTCACATTTTATAGTTACTTGCATCTTTTCTACAAAGTCAATGTTTGGCACGTAATAGGGCTCTTCGGTGAAGGTAATTTAGTTTTAAATTAATATTACCAACGTTAAGACTTCAAATGTGCTATATGGTCATGGCCCTAGGCATTTACCTAGGCATGCCTCGAGGAGAAAGGATATCACTTGCACATCAGTGAGGATTAAGTCACACTCGCACGTTAAGATGAGAAGTTGAGGTGGGTTATCGAAATAGTCTTTCTGAAAGCGTACTGTTGCTTCTGGGTAAAGACTCATCTCTACTCCCTAGCTTCCGTTCTCCGGTATTAATGGATGTTTCTCTCCAACATTTGCACCGCATGAGAAAAAAAAGGAGTTTTCTCCGGGGATCTGCTTTATTAATCCTAAGCACTGAATGGTCCTGTCCACGTGGTTCCTGCAAAGTCACATCTACGTCGCCTTTCTTCGGAAAGGCCAGGAAACATATGTGACTGACCTGTTAAATTTCTGTAGCCTAAAGAACAGGCTATATTGCTAATCTTATTGAATTTTCTAAAAATTTAGAATGAAAAAAGTGTCATACCCTTAAGTAAAATGAATTGACTTTCTAAAAACATCCTTCACAAATGCTTTTTAATTCTCTTTAACCCCTTGGGTGCTCATGACAGCTCCACGCTGTCATGAGCCACGGGTGCTCATGACGGCGTGGAGCCGTCATGCCTCTCCGCCCACACGCCACTAATTCTCTGCCGGTGCGGGCGAAATAATGAGCGAGCGATGGAACCACGCCGTCATGAGAATACACCGCCCTTGACTCATGACGGCGTGGAGCCGTCATGAGCACTGAATCTCTGCACTCACCCCCTAACCCCCGCGCAGCGGCGGAATTCGTGGCGCAGGGAAAGGGTTAAAGAAAATATGGGGTAATACACAGCAGTGTAGGCTGCACCATTGAGAAAATATATGTTGGACACTCTGCTTTTAATGGCCTCTTAACCGTCAGTGTCCCATCATGCCCTGTAGGTTGCAGTTTACTCAGTTCTGATTTCTGGCTCCTGCTAACAGGATCCTGGAGCAGAGCTCTGCCTTTTAAAAACAAAAAAAACTTTTCACCCAAATTTTTCATCTGCACCTTTTCCAAAACTGATTCACTCAACATCCTTTAGGGAGCAAAATATTTTTAGATCATTTCCTGCTTGGAAATGTATCATTTTTTCCAAATGCCATCTCCATTTGCTAATTGCCCAGAATGTGGTAGGAAAAAGGCAAAAACAGATTCACTCTGGATCTGTATCCTTTCTTTGCCGGGTTCTAATGATCCCAAGACTGGACACCACTAGAAGACCCTCTTCAGGGGCACTTTAAGGGAGAGCAAGAAAATTTTCCTCCATGGCTAAGTGGAGCGCCGCCGATGGCTAGATTCCCTAGCCGGTGAGATGTCTAAATGGCGAGGAGAGACTGCACCCTCTACCAGTGCCTCTAAATGACTCTGAGGCTTGCTGCAGAGAGAGATCCAAAGAGATAATCTGGAGAAAAACATTGCACCTGTTCGACATTAAAAAGAGGTACTGTACCTGCTTGCTCGTTGTCGAGAGCTGGATCAATGGAAAAAACACTTGGGACGTCGAACACTTGGGACGTTGAACACTACCCGTTGTCATGGTGGTAGTCCAATGGTATTTAAAATAAGCAGTACTAAGTAAGTACGTTAATAGTCGGAAAAGCAATTGACATTGTTAAACAATTCACATTGTTTTGATGGACTCAAACTTCATCCAATCAGAGACCAGTCCCTGAACAGCTTTTCCCCAGCAGAGCCACCATACCTCAGATTTCTAACCACACTTATTTATTCAAAGTTTTATATAGCGCGAACAAGATCTTTGCAGATATCAGAGTGCTTCACAGAAAAAGGGGGCAACAGGAGGGTGACTAAACATAATATTGGGTACAGTCTAGTAATCAATAGCATAATCGGATAGCAGTCATGTGCTGATAAGATACCCGTAAACAATCAGATAAACAATAATATAAGACGGTGCAGGGTCTTTGATCCAGCTACAATAGAGATCCGGAGGTACCAATAAACACTCAAAATAGATACTCAAAATAGACAATACTATAAGACGGTGCAGAGTCTTTGATCCAGTTACAATAGAGATCAGGAGAGCTTAGGTTATAAGGATATCTTATATTATTTACTAAGAGTTACAGAGAACGATGGGTAGGGGCATCTAGGGGGTGATTCAATAGACTAATATGCACAGTGTAGTAATAGGTAGTAAGTGAGTAGCATAATAGGATCACAATCCTATAACAATATGAGGTCATTAGACAATCAAGTAACCAATGTTAGCAAAGCGGAGCAAAGTCTCTGATCAAACAACAATAAAGTTCAGGTGAACTTGGCCATAAGAATGGCTTTCACCTCTCTCTTAAAGAATGCTGTGGAGGAGATAAGCCTTGTTTCAGGAGGGAGTGCATTCCAGATACTGGGTGCCATTCCTGAGAAGGAGCGTTTGTAAGTTTTTTCCTTCCGGAATCTGCGAGGTTTCAGGAGTAGACGTTTTATACTTCTATTGGATCTCGAACCTCCTGATATAGTCAACTTTTGAGTGAGGTAGTTGGGTGCCTTGTGGTGTATGGCCGAGTGTGTCATAACGGCAATTTTCAGCTGTATTCTGGCTTCAAAGGGCAGCCATTTCAGAGATTTCAAGTCAGGGGATATATGAGAGTGTTTTCTTGTGCCAGTGATGAGTCTCGCGGCAGCATTCAAGGAGGCTCTTAGGGGTGCGGTTGTTGCTAGAGGGAGTCCGCTGAGGGCCACAATTCCATAGTCTATGCGGGGAATGACTAGGGCTTGTACAGTAGTTTGGAAATCTTTGACTGGGAGGAAGGGTTTAAGTTTCCTCAATGTGTTGATTTGGAAATTAGCTCCTTTCGTTGCTTTGCTAATGTGCTGTTGCATATTGAGCTTTGCGTCAAGTGTGATACCTAAGGATTTCGCAGAATCCACGATGGTGGGTCGGACATTGAGTGCTGTTAGGTGATTGAGCCAGATTTGAGTGGTGGTAATTTTCGCAGAGGGTGATATCAGAAGGAACTCAGTTTTCAGAGCATTTAGTTTGAGGTGATTGTCGGCCAACCACGATTGGGTGTTTCTAAGTGTGTAGTTCAGAAGTTTGTTATCTTCCGGGGATTGTACCTTTAGGTAAAGTTGAGTGCCATCGGCATACATATGGAAGTGTACATTGGATGCTTGAAGCTTGGTTCCATGACGAGGTTGAACAACGTGGGTGAGAGGAAAGATCCTTGTGGGACGCCTAAATCTACTGGCACAGGTGAGGAGAGCACATTGTTGATCTTGATCTTCTGAGACCGGTTATGTAGGAAGGAAGTGAACCATTTGAGCACAGTCCCTGATAGACCCATTCTAGTGTTTAGCAGCTCCAATAGGTTTTCATGTTTGACCGTGTCAAATGCTGAGGAGAGGTCCAGGAGGATGAGGAGGCAGGAATCATTGCGATCAAGGATTTGGAGGGCGTCCTCAATTATGTGTGTCATGGCTGTTTCCGTGCTATGTTTCGCTCGGAAGCCTGATTGATGAGGGTTGAGGAGGTCGAACTGGTCAATGTGTTTTGTTAGTTGGAGCTGCACACATTTTTCCAGCAGTTTGGCCAAAGTGGGGATATTGGTGATAGGTCGGTAATTGTTTAGGTCTGACGGGTCAACTGTAGGTTTCTTGAGTATGGGCTTGTGTGATGGATTCCCCCTGAGCTTTGATCAATTGTTTTTGTCAACTATTGACCTTTGCTTTCTCACAAGGAAGGGCTCACTCTACTTCTACAGCCTTTGAGGTACTGCTTTTCTTCAGTATTTGGGCATCATGTCAGAGGGATCCAAGAAAAGGCTTTTAAGGCCAGGCAGGTCTTGTGGAAAGCCAAGACTTTTCTCAGAAGATCCTCATAAGGAATGTCTCTACTGTTTACGTACTCACCATAAACCCAAGGACTGTAAACACAGCAGAACATTTTCTGTGAAAGCCTTAAAAGACAGGGAAGCCAGGCTGCTCTTCTGTCTCCAAAAGAAAAAATCCAGGTCAGAATCTGGTTCAAGTCGCCCTCTCCCTGAGCGTAAGTGCAAAAACAAGGGCTCTCTCTCTCATGTGACATTAACTAAAAAAGGCTTAAGCCTACAGGAAAAACCTCTCTGACTGAGAAATTAGTCACCAAAGACTTCTCCTCAGTTTCCTCTCAGGCAAAATCTTCTACTTTTCCTCTTCTGTGCCTATCACTCCTCTCAAGGCGTCCTCGTTGGCAGAAAAAAAAATGATTGTTGACAACTGTGGCGTCAATGAGAACATCGTGGGTGACACTGTCCCCTCCAGTCAAGGCGTCAACGGTGACTTCGACTGCTTAGTAAACAAAAATGGTGACACCTACCACATCGTCGTTGGCGGCCATCCCGTCGAATGGGGCTATTAAGTCTGAGGCGTCTACCAGCTTCTGTGGCCATATCCATAAGGAAGATCATACCCTCTTCGTTGTCGGCTCTGTTGTTGATGAGCCCGTCGACCAGGCAAAAAAGACCTGCGCTCTTGGCTCCAGACCAGACACCACCAAGCAGAGTCTCCCCATTGCCTCCATTGTGACACTTTGACCCAAAGGAATTGGGCAACAAATGACTTTTTGGTCCAGCTTAAAGCCAGTCACAAGTGCGGGTAAAGTTCCAGGAGAAGGATGAGGAGGAAGAGCCTAACATAGACACATCCTCCTACTTGGAAAGGGATTACTCTTTCACTGCTCGCCATCAGGCTGAACCATATCGTTATGACTCGTTCTAGGAACACTATCCTTATGAGGAACACCAGTGCTCACTCCCAGTAAAGCCGACAATGCTTTTTTGTATGATTTCAAAGAAAGTGCCAGAAAATCTGTCCGCTCTATTCCCATTGTCAACCATATTTGGAAAGAGGGCCTTAAACTTTTGAAAACCCCAGCATTGGTCATTGCCGTTATTCACTGGCTGGACAACAATATAAAGACCTGAATACTTCACTGGCCTATTGGATAGGTCATCTGTGACCAGACTGAGTGGTCATGCAGGCTGTCCAGAGACGCTACAGAAATGCTTCTTCCCCCTGTTCAGCTCCAACGGAGAAGGACTATAGCAAGCTTGATAACATGGGTAAGGGTTTTGCTGCAATGGCAGCTACCTACATCACAGCTTCAAATGCGCTTACCATTCTGGGTCAAGACGACTGTAAAATGTGGTCCGATCTATCCGCCTTATTAGAGTTTATACCGGATGACGAGGAAAATGTAGGCGAAGGACATCTTGTAAGAGGGAGCCAGAGCGTCGTCTGAAAATATAGACGCTACCACGGACATCTCCTCCACCATATTCAGGCAGATGGTAGGTGTGGCAGTATTACGCCGGAAGGGCTGCTGAAAGCTGCCTCTTTCCGCTCAGAGGTATAATCCAAGATTCTGGATATGCCCTTCGATGAGGAGTGTGTGCGGAAGACATGTGGATAACGCCCTGCAGGCTATCAAAGCAGATACAGATACTGCACGTTACCTGGGGATGCTCCAGGAACGGCATTTCCAGTCCTTTCATGGAGGTAGAGGAAGAGGACGATATGGTCAAATGTCACCTTTTTAGTCCTGCCAATACCATCCATATTTACAGCAGGGGAATCTACCCCAGTGCACTGGGTAACAATCTTGCAGGGCCTTCACCACTTCTGCTTATTCATTTCAAACCAACTCGAAGACTACCCTCAGCTGGGGGAAAATCCCAAAACACATTTCAAGCTCTTGTCACCTCTTCACCCCAGGGCCAACCATTGAGCCACTGTCTTTACCTTCTATAATCAATGGGAGACAAATGAGTGTTGGATATCATCCATCATGGTCACACCCTGAAATTAGTTCAAAAGCCCCCAATCATCATGCTTCCAAGTGAGCGCATCAACATCTCACTCTCTGAAAGCAAGATATCTCTTCTCTCAAATGGGGCTGTAGTGGAAGTTCCTATGCAGCAAGGGTTTCTATTCAAACTTCTTCCTCATCAGGAAAAAGTCCGGGAAATGGAGACCGGTCATGGATCTCCGGCAGCTCAACAAGTATACAAAGATATAACCTTACAGAATGGAGTCTCTGCATGTTTCCACATTCCCATTCACATGAAAAATCTGATTCCTGAGGTTCGAGGGGGCAGGGTGCTACTATCTATTCAAGGTTTTCTCGTTTGACCTGTAACATGCTCCCAGAGTCTTTACTAAGTGCATGGTACTAGTGGCAACCTTCTTAAGAATTGGTTGGTCAAGGTTCCCACATTCCTCTCTGCATAAAGATCCATCTTGGCCCTATTGGCAGCTCTCTCAGTCTCTGGGGCTGAATTTGAACGCAGAAAAATGATCCATGATACCATCCGGATTGCTGATGTTTCTACGTGCCATTCTGGACACCACGGTCGGCTAAGCTTACTCGACTGCAGAGTGTAAAAAACTTCATGGAGATGGCTACTTCCCTTGCAAAAGGAAGGTCCACTTCAGTAAGAATGTTCAAGTCCTTGTTGGGAATGCTGTCTTCATGCATTCCATTAATGCGACATTGTTGACTGCAGTTGAGACTGTTCTAGGAACAACTGGATGCAGCATCCAGATTTCTTTTGGATATCTCCGCCAGGAACAGCGTGCAATATCACCTGCACTGACTACACTGGCTTCCCGTGGCGGAACGGATGAAGTACAAATCATTGGCTTTGGCCCACCACCCTCTTCATGGCCTCGGCCCATTCTATTTACAAAAACTGTTCTCTTTCTATGTTCCTTCTAGACCGTTGCGCTCGGTCCCTTCACCTTGCTAAGGTTCCCTGACTCAAACACCAGAGACTAGGTGGCAGTTTGTTGGCAAGGAAGGCCACTGTTGCTTGCAACGCACTGCCCCTTGCCTTACGCAACATCAGGACCCAGCTGTATTCAAGAAAAACTTGAAAACAGATCTTTTCGCTTAAACAGACACCCTCCTCCTTTTTGGCATTATGTCGGGACACTAGTGAGTATCCGTGCGTGCTACAAATCAAAATAACATAACAGACCATTCCATGTTTCCTTTTCAGATTAATAGCTGTATACGGCTGGATGCCCCAGGAATGGCCTTCAAAAGCGCTGGCATAAAGTCATGTATAACTCTTTTAGTAAAATATATGTGCCTCTTGCTTTCAAGGAGCACATGGACTTTACAACGAAGCTTAGGGCTTTTAATGACAACATTAGTACTGTGATAGACCTGTTTGCTCCGGTGAAACGACTTAGTAACTCTCGAAAAAAAAGTGAAGACTGGTAAACTGTAGAGTTACACAGTGAAAAATACAGATGTAAATACCTGGAAAAAATGTGGTGTGAATCCCATCTGGATAGCGAAAGACTCAATTTTAAAGTGGCCCACACTGCCTATCATAAGAACTTAAAAAAGGCACGTAAAGATCATGTTATACTAAAACTGAACCAGGGAGGTAGTTCGACAAAGGAGATTACCCCCTCTCAGGGACTATGTGACAGCATAGCTGTGTACTTTGATGACACATTTAATTTAATTTAATTTATAAATTATAATCCATTTCCTCAAAACTCTTGTCACACTGAGCCTACTGACCTATGATCTTTAACAGTAAGTGGCTTACTTGTAGGCCTGAAACCATTTGATGGTATTCAGGTCTATCAGATGGAAACCATGCTTAGAACAGAGAAGTCTGTCTCGCCTCTTGATGTGATGCCGGCACACAAAGTTGCTCTCCTTGCTCCCCCAATTGCTGAGATTTTGAACACTTCTTTAAGCAAAGGTATTCTGCCACTTGAGTGGAAGGCCGCTCAAGGGCTACCTATTAGGAAGAAAGATCAGCTGCCTGCTGAAGTGCTCTCTAATTATCACCCCATTTTGACCCTCCCGCTGATGAGTAAAATGGCTAAGAGTTATGTTAACACTCAGTTAACAGACTACCTCGATACCCACAGAATTCTTGATCCTTCTCAGTCTGGGTTTAGACCCAACCCCTCCACAAAGACAACCCTCATTCGGGTCATGGATTATATTAAAATGGCCTTTGCAGGGACAGGCACTTAGTTGGCTTGTCAGCTTCTTAGACCAGCGCACTCAGACCATCAACCTGGGCCCATTTAATTCCCAAACCTTGAAACTTACTAAGGGGGTGCCCCAGGCCTCTTGTCTGCACCCTACTTTGTTGAATATCTGTGACGCTCCTTGCAAAGGCCATCGGGGAGTACAGTTTTCCTACACTGATGATACCCAGCTACTTGTATCCTTTGATCATGACAAGGAGTTCATGATCAGCGTTTTGTAAAGGGCATGTTTGCCATATCAGAGTGGATGACGGAACATTTTCTTCAGTTAAACGCATCCAAGACCTAAATCTTGCTGTTTTGCTCGGCTCAGGCATCCTGGTCCCCTAGATGGTGTCCGGCAGTGTTGGGCCCTGCCCCTTCTCCAACTATACTGGCAAAAAACATAGGGGTCCGCTTAGATTTTCAGTTATCTATGAAGGACCAAATCATGACTACGGCAGGGACCTGCTATCATACCCTGAGCCTTTTGCACAGAATGTTCCGGTGGCTGCCTCTTTCTGTACGTAGAACCTTAATTCAGGCTTTGATTATTGGCCGTTTAGATTATTGCAATGCTCTACTGGCGTCTGCAAATGAATCCCTTCTCAGCAGATTGCAGATTGTTCAAAATGTGGCCGCTCGGCTGGCTCTCAAAAACCGCCTCGCACCTCCTCCGGGCCATTGTTAAAACAACTCCACTAGCTCCCTATCCGCCAGAGAATTAACTTCAAGCTCTGTTTTCTCGCCCATAAAGCACTATATGTTGCGAGCCCTATCTTCCTGGCAGACAAGTTTAAAGTCTACTGTCTGAATCGTCATCTTAAATCGGAAGGTAAAGGGCTGCTAGTGGTCCCCCATTTTAAGAACATACTTACAGGAGGCAAAACTGTTGCCTTTCTGGCCTCGAAATACTGGAACATCCTACCGGAGGACTTATGCAAATGCCCCAGTCTTTTCCGCTTCAGGAAACTTCTGAAGACTGAATTATTCAGGGCTTAATCCGTGACCGCCCGTGTCCGTCTGACTTCCTCTCTATGATAGCGTGGAGATACCCTTCGGTGGTGATTCCTGCGCTTTACAAATCCCTTAGATACATACATACAATGGATACAGTTGCATGGTTCGTTCAACATCTTCAACATCACCCTTACAATGAAGCAAACATTCTCATGGTGGGAAAAAAAGTCAATATCTCTCCAGGTCTTTTTTCGAGGCAGCATAACCATGCTTCATAATGACAATGGATGCTTCTCTGGAAGGTTGGGGGCTCATCTTCAGGAGCTGAAAATCTATGGAAAATTGTCTATTCAAGAAGCACAAATACATAAATCTTCTAGCACTAAAAGCTGTATTTCTGGGCCGGCAATCGTTGCTACCCCGAATTCGCACTTCTTCTGTCTTGGTGAGAACGCACAACACTAGCACCATGTTTTATCTCGCCAAACTAGAATGAACAAGATCAAAACGCCTCTCCCCGCTAGCCCAACAATTGTGGAAGTGGTTGCTAAAGCACTGCATTTCTCTGCAAGTTGACAAGGAATGGTGGGTGGACAATCTCAGCAGAACAAGTCAATGTCACAAATGGGAAAAAAATCTGACTCGGTTTTCTCAAATTTTCAAATGCTGGGGTACCCAAACTCGATATATTTTCAACTCTGGCAAACAAGAAATGCAAGCTGTTTGTAAGCAGGCTCCCAGAGAGACGGTCGTGGTGGAATCCTCTTCAAATACAATGGACGGGAATGTTTGCATAAGAGTTTCCTCCCTTTCCTTCCATTCCCAGAGTCGATCTGCAAGATGACGATGGAACCATGCTGTCTCATTCTCATACCCCCTGCATGTCCAAGCAAATGCTGGTACACAAAGCTTCTTCTCCTATGTGTCCATTGCTGCAGTTTCAACCAATAAAGACTTTCATCCTCAAGTAGTCTCTCAATTTGCTGGCATGGCACCTCATGACAAGGAGCTTGGATTGCTGAGTATCACAGTGTATTGCAAGTCTATCCTGGAGCAGTCATGTGTTTTTCCACAAATCCTATGTGGCAAAATAGAAACGATTCTGTTACTGGTGTTTTAAAAATGATACACATCCTATTCGCTCTTCACTGGAACAGCTTCACCTGGTGAAGTCCGGTTTGGTGCACTCTTCAATCAAAGTACATTTGACTGCAATCTCATAGACTTGTGAAAGAATTCATGAAGGGTTTATTGAGGGCTTTTCCACCGGTGAAGCTTCCTGCAATATCCTGGCAGCTGAATGCCATTTTTTCCCAACCCATGAAAGCCCCATTTGAACCAATTCATAAAGCTGATATGAAATAGGTTTCATGGAAAATAGCTCTTCTATTGGCTCTTACGTCAGCCAGAAGAGTCTGTGAAAATAATGCCTTTACAGTTGTGGAGCCTTTCTTACAATTCAGGAAGGATAAGGTGTTGTTAAGAACAAATATAAAGTTCATCCCTAAGATCCCAATTTCTTTTCAATTGAATGAACCAGTCATTCTATCGACATAGTACAAAACCCTTTCTCCACTACAGAAAGGGCTCTCCGCTCTCTGGATGTTAAACATTGCTTGAAATTCTATATTTACAGAACACAAGCTTTGAGAAAATCAGTCCAATTTATCTCTTTTGCTCCAACCAGGAATATTTACTCACTTTCAAGAAGCAGCATAACCCGTTGTCTGCAGCAGTTGAAATTAGCCACAACAAGGCAGGAAGACCGCTGTCGATAAAGGTGACAGCACTATCCACCAGAAAGATGGCTTCATCCGCACCCTTATTTGCTGAAGTATTACTTCCAGACATTTGCAGAGCTGCAACGTGGTCGAATACTCCTACATTTTCCGAACATTATTGTTTGGATTAGCAATGCCGCTGTTGGACAGGCAGTTTTATGGTTCTTTTTCCAATAAGGTACAGATTGTTTTTTGATGATTTTTTGTTGTTGCTTGTATCACAATTGTTTTTCTCTTTTTTCAAATGGTTGATGTTTTATTGCCTTTGGACCTCTCTGGAGCATATTGTCGCCTGTCCACCACCAGTTATTGTTTTCCTACTGCCAACTGCTCTGATTCAAGTATGTGAATCTATGAAAGATTCAATACAGGAGAAAAAACAAGTTAATTACCTGTACACTGTGGTTATCTAGTATTGATATCTTTCATAGATTCAAATGCTACCCACCCACTTCCCAGTTTCGGGCTTACCACATATCTATCTATCTATCTATCTATCTATCTATCTATCTATCTATCTATCTATCTATCTACATATTTTTTTTTTGTAGTAGGGGATCTCTGTCTAAATGTGTGATTGCCGGAGCAATCAAAAATAATCTCTTAACCGCATCGCTGCGGCGGCTTTTCCCGCTGTGTGCGGCATTTTTAAAATTACCGCGTTACATGACCAGCTCAGCTCGTCATCAGCACACAGCAGGTAAGCCTGATGACGAGCTGAGCTCGTCATCAACATCGAAGTGGGTAAGGTGTCGAAAAATGCAGAACTGCACAGACACTTAAGAGAGAATTAAAGACAGATAATGCAGCCTATATAACCAGGCTACACTGTCCAGTACTTCAACTAGAAATTCCACCAAAAATCCACAAACAGCAAAGTCTGTCCAGATTTCCCTTGCATTAGCAGTAAAAACCCTCTGGAATGATTGAGAGGAAGACATGGACAGACAAGCCCCATAGGCTGCCATTATGTGGTTCAGAAGAGGATACTGTGCCTTTTAAGAGAACTTTCCAGAACTTCACAGTATCCCAGAATGCACTGCAGGTCCCTTTTACTTTCAGTTCTTTTTGAAGGCGTAACAAGCCAGACCTGTAGCATTCCTTACATGAATATCTCTCTACACCGGGGAGGAGGGCGGGCGCTTATGACAATAACAGAGATACCCCTACTACAGAACTGGAGTTACAGGACAGAAACGACTCCTTCTGTAGTAGGGGATCACTGAGTAAAGTCATAATCTAGTGAATAAAACGGCAAGCCCATCCCCACACCAAAGCGGCGGTGGAGAAACGTACACCACTATTGTGCGAACAGATTTCACAGCGAAGCCTGCCCAACCTGAGCGTCTGCCCTGGCATCAGTGTCCAGGCAGTAATGCTTAGCAAAGGAATGGACCGACTTCCAAGTGGCCGCCTTGTAGATCTCTGCAATTGGAACATTGCGGCGCAAAGCCGTCGTGGCAGCTTTGCCAATGGTGGAATGAGCCTTAGGTTTACCCCCTAAGGTCTTATTAGCCTTTTGGTAACACATTTGTATGCAGGACACAATCCACCTAGAGATGGACTGTTTAGAGGTAGCAAGACCCGTCCTGACTGATCCATAATTGATAAACAATTGGTCTGACCTACGAATATCCTTGGTCTTATCCAGATAAAATTTCAACACCCTCCTAACATCCAGGGAATGCAGCGACCTTTCCACTGGAGAGGAAGGATTCTGAAAAAACGTAGGTAAAGTTATTGTCTGGTTAACATGAAAATCAGATATAACCTTTGAAAGAAATTTAGGGTGAGTACGCATAACAACCTTAGCAGCATGAAATACAGTATAAGGTTCTTGGCAACACAACGCCTGAATTTCACTCACCCTGCGGGCCGATGTAATGGCCACGAGGAACGCCTCCTTATCCAGTATTAGGGGTGTCTTTCATAGATTCACATGCCTGAATCATTCCCCGTCGTCGAGACGGGAGCCTCCGGTAAATAAAAAAGTAATGTCCATAGACATACATGAAGAAAAAGGGTCTAAGGGCCTCCCCTTAGTAGCCTTTCCTTGTCCTTATGTAAAAAGGACCAAACTCTCATAGTCAGCCAATCAGCTCCGACCTCCCTCTAGAACCTTCCTGGGAGGAGCCTCAGTCCCTCAGATTTTCTACCGCACGTTGTGCTAGGGAGTCTCCAGCCTGAGCTCTCCTCAGGATTACTCAAAACTCATCAAACTTTCTTGGAAAGTGTTCTCTAAACCCTCAACTCTTCAAGGACTACTGCACTACACTGTCTGGACAGTAAGTGTGTTTTTTCCACTGCTTCTTCCATGTCTGACTCGAAGAAGAAAGCCCTGTTCAGGGCCTGCTCTTCCTGTAGCAAGAAAAGAATCCATGTGGATGATCAGCACGACCTGTGCTTGTATTGCCTTTACCCGGACCATGCCTCAGACAAATGCAAGATTTGTAGGTCTTTTCCAAAGAAGACCGTGAGAGATAGAGAAGGTCGCCTTCTTATTTGGCTGGACAGGCTTAAAGACAGAGACAATCTGGACTCCTCTGTGAGCAGTGTTTCCAGGACCTCAGCTGTCTCTAAAAAGCGGCCCCTCAGACACTCCTCCTACGAAGACCCACAAAAAGTCTTCAGAGGCGAGATTTGTGACATCTTCAGTGTCTGCTAAGGAGGATAAAACCTTTAAGAAGCCTGCTCCGTCCTCTAGACAAGCCCAGAGGACTACCTCAGTCACGACCACAGTGTCTACCACGTCAGCGTCGTCGCCTTCAGCGTCGACGACAACGACTACGTCCTCCTCATCTTCAGGTAGACCTGTTTCTTCTATTATTCTTCTAAAATCGTCGTCGACGACGAAGACCATGTCGACAACAAAGACGACACTGTCGACGACGCCGTCGGCATCGACGAGCACATCGACGTCGAAGGCGCTACAAAGGATCCCACCGTCGACGACGAAGGTGTCGACGAGAGACTCGACGACGAGGACGTCGTCTACGAAAGCACCGTCGACGAAGTCGTCGACGACCCCATCACCCACTCCACCGTCGACGAGGACCTAGTCGACGACTCCGTCGACGAAAGGCTCGTCGTCGATGACCCCGTCGACGAAGACTCCGTCGACGAAGGACTCGACGACGACACCAAAGACTCCGTCGACGAAGGACTCGACGATGACACCGTCGACGGAGAGCTCGTCGTCGAAGGGGGCACCGCCGGAGTCATGGAAAAAATCGAAAATGGTGGAGGTATCGACCCTGATGCTGCCGCCGTCGACGATTCCCTCGACGACGACAGGCTCTGATGTGCAGTCTGGCAAGCCGAACAAACCACAAATTACCCCGGAAACGACGTCTCCGAGCAAGGTGGAGAAGCAACCACCTCAGGAAATCTTTCAAAGCGAAGAATCCGAGGAATATGACCATCTGGATCCCGCTACTTCGGTCTCGGACCTTAACATAAAATGCCAAAGCACTGATGAGGAACAGGAAGACTTCACCTATCAGGAACACTCTGTCCATACTAGTGTCCGCACGGAAGTCACCCCCATGATATGCTTACCGGCGACCCTTGTTGATGACTTGCGATTCCTTGTACAAGACTACAAGCAACGCTTTCCAGAGGCGGACAGAGGTGGTCAAGCGCCTAAGAGTCATGCGCCTGAGGACAAAGGGAATCAGACACCTACAGTCCAAGTACCAGTGTCCGCACCAAAACAAAGTCAGCATCACCCTCAAACCCACCATGACGTCCAGCCTCAGGTGGTGGTCTCTTCGGACGATGATGAGGAGGAGGAACTAGAGGAAGGAGAGGTCCAGGAGGTACACTCGGACCACTCAGACCAGGATGAAGAGGATGAATATATAGCATCATCCCCAGCTTCACCACAACCACGTCAAGCGGACTCCCAGCCTGTGGACATTGCCGGCTTCCACAAGCTTGTGGAGAGAGCAGCAAAGAGATTCCACATGGCTGTGGAATCAACAGAAACAGACTGTTTCTTGCACGACTTTAAGGAACAGACTCAAAAGTCCGCAAAGGCTATTCCAATTATAGAATTCTTGTGGGAACAAGGAAAGAAATTAATGCTGACACCTGCTTCTGTACCGGCGGTTGTTCCACGCCTAGACAAGAAATACAGAGCACCACTTACTGCGGCGGCTTGCCTCAATGGTCACCCCAAACCAGACTCTGTGGTGACGCAGGCGGCCCAGAAACACTCCCGCAACCCTTCCTCACCACTGTCCGCTCCCCCGGACAAGGAGGGCAGGAAACTTGACACGATTGGGAAACGTTTCACGTCCACATCGGCAATGACCATCAAGGTGGCCAACTCCATTGCCTTGTTGGGGCGTTACAATCGCCAGCTGTGGGAGGACATAGCCCCTTACGTCAAGGAACTACCTGACGCAGTCCAGGATGAGGTGAAGGCGCTCCTGGTGGAAGGTCAATGTTCGGCAGCGGAACTCATTGACTGTGCTATCGACGCAGCCATGACAGGCTTCCGTCAACTTGCGGGGGCTGCAGTCCTGCGACGCCAAGGATGGCTGAGAGCAACCTCATTCCGCCAGGAAGTACAATCGAAGGTTCTGGACATGCCCTTCGACGGGCAACACCTCTTTGAAGAAAAAATCGACGAGGCACTGCAGGCCATTAAGAAGGACACAGACACGGCAAGGGCACTGGGCACTCTGCAGTCCAGAAACCAGTCCTTTCGGGGCAACAGGTCCAGAGGTCAGCCCTCCTATCGAGGCTCATATCAGAACAGGTCCTCGTTTTCATACAATCACAAAGGCCAATACCAAAACAAACAGCAACAAGGCCGCCAGTCTTCGTTTGGAAGATCTAGCTACAGAGGTAAAAATACCAAGAGGGGCGCTGGCGGCCGCCAGTGACCGACTACTCCAGCCAGTCCAAACACCCTCTCCATCCTTTCAAATTGGAGGAAAGCTGACCCATTTCCTCACCAATTGGCAGTACATCACCACGGACCGGTGGGTTCTTCAAATTATTCGATTCGGCCATTCTCTCGAATTCACCTCCATTCCTCCCAATACCCCTCTACGCAGACGGACACACAAACACCCGCGCCTGCTTCTCAAGGAGCTTTCGACAATGCTACAGAAAGGGGCAATCGAAAGAGTACCGGCATCCTCAAAGGGGAAGGGATTTTACTCCCACTTCTTTCTTGTACAGCAGAAAGAGAACAAGTGGAGGCTCATCCTGGATCTCCGGGCGCTCAACACCTTCCTACGGAGCCAATCGTTCAGGATGGTGACGATTCAAGAAATTCTGGGCATTCTAGAGAAAGGAGATTTCATGACATCATTAGATCTCCAGGATGCCTACTACCACATCCCCATCCTCAGAAATCACCGGAAATTCCTGAGATTCGAGGTGGCGGGCCATCACTATCAGTTCAAAGTCCTGCCATTCGGCCTCAAGTCCGCGCCGCGGATTTTCACGAAATGCCTTGCGCCAGTAGCAGCCTTCCTGCGTCAACTGGGCCACCAAGTCTTCCCCTACCTAGACGATTGGCTGGTGAAAGCACCCTCACCTGGAGACGCAGTCACATCCTCCAACGCCTGCACCAATCTCTTTCAGAGTCTGGGATTGACGCTCAATCTCAAAAAATCCTGCATGGTCCCCGCAACGAAAATTACCTTCCTAGGGGCCACATTGGACACAGAGTGCACGAGAGCCTTCCCCTCGGAAGAGAGGACGGACAAGATCTTATCCCTGGCCACGGGTGTGGCAGCAAAAACGCACCTAAAAGTTCGGACTTTACCTCCCTCCTGGGGATGATGTCTTCCTGCATACTCCTCATCCCGCACTGCAGACTCAGAATGCGGCCCTTGCAGGAGGCACTCACGAGCCAATGGACTCAAAGTACTGGCTCCTTCGAAGACACTATTCGGATCACACAAAAAATGTCAAAAGCTCTGCAATGGTGGAAACGTCGCCAGAATCTAACCGTAGGGTTACCATTTCTCCTTCCAGCATCACCGCTGGTGATAACCACAGACGCCTCCCTAGAGGGATGGGGCGCTGTTCTCCAGGACCTTCAGATCAGCGGCAAATGGGACACTCAGGAAAAATCGCTCCACATAAATCTTTTGGCGCTAAGAGCCGTGTATCTGGCTCTCCAAGCCTTCTTGCCACGCATCCAGAACTCCCCGGTGCTCGTCAGGACAGACAACACCACGACGATGCACTACCTCAACAAACAGGGGGGAACGCGTTCTCTCTCTCTCTCACGCGAATCGCAAAAGATCTGGAACTGGCTAGTGCTGCACGGAATCCCGCTCAAAGCGGAATATGTCCCAGGAAAGGACAATACCATCGCGGACGCCCTGAGCAGGCAAAAATCCCTCTCCCACGAGTGGGAACTTTCAGACAGCGCCCTCACTCACATCTTTTCTCTATGGGGAGTCCCGAACATCGACCTCTTTGCCACCAAGAGGAACGCCAAATGCCCAAGCTACGCAAGTTGGCATCCCCAACAGGGGTCACTAGGAAATGCATTTTCCATCGGATGGTTCAGTGTCTTTGCATACGCTTTTCCTCCATTCCCGATGATCCCACGGCTCCTCAGGAAGATGAAAGTGGAACCATGTACCCTGATCCTAATTGCCCCGTTCTGGCCGAGGCAACACTGGTTCTCGGATCTGCTTCGACTCTCCATCAGATCACCGATTCGCCTGAAACACCCGAACCTCCTGACGATGTCCAACGGACAAGCGCAACACCCGAACCTCCAATCGCTCAAATTATCAGCCTGGCTCCTGAGCACAGAGAGTTCGGTGGCCTGAATATCCCACAAGACTGCAGGGATGTATTAGCCAAAGCAAGGGCAGACAGTACGAACAAAACCTACACTCTCAAATGGAAGAGGTTCTGCATTTGGTGTTCCGACCAGGGCCTACAGCCCCTCACCATCACCCCTGAACAGATACTGCCATACCTCCTGCATTTGGCTGTGTCGGGACTGGCGCATGCGTCCATCAAGGTTCACCTGGCGGCTATCTCGAGGTTCACCAGGACTGTCACAGGACCTTCTCTGTGGTCAAGTCGGCTAGTCAAGCAATTCCTCAAAGGGCTATACAGATCCTTTCCGAGGCCTCGGAAAGTACCTCCTACATGGCAGCTTAATCTGGTACTTAACCAACTCATGCGTCACCCGTTTGAGCCCATTCATCGGGCATCTCTTCAACACATCTCATGGAAGACGGCGCTCTTGCTCGCTCTAACATCTGCCAGAAGGGTGAGCGAGCTGCAAGCTTTATCCATTCAGGAACCATATATGCAATTCAGACATGACAGGGTGATACTGCGACCAAACCCTAAGTTCATTCCAAAAGTACCGTCGGACTTTCATCTCAATGAACCAATAGTCCTTAAGTCCTTCTTTGCCAACCCTTCTACAGCAGCGGAAAGGTCACTGCATTCTTTGGACCTTATGAGATGCCTAAAGTTCTACCTGGACAAGACTAAGGCTCTCAGGAAATCTTCGCAACTGTTCGTGGCATACAGCAGACCACGAATGGGCCTGCCTCTCACGAAGCAAAGCATCTCCAGATGGATCTCCTCTGCGATTTCATTCTGCCATGACAAGGCCGGCCGGCCTTTGAATGATCATGTTACTGCTCATTCCACCAGGGCAATGTCCACGTCAGCAGCACTGTTTGCTGGAGTGCCGATCCTGGACATCTGCAGAGCGGCGACCTGGAAGTCACCGCATACTTTCTCAAGACACTACTGCCTGGATATCGAACTCCAGAAGGATGCGGCAGAGGGCCAGGCGGTGCTTCGCCATCTCTTTCAGTAAGGTGAGCCTTCCTACATCCCGCCTTCCAGGTATGCACATTCTTGCTCTGATGATGTTCTATCTATGCTGTCTCCTTGTTGTATGATATTATATGCATTATCTAACATGACGGCAGAGCAACTCTACTTTACAAATGTGCTACTATGATTGCTAGCTATTCTGATTCAGGCATGTGAATCTATGAAAGGCACCCCTAATACTGGATAAGAAATGCGTTACTTACCTGTAACAGCAGTTATCCAGTATTGGTGTCTTTCATAGATTCACATGCAACCCTCCCGCCTCCCCTGGAAGGACTCACTTCCCTCTCGGACTATATTACGCCAACCTAGCTGGGTGCGTACGAAAGTCTGAGGGACTGAGGCTCCTCCCAGGAAGGTTCTAGAGGGAGGTCGGAGCTGATTGGCTGACTATGAGAGTTTGGTCCTTTTTACATAAGGACAAGGAAAGGCTACTAAGGGGAGGCCCTTAGACCCTTTTTCTCTATGTATGTCTATGGACATTACTTTTTTATTTACCGGAGGCTCCCGTCTCGACAACGGGGAATGATTCAGGCATGTGAATGTATGAAAGACACCAATACTGGATAACTGCTGTTACAGGTAAGTAACGCATTTCTTCCAGGACAGGTGCTGCAACGAAGCCTTATGAATAGGTTCAAAAGGCTCCTTCATCAATCTGGACAGCACCACATTCAATTCCCATGAAGGCTAAGGAAGCCTGACAGGAGGGAAACCTTTCTTTAAGCCTTCCAAGAAATCTTTGATCACAGGGATCTGAAGGAAGGAAGTCTGTGAAGGGCATTTCCTGTAGGAAGTCAGCGCAGCAAGATGAACCTTAATGGAATGGACATCAAGGCCAGACTGCGCCAGATGCAGAAGATACGGAAGGATGACATCTTCCTTACACGTCATCGGGTCATAATTCTTAGACTTGCACCAGATGCAAAACCTCTTCCACTTGTAAGCATAGGAAGTCGGAGTGGAAGGTCGCTTAGCCTCCTTCAGTATGTCCATGCAATCTTCAGGTAGATTTTTGGTGGAATTTCTAGTTGAAGTACTGGACAGTGTAGCCTGGGTATATAGGCTGCATTATCTGTCTTTAATTCTCTCTTAAGTGTCTGTGCAGTTCTTCATTTTTCGACACCTTAAGAGATTTTTGATTGCTCCGGGGTCCACGCACATGGGCGGGACTATTCCCTAGATAATGACTATAACAGAGATACCCCTACTACAGAACTGGAGTTACAGGACAGAAACTACTCCTTCAAGACCACAGATAGAAGAGAAAGTATGTGCGACCCCAAATATAGTTCCAGATCTAATAAGTTATTTGTTTAGGCTTGGGAGAGCTACTAGGAAGGGTGTAGAAAGATCATTACAAATCTGCCAAGACAAATTGCTGGATGTTGTGGGATCTGTTTTTAGTGGAGAAGAAGGGCAAGGGGTGGCGCTCAGTGATGCATTTAACCACATCGCTGCTGTGGTTATTTTTCCCCTGTGCTGGATCCTCTCATTTCCCATTGTTCATGACGAGCTCAGCTCGTCATCAGCACAGCTCAACTGTGCCTCATGACGAGCTGAGCTCGTCATGAGCATGGAAGGGGTTAAGGGAGCTCAACAGGTACCCGGTATGCCTGCATTTCAAAATGGAGGAAATACATTGCCTGAGGGATCTTTTGAAAGAAAAAGAATGGATGGTGACACGCCCATGAAGAAGGAGCAGGAGGCTCCGAAACCGGACGGCTAAGAAAGTTTGTGCCCATGAAGCCAAGTATCCTCCGAAGTAAAGTTACTACTGAACAGGCTGCTGTGGTGTGCATTCCAATTTCTTTTGGGAACTCTGTGGACACACATATATATATATATATATATATATATATATATATATATATATATATATATATATATATATATATATATATATATATATATATATATATATATATATATTTCTGCAACGTCAAACACTCGTTCGGTTCGAAAAAGAAAAGGCAAACTCGAAGAATCCAAAGCAAAAATGCTTTATTGGTGAGGAGTCCCCCCCCCCCCCCCCCCCTCCCCTTTGACAGACTCGTTTCGCCTCGCGGCTTTCTCAATGTCAGAAAAAAAATATATATATACACATATATACATATATATATATATACACATATATATATTACCTACTGGTGGTCGCCAGTAGGTATATATAGTTAGGATTTTTTCTCTATGGGACTTTTGAAAATTCTATGTCTAATAACTTTGTCGTTTGTGGAGGAATCGGCTGAAATTTTCAGGAAAATGGCACATTTTGTTTCTGAGCAGCCCCTGAAAATTTGGGGGGGTTTCGTCGAGGGGGGGCCGAGAAAAAAACGGGTCCCAAAACGCGTTTTTAACATTGAGTTTTCCATAGGGCGTTTGGCCTCACTTTTAGCTCGAACGGCTGAATGGATTTGCACGAAACTTGGCAAAATTGTAGGGACTGTTAGCTCGATGTGCCTTTGCTGGGTCTCAATATATGTGCTCCAGTGGATTTTGAGAAATTAACGTTTTAAAAAACAGATATATCTGTGACAGCGTCCCGGATAGCGCTCCGGTTCGCGAACTTTTCGCGTAACGGAACTTTGCGAAGCGAAGCCGATTGGCTCTCCGGTGTCTGTCAACATTCTAAACAGTCCGGAGCGGCCGCCATCTTGTCTCTCGGTAGGATCGAGAGAGAAGAAGAGTTGAAAAACGAAGGGGGAATTTAATGAAAGGGGGCTAGGTAGACCCCTCTTGACCCCCTAGGAATGATGTTGGGGTTATTAAAGGGTCCCGTGGGGAAAATAATTAAAAAAAATATTTTTCACGGTAGAAGCGCTTCACGGGCCGCGAACTGGGCCGCAAACTGGTAGCGAAACGGGAATTCTCCATTTTGTGCTTCGTTTTAATTAAATTACTAGGTATAAGGGGGTGCGGGAGACGTATCCTAATCCCTTATGTTTTCTGAGGGTGGCTGAGGAGGCTCATATATGTTGATACATGTCTTCCAGCGGCTGTGCGTGAGCTTTTTTTTTTTTTTTTTTTTGCTGCGTGACGTCTATTAACGTTCGATTCGATGGAAATCAGGAAGTGTTGACCGCCAATTTGTCAGTGCGATAAAATATTTTGTTATAAATGAATCCTTATTGATAAACATTGTCTGCGCCATCTTGCCTTTTTTCCAATGCCACAATTTTGTCGTGCACGGCAGCCATTTTAGATGCCAGGCCGGTCCCAGGCTATCACCTAGCCCTGCGGATGTAGTTTATGGCCCCAGCTGTAGAGAATCCAGACATGCCAACCCTCCCGATTCAGGCGTGAGACTACTGATTTCAGTGCTAGTCTCCCGCCTCCCGATTTCTGCAAGCAAAAACCCGGGGGCATATTACCAACAACTAGCGATAATTTTTGTCTCTAACTTGTTTAGAGACAAAAATTATCGCCGCACATCGGCGATTTTTATCGCAGATAAACCTTGCTATTAGCAAGGTTTATCGCAAATGCGAAAAAAAACGGCCGCAATGCATGAATATCGCTGAAAAGTCAGCGATATTCATGCATTATCGAGCAAATGCTCTTAGCCATGTTATCCACCTCCCATTGGATAACATGGCTAAGAACTGCTCAGGGCAGGCGTTAGCTTTTGGAGATATTCGCGCTTAGCGCGAATATCTCCAAAAGTTGGTAATAGGAGATAGCGATGTTAGCGACTGTTTCCAGTCGCTAACATCTTGGCACGCCCACTTTGCATGTCATTAGTGATAAATATCACTGACATGCAAAGCGGGGCCCAAGATGGTCGCTATCTCCTTTTAGCTGTCACTAACTAGTGTTAGCGACAGCTTGGTAATAGGGAGATAATTTTATCTCCGCTTTCTTGGCTTTTAAAGCCAAAAAAGCGGAGATAAACCCCCTTGATAATATGCCCCACGATTCCTCGGGGGTTTCAGGTGACAGGGCTTGGTATTGTGTTACGTGGTAATTCTTCCAGGAAACGTCAGAGGGTCGATGCAGGGGTTCTAGAAGGGGTGATAAACCATTTAAGCCTCATGAACAAGCGCATGGTGTTTTAAAGATCTGTGAAGTACTCGGGGCGGCGGTGTGTGTGTGTCCTCTTTCAGGAGCGGGGGGGGGGAGGGGCACTGCCAGCAACTTGCCAGGCCAGGCAGTGTTCAACACTTGCATCACCCTTTCTCTGCCTGCTATTGCGCTCCATGCTTCGGAAAGGTAAGAAAAAGAACGTGCATTTGAGTTTGAAATGTCCGATCCTGTAGCAGTACACTTGCAAAGCCCACACATGACAATAACCCGATTCAAGGCCCCATTCACCCGATTTTTTAAAAATATATAGCACTCCAACAAAGTAGGATTATAAAACTTTATTAACTTTTAAATATAACGAACGGAACAAAAACTGTAACAAACATTTAAACATTTTTGACAAAAAAAAGCAACAATGGTCAGAAGCTGTCTTTTGTGCGAATAGTCCCAAGGCAGCACAACGTGCTGAGTTCTGGACGGCACCCAGGTGATGTCACCTGGGTGCCGCACTGGTTTTTGGGATCCTACAATGCAGCTCAGAAAAACAGCGTGGGGCGTCCCGGGTGGTGCGGGGGGAGGCCTCGTCAGTAGCGGTCTGTTGTGCGAATAGTCCCAAGGCAGCAGAACGCGCTGAGATGTGGATGGCACCCAGGTGATGTCCAGTAAACTGCCGCACTGGTTTTGGTATCCTACAATGCTGCTCCGAAAATTGGCGTGGGGCGGCCCGGGGGGGGCGTGGGGGAGGCGGCGTGAACGGGCCTCCCCAAGTGGCGGCCATCCAGCTGAGTTGCGCCCGCTCTTGCGGCTACAGCGTCTCGCTCACCATGTAGTTGACTTCCGCCCACTCTTGCAGTGCAGCGATAGGCGGCTGCCACAGGACTCTTAAAATGGCGGCCGGCTCTTTGGTTTTGGGCCTGGTCCACTAAAATGGCCCTGGGAGACCTTGGAACTCGGACGCTTGCCTGCTAGGGCTTGGGCTCCATTCTCGAAAGCGTCCCCTCAGCCGTGAAGATTCTACAAAAGTCTTGGGGGCCCTCGACTCCTGCAGGCTTCCGGTGGGGAGCGGCTGCCATGATTGCTCGCGGAATGACTACGACGGAGCCACGAGATGGTGGTGCTCTCATGCTGACGCCAGCTTCAGTCTGAATCATCCAGAAACAAGGTGGGGCTTTCATCGTTTGGGAAAAAAAAATGTTCTAAACCAATGAAAAGTGTTATTTTTAGGTCATATGACCAAGCCTTCCATCTTTAGGAAACCAAAAGTAAAATGAACCAATGAAAAGTTTTATAAACAAGTCACATGACCTGTTATGCGGCATAGGGCTACAAAAAGCGTAGAAAATCAGTTGGCACGTGAGGCGGCGTCAGTAGCGGACCGATGTGCGAATAGGCCGAAGGCAGCACAACGCGCAGAGATCCGGATGGCACCGAGGTGGTGTCCAGCAAATTGCCGTACTGGTGTGGCCATCCTACAATGCTGCGCCGAAAGGCGGCGTGGGGTGCCCCGTTGGCTTATGAGGTGATGTCAGTAGTGGACCGATGTGTGAATAGGTCGGAACCAGCACAAGGCGATCCGAATGGCAAGTCCTGGATGTTGAGTGCCATAGTTGAGAGTTCTGAGCAGTGCTTGTAAGACTATCTGAAGCTTATTTGCACCTGCTGCAGCTTCACTATTGCCCGAGGTGGTGTCCAGCAAATTGCCGCACTGGTGTGGCCATCCTACAATGCTGCGCCGAAAGACGGCGTGTTCAGCTGAGTTCCGGTCACTCTTGCGGTACAGTGACTCGAACGCAGCGAGATCCGGATGGCACCGAGGTTGTGTCCAGCAAGTTGCCGCACTGGTGTGGCCATCCAACAATGCTGCGCCGAAAGTCGGTGTGGGGTGCCCCGTTGGCTTATGAGGTGATGTCAGTAGTGGACCGATGTGTGAATAGGTCGGAACCAGCACAAGGCGCCAAGATCCGGATGGCAAGTCCTGGATGTTGAGTGCCATCGTTGAGAGTTCTGAGCAGTGCTTGTAAGACTGTCTGAAGCTTATTTGCACCTGCTGCAGCTTCACTATTGCCCTGGTGTGGCCAAAGATCGCCCATGACATAGGCGGCTGGCTCCCGAGGTCCGGCGGCACTTTTTTCCTTTTCCTTTCTGCTTCTTGTCCCACAATCCGTTTCACCTGAAGACACGACCAGGTCCCTGAATGTGTGCAGGGGGACGCTATTGATTGAATGAAAATGGCGGCTTGACACAAAGCTGACTCAAGCGTTGCTGTTTGATGCTATACAGACAAAAATTGGTTTACAGTTTGTACATTCTTCAGGATTTTTTTTTCCATCCAAGGCTGATTGAGAGTTTGTAGAAAAATGGCTTCAGATTTTCCACATATTACTCTTCAACATTCTTCCTAAATGTAACAATGTGAGACTCACTAGGAGAACGGCTGTTTATCTTTCCTTTCAAAATGCTGCCAACAATATTTTCTGAATGGAAGACACCATCTTGTAGCATAAAGGGCCGAAAGGGGTTCTGGTCTGGCCGATGGTTGGTGGAGACATTTTGACTATATCTTGGACCTGCCCGGCCTCGCCCAAAATGGCGCCGGTATAAATGGGACTCGTAACTCCTTGTTGTGTACTGGTTGAACAACCTTGATATCACGAGATATGAATGCAGTTTTGATGCTCATGGCGGGCGGGGACGAGAATTGATTGAATATTTCGACATCCCTATTGATATTAAGTTCTGATGTGTTATTGATTACTGTACTATTGAAAGTTCGAATTAACGTCACCCATGGTACTTGCACGCAAATGTATATCTAGATAACTTTTTTGTAAGTGGCCCTGTCGTATTTTAATTACAAAATGTACGTCCACCGATTCCGCAACTGTTAGACACCTTACTTCTTGCAACCTAATGGCTCGTTCGTTACGTTACTCTATAATGTAATGTCTCCTCATCATATACGATTTCAGTTTGCTCCGTGGCCGGCCCACGTGGTTATAGGCCCGTATTTGTATACTGACATTTTCACAATAAAGGTTTTTAAAACAAAACATGGTAGTAGTATTTACATTGGTAAAGTTTTTACTTTTAGTCACTGTTTTCGAATCAGTAAAAGGCAAGTGAAATAAAGCAGTCCAATTACATGACAGATAAAAGGTATAATATGTAGGAACGCAGTAAAGATAAATGGTCAAGGGCAGTTGTGTTTTCCATTCCTGCAACATAAAGTGATCGATAAGAATCTGATAATCAGGCGTATCGGCGACTAAGACAGCAGGCCGAGTCTCTTTTACTCAACGGCTCCGTCATGGAACGAAGAAACGCCCCTTTTCTCGAAAAAGGAATATATTTTACTTGCAGGACAGTTGAAATTTTTCCGGGAAAGTACATTAGCCTGGAATATTATAACATATAAGTTATAAAAAAAAAAGTTCGAAATCAATAAAAAGCGTATTTTTTAGGTCATATGACCAAGCTTTTCATTATTAAAATAACAAAAGTAAAATGAACCAATAAAAAGTTTTATTAACAAGTCACATGACCTGTTATGCTTACGTTACTCGCTGCGCGCCGCGCCCCGGATCACTTCCGGGTGCGCTAATGCGGCGTGTCATATAACGCATTACGCGACAACGTAGGTCAAGAATATAGTCAAAATGTCTCCACCAACCAGCGTTCGGAACACAACCCCTTTCAGCAGTCCAAAAAGTTCTGTAAAATGACAACAGAGGGGACAGGCAATAAGAACCATCAGTCAAAGAGGGGAGGGCAAGTTCTTCTCTACCGGGTCATGTTGGGGCGCTACCGGAACTAATCGAATTGGTAGTCTACAGTGTTTCTGGATGTTTCAGACTAAAGCTGGCGTCAGCATGAGAGCACTACCATCTCGTAGCTCCGTCGTGGCCATTCCACGAGCAGACATGGCAGCCGCTCCCCACCAGAAGCCTGCGGGAGTCGGGGGGCCTTTAGACTTTTGTAGAATCTTCACGGTTGAGGGGACGCTTTCGAGAATGGGACCCAAGCCCTATCAGGGAAGCGTCCGAGTTCCAAGGTGTCCCAGGGCCATTTTAGTGGACCACGCCCAAATCTGAAGAGCCGGCCGCCATTTTGAGAGTCCTGTGGCAGTCGCCTACCGTTGCATCGCAAGAGCGGGAGCAACTCAACTACATGGTGAGCGAGACGCTGTAGTCGCAAGAGCGGGCGGTAAACAGCTGAATGGCGGAAGAGGCACAGTGTAGCAAAAGCGGGCGGAAAGGCAACTAAAACGGTAAAGGGGCGCCCCACTACAGCGTGTCTTCGGGTCAAATGGATTGTGGGACAAGGTCCAGAATAGAAGAGTCATCAAAAGGCAAAAAGTTCCGCCGGACCCCGGGAGCCGGCCGCCTATGTCGGGGGCGATCTCAGGCTAAACCGGTGCTATAAGACTTGGGGAGGGGGTCGGAGCCAAGCGTCTTCTCCGAGTCCATGCCATCACACCACCCCTCGGGTGCCTCCGTCAAGCGGTTTAGGGAGGTACCATATCACATTGTTTTCAAATGCAGTCAGGTCCACAAACGACACTCACTTACTTTGAGAATAGTGAAGCTGCAGTAGGTGGAAATAAGCTTCAGACAGTGTTACAAGCGCTGCTCAGAACTCTGAACTATGGCACCCAACATCCAGAACTTATGCCATTTGAGAATAGCAGTGACATTGAAGCAACTCCGGGACCAAAACCATTAACGTACTTTCACGTATGAAAATCTTACTTGGGGAGGGGGCAGGAGCGAAGCGCCCCCTCCCAGTCCGCGCCACCACACCTTATGTTGAAAATCTGAAGCCATCGTTCTACAAACTCAACCAACCTTGGATGGAAAAATCTAGGAAAATGTACAAACTGAAAACCAGTTTTGGTCTGCATAGCATCAGTAGCAACGCTTGCTATCAGAGTGCATGAGTTTCATGCTCGATCGATTGAGCTAGCCGGATCGGGCAATAAAAAGTATAAAATAGTTATGTAAATAGTTATTTAATAAAACGTTTTACCCTGTTTCTTTGCTGGTGTGTTGTCTATATTTTTAATATATGCATAGGGTTTGTCGTTATTTTGGGCGGGGTGGGTGACGGAGCCGAGCTGTCTTGCAGCCCTCATGGTGTTGAGCTCAGTTCATCTCACTATTTTCGTATTTCTCATGAAGGGTTGTTCCTAATATTTCTATTTTAGCGAGGTCAAAAAGAGATCCAATTAGTGGCCTACTGATTTTGCTCGATTAATTTTATTTTTTTACACGATTTTTCACTATCTGCAAAGACTAAACAGAGTATTGCGACTTTGTGCTTGTTTGTAAATAGAGAATGAACCAAAGAGAATCAATTGTAAAACAGTAAATGCTTGGATAACAATCAATCAAATGGAGAGACAAGCAGGCACGACGGATTACAACGGGGGTAAAGGCCTGCGTTAACTACTCTTCACTATCTGCAAAGAGAGAGTACTACTAAGAGAAAAGAGGGGAGGGGGGCAGCGTTCAAAGCACATCAGCGTGCATAAACACGAAAAAGTTTTTACCTATCACGTACTTGACATTTTACAGCTTTTGATATTTGCTATTAAAAAACCAATGAAATTCACTGAAAAAACCATAGGTTATAGGCCATATATAGTTAGGAATTTGCATTTACAAAACCTTGAAAATTCACTGAAAAAACCATTGGTTATAGACCATATATAGTTAGGGATTAGCCTTTTCAAAACCTTATTTTACTCACACAAAACCATTGAAAATTCCTATATAGTTAGTTTCACTAACTATATATCGCGCACCCGCAATCCACTGCTGATGATGTCACATATTACATCATTCATGACATGGTTAGTGACATCACTGATGACATCACTGATGACATCTCAAATGACATCACTGATGACATCTCAAATGACATCACTGATGACATCACTGATGACATCTCAAATGACATCACTGATAAAATCACTGATAACATCTCATTTGACATGACTGATCACATCACTGATGATATCATTCATGTGATAATACCATGAACCTCTTCAGACTCTAATATAACCTTAGATACAATCAGTGTAAACAGACAGTCACAGACTGTCACTCATCCATGGAGTTACTCACACACCTAGTCAGTTATGCAAAAAATCAATCACACCTTCATTTTCTCAACTATACAGTAATACACACCTTACTTATTCAAACATATACTCACACATATTTACTTTACTCTCTTATACAATCCCTGATACATGTTCACAATGATCCATACAGCCACTCACACATTCACTGGCTCTTAGGCACAGTTATTTATATATGTCAACTCTCACATGTACTGTGTTTTACATATGTACTTACTTTGACATGTAGCACTGAGATATCCATTCACTCACTAATACACTCATGCACAGTCAACCGCCCATACAGCTGTTTCCACATGCACTTTTGAACCCATACATATAGTGAATCAACTACTCACACATCTATGTACAGTCACACACCTCCCAGCCACCCATACACACACACTCAGTTTCCCATACAAATACTTGGACAACCAATGAATAACCCATACAGTTACTCATATAGCTACTGATCAACATATGCAGCAGTTTACAGAACAACAGACATAATGATGCACAAATTAAGACAGTTTAGTCACTAACCCATGCACTCAGTGAGACACATTTAATCACTCACTCATACAGTCAGTCATGCACCTACTAAATCCTTCATCCAGACACTTATACATCCACTCATTCTTCAATATGTAAGACATATTTTAACTTTACAGAAACATACAGTCACTGGATGTTGTCATCAGTGATGTCATCAGTGATGTCATTTGAGATGTCATCAGTGATGTCATCAGTGATGTCACTAACCATGTCATGAATGATGTAATATGTGACATCATCAGCAGTGGATTGCGGGTGCGCGATATATAGTTAGTGAAACTAACTATATATGAAATTTCAATGGTTTTGTGTGAGTAAAATAAGGTTTTGAAAAGGCTAATCCCTAACTATATATGGTCTATAACCAATGGTTTTTTCAGTGAATTTTCAAGGTTTTGCAAATGCAAACTCCTAACTATATATGGCCTATAACCTATGGTTTTTTCAGTGAATATATATATATATATATATATATATATATTTATTTCCTTTTGCACTCTTGCTCAATCTGATGTATGGGTGGGTCTGCAGTGGTTCAGGGCCTGGGCCCTGATTGGCTGAAGTTTGGGTCTATTATAACAATGTGAAACGGTTAAAAATGTACATTTCTTTTCTATGGCTATTAATGTACTGCTTATTTAAAAAACTGTGGGACTCCCATCATGACAACGGGGAAGACTCAATCATGTGAATCTATGAAATATATCGATTCTTGAGAACCACTATGTACAGGTAAGTAACTTGCGTTTTACCAACTGTTTCCACCTCCACAACGGTGATCTTTGAGACACTATACGAAAATTCAGCTTCTAGTCTCTATTACCACTGGTACCTGGATTGCTGGAACCTGCTATTGATTTGTTTCCGACACCAGCTTCTGTTAAGGCTGCTGCATCCCACCTTCAGAAGATATTCAAGCCTCCAGTTAAAGATCTTTCTTTCCTTCGTCCACTGTTCCAGACTCTATTATAGTCTCTGCGGTCCGTAGGTTATGTGCTGCAGCCCCTTCGTCCACATTCCTCCTGACAAAGAGTAACAATTTGGACTCTGGGATGAAAGGTACGTGTGTACTTCAGCTGTCTCGATGAAAGCAGCCAGGGCTACTGCGCCTCTGGGGTGTTATAACAAACCTCTTTGAGATTCCATCCAACAATTTATAAAGGGGATATCAAGACTTCCAGGAGATCATCAGCGATAGCACAATGGTGTCTAATCAAATCATCCATGCTGCCGCTGATAATTCTACTCTTGTTGCACATGAATACTGTCATAGCCTAACTCTGTCAATCATCGTGGCTCAGACTTACAGGGTTAAAACCAGAAGCAGAGCACAGTATCCTAAATCTCCCTTTTTCAGTGAATACAATATTTGGATCTTATGCTGCTGATGGAATGTCTCTCATGATGACTGAACTGGATGCGCTTAAGGCTGTTGGACTGGAGCAAAGAATGGATTATAGAAGATATACCTCTAGACCTTATGATTGCTGGTACTACCATCTGAGGGTTCAAACCCCTCATTGGCTTCAGGGGTAAGAGCAACAACAGCATCAGCAGCCACACAGACCCCGACAGCACAGATGTCAGTAGAAAAGGCAGCCGCCAGCAACCATCTACCCAAACCAGCAAACTAACACTGCACGAAAAAAATGTAGACTGATCTTCTCCCTCTTCCGTTATCCACTTCGTAGGGCCAAGCATAACATGTTTCCTGCAAGACAGGCAAAGCATAACCACTGAAAAATGGGTTCTGAATATTGTAGAGTATGGCTACTGTCTCAGATTCAAGTGTCCATCATCATCTTTTCTACCGAAGAAACCTTCCCTTTACCAGTGGGAAGAACTGCAACAAGAAGTATCCATTCTCTTGCAGAATCACACTGGAGAAGGTTCCCTCTCGCCTGAGTTGAATGGGAATTTATATCTGTTATTTTCCGGTTAAGAAGAAAGGCCCCAAAAACGAATGCAGACCAATTTTAAACCTCAAGAAAGCAAACAGTTGGGTTTGCAAAGAAAAATTCAGTTTGTTGGCTCTTAATCCGATAGCTATAAAACATCGCAAATTGTGGGAAAAGACCACTATCAATACCACTATCTGAACACCTGGGTACAGGTACCGACACAGTACACAAAGGTTTCCTTCGGAGGAGACGAATATCTATATTTCAGAATTTTCACAATCTGAAGAAAATATTCCATCCAACATTGAGACAAGTTTTGCCCCTCCTGAGTTCAGTGGTGTTGTGCATCTTCCCAGTCCCGCAATATCGTCTCTTCATGCACCCTCTTGAACAAGGTCTGGAAGATCAATGGGATCAGACTTCCAGAAGATGGGAAGACAGAATATTTCTGACCACTCATATGATACATTTGCTCAAATGGTGGTACCACTGAGAATCTCATCAGAGGGATGAATTTTCACCAGGATATTATGGCCCAAACCATAGTGACGAACGCATCCTTGACAGGTTGGGGTGCTCATATGGAAAATCTACAGATTCAAGGACGTTGGTCTCTGAAGGTACAGTCTTACTATATCAGCCTTCTGGAACTGAGGGCAGTATATCTAGCCCTGAAGGCTTTCTTCCCTTCGTTGAGAGCAGACACTCTCCTTGGTTAGACTGACAATACAACAACCATGCATTATTTGAACAAGTGGGGAAGAACCAGATCCTTACCTCTCTCCCTGGAAGCTCAAACAGTCTGGAGGTGACTCCTTTCCATGTATCTCAGGATTACAACAGTCCATTTTCCAGGAACCCAGAATGCTCAGGTGGACACTCAGCAGCGTCATTCAAGAAAATCACAACTGGGTTCTAAATGACGCTGTACTTCACAACATCTTCTCAGATTGGGGTTATCCCCAAATAGATCTTTTCGCAGACAGAGAAAACAAAAACTGCCCAAGCTTCACCTCAAGGTTATACCTACCGAGTACACTGGGGCATGCCCTATGGATTAACTGGTCAGGCAAATTTCTTTACCCTTTTCTCCAATTCCCCTACTGCCTACAGTGATCATGTTCTCCCACTCGAAAGCCAGAATGATTCTCATTGCTTCAGAGTGGCTTCAACAGTGGAGTTACAAGGATTTCCTTCACCTCCTGTGTCCACACTAGATTCAGCATCCCAACCTTCGCTCTCTCAACTTGGCTGCATGGCTCCTCAACTCGTACAATATGGCCACCTGTATCTTTCTCAGGAATGAATGGATGTGCTAAGAGAAGCCAAGAGACCATCTACTAAGAATTCCTATTCCTTCAAATGGAAGAGAGTATGCATCTGTTCTCAGAACAATGCCAATTCTTTTACTTGTCAAAAAGGCTATTTTCCCTTATCTATATCATGGAATCATGGCACTCAAGTCCCTTAATGTCAATTGCCCTGTTCCCATGATCTACTCATTCTTTAAGGGGCATGGTGTCAATGGTTTTACCTCATGTTGTGCCCGACATGAAAGAACAGTTTCAAGAGGTGATAGTGGAGGAACATAATGCTACATGGCACATTATCACATCCAACTTTGATATCGTGGATTCTGTCTCCAGGGCGATGGGCACCTCCATCTTAGTCAGACCTCATGATGGGCTTCGTTTCTTTTCTAGTTTTGCATCTGATTTCTAGCAAATCTCATGGATATCCCTTTCAGTGGCATGTGCCTTTTTGGAGATAAGGCCGACTCTGCACTGGAAAGGTTTCAAACATGCAAAGCCTCCGTGCATTCCTTAGGCCTACAACCTCTGCCAACTAAGGACTGTAGAAGTTTTTGTCACTTTTGGGACTTCGGATGATCATCCTCTTTCTGTCCCCACCAATACCAGTGGTCACTCCTGCAGCAACAGCGAAACCTGCTTGTCAAACAATACAGGGGCTGCTACAGAGCCAATGATACAGTATGTTCGAGGCATATGAGCTGCAGATTACACACTGTGCATAGATCGCCGCCTAGTGTGGGCACGGTTGTTTGCAGTTTGTTTTTGTCCTGAAAAGTTCTTTGGAAGTCACGAGATAGGTGACTCCTCCTTTGGACCACATTGCGCATGGGCATCAGCTCCATCCTCAGATTGTTTTTTTTTCCGCCATCGGGCTCGGATGTGTTTCCTGCGCTCCGGTGTGGAACCGAATTTCCTTCGGCACGCAATCCTCACCCAGTTCGACGGTATTGTTTTGATCGCGCTTACCATCAACTCAATTCTACACCACTTCAAAGTCTTCAATTCCTGTCGTCGACGAAGGCCCTCGGGCCTACCTGGGCCTTACCCACTGGCTCATTGAAAGGACGCCATTCGAGAAGTGTCCTCAATGTGAGTCGAAGTTTCACCACACCGATCTATATGAGGTGTGCATTCTTTGCCTCTCACCAGAGCACAAGGCCAAAGACTGTTCCGCTTGTGCCTCCTTCCGCTCCAAAAAGACAATTCGAGACCGACAAGCTCGAAGAACCATGGCTCGCTAGCCAGCTTCGATCCCAGACATCTTTGCAGAGGGCGTCTATGTGCCAGAACATCAGGCTTAAGAAAGTGCCAGCTCCTTCGATGCCGAAGACTCAGACGTCGAGGACATCACTCCAGCTCAACAGGTCGTAAGTAAGAACGTCGACCCAAACCCTTCCTCGACACCCTCCAAAAAGGCTTCGGTCACACCCTCACCTTCGGGCCCGGGTGCACCCCGAGAGACTGCTTGCCACACCCTGCCTTCGGGCCCGGCAAACAAACCCATTAAGCCTTTAGGTGGCTTGGGCTCGAGTCAGCCTATTCCTGGTGCCCACCCCATACCGACACCGAAGAAGAAGCCATCTTCCTCAGCCACGCCGACCGCTGCTCCGACACCCAAGCATTCTGCGCTGAAGACTGGCACAGGCTCATCTATGCCAAAACTGCGTTCGGAGCCTAGTAAAAAAAACGCCTAAAGGTCCAGACTCACACGCTTCGGAGCCGAAAAAACACCCAGAACCGAAAAAACAAGTTCCGGTAAAAGACATTTCAAAAGGTCATAGTTCCAAGCCAAAAGACCCTACACCAGCTACCGAGTCGGTGCCGAAAAAACCTCTGGAACCGAAAACTTCGTCACCGAAGAATCTGCCCTACACAGAAGAGCTTTTTACACCAGATCCTACTCAAAAGACTCTTGTAAAGGATCCTAAGACTGGCCAACTAGCTCTTAGCTCCAAAAAGAGACCACTAGAGGCGCCTGCAACTCCTCCTCTTCCAAAAAAGAAAAGAGACATTGCAACCTCTCCATTAAGGGTCCCTTCTCCACCACCTCCCCATACTACTCCTCCTCCTACACCTCCTCCACCACATCATTCGCCTACACCATCCACTAATCCAGATGATGATGTACAGACTGTGATGACCCAGTAGGGACCAATAGTCCCCCCTCAGTCACCTAATCCATGGGATGATTATAACACCCCTGATGTGCCTTACATCTCAAGACGATGTATATCCTTCCAGGCCTTCCCCACCAGAAGACACTATAGGTTTTAACCTACTAGTCCAGAGAGCTGCCCATTACCATGGGGTTGACTTGCACACCAAAGCTGTGGAGGAAGATTTCTTATTGGACACTTTTGATACTACACCATCTTGCAAATGCTTAAAGGGGTCATTAAGCACGCAACAGAGGTATTTAAAGATCCTGTCAGGGCTTGGGTCCTCAACCCTCGCATTGAGGAAAAATACAAAGCTGCCCCTAAAGACCCAGTTTACATTAGAGGTCCAGCCCCACTAGATTCTCTAGTAGTATCTAATGCACGTAAACATACTTATTCACAAACATCAGGTGAGGCCTCACCACCAGATAAAGAATCTAAACTACTTGATGCCTCTGGTAAGCGCACAGCCTCACAGGCAGCTAATATATGGCACATCGCCAATACTCAAGCGCTATTGGCAAGATATGACCGGGCACATTACGATAAACTAGAATCCATAATGCCGCATCTACCAGATAAATATAAAAACCGGGCCAATGACCTCCTACAGGAAGGTAAAAATATTACCAATACTTCCATTCATTGTGCCCTAGATGCCGCAGATACTGCCTCAAGGGCAATTAATACTAGTGTCCTTCTGCGTAGGCATGCCTGGCTGCGTTTTTCAAGTTTCAAACCTGAAGTACAAATTCCATCCTCAATCAGCCATTTGATGAGCAACACCTATTTGGCCCTAATATCGATGTATCTTTAGAGAAAATGAAAAAAGACACAACACTGCTAAATCTATGGGAGCCTTGCAATTGCAAGCTCCCAGATGTTCTTTTCGTCGCTCATCATATAGAGGCAACACAAGAGGCTACGCCTCCGATAACCCCTCCACTTCTTATAAAACCCCTAGTCAATCCACATTCACCAAGGGCTACCAAAGAGGGGATTATAGGGGTAACAACAACAAAGGCAGAGGCAAAACCAACAACTCCCGCTCTGCCGCCACCCCTACCCAATGACTTTCCTCCGCTTCCCCCCCCACCATTCCACTCCTGTAGGGGGAAGACTACAACAATTCCTTCCTGTCTGGACCAACATCAGATCAGACAGGTGTGTTCAACAAATTATTCAATAAGGTTACTGTCTAGAACTAACATCTACCCCCCAAACATACCACCCAAACTGCGTCCAATGTCACAAGAGAATCTAGCACTGCTAAAGCAAGAAGTAATATCCTTGCTAGAAAAAAGTGCAATAGAACCAGTTCCTCTGCACCAACAAAACAAGGGAGTTTACTCACTATACTTTCTTATCCCAAAGAAGTACGGCTCTCGAAGACCTATTCTTGACCTCAGACCGCTAAACATATACATACATTCAGACCATTTTCACATGGTCACACTTCAACAAGTCCTTCCTCTCCTGTTACAAAACTACTTCCTTGCTACTCTAGATCTCAAGGACACATACTTCCACATTCCCATTCACAAAGCTCACAGGAAGTATCCCAGATTTGTAATAGACAGGCAGCACTATCAATTCAAAGTACTCCCATTCGGAGTCGCAACAGCACCAAGGGCATTCACCAAGTGCCTAGCAGCAGTGGCCATTAAAGAAAATGGGGTAACCCAAATGGTCCTGGAACTGGGTATCATACAATATTAACAAACAAAGGTCTGTAACCTATTTCTTTAAATCAAACAATCAGTACCACTGGGTATCCGGAAGCGCGCGCTTCCGGATACCTATTTGATTGAGCAGAGGCTGGAGAATACGTGGCCTGATACAGACAGGATCATCACGCAGGATACGATAATTATGAGTGAAGCCTTGCAAGTAAGAAAATTGTGAAACCGGTATAAAATACCCACTAGAAAGGATTGAGGACGTCCAATTGAATTGAATTCCACAATGGAGCCAAGGAAGAAAAACCATTGATTGGAACGTGGAAATAGTACAAAATTATCACCTCCTCTTTGAGGGGTTATCGATAAATTTTTGGTTGCCCTTTTTATATAGTCCTGATGAAGACTCCCACGGCCCAGGCATTACTTACCGACCGGCCCAAAGTCGAGTCGAAACGTCCACGCTCTTGATATTGATTCTGGACCCATATGCTCCTGTTTTATATTTACGTGCAAAATCATTAAGAATACATATGTGTTTTCATTAAATTGATGAAAATTGTGAAATGAGTTGTATTGGTGGCCAGGTCTCAGTGTATGAATAATTGCAGATCCATCTTTGTTTTGTACACATTGTTTTTGAATCTCTTTTGTATATATGTCACTACTTCTTGAAAATTCTTTCTTTTCTCTGATCACTGAACACCATCTAGTTCACTCTTTACTATCTGCATGCTCCGCTTGGGGCAACTAGTATGACTCCTATTAGCTGTGAACTAATTCAAGTTTCCCCAGGGGCAATGATAAAATAAATTGCTTACGGTTTATATTCCTGCGGTTGTTTTTCCTTCTGAAATTGGTCCATATATTGGATGGAGTAGATCTATATGACATACTCATGAGATATTTAAATGATGACCAAGTACTGATTACTTGTTTGATTAAAAGAAATAGGTTACGGACCTTTGTTTGTTAATATAGCAGTAGTAGCGGCATATTTACCAAGACAACACATCCATGTCTTCCCGTACCTCGACGACTGGCTCATAAAAGCCAGCTCATACAACCAGTGTGTGGAACACACCCATACCACCATCCAACTGCTCCACAACTTGGGGTTCACAATAAACCACACCAAGTCTCATATGCAACGATCCAAGGTAGAACAGTACCTCAGTGCCACAATAAACACCTCAACAGCACTAGCTTATCCAACTCCAGTAAGGATAGCCAGCATGCAAGCTCTTCTCACAAAATTTCAGCCACAGCACTCCCTTCCATCAAGAGTGTTCATGCAACTCATAGGGATGATGGCCTCTTGCATTTTCATAGTGCCCCATGCAAGACTTCAAATGCATCCGCTACAAGAATGCTTATCACGTCAGTGGAACCAGGCTCAAGGTCAATTGACAGACCTAGTGTTGGGAGACGGTCGGACTCTCTGCAGTGGTGGAACACCAAAAACCTTTCAGTTCCTAGAGCCAGTTTCTCAAATAGTCTTGACAGCGGACGCATCGCTCTCTGGCTGGGGGGCCCACCTACTGCAACACACCATGCAAGGCAGGTGGACACCACAACAAAAGTTACTCCATATCAATCATCTGGAGTTATTAGCTATATTCCTAGCACTGAAAGCTTTCCAAAAGAAAGTATCAATCAAAGCTGTGTTAGTCCGCACGGGCAACATGACAGCCATGTATTACATACAAAAACAGGGCGGAACACACTCCCTGCAACTGTCTGAACTGGCACAGGACATATGGCGGTGTGCTATACCTCAGAACATATTCCTTCTAGCACAGCATGTTCCAGGAGTACAAAGTACCATAGCAGATCTGTTAAGTCGTCAAACACAACAGACCCACGAGTGGGAACTTCATACGCAAGTTCTTCAACCATGCTTTCAGATGTGGGGACAACATCAGATAGACCTCTTGGCCACCCACAAAAACACCAAATGCCCAAGCTTCGCCGCCAGATATCCACACCCACTGTCCAAAGGCAATGCAATATGGATGAACTGGTCAAACAGATTTGCGTACGCTTTTCCACCTCTACCACTCATGCCACTAGTAGTACACAAACTACAGCAGCATTCTCTGACCCTCATCCTCGTTGCTCCAACGTGGGCCAGACAGCCGTGGTCCACCACACTGCTACAACTGTCTGTAGTACCGCACCAAAAATTATACCGGTCTCCACACCTTTTAACACAGAACCCTGGAGAGATCAGGCACCTGGACCCAACTCAGCTCAACCTTGCGATCTGGCTCATGAAATCCTAGAATTTGGATACCTTAACCTTCCTCCAGACTGTCTTAAAAGAAGCTAGACGTCCAACCACTAGAGCATGTTACGCAGCTAAGTGGAAATGCTTTGTAATATATTGTCACAACAACAATATTAATCCCTTAGACGTGTCTATTCAACACATCATAGGCTACTTACTGCACCTCCAAAAATGTAACTTAGCTTACACGTCTTAGACTGCTCCTTGCAGCAATAGCAGCATATCTGCAAAACAGACAGCATCTATCTCTGTTCAGAGTGCCTGCTATTAAAGCCTTATTGAAGGCCTTAAAAGAATAATTCCTCCCAGAGTACCACCTTCACCTGTGTGGAATTTAGCCGTGTGAGAACAATGTTTAATGGGACCTCCCTTCGAACCCTTACATAAATGTGAACTACAATGTTTAACATGGAATGTTGCGTTCCTAGTAGCTATTACTTCTATGCGGAGAGTTAGTGAACTACAAGCACTAACCATTCAAGAACCTTTCTTGCAAATGCATCAGAATTAATCGTTCTCCGTACTAATCCTAAATTCCTGCCCTAGGTCATTTCTCCCTTCCACCTCAATCAATCTGTGGTACTGCCCGTTTTCTTCTCGCAGCCAGAGACAGTAGCAGAAATAGCTCTTCATACCCTAGATGTCAAAAGGGCATTGCTATACTACATCGAGAGAACACAAACCTTTCATAAGACCAAACAACTTTTTGTGTCTTTCTCACCACCACACAAGGGTAATCCCATATCAAAATCTGGGATAGCTAGATGGATCTTCAAATGCATACAGATTTGCTACCACAAAGCTAAACATACATTATCTGTTCCTCCTAAAAACCCACTCTACAAGGAAAATAGGGGCTTCAATGGCATTTTTAGGGAACATTCCCCTAGATGACATCTGCAGAGCAGCTACATGGTCTACACTGCACACATTCACAAAACACTATTGTGTAGATGTGCAAACCAAACAACAAGCTAAAGTGGGCCAGGCTGTTCTCAAAACATTATTTCAAACTACTGCAACAGATAGGGGTGGTCGCTGCTAAGAGTGGGTACTGCTATACAATCTATGCACAGTGTGTAATCTGCAGCTCATATGCCTCGAACGGAAAATGCTACTTACCAGTATGCATCTGTTCTTAGCATGTAGAGCTGCAGAGTTGCACACGCCCACCCTCCTCCCCGGCTACCCTTGTCTGTTCCAGTATTATCTTAGATACAGCTTACATGGACATCCTTCCTTTTCTTGCAAAGCTCCATCATTTCCCCTAATTGTGAAAAACAATCTGAGGATGGATCCGATGCCCATGCGCAATGTGGTCCAAAGGAGGGGTCTCCTATCTTGTGACTTCCAAAGAACTTTTCAGGACAAAAACCAACTGCAAACATCCGGGCCCAATACTAGGTGGCGATCAATGCACATTGTGTAAATCTGCAGATCTACATGCCAAGAACAGATGCATACTGGTAAGTAGCATTTTCCTTACTCTGCAACCCAACTCCTCTTTCTCTTCTTCCTCAGCAGCCCCAGAAGAGCAGGCCTGATTCTCTTCCTCAACCCCACAGTAGGCCTGTTTAAGGAAGGATGTCCCATTTTCTGCCAGCCCGAAGGCCATTACTTTGGACCAATGGGTCCTCCATATTGTAGAATAGGGTTATGCCCTTCCGTTCCTAGATGTTCCGCCTCCCTAGTCTTGCCCCCCTCCCGACCATCTTACCATTCGAAGGCCGCAGGTGGAAGCTCTCCTTCTCAAAGTGGCAGTGGAGTTTGTGCCTGGGAGTGAAAAAGGCCAAGATTTTTACACATTTGACTTCCTGGTGCCCGAGAAGGATGGCGGTCTCTGCCCCATCCTGCATCTCAGGAGCCTGAACTTCTTCCTCCAAAAGGAAAAGTTCAAGATGCTGACTCTATCTCAAGTTCAAGTGGCGTTTGAACTTGGAGACTGGATAGTGTACGTGGAATTACAGGATGCCTACTTCCACATTCCTGTCTTGCAGTCTCATCGGAAGTACTTGCGATTTCTGGTGGGCTCTGTATGCTACCAATTTGCAGTACTTCCTTTTGGGTTGACATTGGCACCTCAAGTTTTCACACAGGTGATGGCTGTCCATCTCAGACAGTCTGTAATCCCAACTTTCTGTACCTGGACGACTGGCTAGTTCGCCAGAGTTGGTGTCTTGCCCTCTGCTTTTGGCGGAAATATCTGCTGTTTGATCTAAGCTTTTCAATGAACGAGCCCAAATCTCTCACCTGTGGCCCTCTCAACGAATCCCGTTCATAGGTTCGGTTCTGGACACCAATCTTCTGCGCACCTTCCCTTCCTCACAGCAAGTCCAAGACCTCTCGGAAATGATTCCTTCTTCCAACCAAGCAATGAGAATTCAGTCCAGAGTCTTGCAGTTCCTAGTTCTACTGGCTTCTTGCATTCTTCTGGTCACGCACACATGTTGGCACATGAGGGCCCTACAGTGGTGCCTTGGCAGGCAGTGACTACAGTACTGGGGAAATCTGGTGGACTCCATCGTGATCTCCCCCAGCTCTGCGGCGTAAGTGACTTGGTGGGGGGGAAACAAGGCGGTTCATGACTTCCCAGCCTCAAGGACCACTGGAAAGTCAGGCGACACTGACTTTCGGGATGGCTTTTGCTCCTCCACCAGCTATGGCTACAGTAGTGATGAATGCCTCCATCCTGGGGTGTGTTGCTCATCTGGAGATCAGGGGCCTCCTGGTCTCTGGAAAAGCAGGAGATTCACACTCAATGTGCTGTAATTGCGGCGATTCGGCTGGGGCTCAAGACCTTCTTCCCTTCCATCATTGGTCGGCTGGTCCGTCCAGATCTTGACTGACAACACAAAGCCGATGTGGTATATCGACAAGCAAGATGGATTAGGCTCCCACCTCCTTTGTCTGGAAGCATAGAGACTGTGGTCTTGGGCACACCGCCAAGGAATCTGGCTCACCTCCAGACCTTCGGGGTCTCTGAAGGGCAGTGTCAACAGTCTGAGCTAGCATTATCTTGCCGATCACGAGTGGAGTCTTATGCGTAGGTAGACCAGTACATCTTCGCCCATTGGGGCACTCCTCAGGTGAATTTGTGTGCTTACTCAGAAAATACTCAATGCCACAGTTCTCAGTTACACGTTAAGGGAGCCTTGGGAGATGCATTTCAGTTGAACAGGAACTTTTAACTGCACTACTCCTTTCTTCCCATACTGTTGATTCCTCTGGTTCTGAGGAAGATTTACCAAGACAAGACCCAAGTCATTCTCATCGCCCCAGATTGGTGGCAAAGGGTATTGTTTGCAGACCTCCTGCACTGCTACACATGTTGTCTGCTTGTTACTCAGGCAGGACCATCTTTCCCATTAGGAGGGAATGGTTCTGCACCCCAATCTCCAAAACGCCACTTACATGCTTGGTCATTGAGCGGGGACAACAGACTCCTTTCAGCTTCCACCAGAGGTCGTAAAATTCCTCCTATCTGCATGTCCCCCCTTCACTAAGACTGTCTATTCCAGCAGATGAGGCAACTTTGTTGCATGTTGTGGATGCAATGACATTGATTCCTTGCTGGTCAAGTTATCCCATGTGTTAACAGTTTGCACTTTCCTTGGCTAAGAGGGAATGATCCATTGGTTCTGAAGGGTTATTTAGCTGCCTTGAATTCCTTCCTTTTGTCTGCCAGACCAGCCATCCGTGTTAGTCGGCAAAGGTAATGCATTTTCTCAAGGGTCTTTGTAACCATTTTGCTCCCACTCCCTTTGTGGGATATGTATTTAGTTATAGTATATATAGAGTGCTCAATTATCCCCAAAGGGATATCCCAGCGCTAGACCTCAAGCCATCAAGATTTCAAAGATTACAAAAACCCATTAGTGTGGAAAAAGCCAGGTCTGCAGCATCCTCTGAAAAGTTAGAAGATCAAAAGTAAATTTATAGGGAAGGCATGCGAGTGAGAAGATGCCAAGTAATTGGAGTGGTCACCCATCTGGATCTCTTAACTCAACTACTTTGTATCAAAGTCTGCTTAGCGGAGCAAATAGCACATGCAGGCTTGTAGAAAGTGACTGCCACGCAAAGTGGCTGGACCGGTGTCATAAAGCGCTCTATGCACATGGCAAAATAACTTAAAGATAGTTCTCTTACAAACTAGAAGTCAGTGAGGTGCATTTAGACAAGCAATGACTATGCTTCTGATTGGACTATTGGAAGTTCAACTTGCTGCCGTATTTTGAATCAATTGGGAGGCAATTGAACAAGTCATCAGCTACTCCATTATACACAGCATTGCAGTAATCTAATCTGCTCACCATCAAAGCTTGTACAATAGCCTTACACCACCTCAATCCATTGAACTAATCTGCCAAGCGTGCATAGGGGCCCAAAACAGCTCCCACAGACATCATTTACCTGGTCCTGCATTAAGAGAGATTTATCGATCAGGAAAGCCAGACTCCCCTCTAGACCTTGGGGCGGGCATAACCAGAGTGAACAAGGTCCTTCAGGACCATGTATGCCCCTACAAAGAGCAACATTTCTGTATTTTCTGCATTGTTTCAGACCGTGTGACTTCATCTACCTTGCCACTTCCATGAGGTAGCTCTCTAAATTTCCACGCGTCTCAGTATTCCTAACGTCAATGTAAATAAGCTGTGTATCATTGGCATATGTAGCGATCTCAAACCCCCAAGCTTTAACAATACTGCCATAGGTGAGAAACTTTAAATGAAGTGGTGCTCAGGGATGACCTCTGAGGAAGCCCCGTGATTCAACCATGGGCTGGATTTATGAGACCTATGTAGCGATTGAGCTCCATTGCTCAAAAACGAGCACAACCACTGCAAAGTAGTGAAGTTCAGGCCGATTTTGTGCAGCCTATGTAATAATATATGGTGGAAAACTGTGTCAAAAGGAGCAGACTAGTCTAGGAGGATGAGGGCTGCAGATTTACCTTAATCGATCAGGGACCTGATGCTCTCCAGCACTGCCAGCAGAGGAATTTCAGTTCTGTCTTTGACCCTGAATTCAGGTTGGGAGTGGTACAGCAAATTGTTACTGTCCAAATAGTCGGAAAGTTGGTTGTTGACTGATATGTCCAACACCTTTACCACAGATGGCAAGAGGGACATGGGGAGATAGTTGGACAAATCAGAGATAAATGCCTCTCTTGACCAATGGCAGAACTAGGGCATGCTTCTAGGCTTAGGGATACTTCGCTTTCTTCAATGATTTTTCCAAAAACACAGTTAGATGCTGGCTTAAAATAGGGGCCAAACGGGTGTAACTAATAGGAGGGTAATGATAAGGATCTAAAGGTGAACCTGATTTCACCTCTAACATAGTCTTTTTCACTATCTCAGTAGTTCATTCAGAAAACCCACCCCAATTGGACAAAGTCACAGGGACTATGATTCCTCGATTGGAGGTTGGTTTGCAAAGGCCGAATAGATGGTCTCTAATTTAGCATTAAAAACACAGCAAGTTCCTCACTAAGAGGGTATGCCTTGTTCAACCCTACTGGATGAGCTAGCCCCTTAACTAATTTAAATAGTTCTCTAGATGATCAACTTTTCTCTTTAAGCCTCCTTACTAAATGTTGTCTTTTAGCTTGTGTAAGTTAGTTATGATAGGCTTTAAGCGTGTTTTGGTAGGTCGTCCTACCTATAAAGCCTTAGAGTACTGCGCTCGAGAGACTTACATTTCCTATTTGCTTCTCTTAGCTCATTCAAATACCACAATCCTGGTAACGATTGCCTAGAGGAGGGGATCTCCTTCTAAGGGGCACAGGCATCAATAGCTTTGGTCATAGCATCCACAGGATTAAAAAGTGCTTTCTCTACCAAGCAGCTCTCCCTGGCCATAAGAGTACTAAAATTGTTCATGAAAGTAGTAGGGTATAGTTTACTCCAAGATCTCAGTAAAACAGGAGTTGGCCTGTGCCTGGCTGAAAACCCACTCTGTAGAGAAATGGGAAATGTTATCAAGAAGTGGTCCGACCAGGTGATAGGATCAACTCATTGCATATTCATTGTTTAAATTAGTAAATAATAGATCGAGCGTACGTCATGTCTTGCGAGTGGGACATTTTATCAGCGGAGTTAACTGAAAAATCTGCTTCTTATTCTCCAAATGTGTGCTCCGTGAATCTTACTGATCCTGAAAAAGAAGATTAAAGTCTCTGAAAAGAAGAAAGTGATCAGTCTTCAGCATAAACGGTGATAGCAGCACAGATAGGTTTGCTGCCAAAACAACTGTAACCAGGAGGCCTATAGAGTAGAGCTCCTCAAAATCTGAACATGTTGTTCAGTAAGAGTTTGAAAGTCATTAGCTCACAAACTTCCAACAAAGTCGCTCACCCTGACACACTCAGACAAGTCCCTGTAAAGGATGGCAACACACCCACCTTTATTTCTTACACGTTCACTTTTTAGCACCCTATATCCGATCGGGACCGCCATGGCCAGTTCTGGCATAACTATTATGCCAAGTCTCTGTCATAAATACTAAGTCTGGCTTCAGGCTGTGAAAGGCATTCCATACCTCTATGCAATGTTTAGGAAGTGATCTAGAGTTGAAGTAAAGGCAGCTCATCAGTAGGCCTTCACCATTAAGCTCTCTACAAGATAACAAGGCATCCTCTCCAAAGGGGCGGCCCCTATGTTGTCCCTTTACAAATTAATTTTTTCGTAGACTCTCCAATACCACCCCTGGCCTTGCAAAACTATCTACAGCTGGCACACGAAAAATCTCCACATGCAATCCCTGGGGCCTCTTATAGAAATGAACTATAGTTTGATCATTTGAGGCCAAGGCATGCAAGGCTTCCCATGAATGCATAAGAGGTATCTTAACTGGATCCGAAAGAGGCAGGGGTACTGGCAACGGTTGGAAACAGATAGGCTTGTTAGGTGAGCGAGCTGTGTGGAGGCCCAGTGCCTGCGTTTAAATGTAGAATGTTTGTCTACCAGTTATACCACAGACTCTCCTCCCAGTCTAACCCTGCCCCCAAGATGGTGGACATCTGAAACCAGTTCTAGCATAGACCACCGTGGTATAACACACCACTGGTCTATGCGATGCCACCAAAAAAAACAATAAAAAAATTGCAGCAAAATGTTAAAACAAAAGAGAGCACAAGAAATAACCAACTGGTTAGGAAGTGCACAAGGTCACAAATTGCATAAGATCACAAAGTTAAACAGACTATTAAAAATATTTAAAACACAACTACACAAGCAGCAAACAAACAGCTTGGCAACATAGGGTGCTAGTGAAAATCAGTCTTCCTCAGCCGGACTTAATCCTGGTTTTTCCATTCTTGATGGGAACTCTGTGTGAGCCCTTTCACAGTTCCTTCAGTTGTTAACTAACACTGTATTTGTGGTTGCAATAGCTCTTGCTAGGAGTACCAGCGAGCAACAAGCCCATTGCCACTGTCCTCCTTTCACAACATTTTTAGGTCTCGCCTGTCGATGCGCATGCGCATCGAGCAAGCGAGAGTATTGGGACTTATCCACTCTTTCCCCAACTTGCAAGGAATCGTGGCGATTCCTTGCAGTGCCTGTGACTTTTAAGCTCAATGCGCATGCGCATTGAGCTTAAAAGTGCGTGCACGTCCGTCTTGGTTTACCCGCTCCGCCCCCTCCCCTTCCCGCCGTCTCGCATTTCCCCTGCCGCATCAAAGGCTTTCACGGCCGGCCGGCCATGCTTTCAGTTTCACGACCGGCCGGCCGTGTGAATTACATTCCAAAGCCCGCTCTCCCTGCTCCGCCCCCTGCTCCGGCCGAGACGCATTTCTCCTCTCTCCTCCCCCCTCCTGGGTCAGGTTACCCTGCTTTCTAGTTATCACTTCCAACTGTTCCCGTGTACTCTTTTGCCACATATCGCTGCCTCTGCCCCCCTCTGTTCTCAGCCCTCTCCTTGCCCTGTTTCCATCGTCCCTTCCTGCCCCGTGTTCCACTCCTATGTGCACACATCTACCATCCCAGCATCCTTCTGTTCTTGTATCCCCTCCTTGCACTGTATTTTAATCCCAACTTCCTGTGTTCCACTCGGTGTGCTCATCTGCCCCCTCACCCCCTCTAGTCATCCCTCTTTTTGCCCTGTTTTCATCACCCCATCTTGCCCCCAGTGTTGCACTTTGTGTACTCATCTGCCATTCCTCGCCTCCCTCTGCTTTCATCCTTTTCCTTGCCTGGTGTTTTCATCGCCCCTTTTTGCCCCCTGAGTTCCACTTCTCTGTGCACACATGTGCCACCCTCTCTTCTCGCCCTCTCCTTGTGTTTTCATCACCCCTTACTGTCATGTTTTCCACTGTTTACTCATTTGCCACTAACTGCTGCCCCCTGTCCCCATCTGTTCTCCCCCCACTCATTGTCGATGTTTTCATCACCCTTCTCCTTCTCCTGTGTTTTTATCGCCATTTACTGTCATGTTTTCCACTGTTTTCTCATTTGCCACTAACTGCTGCCCCCTGCACCCCTCTGTTCTCACCCCTTCCTGCCCCCTGTTTCCCACTATGTGCCCTGTCTGCCACTCCTCGCGCCCCCTGCACAGCTCTGTTCTCTCCCTTCTTCTTGCCATGTATTTTCATCACCCCGTCCTGTCCCGTATTCCACTCCGTGTGCCCATCTGCCGTCCTAGTCATCCCTCTTCTTGCCCAGTGTTTTCATCACCCCTCTCTGCCTTTCCCAATACTCTAAACCCTATAGCTGAAACCTCCGACGTCACCACGCGCTTCTAGTTCCTCCCCAAAGCTAGCTTGGTTTCACGGACGCATTCTGTACTAATATTTTTTTTTAAGCGCCTCGCTCCTCACATTGCAATAAACTGTTTGCTGATGAAGTGCTGTGAACGTATTGACGTGTCCGTGTTTTCATGTATGTGCCTAGCATGGCCGCGGTATGTTCCTTTGTGGTCACTGTCCTAATTCCTTAAGTGTTTCCAGCGCATATGGTTTATTATTTTTGGCGATAGTGTGAATTTTGTGACGGGCAGTCCCCTCCATGGTGCTCGTGTTTTGCTGTTAGGTTTCGCAACCTTACCCCCTCACGTGTGTCTGGTTACAGCTGAAATGTCGTCATCGAGTTGGCGGGATGACTGGGCGTGTGAAGTGACCTACAGGTCACTAGGTCGAGTCCCTGCAGGGCCGACACAGCCCTTCATTCTCCCGAAGCCATTTGTTGAGCTCTATTAAATTGGTGTAATAGGTGACGCCTTTTCAGCACAGCGCTTAGGAGTTACAGTCTCTGTGCATATGAGCTGTAAGCTGAAACCTCCGACGTCACCACGCGCTTCTAGTTCCTCCCCAAAGCTAGCTTGGTTTCACGGACGCATTCTGTACTAATATTTTTTTTTAAGCGCCTCGCTCCTCACATTGCAATAAACTGTTTGCTGATGAAGTGCTGTGAACGTATTGACGTGTCCGTGTTTTCATGTATGTGCCTAGCATGGCCGCGGTATGTTCCTTTGTGGTCACTGTCCTAATTCCTTAAGTGTTTCCAGCGCACCCTCACCCACCCTCACTCACCCTCAACCTCACTCACCCTCAACGCCTCACCCTCACTCACCCTCAACACCTCACACTCACTCACCCTCACCCTCTCTCACCCTCTACCCTCACTCACCCTCAATACCTCACCCTCACTCACCCTCACCCTCACCCTCACTCACCCTCACTCTCACCCTCACTCACCCTCACTCTCACCCTCACTCACCCTCACTCTCACTCTCACTCACCCTCACTCTCACCCTCACTCTCACCCTCACTCACCCTCACTCTCACCCTCACTCACCCTCACTCTCACCCTCACTCACCCTCACTCACCCTCACTCTCTCACCCTCAACCCCTCACCCTCACTCACCCTCAACCCCTCACTCACCCTCACTCACCCTCACTCACCCTCACTCACCCTCACCCACCCTCACCCTCACTCACCCTCACTCACCCTCAACCCCTCACCCTCACACAGTGCAATAGGTCTCGGAGCATTTGAGTTAGAGCTTTTAGAAATGTTTATGGCTTTTTTTTTTTTAATTCTTTAGCATTGGCTACAGGAAACAAAAATGCTAAAGATTTACAAAAAAAACCCATAAACAATTCTAAAAGCACTAACTCTAATGCTGCGAGACCTATTGCATTTCCAATGCTTGTTATCCAGGCAAGTTGGTGCTACGAACCAGGGCTGCTTTCCACCCTGAGGTGGTCCCCCATTCTACCTTGACCAATCCATCACTATTCCCACGTTTTACCCTCCCCCTCATCCCACATACAATCGGGAGCATTTGATTTGGCTAGAACCCAGTAGAGCAGTCCATTGCTACCTTGAGGGCACCAAGGAACACAGATTGGATGATCAGCTTCTCATTGGCTACTATGATGCAAAGAAGGAGGAAGGCGGTTCAGAAGAGAATACAATCCTAATGGATACTTCCATGCATTAAGACTTGCTATGCCTCGGCCAAGAAAGAACCACCTGAAGGGATCCGTGCTCATTCCACCAGAGCCCAATCTACCATTTATGCTCTTGTGCGGGAGGTTCCAATTTTGGACATTTGCACAGCAGCAACCTGGGCCTCCCTGCACACATTTGCTTAGCACTGTTGTCTCGACTCCAAACTAAGAAGACATGGTCACTTCGCCAGCTCTTTTTTACAGGACTTCCTTGTGTAATCATCCATCAACCCTCCTCCTAGGTGGGTTATTGCTGTGGAATCTTTCCTACAGGTGAGAAATCTGCAGATTGAAGTATTGATCAGAAAAGAAAGTTACTTGCCTGTGGAAATTATCTTACGGGCGGATACCCTATCTAGCTGCAGATTCCTCACTGACCCACCCACTTCCCCATTTGATAGATAATTTCTACACACAGATTGATAAAATAGCCTTATGCATTCTTTTGACACTGAAAAGTTTTTTCGGTGGTCCTTCTAACCTCCTGCATCGAAGTCTTGGAAAAAACCGAGGGCAACTAATGTATGTATGCCAGGCGGGCCCTACATGGGCTCGGTGGCATAATCTGAAGTCAATCCCAGTGCCAACCGATCCAGCACCCTCTACTGGCGACCTCCGAAGTTCCCAGGTCCAGTCTGACGCCTGGGGTTGTTCTACAGGTCAGAAATCTGGAGGTATCCACCAGAATAGTTATTATCGCAGATAATACATTTTTTCTGCGTGCCAATTCAAGACTTACCCCTAGTTCTGGAAAGAACTACATCTAACTAAATTGTCCAGACCATACGTCGATTCTGCTGTATTCCTCTTACCACTTGATATCTTAAATATGAATTATCACCCTTTTTCACTAGGGATCCCTGCCTCCTTTTAGGTCAACATGAAATGTTTGTACACTAATTAATTCATACTGTGGAAGTGTATTCCTTTGATTCCTGGTGGTTTTGAATTGTGTGTATAGTTGGTAAATGATTGTAATATTAATGTTTGCCATTGATAAATTTCAGCAGTCTTATTGATCCTGTTCCTGAGCACAGATGTTGCTCAGTCATGCACTATTTTTAATGCCTCATGCATGTATACATTCTTATGTTGTAGCCTTATATCTGACAAAGGAGGTGATAAGGAAATATTTTACATTTCTGGAGAGAAACATTCAGTGGTCATGTTGCGGATCAGCAGAGAGCCCTGCATACATCTTTTGGCTCATAGTGGCTCTTGAGTGGCGGGATCCCTACTTTGTACCTTTTATTGGTTTTAATTGTAAAGTCAAGATAGTCGTACTTAAAGTGGAGATGACTGACTTATACCTTAATTCCTTCCATTGGATAGAGAAAGGTATTCTCTTTTTTGCCCCAGTATTGGAACTTTCATAGATTCCCATGCTTTGTATCATTCCCCGTCGTCGGAATGGGAGCCTTGGTAAATAGAAAATACCATAGTAGTAAGCACAAAGTGAAAAAATAGGCCTAGGCCTCATCTCATTTTGTAGCTTATCCACCTCTTTTTGTAAAAGAGACCAAAATTCTGCAGTAGCCAATCAGAGCAGCCTCACCCCATAGAACCTTCCTGAGAGAAGCTCAGAGCCTCAGATTTTCGTAGCCGTTGTGAACAGCTATCCACCAAGACCAGAAGACTGAGCTTTCCCAGGGGAGGTGGGTGGACGCATGGGAATCTATGAAAGTTACCAATACTGGGGAACCAAAGTTACAGGTAAGTAACTTGTTTTCTTGCCCCAGTATTGGAACTTTCATAGATTCCCATGCTTTGTATCAGAGTAACCAGCAGTAAACAGAAAAAGCATATTTTGCCACATATGAACCTGAAAATGTGATACATCTCTGATCAGAAAAGCAGAAACACATTAGGATCATAAAATACGACAAGAACACAGCAATACAAAATATGCGAATAGGAAGGCGGGATAGAAAGGAAAGCTCACCGACTTATTGGAAAAGATTCCTCAGAACTGCTTGGCCCACTGCCGCATCCTCCTTCACAGAAGAATCCAAACAGTAGTGGCGGGTGAAGGTGTGGACACTGCTCCACGTTGCTGCTCTGCAAATGTCCTTGATAGGGACTCCTGCGAATAGAGCCGCAGATGAAGCCATTGATCTGGTAGAGTGAGCACGAACTGCTCGCTGCAGAGGTTTCCCAGCCGCCTGGTGGCAAAATTGTATAGCACTGGAAATCCAACGGGAAATACAAGCTTTAGAAACTGGACATCCTTTGTGTGGAGCACTGAAGGAAACAAAAAGCTGTGAAGATTTTCTGAAATGTTTCGTTCGTTCCAGGTAGAATTTCAGGCATCTGTGAATGTCCAGAGAGTGCAAAGTTCTTTCCGCGGGTGTAGAAGGCTGTGGAAAGAATGGTTTCAAGACTACCGGCTCATTTAGGTGGAATTCCGAAGGTACCTTCGGGATAAACTTAGGATTCGTCCGTAGAATCAGAACATTATTCTTAAACTGGAGAAATGGTTCCTCAATCGTGAAAGCTTGGAGCTCTTCGAGCCGATGTCAAGGCCAAGAGAAGAGCCAGTTTCCAGGAAAGAAACTTAAGGTCAGACTTATGAACAGGCTCAAAAGGGGCTTTCATGAGAGATGACAAAACTAGATTCAAATGCCAGGCCGGTGGTGGCGGCCGGACTGGAGGAAAGACCCTCAATAAACCCTTCAGGAATTGTTTGATAATCCTCGCTGACCATAGGGAAGGACCTGAAGATGAACGTCTGAATCTAGAGATGGCTGCCAGATGGACTTTTACAGAAGATGGAGCCAATCCAGATTTCGCCAGTGAAAGTATGTAAGGCAAGAGTTTGTGCGGATAAGAAGTATATGGGTGTAAACCTTCCTTCCGGCACCAAACACAGAATCTCTTCCATTTAGCACGATAGGTCTTGTTGGTACTAGGGGCTCGAGCCTGAGCCAGAATGTCTCTACATTCCCCTGAGAGATCTAAACCCTGGAACTCTCTGAACTCAGGAGCCACGCTGTCAATCGCAGTGACTTCAAGTCCGGATGTAGAACCTGTCCGTGAGACATTGTTAGCAAAGTTGGAACAGGATGCAGGAGAACTGGCTGGTCCTGGGAGAGGATACCAGCCACTTACTGCTCACCTCCCTATGTCCGTATATGATTTGGGGGAGGCGGCAATGACCATTATACTCATGAGTACCATTAATGGGGTCGATACCAACACGTTCTTTGAGGTAAAGGCAAGCTAGTGTATTTTATTTATGCATTTTTATAAAGCGGTGACTTTACCCGAAGGTGTCGGAGTGCTGTACAAGAGGAACACAATATCAAACACAGCAAGCAAGGAATATACAAAAATAGATAAATATAAACAATTTACAATGACTAACTGACTTCCTGGCGGGGTCTGATAATAAAAGACTTAGTTCTGAAAGTGTCCTTGGAATAGAAGAAATTTGAGGTCCGCTTTGAAGATCCGGACGGAGGTGGTGACACAGAGCGATAGATGAAGCGAGTTCCAGATTCTCACCGCATTACCTGAGAACGATTGAGCCATCAGTTTTTCCTTTTTGAAGCAGAAAGTTTTCAGCATTTCGAGAAGGTCTCAAGCCTCCAGACAATTTCAGTTTATTCGCCAGATAGCGAGGCTTTGTGGGTGATGCAAGCCGTTTTGTAAATAGCTCTTGCCTCGATTGGAAGCCATCGGAGAGAAGACAGGATAGGAATGATGTGGTCACTTCGATGGACACTGAAATGAAACGAGCTGCTGAATGGAGGACGGATTTGATGGGTGAGAGGTGAGATTTGGGAAGGCCAGTCAAAACAGAATTAAAATAATCCAGTCTAGAGAGAACTAGCGATTGGACCAAGATTTTTAGGTCTTTCTCCGGGAAGAACCCACAAATCCCCCACATAAGGTGCAGCTGATAACGTATGTTCTTGGCAATGGAGTTGATGTGTGAGACTAGGTTGAGTCTTTTGTCAAATATGACACCTAGGGATTTAGCGCAGTCGACAATGATGGGTTTACTGTTGAGTAGATTCAGCTGATCCATCCAGGATTGAACAGGAGGCGGGGAGAGGGAGTTAGATAGGAGGAGGAATTCAGTTTTTGAGGGATTGAGAATCGGCACAGTATATTCCATATCCTAGCTAGAGGTTCCATTAACATACCAAAACATATGCTGTGGTTTCTGGGGCAGTTTCCACACATAGTGATCCTAATCGAAAGGTCCTTTTATGCTGCTTCGTTAAAATGGCTGGATTCTGTGGGCTACACCGTACACAGTCTGAGACCAATATAGCTTACTTGACCTAAGATAGAGTAGTTAATTAGCATTTTCAGACAACCTATCTTATTAACTGGGGGTATCTCTCCCTGGCACCCACACATCTTGACACCACACATATCAGTACACAAGCAAAACAAACTGTGCTGATGTTGCTATAATGAGTTTCCTTTTTAGATTGCCTACAAAACATATTCCAATGAAGTTTATCAGCATTCCAGCAAATGAGTAGCACTAAACCATGACAGTGTTCTTTCCAGTAGGGGTGGTGCATCCTTATTAACCCCTTCGCTGCTGATGACGAGCACAGCTCTTCATCAGCCACGGTGGTCGTGTGCGGATGACGAGCTCAGCTCGTCATGTAACACGGCTTTTGGAAAAAAGCCGCACAGCAGAAAAATAACCGCCGCAGCGATGCGGTTAAACAATGCACACAGTGTGGATCCATATTTGCTGACATCGTAGAACATGGAATCCCTCTCTATGCTGTAACTACGTGTTAAGACAAATACATGTTGTTGGGGACATCATGGCTTTGTCCTGGGCAGAGACACTAATAGCCATATGAACTCAGCAGTTGCTGTTTTTGATGCTGCAAAATCAATTGGCATTTGGGTTGGTATTGTAGTATTGAATGCAGAGAAGGCCTTTGACTGGGTCCCATGGGCTTTCCTCTGGTCAGATAAGTCTGGTGTCTGTATGGGTGGCCGATTTTAATCTTGTCGGGTCTCTATATAAGATCCCTTGTGGCGAGGCTAGTCTTGGATGGGTATAGCTCTTCACTATTTAACATCTGTAAGGGCACGCATCGAGGCTGTTCATTATCCCCTTGATAATTGCCATCTATATTAAACCCGATCTAAGGTTACTTATTGCTAATCAACAGATTAGGCTGGTTGTATTTAACAAGATCTAAATCAAAATTAATGCATATGCTGATGACATTGCAATTTATACAACTGATCCTTTATTAGCTATTGGCCAAGCGTCACTTGAGGCTGAGAGGTTGCGAGCTGGTACTGGCTATAAGCCTAATCTACCAAAAACTCATGTGCTCAACTTTAACGTTGGAAGCCCAGTTCCTGGAATTGTTCCAGCTCCTACCTAATTAGGGGGTCAAGATATGTGCTAAAGTTGATCGCATCTTGCAACTGAAAGATGAACCCCTGTTACTGTCAGGATTGCTAAAGCATTTTCTAAAGTGTCTTCCCTTTGGATAAAGGCAGACACATACATTGTAAAAATTTATCAGCTCTTTTCTAGAGATGGCTTTAGCTTTCTTACTTGCCTTGTGCAATGCATAATGCACGAATAAAACTTCAATGTATTCATAGGAGCTCCTCATCCATTGATGTCATTAATATTTTGCTTCCATCTACAACAGCATATAGCTTTGTGCACTGGGACAATTCACTTAAGCAATTGGCTTTTTAGCGTTTTAATGAGTGATAATGAGCAATGATTCCTACGAAGAAGTACACTTTAGTGGTGGACTATCACAATGGCAGCAGTAGAAACAAAATACCCGTAACATCCCCAAATAATCTAGTCACTAGTTAATTTAATTAAAGTAAGTCTGGTGCTACAACAAACTACTCTATCGTGTATGTGAGGAAATTGCTAAAAGCAGTCCTAAATGTGAAAATCCATATCTGTCTGGAGCACACAATGTTACATGGAACCAGTGTATCGCATGTAGTTCAAAAATGGTAATCTTTATGTTCGAGGCATTTGAGCTGCAGATTGTACACCTTAGCATTAGACGCCACCTGGTGTTGGGCTAATGCTAAGGTGTACAACTCTTCAGCTCTACATGCCAAGAACAGATGCATGCTGGTAAGTAGCATTTTCCTTACGTATAGTGTTTAAAGCATAATTTGGACTATAGATCTAACATGCCTACACAGCCCAAAATGTTGAAAATACAGTTAGAAATGCGACACGGTTATTCTGTCAGCAATTAAATATGTTCTATGCATAAGCAGAGTACAACCAGTGCAATGATCTTCTGACATCTTTAGTATGTTTTCAACTAAGTCACAGCTCAGATATTGGTATCATGAAAGACATCTGCACTCGATAAATGTTAGATACAGCCATTGCATATTTTGTCACATGGACTTCTTTAGGGCTATTGGGGAACTCAAGTCGCATTTTTTAAAGTGCACAAAAAACTGGAGACAAGATAACTCCTTTGTATTGAACTATTGAATACTGAGGTATACTGTTCCTATAAACCACTTAAATGAGAAAAAAACGAATCCAGTTGTAATTGTATGTTTAAAAAAAATAAGGCTTTTCTCCAGGTATGTCATGTTTATAGACTGCTCAGTAAGGAATGCTAGTATCCGGATCCTTAATCCAGAGAACATAAGATAGCAGTATCTCATCTTTTGCTATATTTTAACATTTTGGACTTTCTACACACATTTTGTGGTCCATTATGTTTTAAACACTATACTTGAATAAATGTTATCTTATTTCAACTATATGTGATACAAAGTGCTTGAAACAACATTGTGTGCTCCAGACAAATTTGGATTTTCTCTCTTAAGTAGTGGGCCCAGTACTTTACCCATGTTTTTCACTTTTACTTTTTCAGTCATTCTTGTGTGTTTAGAACTTGTATTCAGTTTGAAGTACTTCAAACCAGTAGCACCTTTTCATTGTGCCAGTTAGAATGGTGTGCTGTGATGTGCATTAAAACTAAAAAGAGGAATGCACAAATGAATGTTGTTGAAAGGGGAGTATTGGATAACTAATGGTTCAAATTCAGGCCTTTAAGTATCCTATCTGGTTTGTGGACAATGGCTAGTTCATCTATGGTCTTCTATGTTTGATTCTTTTGGAGTATCTTACATCCAGCAGGGATTGTTTTATGCAGAGTGGGTGATGTGTGGTCTCTTAGCCATGTCTGTCCCAGATAGTAGGTGGTGACCAGATTCTGATATTAGATCCCAGAAGTTAAGACAATTTTGTTAATTGATCTAGCATTCAAGAGGTTTTTGGTGCGAAGCAAGGGTATTTTAAGGCTTCATCTGTGAGTAAAATAGGATTATCAGGTTTTCCTGAAAAGAGGAATAGTTCAGATTGGATTCAAACATGCCTAAGAGTGATCATGCTGGTTGGAATTTGATATCTGCCATGTGGGTTGTCCCATATATTTTTTCTCGACAGTAGACTTTGAGCACCTGCTCTAGGGCCGGCCAGTGCTCTGCTTGGTTGGTTTGTATAAACTGAAAATCACCATAATAACTTTTGTACTGAGCTCACAAATGCCCTTACGTAAGAAGAACCACTCTATCATCCCCTGTTTCTTGTTTCTTAATTTAACAATGATGAAGGCAAGGGAAAACTATCTCGGTATCGCTAATGGTTGAAGCGGTATTTGTTATTTTCAGGCTTGCTTTTGATTTTAACATGTGCAAAATATGTTCATGTCTCTAGTAGGAAGAGGGCCTCTCAATATATTAGTTACAGGGTAGAGCTTTAAAACTGCAAGTATAACTCACTATTATGAGTAACTTCTACTGACGTTAGTTTCTTTTCTTCTGCAGTGTGTACACAGCTACTGGTATCTCGACCAGACGAGGAGAATATAACATGTTACCTGCAGCTGATTGAGAAGTGCCTGACACATGAGGCAAGTGTGCAATATGTTCAGTGAGACAGCATGTTTTTAAAGGCACTGTATTTTCTGCCCTTTTCCTCCACTCTGGCTTATTTTGAGGTATATAGACTGCATTTGGGTCATTGTGTTGGCATTAGTTTTTAGGTCTCGTAGAACCAACGCGCATGCGTTGTTCTTCGAGAGTATTGTAGGCAAAACAAGCTCTTGAAACCAGCGAGGATTGTCCCCAATGCATGTGAGGTAATCAACCGTGACGCTACGCCAGCGCGCGCTTGGCCTCACTTCTCATTCACACCCCATATGGTGTTCCCTCCCACTCGCTCGCACATCAAAGGCTGCTGCTCTCCCGCCAATGCGCTCCCGCCCGCCCCCCCACAGCAATGCCAAGAGCTTGTTTTACTTAGCATGAAAATGTCCTCAATGTATAAAAACACACACAATTTGCGCTGGTAAGCAACGGAAAAGCTGGAACGTTTTCAACCTTCACAAACTGCAACAATTGCGAATTTCGCAACACGGCAAGGGCAAAAAATAAATTACAGATATCTACTTTTAAATCTGTGTGTGGTAAGACTCTTGTAGTAAGGTTGTCTTTGATAAGCCCGTTTCTGTCAGTCTCCTAGACTATCTTTTAACAGAGCCCTCCTTTGCCAACATATGGTAACACTGCCACCAAGTGGGCATCGTGAAATCTCCAATGGGGTCAACCCAGTATCCCTAGGAACCTGGGCAGTTAATCAATATTATAACAATTGGTTCCTTCGGGTGTACCACATTTCTTTTTACTTACTCATAATTGTATGTAGTATATAAGATAAAGATCAGAATCCGACACCAATGTATGTATGTATGTAAATGTATTTATGCACTATTTTATGAATTATAGTCACTCATAAATACCCTTTGTAAATTTCAAGATAGGCTGTACAATAAGTGATAAAAAGCGCAAATTTGTGACATTTAGTGCTCAGTGCTGGTGGCGCAAAGGTGATCAAAGAACTATACAATAATTATATACTAGAAAATATGAACAGTAATTTAACTTGGTCTGCACAATCTCAAATATACCACTGTATACTACATTTGTCAGTTTTAGGTACAGGATATTGATAAGACAGATCCAACTATTCGTCGACGTTTCGACCCTCTACAAGCGCACGTGAGGCGTCAAACACGGGTCTTCATCAGGACTGGGGGGGGGGGGGGCGGCAGCCTTCATGTGAACCCAACCGGGTTCGAGGTGGGGCTTGAACAGCTTGAACTGCGTGCGTCTGTCGGCGGTGCGTGGAGTGCTCCCCCGGCGGTTATTCTTGTTAATGTACTATGCCCACTTTTATCCTAACTGGGTACCGCCGGTTCACTGAACGGAGTTGGGACCACGCTGGGTAGAAAGAGGCTTCTCCTACAGCGTTCGGCATAGTTTTCAAAATACTTCTGGAGTGAAGTGGGACTTTGACCACATAAATCTCTGGTTCTGCAATTCGTTATCTGAACCACGACTGGGTACAAGATTTACTCCAATACCCAGTTAGGATAAAAGTGGGCATTGTACATTAACAAGAATAACCGTCGGGGGAGCGCTCCACGCACCGCCGACAGACGCACGCAGTTCAAGCTGTTCAAGCCCCACCTCGAACCCGGTTGGGTTCACATGAAGGCTGTCCCCCAACCCCAGTCCTGATGAAGACCCGTGTTTGACGCCTCACGTGCGCTTGTAGAGGGTCGAAACGACGAATAGTTGGATCTGTCTTATCAATATCCTGTACCTAAAACTGACAAATGTAGTATACAGTGGTATATTTGAGATTGTGCAGACCAAGTTAAATTACTGTTAGTATTTTCTTGTATATATTTATTGTATAGTTCTTTGATCACCTTTGCGCCGCCAGCACTGAGCACTAAATGTCACAAATTTGCACTTTTTATCACTTATTGTACAACCTATCTTGAAATTTACAAAGAGTATTTATGAGTGACTATAATTCATAAAATAGTGCATAAATACATGATTGGTGTCGGATTCTGATCTTTATCTTATATACTACATACAATTATGAGTAAGTAAAAAGAAATGTGGTACACCCGAAGGAACCAATTGTTATAATATTGACCAAGTAGGCATCAGCAGAACCGGTGCAAAAACATGTGCACAGTCAAACCAACGGCACTGTTATGGAAAAGCCAATAGAGAGTGCACTGTACCCAGACGGAAACAGGTAAGAGAGAATCTATGGTGAGTGGAACAGTTCCAGGTTAGATATGAGTCCAATACCATCGTGGAGAATGAGATTGTGTACTGCACAACTGTCAGCAGAGATTCCTTCTGAGCTACCCTTAAGTTGCATCTATAATCAGAAAAAAGGTTTCAAATATTTTATTTTGAGCTTACAGTAGTAGAATCCAGGGTACTAAAATATTCTTGTACTCCCATGTTAATAAAAAATTGTTACACATAATGTAACCATGGAATTTTAACGAATGACTGTTGCAGGTTTTTAAAATATTTACATACACTTGAAATTAATTTTGGATTACTTTTGTACTCAGTGTGAAATGCCTAGATATACACTGGGACATTGCCTGGATAAAAGGTAGGTAAAACAGTTTTTATCAAAAGTTTCTATATATTTCCATGCAAACACCCTCAACACAGTCAATGCAATCCTATGGAGAATAATGAGGTTATCGGTTTGCAGGTAAATAAATGGTCTTGCAGGATGAGTTTCTGGGGTTCGAATAAGGGTTCCCCAGGGCCAAGGATGCACTCAAAAAGCACCCTGAGCGACACTAGGGCGGCCGGGTGCAGAGTGCAAGGTTGTGGGAGCAAAGCTCCTGATGCTGGGCTCAGGGCAAAGGGGTATCAGAGTTGGCACCCAAAGTACACCCGCAGCGGCGCAGGGGTGGTTTGGGTGCAGGGTGCTGTTTGGGCGTTGGGTGCCCTGTTTTCAATAGGTATTCTCCAGTTGCAACAAAGACTGCAGACTCTGGGACGAAGATCTTCTGGTGGCGACCACCGGTTGGAGAGGTAAGTTGGGATTCCTGGGGATGCTGGGACACCTTCCGTTGATATGAGCTGCACTGTTTCCCTTGAGATCAGTATCCCTCCTGGGCACTCTAGAGAATGTTTCTTTGATTTTTTTCAAATAATTTCAATAAAATTGTCTTTTGTAGTTGATATTGTTCTCTTTATTTTTATAGTAAGTTCATTACATTATTTTCATCATAATGTTCAGGCAAATGGCCCTGTGGCCCAATGCATTTCGGGCATCGCCCTTCCTCAGGGGCTGTGTAGTTCCTAAAAGTAATCGAGTACAATTTCAAACTCATGTGTAATACATATTTTGCACATATCTACTTCACTTCATATCTTGCTTTTGTGTTCATGCATAAAGGTAAGTACAGGAGATTCCAGAGTGTTACGTTCAGTTTTTTCACGTGTACATTAGAAGATAAAACAAAAAGTTACAATCAGTGAAACGAAACTGCATTTACTTTGTCATGCGGTAAAAACATGATTAATCCTATCGATGTGGATCAAGGGTGTTAAGTCTGGTTGTTCGTGTGTGAATTAGTGTGGTAAATAAAGCAAGAATTGCAATAATTGGAGCCAGATTACACATTGGTGTAGCATGCGGTGAAAAATATATGTGACCGTTAGGCCACCTAAGACCGTGGGACGTCTGGTGCAGGGTTGTCTTTAGGAGTCGGGTTTTCTAACCAACTCCGGTCGCGATTGAGGGGGTCCTCCAGAAAGAGGCTGCAGGCTTCGCTTGGAGAGTCAAGGCAGGTCAGAGATCACCAACCTCAGATCAGGATTGCTGGGGAGACCTCCTTGTGGTGTGGAACACTCTAACTCGGGCCATAGGCGTGGGTTGCAGAGTGGTGCAAACTCACAGATTTGGCCGGAGCTAGAGTCTGATTCTTGAACAAGTCCGGTGCTCATGGGAGACAAAGTCTTTGTAGGGAAGGCAAGGCAGGTCTTTCTGGGTTCTGGGGGGCTGCTGGCTGCAGGACACGCCGGGATTTCCCTGGAGCAGGTAGAGGTCGGGATAGGCTGGTAGGGCTGGAGCCAAAGCAGTTTGTATCCTCCTCATTCTTTCAGCACAGCTCTTCAGGCCTTCTTGCTTGACTGAGGAGGCAAGATTCGGGGTTGCCCCTAAATACTCCATTTAGGAGCGTTTCAGGTAGGTACAGGAAGTGTGGCTCAGTGGTTAGAGGCGGCAGACCCGGAAGCTGGGATCGACCGTGGACCAGGGTTCGATTCCCCGCCTCAGGGGGTCTCGGGCTCAAAAATTCCACGGCCTCGATAATTCTCGCTCCGGTGCCTACTCGACTCACGGGGTCTCACTCTGCAACTCTGGGTAATAGCTTGCTTAATCTCCACTACGGCCCCTCGCGGCGGGATGCCTGGCTTTCACCCTGTGGACACCCTGCCGGGGCCTCTCACAGGGGAATACCAGGACGGGTTCCCTAAGCAAGCGCCAGGATGCCCTTTGGGTGACAGGTTGCCCTATATAAGTACACCTACATTTACATTTTACATTTACAGGTTGGGACAAATTGGTCCCTCCCTTGCGGTGGGTACACCCCCCTATTATGCCACACTCCAGTTGGAGGGAGGCATAGACTCCCTCTGATTATTTGTGCTTCGCCTCGCCTGCCCCCCTGAGGGGTGAGGTAGGCAAAGGTGGGCACAGCTCTCCTCCTATTTTGGTTTTCCTGCTGATTCTCCCTCCTAAAGAGGGGTTAGAACCGTTGGGCCCCAGTTGCTGGGAGCAGCAAATGGCTGGGTCAGTTCACAAAGGTGGCAAACATTTGAAGATTCCCCTTTATGGACCCTGCCTATCCTGGGGGAGGAGGCTTGGCACCTCTACCCAGGATGTGAGTTGTTTCAGGACCCCGAGAGCGAGAGGCTCTCGACCCAGGGGTCCAGAAACATGTCTGGGGTGGCAGCTGGCGAGCAGCTAGTGAGTCAGGATACCAGTTAGGTAGTTTTTCAGGGGGCATCTCTTAAGATTCCCTCTGAGTGCATTTGGCATAAAATCCCACACTGGCATCAGTATGGGTTTAATGTGCTGAGAAGTTTGATATCAAACTTCTCATAAATCAGTAAACCCGTTATGGTGCTGTGTAGTTCATAATGACAAACTCCAGACCAAATTCTCTTTTTGGCTTTACTGCACTTACAATGTCTTGAGACTGGACGTAGACCGTGTGTTTGTGTTGTAATTTTTTACTAACATTTCCTATAAGTTCATTACAATACCAATAATGCTATCTAACATTTCTTAATAGATAAATAAGAATATTAAAATAAGAGGGGAAAACCTATATAATAAATGTTATTTGCTAATAAATTATATACAAAGAAAGATAAATAAGTGAATAAATAATTGAATAATTCAGGTTGAACATTTAGATAATTGAGGAAAATAGAAGAAAGAATAGGTGCAAAGTGTTAAAGTACAAATCCCAATACAACTTAAATGCATGAATTAAACCATTATATCTGTAGTTAAATAACAATATAGTAATGTAATAAATCCCTCCATTATTCTTAACTTAGTTCATTGAAGTGATATAATAATACCAAGTTCTGTAGTAGGGGATCTCTGTGTATAGTCATAATAGTCCCGCCCATGTGCGTGGACCCCGGCAATCAAAAATAATCTCTTAAGTTGTCAAATCATGCAGTAACTGCAAAGACACTTAAGAGATAATTTAAAAATAAATAATGCAGCCTATATCCACAGGCTACACTGTCCGGTACTTCAACTAGAAATTCCACCAAACAAAACCATACACAACACAGCCTGCCCAGTTTCCTCCATTGGGAAACCTGCCTCTACCAGTAAAAGACTCAGGAATGATAGAGAGAAAGGCATGGACAGACAAGCCCCATAGGCTGCCATTATGTGGCTTAAATAGGATACTGTGCCTTTAAGAGAACTCTCCAGAACTTTCTCCCAGTGTCCCAGAATGCACATCAGGTCCCTTTTACTTTCAGTTCTTTTTTCCAGCTCCTGCTAACAGGACCCTGGCATTGAGCTCTCCCCTTTTCAAGGGTTTATATTGGATTTAAGTTCACTTTTTGATAAAAAAAAGTGTTTGCAATTTATATTCTTGGTGTTTCCCTTCTCTCCTGTGTGTTTGTTCAGGCTTTTTATGGCCTAAAATGCCTTCTCTTTTCGACAAATGTCCAGCATGTGGAAGGAAGAAGGCCAAGACTGATCCACACGATGTCTGCATTATTTGTCTCCCTGAAGCACATGTCCCTGAAGACTGTGACATCTGCCAGAACCTCTCTGCAAGGACCCTGAGGGAAAGGCTGAAGATTAGGCTTCAATGCCTAGAAGAGAGACGACTGCAGGCTGCAGGTGGGTCTGGGCAGGCTGGGAAGGCTCCCTCTGCCTCTGCTGAGGTCTCTGGGGGGCTCCCCAGAGGCAGGAAGACCAGCGAACGGTCCCGGTCTCCGTCGATTGCATCGACAACATCGAGAGGGATGACGACGGTGTGTTCCCCATCTACCCGGGGCTCCGGGTCGAGACGGCGTGAAGATTCGACGTCGAAGAGCCTGGTGAGGCCTCCGTCGAAACCACTGTCTACGGAGTCTTCGTCGTCGACGTCAACGTCTATCTATCGGCGTCGAAGGAGAAAACACAGGCGTCGGCGCTCGTCGTCGAGGCGATACCGCCGGTCGACGTCGAGAAGACGGTCGGCGTCGAGGGGGATCCTCGGTATCAAGGACCTCGAAAGCGGACGGCGTCGAGGAGGAGTCGACGCTAGTAGTCGAGAGTGGAACGATTGACGTCGCAGAGGCGGCGTTTGGCATCGAGGAAGAAGAGGTCGACGTCACGAAGGCGACGTTCGACGCCGGAGTCGCGGATTCGACATTCGACACCGGAACAACGACGTTCGGAGTCGAGAAGAAAGAGGTCGGCGTCGAGTCATTCTCACTCCCCGAAGCGGCGCAGAAGGAGTTCTGGCACCAGAGGTCACGCTGAGTCTGGTGGAGGGCGCCGGAGACTGCGATCACCTGCTGAAGGGGCTGGTTCGCTGTCCCCTCCTCCGAAGAAGTCACCGAGCTCGGTGTACTCGGTGGTATATACACCACCTCGGCCGAAGACGCCGCCTCCCCCTGTACCTAAGGAGGATCCTCCAGTCAACCCTCCTCTCCCACCACTTCCTCCCTCAGGAGAGCCACCACCACCGCTCCCGCCGCATGGGCCTGCCCTTACGCCGGAGATACCTCCTGTTCCTCCACCAAGATCAGTGTCACTACCTCCTCTTCCTACACCACCTAAGGGGACTCCTAGACCAAGACCCCAGGATAGGCCATGGAAGACGCATCCACAGAAACCTGCGCAGCGGCCACGGACCGGGAGGTCGCTCTCTCGCTCCAGAAGGAGGGAGCGATCACGCAACAGGTCATCCGCGCGGTCGAGACGCCGCCGTAGGCGGCACAGGTCTCGCTCTCGCTCCTCAGGGACCAGGGACTACTCTCCCACTTTGTCGGGATCGCCGGACACTAGGGTGTCGCCAGTTGATGATCTGGTGGCGTTTCATGATGTCCTATTAAGAGGCACAGCCAAATTGGGCATCTCCTTGATGGTGCCCACGCCCAAGACATGGGTAATTTTGGAGACACTGCACCAGAAACACCTGTCTCGTCCTCTACTGCCTCTGGTGCCGGGCCTGGAGGAACCGGCCATGGACCTTTTTCTCACCCCGGCGGTGATTAAGGCGGCCCCCTCGAGATTACAGAAAAAATACCGGGCCCCTGTTTCGGATCCGGCTTTTCTGAGAGTGGAACCTCCTCCGTATTCTGTGATAGTGACGGCGGCCCGCAAACAGCATGCTGCCACCCCGTCATCCACAGTCTCCCCAGACAAAGAGTCTAGATGGATGGATTCAGCTGGAAGGAAAGTGTGTGGAACATCGGCGACCCCTATGAAGGCTGCGAGTGCCACGGCTTTGTTGGGACACTACGACTGTGCCCTCTGGGGCTCCCTCCAGCAGTTTGCGGAACACTTACCTCGGGAGAAGAGGGAAGATTTCCAGGAAGTGTTAAATGAAGGGATGCTGGTAGCGAATCAGATTATCAGCGCTGCATCAGATTCGTCCCTCTTGGCGGCGCATGGCTTTTGCCATGGGATTAACCAACGACGACATGCCTGGCTCCGCCTTACGTCACTGAAACCTGACGCACAGCAAAGGGTTGCCAATCTCCCATTCTCTGGGGAAACCCTATTTGGGAAACATGCGGATGATGAAATGGCCCGCATGAAGGCGGAGCCGAAACACTCACGGCTGTGGGTCTAGAAAAGCCCAAAGAGACGAAGAAATCGTACTGCACGTTCCAACAGCGGTTCGGTGGACAGGGCAGAGGACGTGGTCAAGCTTCGGGACAGTCACAGCAACAACAGCAGTTCCGTAAGCCATTCCAGAAACGCCCGAAGGGCAGAGGCGGCCAACAGTCGGCACCAGCAACCAAAGGCCTGGCCGGGTCTAGGCCCTGAGCGCTTACTTCCCCCGGATCTGTTACCCACTCAGGTAGGGGGAAGCATCCAATTTTTTCTGGCAGAGTGGAGACAAATTACTCAAGACAAGTGGGTGCTGAATATTGTTTGCAATGGATACAGTCTTCGGTTCACCAGCCCGCCTCCAGCAATTCCATCGGTCAGCTCGCAGTTCCAGCTGCGCGAGCTCCAGGCGGAGGCAGATATCCTGTTAAGGAAAAGGGCGATAGAAGACGTACCTCTGTCTCAGAGAGGAAGAGGTCTGTACTCCCGGTTCTTCCTGGTTCGCAAAAAGGGCAAGAACGAGTTCAGGCCCATTCTGGACTTGCGACAGGCAAACAAATGGATTCGCAGAGAGAAGTTTCTCATGCTGTTGCATAAGATTTATCCTCAGTTGCAACAGGGAGACTGGCTATGTTCTATAGACCTACAGGATGCGTACTTCCATGTGCCCATTGCACACAAACACAGGAAGTTCCTGCGTTTCCAAGTCGGCGCCAATCATTATCAATACACGGTACTCACATTCAGACTAAAGTCTGCGCCGAGAACGTTCTCGAAGTGCATGGCGGTGGTAGCAGCACACCTGAGGAAGATCAAGGTGTTTGTCTACCCGTACCTGGACGATTGGTTGATCAAGGCCTCCTCCTTCTCGGAAGCTCGAGCACACTTCCAGAAGACGTGCGTTCTCTTGAACAAGCTGGGGTTGCACATCAACATGTCCAAGTCTGTCCCGACTCCGGTCCAATGCATACAGTACTTGGGAGCCTCCATCAATACGCTGTCAGCAAGCGTGTCTCCTTCGGAGGAGCGACGATTGTCACTCCTTCGGAAGGCTCAGGCTCTTATGATCACTCCATCTATAACAGTGAGGACGGTGTCTTCTCTACTGGGATCGATGGCCTCTTGTATCTTCCTGACGCCACACGCACGACTGCACATGAGACCGCTGCAGGAGTGCACATGAGACCGCTGCAGAAGTGCTTGTAGGACCAGTGGGATCAGAGGAAAGGATCTTGGGACGACAAGATGCGACTGTCTCTGCATGCTCTTCAGTCACTGAAGTGGTGGTGTTCAGAGGAGAATCTCCTCAGAGGGGTTCCCTTCCACAAGGACATTCCCAGACAGACTGTCGTGACGGATGCTTCTCTCCACGGGTAGGGGACGCTCTCCGGAAACCTACAAATTCATGGAACGTGGTCCCCGATGGAGGCCACGTATCACATCAATTTCCTGGAACTCAGAGCTGTAAACTTAGCACTGAAGGCCTTTCTTCCGTCCTTTCAGACCAATTCTCTGCTTGTACAGACGGACAATACGACCACGATGTATTACCTCAACAAGCAGGGGGGTTCGAGATCACGCACTCTGTCACAGGAGGCGCAGGCGATCTGGCACTGGCTTCTGGCCAGAGGACTGATGATAACGGCTACCCATCTGCCAGGTGTGCAGAATGTTCAGGCGGACGCACTGAGCAGACTGATTCAGGAAAACCACGAATGGGTCATAAACGACGAAGTACTAGGAGAAGTCTTCGCAAGTTGGGGGACTCCAGACGTCGATCTGCTTGCCACCGCCGAAAACAGCAAATGCCGAGACTTCGCCTCCAGGTACTACCAGCAGGGGACGCTGGGAAATGTGTTATGGATCAACTGGTCGAACAGCTTTCTGTACGCTTTTCCACCCATTCACCTGATTCCGGCGGTACTCATCAAGTTGGCCCGGTCCAGGGCTCGGATGATGCTCATTGCTCCGGAATGGCCCAGACAGTGGTGGTTCACGGACCTGTTTCACCGGTCTCTCCTTCCTCACATACGGCTGCCATGCAGGCCGGACCTTCTCACGAAGTTCGGGGGGCGGATGTAGCACCCCAACCTCTCGTCTTTGAGTTTGGCGGCATGGCTCCTGAGATAGTGCAATTTGGCCATTTGAATCTGCCCGAAGATTGTATGGACATACTGAAGGAGTCTAAGAGACCTTCCACTCTGACCTCCTATGCTTACAAGTGGAAGAGGTTCTGTATCTGGTGCCAGTCCAAGAACTATGACCCGACGACGTGCAAGGAAGACGTCATCCTTCCTTATCTTCTACATTTGGCGCAGGCTGAACTTAATGTTCATTCCATTAAGGTTCATCTTGCTGCATTGACTGCCTACAGGAAATGCCCTTCACAGACTTCCTTCTTCCAGATCTCTGTGATCAAAGACTTTTTGGAAGGCTTGAAGAAAGTGTTCCCTCCTGTCAGGCTTCCTTCGCCTTCATGGGAATTGAATGTGGTGCTGATTGATGAAAGAGCCTTTTGAACCTATTCATAAGGCTTCGTTGCAGCACCTGTCCTGGAAGGTGGCGTTCCTCGTGGCCATCAGGGCCGCAGGATGAGGGAAATTCAGGCGTTGTGTTGCCAAGAACCTTCTACTGTATTTCATGCTGCTAAGGTTGTTATGCATACTCACCCTAAATTTCTTCCCAAGGTTATTTCTGATTTTCATGTCAACCAGACCATAACGTTGCCTACGTTTTTTCAGAATCCTTCATCTCCAGCGGAAAGGTCTCTCCATTCCCTGGATGTTAGGAGGGTGTTGAAATTTTATCTGGATAAAACCAAAGATATTCGCAGGTCAGACCAATTATTTGTGAATTATGGATCGGTCAGGACGGGTCTTGCTACCTCTAAGCAGTCCATCTCTAGGTGGATTGTGTCCTGCATACAGTTGTTACCAAAAAGCTAATAAGACCTTAGAGGGGAAACCTAAGGCTCACTCCACCAGGGGAAAAGCTGCCACAACAGCTTTACTCCGTAATGTTCCGATTGCAGAGATCTGCAAGGCGGCCACTTGGAAGTCGGTTCATACCTTCGCTAAGCATTACTGTCTGGACACTGATGCCAGGGCAGATGCTCAGGTTGGGCAGGCTTCGCTGCGGAATTTGTTCGCACAATAGTGGCGTTGATTTTCTTCTCTCCACCGCCGCCATGGTGTGGGGATGGGCTTGCCATTCTATTCACTAGATTATGACTACACACAGAGATCCCCTACTACAGTAGGAGTAGTTTCTGTCCTGTAACTCCAGTTCTGTAGTAGGGGTATCTCTGTTATAGTCATAAGCGCCCGCCCTCCTCCCCGGTGGAGAAAGATATTCATGTAAGGAATTCTACAGGTCTGGCGTGCTACGCCTTCAAAAAGAACTGAAAGTAAAAGGGACCTGCTGTGCATTCTGGGATACTGGGAGAAAGTTCTGGAGAGTTCTCTTAAAGGCACAGTATCCTATTTAAGCCACATAATGGCAGCCTATGGGGCTTGTCTGTCCATGCCTTTCTCTCTATCATTCCAGAGTCTTTAACTGGTAGAGGCAAGTTTCCCTATGGAGGAAACTGGGCAGGCTGTGTTGTGTGTGGTTTTGTTTGGTGGAATTTCTAGTTGAAGTACTGGATAGTGTAGCCTGTGGATATAGGCTGCATTATTTGTCTTTAAATTCTCTCAAGTGTCTTAGCAGTTCCTGCATGATTTGACAATTTAAGAGATTATTTTTGATTGCCCGGGTCCACGCACATGGGCGGGACTATTCACTAGATTATGACTATAACAGAGATACCCCTACTACAGAACTGGAGTTACAGGACAGAAACTACTCCTTACTCAGAAATGCAGAACGAATAAATGAGTAAAATATCATATATGGAGGAATAAAGCATATCGCTACTAAGCTAAGGTCCCCCCTGTTTCTTAAAGGTCCAAGAGGAGGGGAAGAGAAAAAATGCAAAATATACAAAACCTCTTACCAGACCTATCGAATGTATCAGTTGGATGTAACTCTACTGCAAATTTCCAAATAAGATTTCAAGAGAACATGCCTTCCATTTGAATTATCTTTTATTATTCAAAGTACCTTATTCTTCATTTTTCTTTTTTCTCATTTGTCTTTTTTTTGGTCTTTTTTTATAAAAACATTAGTTTACAAATCATTACAAAAACATGTGAAAAGAGTGGAAAAGACTTCAAATACTAACACAATTCCTTCAATTGTTGTTCCAATGACCCCCATAAGACAATTATAAAAAACTCAAGTGATATCAACATCATACTGTCATTCAAACCTTCTCACCATTCATTCTTAACAAACATACACACTCTCATACTGTGCAAATGTAATACTATAGAGCACCAACATCTGAGAAAAAAAACGATTACAACAGTATCGTTTGTTAAATATTTTCACAGGACATCAGTCCATTATTTCACTTTTGTAGTTAATCTTTGATCTTGACATCATCTTTAGATGGAGTTGTCAGATGTTGGTAGTTGACCTACGCACGTTTCAGTGAAAGCTAGATGTTATCACCTTCATCAGGGCCGAAAAAAACATAAAATTCCACATAAAATTAGGGGTTCTTCATATCTGCAATAATACAATAAGTACATACATTCCTGTGCTGTATCTATAACAAAAATATTATAGTTTCACTTTTAGTCTTATCTTTGTGTGCTATAGAATGAGTTGTGACAACTAAACAGACTACAAGATTCCATATCTTAGTCTTAGACTTCATAGAACTAGGAGAGTGGAAAAAATAAGAGAAACAGAATTCCTAAGGTTTAGGTAAAAATCCAGTAAATGACACAGAGTGCAAATAGATTAGTAAGTGCTCAGTTGCCAACTAACACCAAGGCTAAATATAGTTAGTTGATATAACCTACATGTCTTCCGAGAGATGGCACTTATATCTCTAGTTCTGAATGTCGCTGTGTAAGATCTTTGCAATAACTGTTAAGAAAGACACAGACCTCATATATAATAACATCTGTAGATAATTAAATGTATTAGACACAGAAGTGTATCTTAGAGGAGCCTACTTACAGCTAACTCAAAAAGATGATAGGTCTCTTCATTGATATCACAGTGATTCGTACGGGATGTAAAATCATCTTTCAATCCATAGGGTCCTAATAAGATATTGCTTTTATAATCCCAATTAGTCGTGAATGGGAAACAATTGTTTGATTAAAAATCAATTGACAACAAACTTCCTGGTTCTCAAAAAACCTCAATGTTCTAGATCTTTCTTACCTATTTGAGAACTCCATCTAATGTTTTTGCAGTTCCTATATTATACAACTTCTTGTCAGTTGAGATATATGATAAGATCAACTTGTTGCAGACTACCTGTCCATTGGAACGTACGAAAACATGTGTTACTTAGAAGTACTACCAAATCCTTAAAAAACCAAAAAGGAAGGTGCTCTCAAATGAAGTCAGTAGAAAAAAGTATGTATAAATAACTTCTTCTTTATTCAGAATATTATTTTCTGTAAGCAAGGGCACAGCCAACGCGTTTCGTTCCCTTTGTGCCTTGGGAACTACGTCAGGGCTGTAAAAATTACACACATGATATATATATATATATATATACACACACACACATACATACATAAATATACAGAAGTGAAAAAACAAACAAGCAAAATTAATATATTCATTACATACAAACCAAAAAAGTCACAAAACAAAACATTACACAAATGAGTAAATCTAAAAATCACAAGATAAAGAGTCATGGTAAATACACTTATCTATAAAATCATGCCGAATATCCCTGAGATGAAACTACAGGATATTTCAGATGAAAACAACATTAAAATGGTGAGAATACAGAAAAGAAAATAGTCTGCATTAAGTCTGATAACAGATTTGATACATCTAAATCAGTATTCCTTAAAAAAAGTGAAGGAGAAGAAAAGCGAAAAAAAACATGAAGTAAAAAGAAGGAAGAAGAAAAGAGTGCATTATGGAAAAGAAGTGTTTCACCAGTAAAGTAAGTATTTAGATGCCAAGTGAAAAAGATACCAGAAGGAAAAAAACTGAAATTTGAAAGACCGAAACTCAAGGTTTAAAAGGACGAATAAGCAACCTCTAGAGAGGAAAAAACCCATAATATGGCACACTAGGGCTTACCGAAATAATGTTATCACGAAACGGCGATCATCATAAGCAGATAGAAGTGCATGAACCGGATTGAGAACGTTCTAGGTTAACCAATTGTGGCATCCAAGGGAAAGCAAAAGGTGAAATTAACAGAAGTATTTAATTATGAACAAATAATCATGCGATAATATGAAAGAAGTTCAATAAAATCAATTACGATGACCAAAGTCCAAAATTTGGATCTAATATTGATCAATGGACATCGTGCCCCAATATAAAGGCTTTCTTGTAATAATACATTGCACAATAGTTTATATCAGGAGTTTGCCTAGACATCAATAAGAGATCTTAAATATCATAGTCTCATATATACCTTGACTTAAGTTATAGCGGCCCCTTGTTGAGTATACTACAGGCTCCACTCAGTAAAGTAGTCGCTTGCAGTCCGAGTACTATAGAGGAAGTAAAAAGACAAGTAACAGCTAGAAAGTGAGGTATACAAGAGTACCCACAAAAGACACAAAATACCAAGCTGATCAATAATGTCCAATATTCTTCAGTATTGGCCAAATAGGAGACCAGATAGAAAATACTGGATAATCCCCAGCTAAGGATTTTGCGAGCTATTGTCAACTGAATCGGTCTTATTGTGACTTATAAAGCCATGAGTCCCACACTGTTATCCTAAGAGCCAAGTCTTACCTATTCAAGTCCTCAAGGTAAAAAAGTAGGAAAATGGATAGAAATGGGCCAATAGGCCTCCCCCCAAGTATCTACAATCAGAGAGGAAGGGGAATATCAAGCGCATTAATGTTCACAGTTCTGCTAGCAGTAACATCACACTATAATTCTTCATAATGCACCATTGGATATATGAGGCATATAGATTGCCAACGTGCACTATACCAAAGAGAACTACATAAAAATCTCGTATAAATGTTATGCGACATAAGCATAATAACTGTTGTGCTCCTTTCTGTTTAAAAAATATACCTAATAATGATTTATTGTGCATTTATACAAGGAATTTTCAAAATGTTTACACGTACCTCGCTTTAATACGGCGATAGTGTGACTAGTAACAACCAATCTGTATCCCCGGTATGGAGAATGTTGTAGGTCAAATTACGACCAGGACCGAACATAAGCAGAAAGTGCTGCACCGAAGTAAGCAATGTAGTGAGGATCGTCGTTCATTCCTGAAAAAGACCTCACGGCGAAATTAAGAAGGGCCTGGTAGTCATCCCGAGAGCTAAGGCCACCCCGCCCCCCCTTTGGAGAAATTATATTCGTACCTGTGATAAGGTGTCGGCTTCAAGAATCACCGTCAGGAAAGGCGTCCAGCAACTGATTTTGGGCGCCATTGTTTTTATACAGATACCGGAAAGATGCCTGAGTCGTACGTCAGTACACAGCCCGCCCACCGGGCCCCTATGAAGTGACCCGGGTCTGCCTGGCTTCAACTGGAAGCAGACGCCATTGTATAGAAACTGATTCAGTAGTTAACATCGGATGCACCATAATCGTAGGTGCTTTTGTACCTAAAATGCCCACTCAGCCTTAATATTATATCTCAATATGCCGCACGCCATGTCATGTAAAACAATCTCCGCTCGTAATGGGAAACAGTATACCAGTTACTCGTCACTCAGTACGTGGCCCGCCCACCTGTCACCTATCATGTGACCCGAGTATACCTGGCTTCGACGGCAAGTAGACGCCGTTGCTAAGAGGTAAATAGTAACGAGAAAACCCCGGTTGCACCGAAATCATAGGTGCCTTTGTGCCTAATAAGTCCACAAAGTACTAATATTATATCAAAATATACCGTACGCCATGTCATGTGAAACAATAGCAACTCGTAGCAGGAGGCAGTACACAGTCAAACATCATGTGACTAGTGGGTGCCTAGCCTCGGGGAAGAAAATGGACGCCATTGTTCAGGGATAAATGAGAAATTAAAAAGTGAAGGAAAGGGAAGAAGACAAGGAAAGATCACACAGCTATTATATATCTTTTCAACCCAAATATGAAAACTTTTTCGCTTAAGCTGGTTCAACAAGCCTCCATATCTATCCTTAAATGAATAAATTGTAACCTGATAGAGGAAGACAATATGCCTATATCCGTATACCAGAAATTCCACATGCCAGTACAGAGCGTCAAAAATATTTAGACAATAAAAACAGTGACACTGCAGTTAGCAGTGTATTCAAACCACAAATTGTAACAATTAAGAATAAGAAATAAAAATGGGAATTGTGTTGGAATAAATACAGAGTACCCTCAGAGGTAAGCACAATCGGGTTATAACATATGGATTCTTATGCAGATAAACTTGAGTGTTTTTTAGTATATGGTTGGCAGGATTAGCAAAGAAAGTAATGGAGCTCCCTATCAGTGTTATGTCCCATCTGGGTTGCCTTTAAGCGGCAATTCCATTTTGCTTCCCTTTGTCTAAGTGCTAATTCTTGATCGCCACCCCGAGTATCCTGTGGGATGTGATCAATGCCATGGAACCAAAAGGTTAAATCATTAGGATGGATATCATTGTAATGTGCACTAACTGGATATTGGATGTCCTTGTTGATGATCGCTCTGCAGTGTTCCTGGATCCTAGCCTTCAGTGGGCGGACTGTGCTGCCCACATAAATGATGTTGCATTTACAACCCAAAAATGGGCGTCCGGGAAATTTCCCAGGAACCTCGTGCACTGCGTCTATCACTCGAATGAGTGTAAACCTTAATTAAACATGCAATGAAACAGTATTTTTACGAAAACATGAGCATAATTAGACAACAGTAAACAATCTATTAAACATTCAATGAGATATGACAGGCGTCGACATCATAGATTGGTTGCTCAATAGATATTTATTGAGTGTTCTTCTCTTAATTTGTTGAATATTCACAAAGTCAAACGCGAAGAAAACAAGTTCAATTATACATCCCAATGCATTTCGGGCTAAGGGGAAATTTCCCGGGCGCCCATTTTTGCTTTAAGCCCAAAGGGTCCAGCAGAACCGTTTCACCTCTTGCACGCTTGGTACAATAATATTGTAGAAGTGAGTTCACGAATCCAACTTGTTAAAACTGATTACCGAGTGCACACGCTGCTGCGCCACCCAAGTGTTACAGTTGACAAATTCATTAATATTGTACGTTTTGGTGGAATTAAATGCAAATTCAAAAGTCTTGTTACGGCCACGAGATAGCTAGTTTACTGGCCGACTTATTTTTTAAAACCTCTTGAGGACAGATCAGTTTACCGTTTGTACTAATACAACATATGTTGTATTAATGGGACCAATGAGTATAATTTAATAAGATCTCAAGTCTCAGAATATCGAAAGTTCGTTGGTAGCATACCAGGCATTTTTTGTAAGAAAGCCAGGGTAGTTCCTCTTAAATGCTACAGTTTGCTTACCGTGATGAAATGAATCTATCTGGTACTCTGAACGCACAGACACATAATGCTGGTTCACTCAGAATAGGAGACAATGCTACTCCCATGCAAAACATGAGTTATCTTATAGCGTGATATAATCCTTACTTTGTGTTTATGGATATACCACCCCAGTATGTTAAATAGTTTTGCAATAAAGCACTGGCATATGAAGATAAGTTTTGTATGCGGAGATACACAACAATTAGCATTGTTAGGTGTCCCTTTTTTTATCTATGAGCAAGGATTTGGTAGTACTTCTAAGTAACACATGTTTTCTTATGTTCTAATGGACAGGTAGTCTGCAACAAGTTGATCTTATCATATATCTCAACTGACAAGAAGTATAATATAGGAACTGCAAACACATTAGATATAGTGCTCAAATAGGTAAGAAAGATCTATAACATCAATGTTTTTTGAGAACCAGGAAGTTTGTTGTCCCTTGATGTTTAATAAAACAATTGTTTCGCATTCAGGACTAATTGGGTTTATAATAGCAATATCTTACTAGGACCCTATGGATTGAAATAAGTTTTTACATCCCTTGCAAATCACTGTGATATCAATGAAGAGACCTATCATCTTTTTGAGTTCGCTGTAAGTAGGCTTCTCTAAGATACACTTCTGTGTCTAATATAAATAATAACACCTGTAGATTATTAAATGTGAGGTCTGTGTGTCTCTCCACAGTTATTGCACAGATCTTACACGGCGACATTCTGATCTAGAGATATAAGAGTGACATCCGTCGAAAGACATGTAGGTTATATCAAAAAACTATATCTAGCCTTGGTGTTGGCAACAATCAATCAATCAATCAAAGCATTTATATAGCGCACTACTCACCCAGAGGGTCTCAAGGCGCTAGGGGAGGGGGGGTCCGCTACTGCTCGAACAGCCAGGTCTTGAGTTGCTTCCTGAAGGCGAGGTGGTCCTGGGTCAGGCGGAGGTGGGTCCGGAGGGAGTTCCATGTCTTGGCGGCGAGGTAGGAGAAGGACAGTCCCCCTGTGGTGGCTCTTCGGATGCGGGGTACAGCGGCGAGGGCGTGGCCGGTCGATCGATGCTGGCGTTTGGGAGCGTAATAGTTGAGGCGGCTGTTAAGGTATCCTGGGCCTTGGTTGTGTAGGGCTTTGTGTGCGTGGGTGAGGAGTCAGAAGGTGATTCTCTTGTTGACAGGGAGCCAGTGCAGGTCTCTCAGGTGTCCGGAGATGCGGCTGCGACGGGGGATGTCCAGGATGAGTCGTGCTGAGGCGTTCTGGATCCGCTGGCGTCTCTTCTGGTGGTTCCGGCGTAAAGGGAGTTGCCGTAGTCCAGACGGCTGGTGACGAGGGCCTGGGTGACCGTCTTCCTGGTCTCGGTGGGGATCCACCAGAAGATCTTACGTAGCATGCGCAGGATGTTGAAGCACGACGAGGAGACAGCGTTGACTTGTCTGGTCATGGAGAGGGAGGAGTCCAGGATGAAGCCCAGGTTGCGTGCGTGGTCTGTTGGTTTGGGTGCGCTGCCTAGGGCGGGGGGCCACCAGGAGTCGTCCCAGGCGGAGGGTGAGGATCCCAGGATGAGGACTTCCGTCTTGTCAGAGTTCAGCTTCAGGCGGCTGTTCTTCATCCATTCGGCTACCTCTTTTATCCCTTCGTGAAGGTTGGCTCTGGCGGTGGCGGGGTCGTTGGTGAGGGAGAGAATCAGCTGGGTGTCGTCGGCGTAGGAGATCATGTTGAGGTTGTGCTGGCGTGCGATGTCTGCGAGGGGGCTCTTGTAGACGTTGAAGGGGGTTGGACTGAGCGAGGAGCCTTGAGGGACGCCGCAGATGACTTCGGTGGCTTCAGATCTGAACGGGGGAGGCGGACTCTGTGTCCTTCCGGCGAGGAAGGAGATGATCCACTCCAGTGCCTTCTCCTGAATTCCGACGTTGCTGAGTCGCTGCACTAGTGTTCGGTGGCAGACAGTGTCGAAGGCCGCGGAGAGGTCTAGGAGGATGAGGGCTGCTGTTTCTCCGTTGTCAAGCAGTGCTCGGATGTCATCGGTGGCTGCGATCAGGGCGGTCTCGGTGCTGTGGTTGGCCCGGAAGCCAGACTGCGAGAGGTCGAGGGATCCGTTCGTCTCGAGGAAGGCGGCCAGCTGCTTGTTGACGGTCTTCTCGATTACTTTTGCAGGAAACGGGAGCAGCGAGATGGGGCGGTAGTTCTTGAGGTCAGTGGGGTCGGCTGATGGCTTCTTTAGTAGAGCGCTGAATTCGGCGTGCTTCCAGCTCTCCGGGAAGGTAGCGGTGTCGAAGGAGGTGTTGATGATGTCCCGCAGGTGGGGTGCGATGACAGCGTCGGCCTTGTTGAAGACGTGGTGAGGGCAGGGGTCAGTAGGAGATCCGGAGTGGATGGAGTTCATCGTGCGGACGGTGTCTTCGGTGCTGATCGGGGTCCAGGCGCGGAGGGTGGTGGTGGGGGGCGGTGGTTCGGTTGTGGCGAGCGTTGGTTGAGTGCTGAAGCTGTTGTGTATGTCCGCGATCTTGTTGTGGAAGTAGGAGGCGAGGGAGTTGCAGAGGTCTTGCGAAGGGGTGATGTCGTTGTGGATCCGGCGTTGGGGTTGGAGAGCTCTTTAACGATGTTTAAGAGTTCCTTGCTGTTGTGTGCGTTGTTGTCCAGTCGTTCCTTGAATGCGGTTTTCTTGGTGGCATGGATGAGTTGGTGGTGTTTTCGGGTGGCGAGGTTGAGGGCAGTCATGTTGTCCGGTGTTGGGTCTCTGCGCCAGGTTCTCTCGAGAGCTCGGCAGTTCTTCTTGGAGCTCTTGAGTTCGTCGGTGAACCATGGGGCTTTCTTGCTACCGGGTCTGCTAGGCGGGGTCTTCAGAGGGGCGAGGTCGTCTGCGCAGTTGCTGATCCACTTCGCGAGGTTGGTGGCCGCCTGGCTTGGGTTCGTTTCTGCACAGAAGTTGCATACAGAGTAGTAGCATTCAGTGGAGTGGCATTCAGTGGAGTAGCATCAGTGCAGCAGCATACAGTTGAATAGCACATATTGTAGTGGTGTAGAGTGAAAAGGTGTACATTGGAGTGGCCTAGGCTGGAGCGGTATGGAGTGGTGTGCAGTGTAATAGCATACAGTGGAGTGGAGCACTTACTAATCTATTTGCACTCTATTTGCACTCTAGGTGTCATTTACTGGATTTTTACCTAAACCTTAGGAATTATTTTTCTTTTATTTTTTCCACTCTCCTAATTCAATGAAGTCTAAGACTAAGATATGGAATCTTGTAGTCTGTTTAGTGGTCACAACTCATTCTATAGCAAAGATAAGACTAAAAGTGAAACTAGAATGTTTTTGTTATAGATACAGCACAGAAATGTATGTACTTATTGTATTATTGCAGATATGAAGAACCCCCAGTTTTATCTGGAATTGTATGTATTTTTTCGGCCCTGATAAAGGTGATAACATCTAGCTTTCACCGAAACGTGCGTAGGCCAAAAACAAACATCTGAGAACTCCATCTAAAAATGATGTCAAGATCAAAGATTAACTACAAAAGTGAAATAATGGACTGATGTCCTGTGAAAATATTGAACAAACTATACTGTTGTAATAGGTTTTTTTCTCAGATGTTGGTGCTCTATAGTATTACATTTTTACTGTGAGAGTGTGTATGTTTGTGAAGAATGAATGGTGAGAAAGTTTGAATGACCGTATGATGATATCACTTGAGTTTTTTATAATGGTCTTATGGGCGTCATTGAAAAAACAATTGAAGGAATTGTGTTAGCATTTGATGTCTTTTCCACTCTTTTCACATGTTTTTGTAATGATTTGTTAACTAATGTTTTTATTAAAAAAAAGACTAAAGACATTATAAGAAAAAAGAATGTTACTTTAAATAATAAAAGATAATTCAAATGAAAGCCATGTTCTCTTGAAATCTTGTATCTGTGCTGTATATTTGGAAATTTGTAGTAGTTACATCCAATTGATAAATTAGATAGGTCTGGTAAAAGGTTTTGTATATTTTGGAATAAAGCATATCAACATAAGAGAATGAGGAAGGGGAAATTAGATATTAAATAAATTTAAAGATATAAAGATATCTAGTAGGCGTGGGTGAACATGGAAGGGTAAGAGGGTTAATAAAAACATTAAGGAAAATGCAATGTTGAACTAGGAGAGATTTGTATTTGCATTGGAGGTACTATCATCAATATTGTTACCATCATTCATATTTAAGAAAGGTGGCCAAACCTGGAGAAATATATCAGTTTGATTCTGAAGGTTGTAAATTACTTTTTAATGTGATGCTGTGTGTATCATTGTTGTCAGCCATTCTTCTTGTGAAAGAGGGGATGAAGATTTCCAGTGTCGTAAGATACATATTTTTGCTGTAACCAATACTGTATGAAAAAGACGGCGCTGTGGTTTAGAGTTTTGGGGAGAGTCTTGGGTCATGAAGAATATTAGCAGGGGTAAGTGGAAGACACAAAGGCATTGTGGAACGTGAGGTTTTACCCACATATATCCTAAAAGATTGTACAATTGGACATTCACATACAATGCGTGTTGAGTCACAATTGGTGTTAGAACATCTCTAGCAATTAGCATGCGAGAGTAACCCAGCCTTCTGCAGTTTTGCAGGAAATCAATGCCAATCATGAAGGATGTTAAAGAGCAAAATTTTTGTCCAGTTTCATGGCTTCCTTGGTCTAAATCTTCTAATATTTCGTCCCACTCTCCATTAGTGTAATATACTGAAAGCTGAGCCTGCCATTTAAGTTGTAGCGCCTGTGATAAAGGTTGAGAATAAAGGAGCGTTGTAAAGATTTTATAAAGACCAGATATTACTCCTTTATGTTTGCCCCACATATTTAAAGAAGATACTATTTGTGAAGTTTAAAGAGCCCCAGAAGATAAACCTAGTTGTTTCTTCAAACATTGTTGAAGTTAAATATATTTCAAGGATTGATGCAGTGGAAGATTAAATTCTTCTCTTAATTGTGTGAATGATTTAAAATCATCTTTGTGAAAAATTAGATCTAATGTTTGAACACCTGCTGATTTCCATAATAGCCAGGATAATACTTTCTTATTGATATGAATACTAGCATTGATCCATATAGGTGCCTTTTCGGTAATATTTAGGTTTAAGGATAATAATTGGTGTGCCTGTTGCCAGGATTTAAGCATAGCTGATAGAATTGGGGTTTTGTTTTTCTGACGATTAATTCTAGTACCATATAAAGTGGAAATACCTGGATCTGCAGGTAAGAGGTGTTGCTCTATATTGACCCACTGTCGAGCATCCGACTTCCCCGGTAGCATGTACGATAACAGAGAAATCTGTAATGCTAAATTATAGTGTTCAATGGATGGAAGACTCATTCCCCCATAAGAGTGGTGAGCTCTTAGTTTTGCTGCGGCTAAACAAGGTTTTGCTGAGCCCCATATAAAGGTTTTTATTTTGGAGTCTATTAGTCTCCGCGTCGATAAGGGAATATTTAGAGGAAGCATACCTAAAGTATATTTTAAAAAAACGTGGGCGAGTGACCAATTTCACAGCTTGAACTCTGCCCCACATGGAAAGATTTAGGATTTTCCATTTATCAAAATCTGGTTGCATTTGGGTAACCAGTTGTGAGAAAGTGCCATATTTCTTGCATTGGTATTCCCCCACTTTTTTCTGAACTGCTGATGTGCTTTGACGGAGTGTACCCTGAGTTCCTGCCAACCAGGTACCCAGGCCCTGTGTTCCTTCCCGGAAACTGTGTTAAAACTAGGGGTCGCTAGAGGGCGCACTAGCAGAATGGCCGCCATGTGGTGAGGCTCCTGCTACCTGGACTAAATATCCGTAAATTATCCTGCTAAACTGGACCGCATAAATGCCATCTTTCTCCTGCCTGCGCCTAAACCCTCTCCTTGCACTCGGTGAAAGTCTGACTGCGATCTGAAGCTCCACGGCCAAGGAAGACTGAGCTGAAGCTTCCCCCAAGACCTGAGGTGGAGCTGTGAGCACGCTGTGTGCGGCGGCTGCCGGAAAGCGAGGCAGGGGATCGCCACGTGGGAGACAGACTGTGGTGGACGGGGGCGTTCTCCGGAGGAGTTCCGCCCGGCGGCTATTCTCGGGGGCGATCTCTGAATGACGCGGGGGACACAGGTGGGCAAAACATGTGCCTGTACGTCGCCGGACCGCGCTAGGCGCCCTACTATGCTGCCATGAGCTACGAAAGCCTTTATGTTCGGAGGCGGGATTTGGCTTTGATACTCCTCATGCCACAAGCATTATGTGTTGGCGCATGAAACCTGGCATTTGAAAACACACTGTGGAAATTGATGCCCTGAAGATCACTGCAGGTATTTTAAGTGGCATACGAGTGGGCTGCCCGGCTTGACTGAACTTGGGGACTCGGACTGCCCATTGTGTGAGGGCCCAATCTATACTTATTTGGCGCCTTGTACATCGGGAAACTCACGATTGCGACGCGCTGGGCCACAGGGGTGAAAAGCGCGAAGATCACAGTGGCAAACGCATATCCTGGAAGATTGGAATTTACAAGGCCATACACATCAGTGGGAACTCTGCCCCCACGGGCGGGTGAAAGGTGAACGCAGCCGTGATCCAGGACAGCCTGCACAGTGGGGGCTATTGCTGCTGCACACACACAGGGTGTAATACCGTGCGTCCAGAGCGCCAGGCTTGTGTACTCTTAAAACGGCGGACACTGTTGATACGGCTGGGCCCCCAACCTCCTAAGATAATTTTGTGTACCCTGCGCGGGGTGCTGCACCAGAGTACTGCCAACGGACAGTATGGGGAAACCGGACACACGACAACCGAAGTTGATTTTTGAGGCTGCGAAGAAAGGGCCTAAAGCGCACTCTTGCATTGGAAAATGCGGACCTACCGGGCGGCAGTGATGCTTCCTCGGACCTAGACATGCGACAAATTTTGCAAGAAATGCGGCATTGTCGACAAAGTGGACCGCATGTCCTCCAGGATGGAGGCCATTGTACATAGGTGGACCAACACGAGGAACGTATAAAGGAAACGGAGAGAAGAATATCGGACGCTGATGACACAACGGCCAGTCATACCACGCAATTGGCAAGAATGGACAAGCTCCTGCGCGTCACAGCCGCGAAAAATTAGGATTTGGAGGCCCGGGGTAGGCGCAACAACATCCGCGTCACAGGCATTCCAGAATCCACGGACACTGGGCGAATGGAGGACTATATTGAAAGGCTGTTGTTGACCTCTATAGGATCTGAAGCGTTCTCTGCGCAATTCATAGTGGAAAGAGCGCATCGTTCTCTTGGACCTAGGCCGAAACCTAGCAATCCTCCGAGACCCATTATCGCACGCCTATTAAACTACAGAGACCGCGATGTGACCCTCCGACCTGCACGCACCAAACAAACTTTGGTATACAATGGACTGTCCTTCTCGATCTTTCCGGATTTTACTCCAATGGTACAGGAAGAGCGTCGCAAGTTCATAGAAGTCAAGAAGAAGTTGCTCGCAGCACAGATCGATTATGCTCTGCTATATCCTGCCCGCCTTTCGGGTAACGCACCAGGGGAAGCAGCGTTTCTTCACAAACCCACAGCAGGTGGATGACTACTTACGCTCACTGAAGAAAGCAAACTGAGGAGGATCTGCACGAGATCCTGCACAACAAGAACGAGAGCACGGCACGGATGACGAAGACTGAACTATGGCACTCATCAAGGACTATGATTATTTGACTGACTCTGCTGAAGGCAGCTGCTCCTGGCGATAGACTGTACCTAAGATTCTTACATGGAGCTGATGCCGAAGAACTTTGCAGAGGTTCCAGTGGTAACGAATTCCAGGACCCGCATTCCTCCCTCAGTAAAAGCCTAGTGGTCGTACAGGTCCGAAGGCTTGAGGAGAGGAGGGCGGCTGTGATGCTCTCTAGAGAACCCCTCCATCAGGTGTTCCCCTAAGCTGACTTGTTATTTTGAGGGGGATTGTGTTGTTGTCGGGACTGCAGGGAATGGGTGGGTAGACCATTCTGGCAAGTTGAGGATGCTTCAGTGGGGGGGGAGGTTTGTTAAATGGGAGATGGGGGGTGGTGGGGGTAGTTGACCACTATGGTCTGGGTAGTAAGAAGGCACATGAGAATGCAGAGGCTTGTGGTGACTATAGGGTGGTAGCGATACCAAAGACATTGCTGATATGTGTTACACATGTTGTTTGTGCATATGACCGGCGAACTGACTAACGAGCTGCTAACGGTAATATCCTGGAATGTCAGAGGCCTTAATGACCCACGAAAATGTAGAAAGGTTATATCCTCCCTAGAGGGGCATGGGGCACAACTGGTATTGTTACAAGGTGACACATATCCCCCCACAGACCAACCCCACCTTCGCAAGCAAATGGGCAGGTGGCAGATATTTCTCCTCCTACTCTTCTTATGCCAGAGGTGTTGCCATACTTATTAAGCAAATTGTCCCATTCCTGCTCCATGCTAATGTCAGTGATGCTGCTGGGCGATATGTGATTGTATGGGGGAGACTGGGTGATGACACGGTCACGGTGTTAAATTGTTATGCCCCCAATATTGATGCACCAGGATTTTTCATATTATTATGGGGCAAGATATTAGATATAGGCTCTGCGCATGTGATTTGGAGAGGTGACTTTAATGTGGCACTGATGCCGGCACTAGACAGAGTGGACGGATTGGCACACGATCATACTAAAGCAAGGGAGGCCATGCAGGATATACTGGAGGAGGGATTGCTGATAGATAGCTGGAGACATTTGCATCCCAAGACACTTGAGGGTACGCACTTCACCTCTCATACAGGTACTTGGGCACGCCTGGATTACTGTCTCCTGTAGCAAAGACTTGCGGGTACTGTGACTGCTGCGAAACACCTGGCCCGTACGTACTCTGATCACTGCATTGTGTTGGTTACGCTGAAGGTACCTGGTTTTGATTGCCCACGACCAAGTTGGCGGCTCCAACCCACGGCTCTCTTGGACACAGTCTTTAGAGAGGAACCGCGAGAAGACATAACTGATTTCTTCCCACGCAACCAGGGTACTGTTGAAAGTGTTGAAACCATCTGGGAGGCCTTTAAGGTCACTGTTCGTGGCTGGTGCATAGCGAAGGGATTTAAAGTTTTACGCCACATTCAGCGCACGATGCGTAGACTAGATGTGATTTGAAAGATTTAGAGCGCAGGATGCAGAGGGGAGAGAGACAGGCAGCGCAAGAAGAGTTCAGGGTCAAGCTGTCAGAGTATGAGAAAGAGGCCGATCGTGAATCAAAATTTTGGAACAAATATTGGATTGCTAGGAAATACGGGGAGGGTGAGAGGCCGGGAAAGGCTCTAGCTACAGTCCTACGGAATGCCTGAGGTGCTAACACTATACTGGAGCTCGCGGATTGCAATGGAGAATTGTGTAAGGATAATGCCCGCATTATGGATGTCCTCACTGGACACTATGAGCGCCTATACACGTCCCAAGTCTCGGGTACCATGGATTTCGACGACTCCTTGGGCGATGTGGCTCTATGCTGGCTGAGTGATGTTCACAGGAAATTTCTGAGTGCCCCTCTGGAATTGGATGAGATCATGTCCTTGAAAAATGGGTTAGCACCAGGATTAGATGGTATACTGGCGGAATTCTAGAAGTGCTACATAGCTATAATGGCGCCGGTGTTACGAGAAGTTTTTGAGGATTCATTAGAGGTGGGTCTCCTGCCACACTCCATGCGCCAAGTAGTGATCACATCTCTCCTAAAACCCGGCAAGGACCCCACAGCATGTGATTCTTATCGTCCCCTGTCACTCATCAACTGTGACGCAAAGACATTGGCCAAAGTATTAGCCACTCGGCTGTCCCTACTTATGACTCAAATAGTCCTTCCCGATCAGTCGGGGTTTGTCCCATCAAGGGCTACGATTCATAACCTCTGCACTCTCTTTTCCCTCATACAAACAGTGACACCGGAATTCCCCCTCTCTGCTGTATTTTTGGATGCGTCAAAGGCATTCGACTCCATAGAATGGAGCTACCTATTTACGGTGCTCCAAAAGATTGGCTTCCCCCCTGTCTTTCTATCATGGGCCAATTGTTATACAATAAACCTACTGCAAAGAAATTTGTTAACGGTTGGCTCTCACCTGCAATATCTATCACCAGGGGCACCCGGCAGGGATGCCCGTTGTCTCCCCTATTTTTCGCAATCGCAGTTAAACCACTGGCATGCCGACTGCGACAGCTACATCAGGACAGTGCGTTCCGATGCCTTCAGAGGCAGATATCTGTCACTATACGCAGACGACGTGACTCTATACGTCACGGACCCTCAACATAGTCTTAACCACATGGATGCTGCCCCGATTTCCCTCCCGTGCTGGACATTCCTTAACTGGGTGTGGTTGTGACGGAACCATTCCGTCATCAGCTCAGCTCAACCGTGACTGATGACGGAATGGTTCCGTCACAAGCATCGAAGGGGTTAATCACTTATTACAGGAATTTCTGGTGTTTGGCAGACTATCAGGCGTAAATATCAACTAGAGCAAATCTCAATTTTTTCCGCTGATGCCTGCGGTAACCGACTTCCCACTAGATTATCCGGTGGAATGGTGTCATTCCGACTTAAAATACCTAGGGGTGCAGATCTCGAGAGATAGGGAGGAAACATTACGCATGAATTATGGCACTGCTATAATGAAACTAAAAGACACAATTACACGCTGCATCGCACTGCCTTTGTCCATGGCTTAACGAGCCTTGTTAATCAAAATGATCATACTTCCACGCTTCCTCTACTTTTTCGTTAATATCCCTTATTATCCGGGTGCCTTTTTTTTTTTTCAAAACCTTGAAATCTGAACTGATCAGACCAGTGTTGGGGGGGGGGGGGGGGGGGGGGGGGGGAGCGAGCGTCATGGCACAGCCATATAATAAAGGCGGCTTTGACATCCCAGAATTTGAGACATACTACCTCAGTGCTCAGGCGCACTTCTTATACCACTGGATTAAACCCACAAGATATATGCCACAGATAGCTTTGGAGGATTGGATCGCACAACACCTACCCTTGAATGGTATTGTCCATGGATCGGCTAACGTCCTGGAGACGCCGCCAACAACGGTGTCTTGTACGATTGATTCATGGCTTAGAATATTGTGCAGATTGCGACTTCCTCTGCTTTATGCACCACGCATGCCTTTGACGAACCACCCACAACTGACTGTCTTAAATGAAACCAGCTTCGAGATCATGTGCAGGCGACTGCAGAAGTCTACATGGGGGGGATCTATTTCTCAACGGGTATTTCTGTACTAAGGAGCAATTTACTGGCGAACTCCACCCTAACCCCCTTGAAACTTTTATTACTTGCGGCTAAGAGAGGGTTTGAGGGGCCTCATCTCGGACTACCCCCATGAACCAGAGGCTGTCCCTCCTTTGACTATGCTGCTGAGCAGCACTGACGTCACACACCTAGTCTCTAGCTTATACAGTAGCATCTGAGTACATACCCCTGAGGTAGGGAGTATGGCAAGGAGTCACTGGACCACTGATTTAGGGACGGAGATATCTGATGAGCAGTGGGAATATTGTTGCGAGGTGACTGGGCGTATTACATCAAGCTGTAGATTTAAGATCATCCACTATAAATTTCTACACAGACTTTATTACACCCCTGCTAGGAAGTATAGATTTACATTGGCGGATACAGATTGTTGTGAAAGATGTGGGCTACCAGGGGCTTATTTTTTTCACCTAGCATGGATATGTCTGCAGGTCTGGTCATACTGGGAACAGATACATGGCGCATTGGAGAGTATGTCGACACTACACTTGGCCAAAAATCCCATGATGTTCATTCTCGGACACCCGGCACAAATACCCAAAGGGAACAGGAATTTCATAGACACTGCTCTTTTGCTGGCTAAACGGAGGCTAGCGTGTCGGTGGGGGAGTGGGAAGAGCCCCGAAGGTTAAGGAATGGTTGCAAGATATATTTTTTTGTCAGGACCAGCACGGCATATATGCCGAAACAGAAGCCTTGGCCTCTAGGACTGCGGAAATATGGGGACCGCTTCGGTCCTATGTATTGCAGCAAACAATATCTGACGAAGAGGATGAGGGGCAGGTGGATGGTGGGGCGGGGGGGGGGGGGGAGATTAGGGAAAATCTAACAGTATAATACCAGTTACCGGTTGCCGTATAGGAACCGGGTGATCTAGCCATTAGCTGTGATGCTGGAATGCACTTTGACTCCTACGGAGATGTAATGTGATTCATATGTTGAAAATATGTTGTATTAATTGCTATCAAATGCATATATTTCTTCATGCGATGCTTCACTATGATGTACACTCATTTGTATGACGCTGCCCCTGTACTTACTGTCTGAAAGCCATGATTGAGTATTTGTAAACTATGCTTATCAGATGCGATTTCGAACGCCCAATTTAATTTACATGAAAATGTTATAAATAAAAGTTTTTTAAAAAACTGTTGAAACTAAAACCCAATTGGCATCTCTGGCCACCTGTCAGCCCCTAGTAAATGGTACCCAGGGCATGGTGACCAGAGAAGACCCCTGAGGGCTGCAGCACTTATTGTGCCACCCTCAGGGGCCCTGTACCCTGGCACCCACACACTGCCTTTGCAGGCTGAGTGCCTAAGTACAGAACTAAAACCAGAGTCGACGTGGCACACATCCCTGTGTGCCATGCCCACCGAACCCACTGCCCTGGCATACTTCAGTCACCCCTCTAGCTGGGTGTCCTATGCCAGAGTTGTGGGTACAGGTGCATGAGCTCTGTGCCCCTACAGTACCCAGGGCCATTCATGGGCACTGTAAGTGCAGTGATGCCATTAGGAGTATACGGTGCTGGGAGGTTGTCTTTACGAACTCCACAGCACCATAATAGCTACACTGAAGACTGACAAGTTTGGTACCAAACATCTCAGCAGATTAAACCCGCACTGATGCCAGTGTAGGATTTAATGTAAAATACACCAGAGGGCATCTTAGAGATGCCCCCTGAAAACCTAACCTACAATCCACGCCTGGCTGAGTTGCTGCAGAGGCTGCCACACAGCAGACATGTTGCTGGACCCCTGGGTGGAAAGTCCCCCGCTCTCCTGGGCCTGCAACAATGCACATCCTGGGCGAGGTGCTAGGTCTCCTCCCCCAGGATGGGCAGGGGGAAGCTTCAAAAGCCTGCCACCTCTGTGAGCTTCTCCAGACCATTTGCTGTACCCAGCAACTGGCCCCACCAGTCCTGACCCCCTCTCTGGTGGGAAGACTGGCGGGAAAAACTACGACAGGAAGGGGGTGTGCCAGCCTGTGCCAACCCCACCCCTCAGGTGGGGGAGACAAGGAGAAGCACAACCCCGTGCTCCGGCCATCTTGAAGATGGGGAGCCCTGCCTAATCACAGCTAGGCTCCTGCCCCCCTCCCACAGGAGAGGAGCAGGCTAGGGGGTGTACCCTCCCCAGGACAGGGACCTATTGGTCCCTGCCCTTGCCCTACCGGTAACGCCTCTAAATTCTGTATTTAGGGGCTGCCTGAACCTTCCTTCCTCAGATCCCGATAAGAAAAGAAGAAAGAAGACCAAGAGGAAGAAGAACCGCTGCGCAGCTGCTAACAGGACGACAATTGACTTGGCCCCAGCCCTACCGGCCTGTCGATCCTGGAACCTGCTCCTGCCTAACTCCCGGCGACTCCTGTGGACAGCAACCGTGGGACACCTAGTGGACCTGCCTGCCTTGACCCTCTTAAAGACTGGGACTCCCATCAGCAGAGGCTCTGCTGCAACAAACCCCCTGGTGCCAGCCAGAAAGCTTCGTACCAGCCCACTCTGCACCCGCTGAGCCTGGCCCGTGCTCGAGTGATCCAGGACCACGAGGATGTCCCCCCGGCGACTGGGACCCAATTCCAGTGCCCAAAGACCCTCCTTGACGAACCAGACAAAGCCTGCAGACTCAGAACCAGGGGCCACCCCAACCGTGACCAGCTGAGGGTAAGCTTTTCAGACACCCAAAGACACCCCTGCACCCGGCACCCTACAGACCCCTGTGGTTCCCTTTGGGGTACCGACCTGTGCTCCAAGATACCAACTTAACACTCGAAGTGCTGGTCGCCCCTGGAGAGTCTCCGCCCCCGAGCCAGCAGCCTTTGTTCCCTTTTACCTTTCCCATTGGATAACATTGAGCACCCGACGGCTCAAAAGCACCCTGCACCCAGCAGCCCAAGTACCGCTGGCTGTGCCACCTTTGCCCTATCCTGCTTCCCCCTTTGCCCTGAGCAAGTGACCAGGAACCCAGCTCCCACAGCCATGTGGCCTGCTAGCCAGCAGCCACCAACCGGAGGCTGCTGGCTTGGGCCTAACTACCTCTGCACCCGGCCGTCCCTGCGCCGCGGAGTGTGAACTAACTGTACCTACCGGACCCTTGGGGAACCCTTGAGTCTATGCCCAGAACCACAACTTTACCAGTCGAGTACTCACCTGGAAACCGGTAACTCGCTTACTTGCCATTGGATAACATTGACTGGTTTGACTCGAAAAATCTTCCAAGTGTGAAGTTTTGGAAACTTACATATAGCCATATAAAATCGACCGAATTCCGAAGTACTAACCTGTGATCGGGAGAGAAGCTAGTACTGTACCTTGTAACCAAGTACTGAACAGCAAAAGTAATCCTTATCGGGTTTACTAGTAACCTGAATATTCGAGGCCTGTGTGCTGCTGAATTCATATCTTAGCATAGATCGCCGCCTAGTGTTGGGTCTGGATGTTTGCACTTTGTTGTCCTGGAAGAGTCTTCGAAGTATCACAAGATAGGTGACTCATCCCCTGGACTACAGTGTGCATGGGCATCTTCTCCATCTTCAGATTGTTTTTTTCCGCCATTGGGTTCGGATGCTATTCCTCAACTCCAACTTCGGAGCCGAAACTTTTCAACTTTCTAAGGCCAAAAGGCCTTCTACCTCGACGGTATTGTTCTTGTTCGGTAAACCTTTACTCGATAACACTTTCCACGTCGATCCGGTCGTCCACGCGAACCGTTGGGCCTTTTCAACGCCACGTGCGCCTGCTGTCAATGGAAAGGACCCCATTTAAAAGGTGCCTACAATGTCACTCCAAGTTCCCACATACTGATACACATGCAGTATGCAACAAGTGCCTCTCCCCCGAGCACAACGAGGAAAACAGTCTAGCTTGTGCTCAGTTCCGGTCGAAGAAGACTATCCGGAACCGAAGGGCCGCTAGACAAGAGATGCAGCGGCAGGCACCGGAACCGGGGAACATTTTCGAAGAAGAACATGGCCTCCCAAAAGCGGCGGTCTCCGACCTAGAAATTGTCACCGTAGAGGACCAGTCTGACTCCGATGACCAGATCACACCGGGACAAACCGTGAGTACCAAGCCCCCTACCCCGCTTTCATCTCAAGACAAGGCTCCGGCCGAAGCATCACCTAAAGCCCTTAGCAGAGATTGACAAACTCCTTCAGAGACCCTGCCTTCCGGCTCGGCTCCGAAGACCAAACCCAAGCCTTCTGATACCCCGGGAACGAGCTACACTCTTCCCAAAATACAAAAAAGGGTGTCGAAACAAAAAGGGTCGTCGATCCCAAAAGAATACTCGACCCGAAAAAGTCAGTCGAGCCGAAAGTGTCGACCTCCAAAAAACAGGTCACACCAAAAGTCCTGGTGACCCGAAGAAGGCAGCTGAGTTGATGAAAAAAACAGTTGATCCGAAGAAGGTTATCGAACCGAAAACACCAGACGACCCGAAAAAAAGGTATCGAACCGAAAACACCAGTCGATCCGAAAAAGGTTATCGAGCCTAAAAACACGGTCGATCCGAAAAATGTCGTCGAACCAAAAAAGACGGTAAAGACAACAAAACACTTTGAACAAAAGGGAGTCGCAGACCCGAAAAAAGACACCGACCCGAAAACAGCAGTCAAGCTGAAAGAAGCTCCACAGCCGAAGGCCCTCGAGCCAAAGACTCATAAACAAGTGACTAAGCCAAAATCATTGGCGCCAAAACCACGGATAGTTGAGGAAGAACTTTTCCACCCTGATCCAGTGGAAGAAGAACAACCTAAACTGTATATAGACCCTAAAACAGCACGGGTAACAGTTTTCCACAGGAAGAAGAGACCGTTGGACACTGACACTCCTTCCCCTGTTCCTCCAAAGAAGAAAGACTTTGCATCATCTCCCTCAAGGCCTTTCACTCCTCCTCCTTTCTTTCCTGACCTGCCTTATGTACCTTACTCTCCTTCAAATTATGATGAGACCGAAAACATAGGGGACGATCCTCAAGATAACTTTGTAGATCCTGCGGATCAGGATGTACAGGATAACGCATGGGATGACCAAAATGATCCCTATGATACATACGACCCACAACCCATCCCTGACACACCTACATATCCTACAAAGCCGTCGCCTACTGACGACACCATTGTCTTTAACCAACTAGTGGATAGGGCAGCTAAATATCATAATGTAGACATGCACACTGACCCAACAGAAGAGGATTTCCTATTTGACACTTTTCCTACTTCAGAAAAAAGCATACGTACACTTCTTATGTTAAAAGGTGTACTAAAACACTTGCCAGACCTATTTAAAGATCCTGCCAGAGAGCGTGTCCTCAATCCCAGAATTGAGAAAAAGTATAAGGCAGCCCCTACCAACCCTTCTTATATTAAATCACAGTTGCCATTTAGACTTATTAGTGGTAGCAAACGCTCGAAAGCCAGCTAATTCACAAACAGGAGATGTTCCCCCTCCTAACAAAGAGTCGAAAATACTAGAATCCTCAGGCAAAGAGTGGCATCCCAAGCAGCAAATACTTGGAGAATTGCAAACACACAGGCTCTATTAGCACGATACGATAGAGCACATTATGATCAGCTTGAAGGTTTACTACAACACCTCCCAGAAACATTCAAATCTAAAGCTAACGACCTAATACAGGAAGGCAAATTCATAACAAATGCTTCTATTAAATGTGCACTTGACGCTGCTGACACAGGAGCTAGGTCCATAAACACTAGCGTATTACTACGCCGGCATGCGTGGCTACGCATTTCCGGATTTAAGAATGAAGTGCAGTCAACCATCCTCAACCAGCCAGTTAACCAAGACTTTCTGTTTGGCCCTGCAGTAGATACCATTGTGGAAAAGATGAAAAAAGATACCGATACTGTTAAGTCAATGGGCACACTTCAGTTTCAACAATCTAGAAGTTCCTTTCGCCGCTCCTCCTTTCGAGGTTCAGGTAGAGGCAACACATCCCAAACTTCCTCTACATTCAAAAGTAATACCCAGAGCACCTTTAATAAAGGCTCCAACAGAGGAGGTTATAGAGGCAATAATAACAATCACAGAGGACGTGGCGGCAACAACACCAGAGCCTCCACTGCCACCAAACAGTGGCTTGCTCACACTCCCTCCAGACCACTCAACACCGGTCGGAGGAAGACTAACACAATTCCTAACAGTCTGGAACGCAATTATCAAAGACCGGTAGGTGAGACAAAATATCCAGTATGGTTATTGCTTGGAACTCACTTCTACTCCCCCCAACATACCACCCAAACACTGTCCTATGTCCAAAGAACACATCACGCTGTTACAATAAGAGGTAACATCCATGCTAGAAAAGGGATCCATAGAGCCAGTCCCTTTTCAACACCAAGGGACAGGAGTATACTCCCTATACTTCCTTATTCCCAAAAAGTATGGGTCCCTCAGACCAATATTGGACCTCTGACCTCTGAACCAATACATACTCTTAGAGCATTTCCATATGATCACTCTTCAACAAGTACTCCTGTTACTCCAACAAGGCGACTTCCTCGCTACATTAGACCTCTAGGATGCATACTTTCACATACCTATACATCCAGCTCACAGGAAATACCTCAGGTTCTCAAAAGAAGGTCAACACTATCAATTCAACGTACTCCCCTTCGGGGTAACTAGAGATCCAAGGGTTTTCACGAAATGCCTAGCAGTAGTAGCAGCACACCTAAGAAGGCAACACATCCATGTGTTCCCCTACCTGGACGATTGGCTCATAAAAGCCAACTCATACACACAGTGTGCAAACCACACATCTTAGACAATTCTGCTGCTGCACAGTCTGTTTTCCATAAATTACCCAAAATCACATCTGCAGCCCTCTCACATACAACAGTATCTGGGAGCAACAATAGATACCTCGGTGGCAAAAGCATATCCAAATCCAGCCAGGATAGCCAATATGCAGTCTCTAATTCAAAGATTTCACTCACAACACTCCTTGCCTGCTCGAGTGTTCATGCAGCTTATGGGCCTGATGGCCTCCTGCATTTTCATTGTCCCTCATACCAGACTTCAAATGCGTCCATTGCAAGAATGCCTATCAAGGCAGTGGAACCAAGCTCAAGGACAACTAAAAGACCTAATGTTGGTAGACAGTCACACTTACAACTCTCTGCAGTGGTGGAACCCACAAAACCTTTCCAAGGGGCGACCATTCCAAGAGCCGGTTCCACAGGTAGTGCTGACAGCGGACGCATCACTGGCCGGTTGGGGAGCCCACCTACTTCAATACACAGTCCAAGGGCTCTGGACAGTCCAGCAGAAGACACTGCATATAAACCACTTCGAGTTGCTAGCAGTATTTATAGCAATGAAAGCCCTCCAGAAATACTTGTACAACAAGGCTGTATTAATCCGGACGGACAACATGACAGCCATGTACTACATACAGAAACAGGGAGGGACACTCTTCGCAGCTTTCTCACCTAGCACAGAGCATATGGAGGTGGCAATTCCAAAAACATCTTTCTCTGGCAGAACACCTCCCAGGAATAGACAATCAGATCTACTAAGCAGACACAGCCAACAGATACACGAATGGGAAACTCACCCTTAACCGCATCGCTGCGGCGTTGTTTCCCGCTGTGTGGGGCAAATTTGAAAAAGCCGCGTTACATGACGAGCTCAGCTCGTCATCCGCACACGACCACCGTGGCTGATGACTAGCTGAGCTCGTCATCGGCAGCGAAGAGGTTAAGTCCTCCAACCATTCTTCAGATGGTGGGGGCATCCAGAGATAGATCTGTTTGCCACAAAAGAAAACTCAAAATGCCAGTCCTTTGCCGCCAGGTTCCCACACCAGTTGTCACAGGGCAATGCGATATGGATGAACTGGTCAGGCAGATTTGCGTACGCTTTTCCACCAACCCCACTGATTCCATTAGTGGCACGCAAACTAAAGCAACAATCCCTCACAATGGTCCTGGTTGCTCCAACATGAGCAAGACAGCCATGGTACACAACACTCCTAGAACTCTCAGTAGTCCCACACCAAAGACTGCGCCTATCGCCACAGCTGTTAACGCAGAACCGTGGAGAAATCGGGCACCCAGATCCCAATCAGATGAACCTAGCGATCTGGCTCCTGAAGTCTTAGAGTTCGGATATTTTAACTTGCCTCCAGACTGTATGAACATTATCAATGAAGCAAGACGCCCAACTACTACCCAGCCAAATGGAAAAGATTTGTAATTTACTGTAATAACCAAATCAATCCATTAGATGCCTCCATCCAAAACATAGGTTACTTGTTACATCTGCAAAGATGCAATCTAGTATACTCTTCCATAAGGCTACACCTTGCTGCTATAGCAGCATATCTCCAAAACAGACAACATCTGTCCCTGTTCAGAATACCACCTATCAAAGCTTTTATGGAGGGACTTAAAAGAATTATCCATCCAAGACATCTACCTTCGCCAGTCTGGAACTTAAACGCAGTACTTACCAGACCTATGGGGCCACCTTTCGAACCACTCCATTCGTGCGAATTACAATTCCTAACATGGAAAGTGGCATTTTTAGTTGCCATTACCTCCCTCAGGCGAGAGAGCAAGCTACAAGCACTAACAAGTCAAGAACCTTTCATGCAAATACATCATAATAAGGTGGTGCTCCGTACTAACCCAAAGTTCATGCCAAAAGTTATATCCACATTCCATCTCAATCAGTCAATACATTTGCCAGTTTTCTTTCAAAACCCTGTCAGTGGCTGAAAGAGCCCTACACACACTAGATGTAAAAAGAGCTCCATTATATTACGTTGAAAGAACTAAAGCTTTCAGAAAGACAAAACAACTATTTGTTGCTTTTGCCCCACAACATAAGGGTAAACCTATTTCAAAAACAGGAATAGCCAGATGGATAGTTAAGTGCATTCAAATATGCTATCAAAAGGCCAAGCACACTCTAACAGTTCCCCCAAAAGCCCCCTCAACTCACAAAATGGGGGCATCCATGGCTTTCCTAGGAAATATTCCACTAGAAGACCTATGTAGAGAAGCTACATGGTCTACCATACACACTTTCACTAAACACTACAGTGTAGACTAGCAAGTAAAGCAGCAAGCTGCTGTAGGCCAGGCTGTCCTCAAAACTCTTTCAAACTGCTACAGCTGGTACAGGTAACTACCGCTAGAGGAGATACTGCTATACAGTCTATGCTAAGATATGAATTCAGCAGCCCACATGCCTCGAACGGAAAATGCTACTTACCAGTATGCATCTGTTCTTGGCATGTCGGGCTGCTGATATTCATATCGACCACCCTCCTCCCTGGTGCCTGTCACAGCTGCAGTAATTCTTTCTTCATATTTACATGGTCATCTCTTACTTTTCTATAATCCATCTTTGCCACAATGGCGAAAAACAATCTGAAGATGGAGAAGATGCCCATGCGCATTGTAGTCCAGGGGAGGAGTCACTCATCTCGTGATACTTCGAAGACTCTTCCAGGACAACAAAGTGCAAACATCCGGACCAACACTAGGCGGCGATCTATGATAAGATATGAATTCAGCAGCCCTACATGCCAAGAACAGATCCATACTGGTTAGTAGCATTTTCCTTTCTCCATAGGAATCCATTGTCTGCTCTTCTATGAAATTTCTTAAGAAGTGTCTACTTTTGAAAACTTGAAATATTCTTTAAAAATCATATAAAATACTGAAACGAAATTACTTGCCTGTTTTAAGTTGAGACCCCAGTGCTGGACCCAAGAGCCCAGTACTGGATTACCAAAGTTACGAGATCGTACTTTACCTGTAACCTGAATTTTCTCCCATTGGATAACATTGCCAGATTTCTGTTGAAGTGTTTCAGTGTTAGCTTTTAAAACAGCTTTATATTCCTGAAAAATCACTGCAATACCTAAAACATTTTTACTAAACTGTTTTCAGCTTCGACCCCAGGACTGAATCTAGGAGCCAGTCCTGGAACTACCAAAGTAATCGAGAAAGTAATCAACTGTGTTTTATATAAGAAAATCCATTGAGCTGAATGCTAAATTGTGTGTAGAATTGTGTTGCGTACTGCAACTCCTGTACCTATTGTGTTTACAAAGTTTATTGCCTTTCTGCAAAGTACTCATCTGAGACCTCTCATATTGAGAACAGTATAGTTTGATACCTGTTGGTTCTAGAAATAAAATAACTATATCTTTGATATAAAAACAATTGGCCTGGATTTCAGTCTTTGAGTGTGTGAAACCTTTTGCTGACTGAGTGTGTACAACAAATGCTTTACACAGTCCTCTGATGCTGCCTTTCTGCTCGACCAAGCTACCACTTTAGAGAGTAAGGTCACACCTGGCTTCAACCTCTGTTATACCTCTGGGGTTTGTGGACTCTATACACACTGTACCTTATTCTGGCCCAGTATATATAGAGCCACTTTCTCACACCAATGGATTCAGGTTATCTGTAATCATGCAATCCATTCCTTTATTTACTAGAATACCCAAATACTTAAGGCACAAAGGTTGCCAATGGAAAAGGCACCCATGTATGGCCTCTTTCGTGGGTTCATCGGAAATGGGGCTCCAATTTTGTCCCAGTTGATTTAATAACCTTAGAAGGAGGAAAAATTGTTTGATTAGTAGTAAAGATGGTAGGGAGTGAGAGAGGAGAATGTCGTCCGCATATAAATAGAGTTTGGATTCACCTGTGGGGAGACTTATCCCTGTGACTACACCTGATTGGCTAATGGTGGCACAAATTAGAGGATCCTTACCAGGTTTATGGAGTACTGCAAATATTGCTTTTTTCGGTGGGGACCTAAGAAATTATCACATTCTGCCTCTTGAAATGCATTATGGAGAGATTCAATAATATCATGCCCGGTCCAAAGATAAAATTGGAAAGCCATCTTCTCTGGAGGCTTTATATGGCAATTTGGATATCGCATGCACAATTTCATCCCTGCTAATCTCGCCCTCAAGAAGGGCCCTACCTTCATCAGAAAGACGAGGGAGATCTACTTTTGAAAGAAAATTAATCAGGCCTTCCGAATCTGTGGCCCTGATGCGAGGAGAGATTTGTAAAATGAAACCAATTAATTTACTATGTCTTGTAGCTTAGTAAGCATACTACCTTGAGATGACCTAATTGCTGGGATGGTCATAGCTGTTTCTTTTTGTTTTAATTGTGCTGCTAACAACTGGCCTGCCTTTTCTCCTTGTTAATAGTATCATCTTTTCATTCGTTGGAGGGCAAATTTTGTCTTGGATGTGAAGAGGCCATTTAGTGCCCTTCGGGCTCGTGCCAGAGATTTACGGTTTTGTGAAGTTGGTGATGTGGTATATAAGCGGGTGTATGACACTATGTCCTGCTCTAGTTCTTTTTGTCATGCAGCAAGTCTGTTAGCTAATGCTGTCTCACGCATTAATTGACCTCTAATAGTAGCTTTAGCCGCAGCCCACATCATTCTACTTGAAGTCACAGAGCCCTGATTTATGGAAAGGTAAACTTGAAAGTAAGTTTGTAATTGAGATTTACCTTGAGGAGACTTATGTCGCTGTATGTTCATATGCCACAGTTTGCGTTCTGGCTTAGGTATATCAACTTCCAGAGTCAAGGAAACCGGGGAATGATCAGATAATGCTGCGTTAAACATGCAGGATTCTTGGATTGACTGGATCAACCCTTGAGACACTAAAAAATAGTCCAATCGAGAGAAAGTGCCATGAGTTGGAGTGGAGAATGTATATTCAGTATCAGATGGATGGGAAAGACGCCAATGGGTCAATTAAGCCTTTGTCTGCTAGTACGTCATCCATTAATGCCCTGTCTGCAGCATTATTTTTGCTAGAGGGCCTGTTTTATCTAAATTGGATCTCTTACTATATTCCAATCGCCACCTATGAGATATTGTGAGGCACCTATCTGTTAGTAAGCGATTTAGATGAAGGAAGAATGATTTTTTGTTCCTGTGTGGGCATAGATTGATCCTACGCAAATATTAGTGTTCGAGGCTTTTGAGCTGCAGAATTCATACTTTTCCATAGATTGGCATCTGGTGTTGTGCTCGGATGATTGCAGTTTGTTGTCTTGGAAGAAGTTTTTGTAGTCACGAGATAGGTGTCTCCTGCCTTGGATGATAGTGCGCATGGGTATCGACTCCGTCCTCCGTTTTTTTCCACCATCCGGTTCGAATACAACTTCGACGCTCCAATTCGGTACCGTGTTTCCAAACCTCTTTCGACACGCAAAACATCTCTAATCGACTATTATTTTTGTTTGCGTGCTTTGACGAGCTAACTCTAAATCCTCGGTTTCGGTCGTCAACACGGGCTGCTGGGCCTATGTACGCCATTCGGGCCTACGGCTAATGGAAAGGACTCCATTTAAAAAGGGCCCCCATTGTGGAGCTAAATTTCCACACAGCGACCATAACAAGGTCTGCAACCTTTGTCTCTCGCCAGAACACGAGGAAAAAGATTGCCAGGCCTGTGCCACCTTTTGATCCAAGAAGACTGTACGTGATAGCCGGGCTCGATGAAACGTCATAGCGCACCGGTGCCAGAAGACATCTTCGATGAAGATCCCGACGTCCCAGAGGCAGAAGATTCAGAGGAGCTCGGCATCGTATCCAAAGCTGATGACGACGACTCCGATGACCACATCACTCCAGGTCAATGAGTGAGTACAACTGACCCTACCCCACCCGAAAAAAAGAAGGTTCCAGTCAAAACTTCGCCCGAAGGCCTTAATCGAGACAGAAAGAAAACTTCAGAAGCTCCGCCTCCAGGCCCGGCTCCGAAGACAAAGGAGAACCCTTCCGGCAGCTCGGGACCGAGCAAGCCGCATATCTGTGCCCAAAAAACACCACCCGTACCGAAATCTGGAATACATCCTACTACCGTTACTCCAAAAAAGGCCTCGGCATAGAGCTCTTTGGCACCGAAAGACCACAAGGCCTCGGATCCAAACAAACCCTGAAAACCTTTGGATCCGAAAAAAATTACAGACTAGACATCGAAGCCGAAGGAGCAAAAAAAAACTAAGGCGCTAGACCACAAATCAAAACCGCGTTCGGAACCGAAAAAATCTGCACCGCAAGGAGACGCCAACCTGGAACAACTTTTTCAACCAGATCCTATTGATCCGAAACAAGATATTACATGTGGCCCCAAACACAGGCCATATTGTCAGTCTCCCCACAAACAAGAGGAAATTTGACACATCACACACTCCTGAGGAACCTGTGAAGGTAAGATACTTTGCTACCTCACCCCTACAACCCTCTTTTGCTGTTCTTCCTACTAAGCCTTTATCTCCTGAAAGGTCTCCCATACTCTCTCCTAGACTCTCCACACATCACCATCACAGGATGATGACAACCTAGGGAACGGGGGTGGACTTATTGACCCTCCAGATGACCCTGATAATGACACTACTATAACACACGACACATGGGTAAACTACAATGACTGCAGATCCTCCAGACCTTCCTGATCCAGAGGCATACCCTATTTGTCCATCTGGCCCGATGACAACGTAGTGTTTAGCCAGGTTATTAATAGGGCTGGCCAATATCATAACATACAAATGCATTCAGAACCCATTGAGGAAGACTTCCGGGTAGACCCTTTTGCTCCGTCATAAAGGACAATACAACCATTGACCATGCTCAAAGATGTCATTAAACACGCACCAGACATCTTCAAGGACCCTTTCAGGACCAGAATTCTCAATCCCTGCATTGATTAAAAAAAATAAACCCGCCCCAAACGATCCCACCTACATTAAAGGACAACTCCCTTTGGTAGTGTCTAATGCAAGGAAATGTGCCAATTCCCAAACCTCCGGTGACGCTCCACCTCCAGACAAAGAGTCTTAACTGCTAGACGTTTCAGGCAAACTTGTTGCTTCCCAAGATAATCACTGGAGAATAGCTAATGCACAAGCACTGCTTGCCAGGTATGATAGGGCTCACTACGATGAGCTTGTGGACCTAATTCAGCATTTGCCTGACCAACACAAGGCCAAAGCCCATGATCTGGTTCAGGAGGGCAAATAAAAAAAAATGCATCCATTAAATATGCCCTTGATGCAGCAGACACCGCATCTTGATCTGTCAACACGAGTGTCCTACTACGAAGACATGCATGGTTGCGCATTTCTGTTTTTAAGCAATAAATGCAAACTACCATCTTAAATCAGCCGTTAGCCCAAGAACACCTGGTTGCCCCAACTGTAGACACAGCTTTAGAAAAAATGAAAAAGGACACCCGACACTGCAAAATCTATAGGAGCATTGCAGTCTACATCCACGCGAGGTTCCTTCCGGTTCTCCTTTTATAGGGGCGCATCCAAAAACATCAGCTCAGACTGCTTCCTCCTACAAAAGCCCCACACGAACATCTCCCAACAGGGGATATTTCAGAGTTGGGTAAAGGGGGAATAATAACAAAGGGAGAGGCTGAGGTAACAACAATCGTTCCTCCCCACTACCAAACAATGACTTCCCTCCGCTCCCCTCCTCCAGACCATTCCACTCCAGTCAGGGAAAGACTTTGACAGTTCCTGCCTTTCTGGAACTCCCATCACTACAGACAAGTAGGTGAGACAAATTATTCAGTATGGTTACTGCCTGGAACTTACCACAACTCCCCCTGACATACCACCCAGACAGCGTCCCATGTCCACGGAACATCTTGCGCTCCTCAAACAAGAAGTGCTTTCAATCTTTCAAAAGCGGGCAATAGAGCCAGTTCCCCTACAACAGCGTTTCCCAAACTGTGGTCCGCGGACCCCCAGGGGTCTGTGACACATTCCCAGGGGGTCCGCAGGCAGCAGTTTTAAAAGCACTTGAAAGTATCTTGTATAATTAGCAGTTTTCAAACAACAATAAAAGTGTCAAGATAACACCAGTGATAAATGTACCTGCTGGGGAGAGATGAGTTTTGTCCAGTGGCTGCTTTGAATTATCAAAAGTAGCACGGAGGGTTAACATGCCTACTGCAAAAAACATGTATAATGCATTTTAAAAAACAGAGCTAGATTATTTTGGCACTCTGCAGTTCATAAGTGACAATCTTAATCTATCACAGTGGGCTATAAACTGTCATCAAAGAGCTGCTTGCAAAATGCAAGGTACAAGTTAGTGACATGTTTTCCCAGTCTTTCATTATCCTGATACTTCTAAAAATGTTTATCTAGGTGGAAATGCATGTTCGAGGCATGTGGGCTGCTGAATTCATATCTGTGCATTGATCGCCGCCTAGTGTTGGGTCCTGATGATCGCACATTGTTGTCCTGGAAGAGTCTTCGAAGTATCACGAGATAGGTGGCTCCTCCCCTGGACTACAGTGCGCATTGGCATCAACTCCATCCTCAGATTGTTTTTTTCCGCCATTGGGTTCGGATGTATATTTGTTCCCTCTAGTCGGAATCGATAAAAAACTTTAAGGCCAAATGGTCGTTAGTTTTTTTCGTCGGTATAGTCTTGCGTTCGGTGCCTAGTTCTTCCAGCTTGGTTCCGAGCCGGATTCCATACAACCGCGTGCTTTCGGCGCGGAGGGCCCAGTCGACGCCACATACCCTATTGACTACTCATCATGGAACGGAGCCCGTTCAAGAGATGTCCCGTCTGCAACTCCAAGTATCCCCACATCGACGTCCACCCGGTGTGCAACAAGTGTCTGTCGCCGGACCATGATGGAGCCAGTTGTATAGCTTGTTCCCGTTTCAGGTCGAAGAAGACGCTTAAGCATCGACGCGCTGCGCGCCAGGAGGCCCAGCAAACTGCACCGGCGCCTGTGGACATCTTCGATGCCGGGGATGTTGAGAAGGAAGCGGACCGGAAAGTTGGTGAAAACCTGTCGAATCCCGCGTCGGAGGTAGACTAACTACGACGCGGACGCTGAAATGTTCGAAGCTGAAGAAGTTGTCGATGAGGTAGGAGACGACGGGGCCTTCGGGGCCATGGAACATAGCTCGAGCGAAGAGCTACCTCAAACTGACATTGGGGCCGTAACGCTTCAAAAGGCTCAGGTCGAGGGATCGCCACTAGGCCTTACCCAAGATCTTACAATGGGTTCTACGGCCCTGCCTTCGGACATTACTATTGAGCCGCACCCTGCAAAATCGAAACCGAAAGTGAAACCAACGGTCTCGACGCAAGCTAAAGCACTGGTGCCCCCCTCAAAACCGAAAGTGCGCATTACAATGGTCGGATCGAAGGCCTCGGAGCCCTCAGCGCCAACAAAGCAGAAGGGTGTTGTCGATCCGAAGACACAGGTCAAGGGCGTCGAGCCGAGTAAATCGGCGCCGAAGGCGGTCGACACCAACAAAGGACTCAGTGATCCAAAGGTTCCCGAGACTCGGCGTCAACAAGACAAGGCCAAGAGCGGCACAACCCGCGAGTCCACGCCTAGTGGTGCCTCGAAGGATCCCGTCGGATCGACGCAACCGTCTGCCGCTTTCTCCAAGCAAGTGGCGGACTCCCTAAAGCGCATCAAGGAGAAGGCCTCGGCTGTCGGCCCAAGAGATCCTCCACCTTCGAAGCCGGTCGAGAAACCTCACAAAGGGTCGACGCCCATTCACTTCACGTTGCCGCCGAAGGTGGCGCCGAAGGCTTTCACCCCTAGGATGGTCGCCAGCGTGCCAGAGAAGGTGTCCTCGGTGCCGAAGTCGTCGGCGGTGGTTCCCACCTTGAAACATCGGCAATCTTCGTTGGAAGAACAACAAGAACACTTTATTGATGCCGAAACGGGCAGACTTTCCCTCCATAAAGTAAAATTGCCCCGGAGCAGCCAATGGATTCCTACAAAATTCCTTTAAAGAAAAAGAAGGATTCCACTTCGACTCCTGCTCTTGTGGAACCACTTTCTCCATATGCCCATAATGTCTCACCCACTTACTCTGACGTGGACGCAGGGGAAGGCGATGATGAGGATGAGTACAGCTATCCTGTCTACACAGACCCTGATGATACCAATGAACCCTGGGCTGCTGGTGCGGACCCAGGTGATCCTCATTCTGCCCCAGACACTCAACTCTATTCTGTTAAAACGTCGCCTACAGAGGATTCAGCAGCGTTTAATGCCCTCATTGAACGGGAGGCCAAAAACCATGACGTCCAGCTCCATGCTGACCCCATTGACGTGGACTTTCTTTATGATAACTTTTCCGTCTCAGAAAGAACTGTCAAAATTCTACCTATGTTAAAGGGTGTCTTACAACATGCTGGGGGGATCTTTAAGGAGTCTACCAGAGCCAGGGTGATAAACCCTAGGATTGAGAAGAAGTATAAACCAGCACCTATTGATCCTACTTACATCAAGGGACAGTTGCCTTTGGACTCTCTTGTTGTTTCAAATGCCCGGAAGAGGGCCAATTCTCAAACAACTGGTGATGCTCCTCCCCCAGACAAAGAATCTAAGGTGTTTGAGGCATCAGGGAAAAGGGTGGCAGCCCAAGCGGCCAATATCTGGCGCATTTCCAATACACAAGCACTTCTAGCGAGGTATGACAGGGCACACTATGACACACTGGAGACCCTGTTGCAGCACCTGCCAGACGAATACAAGGAGGCAGCTGAGATGCTCATTCAAGAGGGGAAGCTAATATCCAATGCTTCAATTAAATGTGCACTGGACGCGGCTGACACCGCGGCCAGAGCTGTCAACACTAGTGTCATGTTGAGACGACATGCCTGGCTCAGAATCTCGGGGTTTAAGCCAGAGATACAGACCACCATTCTTAATCAGACAGTAAATCCAGAGCATCTGTTTGGCCCAGAGGTGGACACCACCTTGGAAAAGATTAAGAAGGACACTGAAACTGCTAAGTCCATGGGGGCCTTGCAGTCCCAGCAATTCAGGGGTGGGTCTTTTCGTCGCTCAAGCACTAGACGCGTTTCCAGAGGCCAGCTCTCCCAAACCATGCGGTACTACAAAGGCAACACGCAGTCCACATACGCCAAACAAAGTCGAGGTGGATATCGTGGCAACAGCGACAAAGGCAGGGGTCGTGGAAACAACAACTCCAGATCCTCTGCCACCAACAAACAGTGACGCCTTGTCACTGCCCCCCGACCACGCAACACCGGTCGGGGGGAGACTTCAGCAGTTCCTGCCGGTCTGGAAATCCATCACCACAGACAGGTGGGTCACACAGCTCATACAGTACGGTTATTGTCTGGAGTTAACATCCACTCCACCCAACTTGCCCCCAAGACACCGTCCTATGTCCGACGAGCACTTGCACTTATTGCAGCAGGAGGTCGTCATGCTGCAAAAAGGGGCAATCGAGCTCGTGCCTGTGGAAGAAAGAGGCACAGGAGTTTACTCACTGTACTTCTTGATGCCAAAGAAGGACGGGTCCCTCAGACCCATACTGGACCTCAGACCCCTCAATCAGTACATTCTATCGGAGCACTTTCATATGCTGACCCTGCAGCAAGTACTCCCGTTGCTCAGTCAGGGGGATTTCCTCACAACTTTAGACCTAAAGGATGCGTATTTTCACATTCTGCTGCACCCGTCACACAGAAAATACCTCCGGTTCACCATCCAAAACCAACATTACCAGTTCAAGGTTTTGCCTTTCGGTGTCACCACGGCATCCAGGGTGTTTACAAAGTGCCTGGCGACGGTGGCAGCGCACCTAAGTAGACAAAACATTCACGTCTACCCTTATCTGGACGACTGGCTCATCCAGGCAAAGTCAGCCCAGCAGTGTGCCGCCCACATGTCCCACACCATTCACTTTCTTCACGATCTGGGATTCTCACTGAATTACCACTGAAGTCCCACCTGCAACCCGCCCACATACGGCAGTATCTGGGTGCGACGATAAACACTCTGGCAGCCACAGCACAGCCAAATTCAGTGAGGGTCAACAGCATTCAATCACTGATACGATTCAGACCCCAACACTCGCTTCCAGCGCGAGTGTTCATGCAGTTGATAGGCATGATGGCCTCCTGCATCTCCATAGTCCCGCGCGCCAGACTACATATGCGTCCGCTTCAGGAGTGCTTAGCACGTCAGTGGACTCAGGCTCACGGACAGTTGAAAGACCTAGTGTTGGTGAGCGGTCGGGCATACAACTCTCTGCATTGGTGGAATCCACAAAACCTTTGCAAGGGACGACCGTTCCAAGAGCCTGTGCCACAGATCATCCTGACGACGGACGCTTCTCTCCAGGGATGGGGAGCTCATGACTCCATTACACTGTGCAGGGACTATGGACACCACAGCAAAGGAAGATGCACATCAATGTTCCGGAACTGATGGCGATCTTCATGGCACTAAAAGCCTTCAAAGTACATCTGTGCAACAAGGTCGTGTTGATCCGGACGGACAACATGACGGCCATGTACTACATTCAGAAGCAGGGAGGAACACTCTCCACAGCTGTCTCCTCTGGCTCAGAGCATGTGGAAGTGGGCCATTCAGAGAAGCATCTTCCTCATGGCAGAACACCTCCCAGGCAAAGACAATCAGATGGCAGACCTGCTCAGCAGGTACAGCCACCAAATGCACGAGTGGGAGATGCATCCAGCGGTACTCCGCCCGTACTTCCAAAGGTGGGGTCATCCAGAGATAGACCTGTTCGCCACAAAGGAGAACGCAAAATGCTGAAGCTTCGCCGCCAGGTTTCCACGTCCACAGTCAAAAGGCAACGCAATATGGATGAACTGGTCAGGCAAATTTGCGTACACTTTCCCCCAGCACCTCTAATACCGCTGGTGGCACGCAAGCTGAAGCAGCACTCGATGACTCTCATCCTGGTTGCTCCAACGTGGGCTCGCCAACCATGGTACACAACGTTTCTGGAACTGTCCGTGGTACCGCATCAAAGGCTGCGCCTCACACCCAGGCTTTTGACGCAGAGCCATGGCGACATTCAGCATCCAGATCCGCAACAGCTCAACCTGGCGATCTGGCTCCTGAGGTCTTAGAGTTTGGCTACCTCAACTTACCTCCTGACTGTATGGACATCATCCGTGAGGCAAGGAAGCCCACCACTAGAGCATGCTATGCGGCGAAGTGGAAGCGGTTTGTCATTAATTGTGCAGGCCACAACATTAACCCGCTGGATGCATCTATTCAGAACATCATTTGTTATCTTTTACATTTGTACAAATGTAATATTTCCTATGCTTCCATTCGCATACATTTATCCGCAATGGCTGCTTATCTCCAAAACAGACAGCACCTCTCACATTTCAGGGTGCCTGCCATTAAAGCCTTTCTAGAAGGACTCAAATGAGTCATTCCTCCGCGGAAGCCACCAGCTCCGGAGTGGAACCTCAATGTGGTCCTCACCAGGCTGATGGGTCCCCCTTTTGAACCACTGCATTCCTGCGAGATTCAATTCTTGACATGGAAAGTGGCTTTCCTTATAGCGATTACGTCGCTACGACGAGTTAGTGAACTCCAGGCGCTAACTATCCAAGAGCCATTTATTCAAATTCATTTTAACAGGGTGGTGCTTCGCACTAACCTTAAATTCCTTCCTAAGGTTTCGCCGTTGTCTGGTTGGCGCCTGATGTCTGTGGCAGTGATGAGGGCTGTCTCAGTGCTGTGGTTTCATCTGACCCCGGACTGCGACGGGTCCAAGATGTTGTTGTCTTCCAGGTGGCGGGCCAGTTGCAGGTTTACAATTTTCTCGATGACCTTCGCCAGGAACGGGAGCAGGGAGATGGGCCAGAAGTTCTTGTGGTCCGCCTTGGGCTTCTTGAGGAGGGCGTTCATTTCTGCATGTTTCCAGCTTTCCGGGAATGTCGCTGTTTCGAAGGAGATGTTGATGACCTTCCGTAGTTGAGGTGCGATGGCAGCGTCTGCTTTGTTGAATACGTGGTGTGGGCACGGGTATGACTGAGATCCAGAGTGGATGGAGTTCATGATCTTGCGTGTCTCGTCGTCGTCGTCGTCGTCGTTGACGATGGACCAGGAGATGAGGCGGTTGGCGCTGGTGGTGATCACAGGAGAGGTGGGGTCTGGCGTAGTCTGGGTGGTCCTGGTGTTTAAGCTGTCATGGATGTCGGCGATCTTGCGGTCGAAGAAGATGGCCAGTGAGTTGCACAGTTCTTGTGAGAGCGGTATGTAGTTGGCGCTGGGGTTGGAGAGTTCCTTTATGATGCTGAAAAGCTGTTTGCTGTCATGTGCGTTGTTATCCAGGCGGTCTTTGAAGGAGGATCTCTTGGCTAATCTGATGAGGTGGTGATGTCTGTGGGTGGCGTCCTTGTTGGCTGCGTGGTTGTCCAGAGTGCGTTCATGGAGCCATATCTTCTCCAGTTTCCTGCATGCGCGTTTGGAGGTCTGCAGCTAGTCGGTTAACCAGGTGGCTCTCTTGCTGGCTTGGTTGTTGGAGGGTTTCTTGAGTGGGGCGCGGGTGTTGGCGCAGTCGTCAATCCACTGTGAGGTTGCGGGCTGCGATGTCTGGGTTGGTGGGGTCGGTGGGTAGGTTTTGGGCGAGGGTGGTGATCAGCTGGCCTTAGGTGACTTTGCTCCAGCAGCGGCAAGGTAGCAGTTGGGTGCGGTGGTGTGTGGTTGGTTTATTGAAGGTGAAATGGATGCTGCGGTGGTCGGTCCAGTGGAGTTTGGTGGTGTGATCGAAAAATAATAATAATAATAAAAACATTTATTAAGTGCCTGAATACACTAGGACAGTGCGTCTCCGCGCTAGGATGCGTTCCAACACAGAAAGATCAAGAGCAGACCATGGAGATGAGGGGTCGGCAGAAGAAAGGAAACTCTAAGTTAAAACAGATCTTCCAGAAATAGATGGGTCTTCAGTTTCTGCCGGAACCTGGTTTCCGACGGCTCCATCCGCAATTCAACAGGAAGGTCATTCCATTGTTGGCTGGCCAGGAATCTAAAAGATTGCCCTCCCATCCGTGCTTTATGTATGCGAGGTATCGCAAACTACATACTGCCCATGGATCTCAGGAGTCGCCTAGGACGAGAGATAGTTAACAACTTGTGAAGATAGACCGGACCCCTGCCATGTGCAATACGATGACTAAAGCACATGGTCTTAAACCTAATGCGTTCCCTCATGGGGAGCCAGTGCAAGCGCTGAAGCGCACGTTTACCTGACGACCTCCTCGGCAGCTTCAGCACCAGCCTGGCCGCCGCATTTTGGACACATTGTAACTGGGTCAGTCCCCTTTTCCTGAGGCCACAGAGCAGGACATTCCCATAATCAAGATGGGACGTAACCAGTGCGTGGACCAGAGTTTTCCTGTCTTTCATAGGTAGGAGATCCAAGATCTTCCGCAGGACCTTCAGAATGTTGTAGCATCTCCCCGCCATCTTACCTATGTGTTGGGAGTATGTGAGCTTGGAATCCAAGAGAACACCCAAGTTCTTCACGGTGTCAGAGGGGATAGGTTTAGGACCCAGGTCGGTGGGCCACCAAGCTGATAACCAGATAGGTGAGGAGCCAATCCCAAGCAGTTCCGTCTTATTGCCGTTAAGGCGAAGACAGTTGCACTTCATCCAGTTTGCCAGTGTCACAAGGCACTCTGTGAAATTACCAGCCGTCTCAACTGGGTTATGAGATTGAGTGACCAGCAGTTGCGTATGTTATGTTATGTTATGTTATTTATTTATTTATATAGCGCTCGGCTACTCAAAAAGAGTGTCCCGGCGCTTTATTGGAGAAAGGAAAAACTGCGACAGAATAACATAACACCAGATAAAAGAAAAACCGGAGTGCCAGACAAAAACTCACAATAAACAGACTACTGAGTAAACAGCCAAGTTTTAAGGCCTTTTCTAAAAGCCAGCAGGCTAGTGGCTCCCCGCAGAGCAAGCGGCAAAGAGTTCCACAGCTGTGGCGCCAGCAATCCAAAAGAGCGGCCACCGAGGCGCGCTTTCTTTACACGTGGAACAACTGCCAAGTACAGGGATTCCGACCTCAGAGACCTGGTCGGTTGATAAAAGATCAGTCTCTTTTGGAGGTACTTAGCTCCACCCTTGTGAAGAGCTTTGTAGGCCAGAGTCATCGCCTTAAAGGCGATCCGCTTGCGGATGGGAAGCCAGTGCAAAGTTTTCAACAGGCCCGAGGCACTGGAACGCCTATTCAGACCATAAATTGCCCTTGCAGCGGCATTCTGCACCACTTGAAGCCGCTGCAGCAAGTACTCTGGGAGGCCCAGGTAAAGAATGTTGGAATAATCCAACCTGGACCCATCCGCATATGATACAATATCCACCCCATACGATTCCACCATCCTGGCCAGGGGTTCCATGTAAAGATTAAACAATACAGGACTTAAAATGGAACCCTGCGGGACCCCTTGATTTTAAAATTCGGGGCGTAGATATGAAGGTGGGACAGTGTATTTGAAATTGTCCGCCAGGAAGGAGGTCATCCATTCAAGTGCCGGGCCGGCAACTCCCATTTCACTCAGACGGGCTAGCAATCTAGGGTGGGACACGGTGTCAAATGCCGCGCTTAAGTCCAGCAATATCAAGGCGACCGTCTGTCCTTCGTCCACTTTCTGACAGAGCAGTTCTGTGGAAAAAAGAAGGGCAGTTCCGGTCGAATACCTCGCCCTAAAGCCAGATTGGGAGGAATGAAGAAGCTGGTTATCTTCCACATATTTAACCAACTGATTGGTAACCAGTTTTTCCACCACTTTGGCACAGAATGGCAAAAGACAAATTGGGCCTAAGATTGACCAAGTTAGAAATGCTCAAGGTGGCCTTCTTTTTAATTGGAACAACCTGTGCGAGTTTCCATTCCGCCAGCACTAATCTTTCTTGGAAGAAGAGAAGAGCCAGATTGCCTATATAACTTGATAAGAGGTGGGCATGATTCCTAAGGATCCTAGGCGGTGCCACATCCAAAGGGGAGCCAGATTGAATGCTCATGATTAACTTTATCAGTTCCTCCCTCGGGGGGACCGTGAATTCGTTAAGACATGCGCTAGTATGCGGTCCTGTGCTAGTATCTCTAGCCAATGATACTTCATGTGTTCCCTGCTGAAAAGACATATAAATCCTCTCCACCTTGTGTACAAAATAATCAGCGATAGATTCGCATATTTCAGTGTAGAGATGCTTTGGTCTCCGTCCTGGTGAGAGCCGTGAGCTCCTTATAGATAGAAAAGAGCTCCTTTGAGGAGTTTTCATCAGATTCAATCCTTTCTTTGAAGAATAATCCTTTCGCCTTATTAATACGCCTATGGTACTCCTTCAGGCTGCTCATGTATAGCTCTTTCAGGCCAACGTCGTAGTCTTTACGCCACAGACGTTAAAGTCTTTTACATCTTGCTTTAGCTGCACATAGTTCCTCGTTGTACCAGGGGGCAGACTTCGTCCTGCAAGTTGGGGCTTTATGGGTCCATGGGGCAACCTTATCTAGCGCTTTAGATACCCAATCCTTTTACTCCGTCCATGCTTCCTTAAAAGTTTTACTAAGGGGAGGTTTCCCTAGCATAAGCATGCATTCAAATGTCTCCTGACTAAAATTGTTCCATTTCCTACGTTTGCATACAGTAGGCCGCTCAGGTCTATCCCCTTTAGCTCTGCCTGTTAAATTAAATGGGATAAGATAATGGTCAGACCACGGAACTCTGATGGGAGGGAGCACCCTGATACCGTCCCAGTTAGAGAATATGGGGTACCGTCCCAGTTAGAGAATATGGGGTCCAAGAGATGACCCGCCTGATGCGCAGGCATCTCATCCAAGAGAGAGAGCATCAGGGATTTCAAGGAGGATATTATCAATTGTGCCTCTACGCATTTCGCATCCTCAAAATGTAGATTAAGATCACCTAGTAAGATGAATTTATTGTAGCGTAGGGCTGGCTGAGTCACTGATTCCAAGAGGCTGTCAGCGAACAATGAAGGACCCCCAGGGGGGCGATAAATGAGATATCCCATGATCGTGCATTCAGGGGAGATTTTAATGGAAAAAAGACCAGCTTCACAGTTACTAATTTGTATTAGCTCCAATGAGCACTCGAACTTAGCCTTATGTACCATTGCGATACCCCGCCCCTTCTTTGGACTCTTCTATCAATTCTCAGTAAGCTATATTCTGGTGGAAGGGCCTCCAAGATCTCGGGTGACGATGATTCATCTAACCACGTTTCAGTTAAAAAAATTAAATCTACCTGGTAATCAGTAAGGACCTCATAGATGTCGTTCATTTAAAAAACATAGCTTAGACAATTGATTAAAAACCCCCTTAATTGGTCTCCAGTTTTACTAATTGTCGGGGCCGGGGCAAAATTAAGATGACACACCATACACTTCAGCGCCCCATTTCCCGGAACAATACTGTGTTTACAGGCAGCCTTGACAGGGGTGCGGATACTAAACAGTTGCTCACCCGTATACATTAAGTTTTTAGCCGTTTCCCTCGTGATAGAGGCAGGACTCCTGGCCGCCTTCGGTCGCGGACGGGCGCAGACTGGCTTGCCTTGTGTGCGCCCTCTGCGCAGTCGTGGCCCTGACGTCATAATATAGGGGGAAGGAGGGAAAAAACTAGAGCGCTAACCCGAACGCAGCGTAGGCAGGAAGTGGAGTATTCCTCGCCCTCCACCCACAATGGACGTGGCGGACCGGGTCGGGATCAAGAAGAAAGGCACAGGTAGGTAAAAACAGTTTCAACAGTGAAAAGCAATTTGTAGGAGTTCTCAAAACATTCTAGCAGCAATTGGTTTATAAAACAATGTGACAGTTAATTAAAAAATGCGGGTCCGTTCACCGCATGAGCCTCCCCTTCGCCCCCCACGCCGTGGTTGTTGTAGAAAATCGCGTTAGACTCTCTGTCCCTGCCACTGACAGAGTGCACTTCGAAGGTGAAGTGGGTGCCTGTCGAGTGGGTGGGGGCAGTGACGAGATGTCTGAGGCTGAGGTTGTCGAACAGGGTGGCGGAGTTGGCATCGTTGTTGTTCTCGTGGTGGAAATTCAGGTCCCCGTGGAGGATGTAGTTCGTGGAGGCGAGTGCGTGGGTGCTGGCGAGGTCGGCGATGGAGTCGCTGAATTGAGCTCGGTGGGGGTCTGTACATGAGTGTTACTCTGAGGGTGGTATAGGGGTCGGTGTGGATCCAGATGTGCAGGTGATCGGCGGTGTTGAGGGTGACGTCTGCGTGGGTGGCGACCTTGAGGGTGGACTTGTGGACGATCGCTATTCCTCCGATTCCGTTGGCGCGATCCCTGCGGGTGATCTTGTAGCCGTCCGGGATGGCTATGGCGATGTCTGGCGCCAAGGAGTCGTTCCACCAGGTCTCAGTCTCAGGAAGTCCACGTCTGGGGCGGAGGTGTCAAGCAGGTCACAGAGCTCGACGGCGTGTTTGCCTGCGGAGCGGGTGCTGAGTATGCAGCGAAGGTGGTTGGGTCCAGTCCTTGGAGGTTTGGTGGCTCTGTCGCAGGTGAAGCTGCTCGACCAAGCTACTACTTTAGAGAGTAAGGTCAGATCTGACTTTAACCTCTCTTATACCTCTGGAGATTGGGGACTCTATACTCACTGTACCTTACTTTGGTCCACTATATATAGAGCCTCTTTCTTACATTGGTGGATCAGCGATGGGATACAAATTTGCATTTGTTGGACAACTTGGTTACCATCTGATCACACAACAGAACTCATAAATTGCCTTTAGAATTCTGAAATTTGTTTTTCCGAAATAATAGAAGTCTTGTAGGGCCTTGCTTAAGTCCCATTAGAATTTTAGAAAAATAAGTCACTATAGTCAGGGTAGAGAGTTAGAACTGTCAGGTTAGAATGTCTCAACAGAACCCAGCTATTAGTGATGATGACACCATGGACCTGGGTGTTCAGGAGCTCGGCCTCACACCTTACTTACACTTGTCATTCAAGGAAATGAGGTCCTTATGCAAAATTAAAAAGATAATCAAGGGCTTGCATCCAACCAAAAAAGGGCTCCAGGAGCTCCTGGCTGAGTATGCAGAATGCCACCCCTCTGAACAGGGTGACACCCAGTCAGAGGAAGAAGAGGAGGAAGATAGTAACCCCACCCCCCATCTTAAGGGAAGTGAGGGTCCCCATACCATTAACTCCAACAGTCCGCTTCTGGGAGCCTAGGAACCACACAGGTGGGCTAGGACCCAGAGAACACATTGGGGAGAGCACCAATGAAGAGGACAACTTCTTAGCAAAGTTAGACAAGAGATTAGAGTTAGAGTCTCGACTCCTGGCTCTGGAAAAAGAAAGGAAAGAGATGGATTTAGCACCTACCTCTGGTGGCAGCAATACCCATAACCAGGATAGATGATCCTAAAATCCCCAACGGGATTGTCCCTAAATTTGAGGAAGGTGATGATATCACCAAGTGGTTCACAGTCTTTGAGAGTGGGGCACTTCTGTGGGAACTGTTATCTGGTAACTGCAAAGACAGGCTTCTGACCGTCTCTGGGCCAGATGCAGGGTCCTATGACCTCATGAAGAAAACTGATTGTGGGATTCGGGCTCACTACTGAGGAGTACAGAATTAGGTTCAGGGGGCTCACAAAACTCAGACCCAATCCTGGATAGATTTTGTAGACTAGTCAGTAAAGACACTGGATAGTTTGTTAACTGGACACAATGTGCATGAATTTCTGGACTTTACAATTTGTTTATGAAGGAACACACTTTGAGTATTTGCACAAATGAAAAGTTGCATCAGCATTTGGTAGACCTAGGTCTAATTTCTCCCCAAGAATTGGGAAAGAAGGCAGACCATTGGGTCAAGACTAGGGTGAACAAGACAACCACTGGGGGTGACCAAAATAAGGTGGTTACAAAACCTCCCCAGGGGAAAGGTGGTGAGAATCCCCAAGATAAAAAGTCTGAGTCATCCAAAGGGCCCCAAAAATCTGTACAGGTGGGTGGGTCCCAAACTACTACCTATGTGCCTCAGCCCTAGAGGGGGAAGAACTTTGATCCCGCCAAGGCCTATTGTAACAACTGTAAGAAGTTGGGACATTTAACTGTAGACAAAAACTGCCCCCACAACAAAGCTTCTAAGGTACCCAGTACAGCTACTCCCGGGGCAGCAAGTCTACAAATGGGATCCGAGGAGTGCCCAGAGCAAATCTGGGAATACACTCAAGCAAGTCTAGTCTCCGTGGGGGAAGTGGAGTTTGCCAATGCAGCTATGTGGCCACCCAACTTGAAAAAGTATTTGCAATACCCCTACATTAATCGAACTAGGATAGAAGCCCTGAGGGATACAGGTGCCAGTGTCACAATGGTGAGAGATATACTAGTTTCCCCAGAGCAATACTTGATTGGGAAAACTTACCCAGTCATCAATGCCGACTTTGTTACCACTAATCATCCTATGGCTATGGTGGCATTAGGTTGGGGGGAGGTTACTGGCCTGAAACTGGTAGTGGTCTCTCCGAAGTTGACAGCTGACTGTCTGCTTGGAAATGACCTGGAAACCTCAGCCTGGGCTGAGGTTGAGCAAGTAGCCCATGCAGCCATGCTTGGTATCCCTAGACTGGTGTGTGTGCAAACCAGAGCACAGAGCAAAAGGAAGGGTGAACAAGTAGGTTTGGAGCCTGGAAGTATGGCCCAACCAGCCAAGAGAAAAAGCAAGAAGACTGGGGGACCAGATTCTACACAGCCAAACCTTCAGGCCCCCTCTCTTCAGGGAGATGACTTTGAAACCCTAGAGGGAACTGAGCCCATGGAGCTTGAGCCTTACCAGGTTGAACTCTTGGGCCCAGGGGGCCCACTAGGGAAGAGCTGTGCCAGGGTTAGCAAGACTGCCCTACACTTGAAAGCCTGAGGCAGCAAGCTGTTTCAGAAGCACAGGGAGATGTCAGTGGTACCCACAGAAATTATTGGGAAGAGAGATTACTGTATGCTGAGGCAATAGACCCCACTCCTGGAACCACCAGGAGAGTGGTGGTGCCACAGAAGTACAAGGAGTTCCTCCTAACTTTAGCTCGTGAAATCCCCCTAACTGGTCATCTGGGGCTAACCAAAACTTGGGAAAGGCTAGTGAGTCACTTCTACTGGCCCCAGATGCACCACAAGGTGAAGGAGTTTGTGTGCTCCTGTGTTACCTGTCAGGCCAGTGGCAAGACAGGTGGCCACCCAAAGGCCCCCCTGATACCACTACCAGTGGTTGGGTTTCCCTTTGAAAGGGTAGGTGTAGTCCTTGTGGGTCCACTGGAACCTCCCACAGCATCAGGGAAAAAAATCCTTCTAGTAGTAGTGGATCATGCTACTAGGTACCCTGAAGCAATTCCGTTTAGGGTTACTACAGCTCCTGCAGTAGCCAAGGCCCTCCTGGGTGACTTCACCATGGTAGGGTTTCCTAAGGAGGTGGTTTCAGACAGAGGTTCCAACTTCATGTCTGCTTACCTGAAGCACATGTGGAAGGAGTGTGGTGTGCAGTACAAGTTTACTACCCATACCATCCACAGACCAATGGCCTTGTTGAAAGATTCAACAAGACCTTGAAAAGTATGATTATGGGACTCCCTGAAAAACTCAAAAGGAGATGGGAATTAACAGAACCCATACCTATTAGACGTGGTGTCCGCCAAGGATGTGTGTTGGCTCCTACACTCTTTTCTTTATTTGTCAACGACATCTCAGAAATTTTAGATAGGTGTAGTAATGACTCCCCAAAGCTGAATGGTGTGAGGGTCCCCTCCCTTTTATTTGCGGACGATACAATCCTGATCTCGCAAACGCCCATGGGCCTTCAAACCCTTTTGAACACCTTTAAGACATACTGTGACTCAAAAGGTCTTGAAATAAATGAGAAAAAAAACAAATGCATGTCTATAAATCCACATAAAACTTTTAATGGGCAGTTCCTTTTAAATAACCAAAGGCTTGAACTGGTCACAAATTTTTCGTATTTGGGTGTTTCCCTAGATTCAAAAACTTCATGGAGTACGCAAATTGAAAAGAGTAAAACTATATATAACCAGAGCTCTTTACCTATTATAAAGCGCCATGGGGCAAGTTTAAGTAAGTCCATTTCACAAGCACTAGAAGTTTACAAATTCAAGGCTCAATCTGGTGCTTTATATGGAGCAGAAATCTGGGGCATAAAAGCATGTAACATCTTTACGACCTGTAAAAATAACTTTTTTAGAAGGCTATTGAAATTGCCCAAACGTACCCCACTTGTACCAATGTTTTTGGATTTAAACATGAAAAGAACGGATCATATTGCACTACTTAGGCCACTGTTGTTTTGGGTCAGACTCTGGAGTACTCCCGAACTCACAGACTATAGACAAGGTATCATAGAAGTCAAGAGTCTGGATGTTTATAATACAAACCCCTGGCTTAAGCATGTTAATAATTGGTTCCATTGGATAGGCCTTGCTCATTACTGGGATGATCCAGCATGTTTGACACAAAGATGTAAGATCCAGGTTAAGAATCAACAATGAAGGACCCCCAGGGGGGCGATAAATGAGATATCCCATGATCGTGCATTCAGGGGAGATTTTAATGGAAAAAAGACCAGCTTCACAGTTACTAATTTGTATTAGCTCCAATGAGCACTCGAACTTAGCCTTATGTACCATTGCGATACCCCGCCCCTTCTTTGGACTCTTCTATCAATTCTCAGTAAGCTATATTCTGGTGGAAGGGCCTCCAAGATCTCGGGTGACGATGATTCATCTAACCACGTTTCAGTTAAAAAAATTAAATCTACCTGGTAATCAGTAAGGACCTCATAGATGTCGTTCATTTAAAAAACATAGCTTAGACAATTGATTAAAAACCCCCTTAATTGGTCTCCAGTTTTACTAATTGTCGGGGCCGGGGCAAAATTAAGATGACACACCATACACTTCAGCGCCCCATTTCCCGGAACAATACTGTGTTTACAGGCAGCCTTGACAGGGGTGCGGATACTAAACAGTTGCTCACCCGTATACATTAAGTTTTTAGCCGTTTCCCTCGTGATAGAGGCAGGACTCCTGGCCGCCTTCGGTCGCGGACGGGCGCAGACTGGCTTGCCTTGTGTGCGCCCTCTGCGCAGTCGTGGCCCTGACGTCATAATATAGGGGGAAGGAGGGAAAAAACTAGAGCGCTAACCCGAACGCAGCGTAGGCAGGAAGTGGAGTATTCCTCGCCCTCCGCCCACAATGGACGTGGCGGACCGGGTCGGGATCAAGAAGAAAGGCACAGGTAGGTAAAAACAGTTTCAACAGTGAAAAGCAATTTGTAGGAGTTCTCAAAACATTCTAGCAGCAATTGGTTTATAAAACAATGTGACAGTTAATTAAAAAATGCGGGTCCGTTCACCGCATGAGCCTCCCCTTCGCCCCCCACGCCGTGGTTGTTGTAGAAAATCGCGTTAGACTCTCTGTCCCTGCCACTGACAGAGTGCACTTCGAAGGTGAAGTGGGTGCCTGTCGAGTGGGTGGGGGCAGTGACGAGATGTCTGAGGCTGAGGTTGTCGAACAGGGTGGCGGAGTTGGCATCGTTGTTGTTCTCGTGGTGGAAATTCAGGTCCCCGTGGAGGATGTAGTTCGTGGAGGCGAGTGCGTGGGTGCTGGCGAGGTCGGCGATGGAGTCGCTGAATTGAGCTCGGTGGGGGTCTGTACATGAGTGTTACTCTGAGGGTGGTATAGGGGTCGGTGTGGATCCAGATGTGCAGGTGATCGGCGGTGTTGAGGGTGACGTCTGCGTGGGTGGCGACCTTGAGGGTGGACTTGTGGACGATCGCTATTCCTCCGATTCCGTTGGCGCGATCCCTGCGGGTGATCTTGTAGCCGTCCGGGATGGCTATGGCGATGTCTGGCGCCAAGGAGTCGTTCCACCAGGTCTCAGTCTCAGGAAGTCCACGTCTGGGGCGGAGGTGTCAAGCAGGTCACAGAGCTCGACGGCGTGTTTGCCTGCGGAGCGGGTGCTGAGTATGCAGCGAAGGTGGTTGGGTCCAGTCCTTGGAGGTTTGGTGGCTCTGTCGCAGGTGAAGCTGCTCGACCAAGCTACTACTTTAGAGAGTAAGGTCAGATCTGACTTTAACCTCTCTTATACCTCTGGAGATTGGGGACTCTATACTCACTGTACCTTACTTTGGTCCACTATATATAGAGCCTCTTTCTTACATTGGTGGATCAGCGATGGGATACAAATTTGCATTTGTTGGACAACTTGGTTACCATCTGATCACACAACAGAACTCATAAATTGCCTTTAGAATTCTGAAATTTGTTTTTCCGAAATAATAGAAGTCTTGTAGGGCCTTGCTTAAGTCCCATTAGAATTTTAGAAAAATAAGTCACTATAGTCAGGGTAGAGAGTTAGAACTGTCAGGTTAGAATGTCTCAACAGAACCCAGCTATTAGTGATGATGACACCATGGACCTGGGTGTTCAGGAGCTCGGCCTCACACCTTACTTACACTTGTCATTCAAGGAAATGAGGTCCTTATGCAAAATTAAAAAGATAATCAAGGGCTTGCATCCAACCAAAAAAGGGCTCCAGGAGCTCCTGGCTGAGTATGCAGAATGCCACCCCTCTGAACAGGGTGACACCCAGTCAGAGGAAGAAGAGGAGGAAGATAGTAACCCCACCCCCCATCTTAAGGGAAGTGAGGGTCCCCATACCATTAACTCCAACAGTCCGCTTCTGGGAGCCTAGGAACCACACAGGTGGGCTAGGACCCAGAGAACACATTGGGGAGAGCACCAATGAAGAGGACAACTTCTTAGCAAAGTTAGACAAGAGATTAGAGTTAGAGTCTCGACTCCTGGCTCTGGAAAAAGAAAGGAAAGAGATGGATTTAGCACCTACCTCTGGTGGCAGCAATACCCATAACCAGGATAGATGATCCTAAAATCCCCAACGGGATTGTCCCTAAATTTGAGGAAGGTGATGATATCACCAAGTGGTTCACAGTCTTTGAGAGTGGGGCACTTCTGTGGGAACTGTTATCTGGTAACTGCAAAGACAGGCTTCTGACCGTCTCTGGGCCAGATGCAGGGTCCTATGACCTCATGAAGAAAACTGATTGTGGGATTCGGGCTCACTACTGAGGAGTACAGAATTAGGTTCAGGGGGCTCACAAAACTCAGACCCAATCCTGGATAGATTTTGTAGACTAGTCAGTAAAGACACTGGATAGTTTGTTAACTGGACACAATGTGCATGAATTTCTGGACTTTACAATTTGTTTATGAAGGAACACACTTTGAGTATTTGCACAAATGAAAAGTTGCATCAGCATTTGGTAGACCTAGGTCTAATTTCTCCCCAAGAATTGGGAAAGAAGGCAGACCATTGGGTCAAGACTAGGGTGAACAAGACAACCACTGGGGGTGACCAAAATAAGGTGGTTACAAAACCTCCCCAGGGGAAAGGTGGTGAGAATCCCCAAGATAAAAAGTCTGAGTCATCCAAAGGGCCCCAAAAATCTGTACAGGTGGGTGGGTCCCAAACTACTACCTATGTGCCTCAGCCCTAGAGGGGGAAGAACTTTGATCCCGCCAAGGCCTATTGTAACAACTGTAAGAAGTTGGGACATTTAACTGTAGACAAAAACTGCCCCCACAACAAAGCTTCTAAGGTACCCAGTACAGCTACTCCCGGGGCAGCAAGTCTACAAATGGGATCCGAGGAGTGCCCAGAGCAAATCTGGGAATACACTCAAGCAAGTCTAGTCTCCGTGGGGGAAGTGGAGTTTGCCAATGCAGCTATGTGGCCACCCAACTTGAAAAAGTATTTGCAATACCCCTACATTAATGGAACTAGGATAGAAGCCCTGAGGGATACAGGTGCCAGTGTCACAATGGTGAGAGATATACTAGTTTCCCCAGAGCAATACTTGATTGGGAAAACTTACCCAGTCATCAATGCCGACTTTGTTACCACTAATCATCCTATGGCTATGGTGGCATTAGGTTGGGGGGAGGTTACTGGCCTGAAACTGGTAGTGGTCTCTCCGAAGTTGACAGCTGACTGTCTGCTTGGAAATGACCTGGAAACCTCAGCCTGGGCTGAGGTTGAGCAAGTAGCCCATGCAGCCATGCTTGGTATCCCTAGACTGGTGTGTGTGCAAACCAGAGCACAGAGCAAAAGGAAGGGTGAACAAGTAGGTTTGGAGCCTGGAAGTATGGCCCAACCAGCCAAGAGAAAAAGCAAGAAGACTGGGGGACCAGATTCTACACAGCCAAACCTTCAGGCCCCCTCTCTTCAGGGAGATGACTTTGAAACCCTAGAGGGAACTGAGCCCATGGAGCTTGAGCCTTACCAGGTTGAACTCTTGGGCCCAGGGGGCCCACTAGGGAAGAGCTGTGCCAGGGTTAGCAAGACTGCCCTACACTTGAAAGCCTGAGGCAGCAAGCTGTTTCAGAAGCACAGGGAGATGTCAGTGGTACCCACAGAAATTATTGGGAAGAGAGATTACTGTATGCTGAGGCAATAGACCCCACTCCTGGAACCACCAGGAGAGTGGTGGTGCCACAGAAGTACAAGGAGTTCCTCCTAACTTTAGCTCGTGAAATCCCCCTAACTGGTCATCTGGGGCTAACCAAAACTTGGGAAAGGCTAGTGAGTCACTTCTACTGGCCCCAGATGCACCACAAGGTGAAGGAGTTTGTGTGCTCCTGTGTTACCTGTCAGGCCAGTGGCAAGACAGGTGGCCACCCAAAGGCCCCCCTGATACCACTACCAGTGGTTGGGTTTCCCTTTGAAAGGGTAGGTGTAGTCCTTGTGGGTCCACTGGAACCTCCCACAGCATCAGGGAAAAAAATCCTTCTAGTAGTAGTGGATCATGCTACTAGGTACCCTGAAGCAATTCCGTTTAGGGTTACTACAGCTCCTGCAGTAGCCAAGGCCCTCCTGGGTGACTTCACCATGGTAGGGTTTCCTAAGGAGGTGGTTTCAGACAGAGGTTCCAACTTCATGTCTGCTTACCTGAAGCACATGTGGAAGGAGTGTGGTGTGCAGTACAAGTTTACTACCCATACCATCCACAGACCAATGGCCTTGTTGAAAGATTCAACAAGACCTTGAAAAGTATGATTATGGGACTCCCTGAAAAACTCAAAAGGAGATGGGAATTAACAGAACCCATACCTATTAGACGTGGTGTCCGCCAAGGATGTGTGTTGGCTCCTACACTCTTTTCTTTATTTGTCAACGACATCTCAGAAATTTTAGATAGGTGTAGTAATGACTCCCCAAAGCTGAATGGTGTGAGGGTCCCCTCCCTTTTATTTGCGGACGATACAATCCTGATCTCGCAAACGCCCATGGGCCTTCAAACCCTTTTGAACACCTTTAAGACATACTGTGACTCAAAAGGTCTTGAAATAAATGAGAAAAAAAACAAATGCATGTCTATAAATCCACATAAAACTTTTAATGGGCAGTTCCTTTTAAATAACCAAAGGCTTGAACTGGTCACAAATTTTTCGTATTTGGGTGTTTCCCTAGATTCAAAAACTTCATGGAGTACGCAAATTGAAAAGAGTAAAACTATATATAACCAGAGCTCTTTACCTATTATAAAGCGCCATGGGGCAAGTTTAAGTAAGTCCATTTCACAAGCACTAGAAGTTTACAAATTCAAGGCTCAATCTGGTGCTTTATATGGAGCAGAAATCTGGGGCATAAAAGCATGTAACATCTTTACGACCTGTAAAAATAACTTTTTTAGAAGGCTATTGAAATTGCCCAAACGTACCCCACTTGTACCAATGTTTTTGGATTTAAACATGAAAAGAACGGATCATATTGCACTACTTAGGCCACTGTTGTTTTGGGTCAGACTCTGGAGTACTCCCGAACTCACAGACTATAGACAAGGTATCATAGAAGTCAAGAGTCTGGATGTTTATAATACAAACCCCTGGCTTAAGCATGTTAATAATTGGTTCCATTGGATAGGCCTTGCTCATTACTGGGATGATCCAGCATGTTTGACACAAAGATGTAAGATCCAGGTTAAGAATCAATTGTGGTTCTATATAGCTAGCGCTGTGTAATTCTGTGTGTTTTTAACCCTTCCTTCGTTTTGTATTTGGGTTAGCTTTTTCTTTCACTTACCCCTGTTTTTAACTTGGCTGCCTGCAGCTCGCACCCCAGTCCCTTTACTGCATTTAAAAAGCGCACCTCTGTGCCTACAAAGCACCACCACTTTGGTGGGTCCGTGTCCTGGGATTCCTTTTTGGGCGCCATCTTTGTTTGGGGCTTGGTATTCGGCGGCGGCCGCCATCTTTGAGCGGACTCGCGCGCCAAGGGCTTACTGGAGAGCCTATTTAAGGCGGTCTTTAGCGTGGCGGTGGTCCTTACCACCTACCACACTGCTGCGAGCGCGCTGGACTAGCGCTGTGTAATTCTGTGTGTTTTTAACCCTTCCTTCGTTTGGTATTTGGGTTAGCTTTTTCTTTCACTTACCCCTGTTTTTAACTTGGCTGCCTGCAGCTCGCACCCCAGTCCCTTTACTGCATTTAAAAAGCGCACCTCTGTGCCTACAAAGCACCACCACTTTGGTGGGTCCGGGTCCTGGGATTCCTTTTTGGGCGCCATCTCTGTTTGGGGCTTGGTATTCGGCGGCGGCCGCCATCTTTGAGCGGACTCGCGCGCCAAGGGCTCACTGGAGAGCCTATTTAAGGCGGTCTTTAGCGTGGCGGTGGTCCTTACCACCTAGCACACTGCTGCGAGCGCGCTGGACTAGCGCTGTGTAATTCTGTGTGTTTTTAACCCTTCCTTCGTTTTGTATTTGGGTTAGCTTTTTCTTTCACTTACCCCTGTTTTTAACTTGGCTGCCTGCAGCTCGCACCCCAGTCCCTTTACTGCATTTAAAAAGCGCACCTCTGTGCCTACAAAGCACCACCACTTTGGTGGGTCCGGGTCCTGGGATTCCTTTTTGGGCGCCATCTTTGTTTGGGGCTTGGTATTCGGCGGCGGCCGCCATCTTTGAGCGGACTCGCGCGCCAAGGGCTCACTGGAGAGCCTATTTAAAGACGCTCCCTACGCGCAGCGGGACGCGCAGGTGGACGCCTTCGCTTAGCCTGAGTCGTGCCGGAGTCCTGCCCGTCTGCGCCCGTCAGCGTCCCGGAGGCGGCAGGGCGGCGTAGGACTCTGGTCAGGCGTGGGCGAGGATGATCCATTATACCTCGGCGACGCTCCGCGCCATGCGTACTACATCTAGCCAGTGTCGCTCAGTTTTCCCTGGTCGACACAAGGGTAAACGTCGCTGCCCGGCCTGCGGTTGGGGCGCAGTGTAGCGCCCTTAGGACTACCGAGGTGCATGCGAAACATCTGTCTGCTGCTTAACACAAGGTCGGTAGGAAGACATGCCCTGCACATCTATGATCTATTGGTCAGGGATAATCCTCTTTGTCTACTCCTGACCGAAACTTGGTTGGGAGAGGCGTCCAATCCGGATATCTTCACTGCGATCCCTCCAACCTATAACATTTTTCGCCAAGACAGAGCTAAGGGCAGGGGGGGGCGGAGTCGCTGTGGTAGTGAGGAAGAACATTTCTTGCTCAGTTCTTCCCGTGAACTCCATTGAGGGCTCTGAATCCCTTGGTTTCACGCTAAGACTGTCTCCAGGCCAAGCACTTAAGGGTCTGTTGGTCTACAGGTCTCCTGGTCCGGTGGGCTCCTTTTGGGAGGACCTACAGACAGCCATTTCGGAGCTGGCGCTGTCTGCACAGCATTGTTTGCTGGCAGGCGATTTCAATTTTCATCTTGATGTCACGGACGACCCGGATGGGGCTAAATTGCTGGATATTACATCTCCGCTTGGCCTGGCACCGTCGGGGCCTACACATGAGAAAGGGCACACCCTTGATCAAGTGTTCTCCTCTGTCCCAATTGTTGACATTGAAACGCGGCCTGTGCTCTGGTCGGATCACAGGCTGATTGGGTTTTCTGTGTTGGAGAATGGGCGGTCTGACACCTGCGCCCCCACGGTGCCCAGATCGGCCTCTTGAGCGTTACACAGAGTGACGCCTGCTATGTTGGAGCAGGCGCTCATGAAACATCCCTGTCCTCTCTCGGGGGATCCGGAAAGAGACACGGAGGCCCTGCAGCGATGGCTGACTGAGAGGTTAGATGATCTTGCCCCTAGGGCAACCCCCCGGTCCACGGCGATACGGCAATCTGCGCCATGGTTTACAGAGACGCTACGCATGGCTCGCAGCCAATGTAAGGTCGCTGAGCGGGCCTGGCGCCATCAATACGATGGGGAGGCTAAACTCGTCTATAGGTCGGCGGTGAAGGCTTACCACCGTGATATTCTTGGTGCCAAGCGGGAATACCTTGCCAGGAGGATTGAGGCGTCGGCGAACTCCTGTAAGGAGATCTTCACGATTGTGAAGGAGTTCACGACTCCCACTTCTTATTCACCCCCGCCTGTATCACCTGATGCGTAGGCGCGTGATCTTGCCACCTTTTTCACCGACAAGATTAAGGCAATTCAGGCCTCCTTCTTGGAGAGCACGGTGGAGGGTTGCTGTGATCTCGGGGCAGGACTTAGAACATCGGCCATGCCTATGGCTATCCTGGAGGACTTTCCACCTGTCTCCAGTGACATGTCCCGGACTCTGTTAGCCAGTCTTAAATCTGGCTCCCCACTTGACCCCTGCCCCGCCAAATTTTTGGCTGGGATAGCGGCAGTGGTAAATCCCCTGGTCAACCCGATCCTCAATGCCTCCTTGAGGGAGGGGAGTGTCCCACGCACCTGGAAAAGGGCGATGGTGATCCCCCTCCTGAAAAAGCCTGGTCTTGATGCCGAGGTCTTGGCCAATTATAGGCCAATTTCACTTCTCCCGGCTTTGGCTAAGATCACTGAGAAACATGTTCATGGCGTCTTGTCGAACTTCCTAGAGTCCAACAATCTGCTCCATCCATCCCAATCCGGTTTCCGTCCGAATTTTAGTACGGAAACGGCGTTGGTGGAGGTCTCTGAGATCATCAGGGAGACCTTGGATGTGGGTGGCAAGGCCATGCTAGTCAAGTTGGACCTGTCGGCGGCTTTCGACACCGTCCCCCATGAGGCGCTTCTCGCCAGGCTCTACGACATCGGCCTAAGGGGGACGGTGCTCAGATGGTTTACATCTTTTCTGGAGGGCCGCCGCCAGACGGTCTGGGTTTCCCAGAGCTCCGCCGAGATGCCGCCATTGGGAGTTGGGGTTCCACAGGGTTCTGTGTTGAGCCCGACATTGTTCAACATCTTTATGTCCCCCTGGCGGCTGCGGTTGAGGCTTACGGAGCCCAGATCGTGTCCTACGCCGATGACACGCAACTCCTCTTCACATGTGAAAAAGATCAGACATTTGATGGGGAGAGAATTCGGGACTGCCTGGATAGGGTCTTCAGCTGGTTCCAGCGGAATAGTCTGAAGGCCAACTCCAGTAAGTCGGAGGTTCTATTCTTCGGCTGTGCCTTCGATCCCGAGTGGCCGGCCGCCATGTGTCCTCCGGCACAATCCTCCTTGGTTGCCAAGAACTTGGGTGTTAAGCTCGATAACAAACTCTCTCTGAGAGCGCACGTCCTTGGCCTGTCCGGCACCTGTTTCGGCATCCTCAGAATGCTCCGCAAGTTCCTTCCTTTATTGTCTGCGGAGCACAGACGGATTATGGTGCAGGCGCTCATCGGATCTAGGCTAGACTATCCCAATGCCCTTTTCCTAGGCCTTCCGGATTACATGGTTCAGCGTTTGCAGGTGGTACAGAACTCTGCAGCCCGGGCAATCTTTGGTCTGCATAGACGAGCACGGGCTTCTGCTTTGCTGCAGACGCTCCATTGGCTGCCGATCCGGAAGCGGATTGTTTTTAAATCCCTGACGCTGGTGCACAAGGCTCTGTTTGGCTCAGGCGCAGGATATCTGAAGAAAAGATTGGCTTTCTATCGCCCTGCTCGCTCACTGCGTTCGGAATCCCTTTTCACTGCTGTGGTTCCACGCGTGAGGAAGGCCCGCATTGGGGGGCGCTCTTTCAGCCTCAAGGCCTCCCAGCTGTGGAACTCGCTTCCACTGGTACTCCGTAGCACTCCCAACTTGCTTCAATTCAGGAAGAATTTGAAGACTTGGCTTTTTAATCATTCTGTTTAGGTGGGCTTTTTTCTTTCTCTTTTGGGTTCTGTTTTTCTTGTTATGTTGATTATACACTGTAGCTGCCTGTGGAAAGCGCCGGGACACTCTTTTAGAGTAGCCGAGCGCTATAAAAATGCACTTTAACATAACATAACATAACAATTACCAAAATAATCATCCATGTGGATCCATTACACGCAGTTTTCTTGATTTTAAGGATATTCCACTGTTTAAGGAATTTTTAAATGAGATACAAGCAGCTCTAGCAAAAAGCCTGTACTTAAAATTTAGATATGACATACTAAAAACAAAAGCAAGTACTAGCGAAATGGGATAAGGTCCTAGGGCAATCAAAAAGTACAAATTGTACATGTTGTGAACTAAATTTAAGAGAAGATGATAGTCACATATTGTTTTTTTGTACTGCCTATGACCGAGCTAGGAGAAGATGGATCAAACCCCTGTGTAAAGCCTTAGGTATTCGATCATACCAGGAAGCATATAGGATTGTTAAAACTGACACTAGACGCCTTATAGTGTTTTGCGTTAGCAGATTCCTATTGAATGTTGGGTATACACGGAAAAACATAGCTCTTGATCTATAGATAGCAAATGAGTGTACATTAGATGCAGGCTAGGTTGCCATGAGACATGCTGGTGATGAAAACTGTAAATATACTCGATTTTTAATTATTATGCCTATTTTAACAGGGATGATTTTTAATGTTCTAATTGTTGAAATGTATAAATTCTGCTTCCAATTGGTATGTTGTATTTACTGTGTATAATGTATTGTGTTGTAATGCATCTTTTATGGCCAAAAAGAGCCGAAATAAAGATTAAATGAATGAATGAAAAGGAGATGGAATGTCCTGTTGCCATGCCTGCTTTTCGCTTCTAGCAGAAGTGCCACAGAAGGGAGTAGGGGTTTCCCCCTTTGAACTTCTGTTTGGTCATCCTGTAAGGGGACCACTTTGTCTTGTGAAAGAGGGTTGGGAGAAGCCTCTCCAAGAACCCAAGCAAGACATTGTGGACTATGTGCTTGGCCTAAGGTCCAGAATGTCTGAGTATATGGAATAGGCATCCAAGAATCTTTTGGCCAGCCAAGAGCTTCAGAAGCACTGGTATGACCAAAAAGCCGCCCTGGTTGAATTTCAACCTGGGCAACAGTGTGGGTGTTTGAGCCAGTGGCACCAAGGTCTCTCCAAGACAGAGGGAGTGGCCCTTAGCCTATCCTGGAGAAAAAGATTGAGGTCACTTAGCTAGTGGACCTGGGCACAAGCGGGACACCCAAAAGGGTTTTCCATGTAAACCGCCTTAAACTCTACAATGACAAGGCTGACATCACCATGCTGATGAGGAACAGGAAGCAGAGAGTGAACCTCTCCCTGATCTTCTCTCTTACAGCCCAAAAGATGGGTCAGTGGATGGAGTAGTCTTTTCAGACAACCTCACTACCTAACAGTAGACTGACTGCAAGCAAGTCTTGCAACAGTATGCTAGTCACTTTTCCCTGACCCCTGGTCTGACCAACTAGTGTACTCATGATGTGGACACTGGTGACAGTAACCCTGTCAAGAACAGAATCTATCGAAAATCAGACCAAGTCAAGGAAAGCATCAAAGCTGAAGTCAGCAAGATGCTGGAGTTAGGGGTTATTGAACCCTCTGAGAACCCTTGGGCTAGCCCAGTGGGTCTGGTCCCCAAACCTCACCCACAGGGTGGCAAGAGAGAGATTAGGTTCTGTGTAGGCTATAGAGGGCTCAACTCTGTCACCAAGACAGATGCTCACCCTATTCCAAGAGCAGATGAGTTTATAAACAAGTTGGGGCAGCCGAATTTCTGAGAACCTTTGACTTAACTGCAGGGTACTGGCAGATTGGCATGGCCCCTAGAACAAAAGAGAAAACCGCATTCTCCACTCCTGATAGGCACGATCAGTTTACTGTAATGCCTTTTGGATTAAAGAATGCCCCTGCTACCTTCCAGAGGTTGGTGAATCAAGTCCTGACTGGGTTGGAGTCCTTTAGTACAACTTATCTTGATGATCTTGCTGTCATTAGCTCCACCTGGCAGGATCACCTTATCCACCGTGGGAAGGTTTTACAAACCCTGCAATCTGCAAGGCTAACTATCAAGGCATCCAAATGCCAGTTAGGGCAGGGCACTGTGGTGTACTTGGGCCACCTTGTTGGTGAAGGCCAGGTACAACCCTTACAGCCCAAGATCCAGAACAGCAAGGACTGGGCAGCTACAAGAACCCAGACCCAAGTCAGGGTATTCCTTGGCTTGACTGGGTACTACAGGAGGTTTGTGAAGGGATATGGGTCCGTTGTGACTCCCCTCACAGAACTCAACTCCAAGAAAATGCCCAAGAAAGTAAACTGGACTGTTAGCTGCCAAAAGGCTTTTGACACCCTGAAAGAAGCAATGTGCTCAACACCAATTCAAAAAGCACCAGACTACTCCAAGCAGTTCATAGTGCAGACTGATGCCTCTGAGCTAGGGATAGGAGCGGTCCTATCCCAGATCAATGAGGAAGGCCAAGACTAACCTGTTAATTTTATAAGCAGGAAGCTACTCCCCAGAGAGCAGCGTTGGAGTGCCATTGAGAGGGAGGCCTTTTCTGTGGTATGGTCCCTGAAGAAGTTGAAGCCCTACTTGTTTGGAACTCAGTTCCTGGTTCAAACTGACCATAGACCTCTCAGATGGCTAAAGCAAATGAAAGGGGAAAATCCAAAACTACTAAGATGGTCCATCTCCCTACAGGGAATGGACTTTGAAGTGGAACACCGACCAGGGACTTCCCATGCCAATGCAGATGGACCTTCCAGGTTCTTCCACTTAGACAATGAAGACTCCCTAGGGCAAGGTTAGTCTCATCACCTTTCGTTTGGGGGGGGTTGTGTGAGACAGTGCCATCTTTCTTGCATTGGTATGCCCCCTCTTTTTGCTGAACTGCTGATGTGCTTTGACTGAGTGTGCCCTGGGCTCCTACCAACCAGGTGCCCAGGGCCTATATACCTTCCCTAAAACTGTGTTGAAACTAAAACCCAATTGGCCTCTCTGGCCACTTGTCAGCCCCTAGTAAATGGTACCCTAGGTACCCAGGGCATGGTGACCAGGGAAGACCCCTAAGGGCTGCAGCACTTATTGTGTCACCCTTAGGGGCCCTGCACCCCGACACCCACACGCTGCCTTTGCAGACTGGGTTTTTAAGTGCAGAACTAAACAAAGAGTCGACATGACACATATCCCTGTGTGCCATGCCCACAAAACCCACTGCCCTAGCATACCTCAGTCACCCCACTAGCTAGGTGCCCTATGCCCGTGGTGAGGGCACAGCTGCATGAGCCCTGTGCCCCTGCAGTACCCAGAGCCATTCCTGGGCACTGTAAATGCAGTTCTGCCATTTAAGAGTACATGGTGCTGGGAGGTCGTCATTACGAACTCCACAACACCAGGATGGCGTCACTGAAGACTGAGAAGTTTGATATCAAACTTCTCAGCACATAAAACCCGCATTGATGCCAGTGTGAGGTTTAATGTAAAATGCACTACAGAGGGCATCTTAGAGATGCCCCCTGAAACCTAACCTACAGTCCACGTTCTGACTGTGTGGCTGCCGAGACTGCCACTACCAGACATGTTTCTGGACCCCTAGGTCGCGAGCCTGCCGCTCTTGGGAGGCCTGGAACAATGCACATCCTGGGACGAGGTGCCAGGCCTCCTCCCCAGGATGGGCAGGGGAAGCTTCAAAGGCATACCCACCCTTGTGAGCTTCTCCAGACCATTTGCTGGAAAGGGGTGTGCCAGCCTATGCCAACCCCACCCCTCAGGTGGGAGAGGCGAGGTGAAGCACGACTCCGGGCTCCGGCCATCTTGAAGATGGGGAGCCCTGCCCAATCACAGCTAGGCCCCTGCCCCCCTCCCACAGGAGAGGAGCAAGCTAGGGGGTGTACTCACCTCAGGGCAGGGACCCATTGGTCCTTGCCCTACCTGTGACGGCCCTAAATGTAGTATTTAGGGGCATCCCGAACCTTCCTTCCTTCCTCAGATCCCGATAAGAAAACAAGAAAGAAGATCAGGAAGACCCGCCATGCAGCTGCTAACAGGACGACCCCAACTGACTTGGCCCCAGCCCTGCCGGTCTGTCGACCCTGGAACCTGCCCCTGCTAAATCCCGGCGACTCCTGCGGACAGCAGCCTTGGAAAACCCGTAGGACCCTTCCTTACTTGACCCTCCCAAAGACTGGGACCCCCATGAGCAGAGGCTCTTTTCCAACAACCATGCCCCTGGTGCCAGCCAGGAACCTAAAATCCAGCCCACTCTGCACCCGCCGAGCCCGGCCCATGCCCGAGTGACCCATGACCACGAGGACATCCCTCCGGCGACTGGGACCCGAAGCCCAGTGCCCAAAGACCCTCTTCGACAACCCAGACGACGCCTGCAGCCTCAGAACCAGGGACCCCTCCAACCTCGACCAGCCGAGGGTAAGATCTCCCGACACCCAAAAACACCCCGGAGCCCCACGGCCCCCTGTGCCCTCCTTTGGGGTACTTATCTCTTCTCCAAGAACCCAACTTACCTCTCGAAGTGGTGGTCCTACCTGAATAATCTCCGTCCCCGAGCCTGCAGTCTTTGTTCCCTTTGTAACTTTCCCTTTGGATAACATTGAGCGCCCGACTTCTCAAAGGCACCCTGCACCCAGCCTGCCAGAGTGCCGCTGGAAGTGCAACTACTACCCTACTCTACTTCCCCACTTGCCCTGAGTAATTGACCAGGAGCTCAGCTTCCACAGCCGCGTGGCCTGCCTGCTTGCAGCCACCAACCAAAAGCCCCCTACCCTTCATTGGCCCAACTCTCTCTGCACCTGGCTGCGCCTGTGCCGCTGAGGGTGTAACGACTGTACCTTTCCGACCCTGGGGGACCCCTGAGTCTGCCCAGAATCTTAACCTCACTGGTCGAGTACTCAGCTGAAAGCCGACAACTCACTTTCCTTCCATAGGCTAACATTGACTGGTTTTCATTGAAATATCTTCTAAGTGTGGAGTTTCGAAACTTTAAAATATTCCTCTAAAATCAGCCGAATAACGATTTCCGAAATACTCACCTGGGAACAGGAGAGAAGCCAGTGCTGTACTTTCTAGCTCAGTACTGAACCGCAAAATTAAACCTAACTATACTTTCTTCCGTAGGAAACCATTGACTGTTTTTCTCTGAAATTTCTTCAAAGTGTCGATTTTTGCAAATTACAAATATTCTTTAAAAAACGTACCAACTACTGAAATGTAAATACTTACCTGTATTAGGTAGAGGTCCCAGTGCTGAACCTAGGAGTCCAGTACAGGATTACAAAAGTAACGAGAACCTACTGTTCGAGGCATATGGGCTGCAGATGGTACATTATGAATAGATCGCCATCTGGTGTTGGGCTCGGATGATTGCACTTTGTTTTTCTCTTGGAGAGTCTTTTGTATGTTGGTGACTCCTCCCTTAGTTGGTAGTGCGCATGGGCATCGGCTCCATCCTTAGATTGTTTTTTTCCGCCATCGGGTTCGGATGAAGATCGAGACGCTCCAGATCAACTTCAGAAGAAAGTGATTTTTCGGCGCATATTCCCTTTCCAATTCGACGGTATTGTTAGCGAACGCGTTCTTTTCCATTCCGACGCGTTACAAATTCAAAATAGAAGAGAAAAACTTAGATCTACGTCGAAGAACAGGAGACCTTTCTCGACGCAGTCAAGCCCGGAGTCCATGGAAAGGACTCCATTCAAAAAATGTCCATCGTGTGGTGCTAAGTTCCCACACAAGGACCTACACGAGGTGTGCAACCTCTGTCTATCGCCTGAACACGAATCCAGGGACTGCGAAGCCTGCGCAGCATTCTCCTCCAAGCTAACGATTAGAAATCGTCGAGCCAGAAGACACGAGGCTTCCAGAATGCAGGCGGAGGCAATCCCGGAGCTGTTCGGAGACGAACAAATCGAGGAAGAAGAGGACCAGTCTGGGTCGGAAGGGGACCAGTCGGAGGTTGAAGAACTCTTCGAGCAACAAACCGTGAGTGACGACGTCCCCTTACCGAAAAACCGACCCCGTGCGGTAACGACCCCGCCCTCGGGCCCGGTCAAACCGCTGAAAAAAGTTTCCGACGCCCCGCCTTCGGGCCCGGCAACGAAACCGAAACTGAAACCGAAACACTCGGAATCCCACCACGTCGGATCCGAGAAAAGGGCGTCATCGACTTCGACACCGAGGCTGCATACAAAGGAGAGCTCGGTATCGAAACATTCCATGTCGAAAAAGAAATATGATGTATCGCCCAAAAGACACTCGATACCCAAAAAGTCGGAATCGAGCAGACATTCGGTGTCGAAAACAGAAAGATCTGAAGATCGAAAACAAAAACAGCTCTCGGAACCAGGACCCTCGGTACCGATTCAAGAGCAACAAACAGATCCCAAACAAAAGATCTTGTTTATTGACCCACAGACTGGGAAAGTGGTCACGAAGAAGAGAAAGAGTGAACAGTCAGAAGATAAACCTCTTCCTTCAAAAAAGAGAACAATGGGGACGAACATAACTCCTCCTGCTTCTCCTCGTCCTAGAGACACACCCTCTTCTCCTATTCCTCACAATAGGCCACATATTCCTACACCCTCCACACCAAGACCAGCTACACCTCAATCAGATGTAGACAGTGATATAGGGGAGGGAGAACCTCAAGGGGATGACGAATCTATCCAAGATGAGGAAGATCCATGGGAAAATTACGATGTAGGGTCAGATGAGGACAACGACCCAGAGCTATACCCCTCAAAGCCTTCACCACCTGATGATAACACAGGTTTTGTGCAGCTCATTAATAGGGCAGCAAAATATCACAAACTAGATATGCACACAGAACCTCAGATAGAGGATTTCTTGTTAGAGACTCTACCTAGTGCACAGAGAACATCAGGTACTCTTCCTATGCTAAAGGGTCTTCTCACTCACACAGAAGAAATATTCGAAAACCCAGTGAGAGCCAGGGTGTTAAACCCAAGAATCGATAAGAAATACAAAGCGGCTCCAAAGGACCCAATATTTATTAGAGGGCATGTACCTCTAGACTCGCTGGTGGTCTCAAACGCTCGTAAAAGAGCAAACTCATTATCTACAGGAGAGGCTCCGCCACCAGATAAAGAGTCGAAGTTAATAGATGCATCAGGCAAAAGAGTAGCATCACAGGCAGCGAATAGCTGGTGTATAGCTAATACACAAGCACTACTCGCACGTTACGACAGGGCACATTATGATGAGTTAGAAAAACTTCTCATACATCTTCCAAAAGAACATCAGAAGAAGGCAGACCAATTAATACAGGAAGGTAAAATAATAACCAATACTTCCATTAAGTGTGCATTAGACGCAGCAGACACTGCAGCAAGGTCTATTAACACTAGTGTCATGCTAAGAAGGCACGCGTGGCTTAGAATCTCAGGATTCAAACAAGAAGTTAAAACAGCCCTACTGAACAGACCATTTGATCAGAAGACATTGTTTGGTTCAAGTACAGACGAGACATTAGAAAAGATGAAGAAAGATACGGAAACGGCTAAGTCAATGGGAGCATTGCAACAGCCAACGCACAGAGGTTCCTTTCGTAGATCCACCTATAGAGGGGGCTCAAAAAACACAGGAACAAATCAGCAATCCACATCTTTCACACCAACATCACCCAGAGGTAATTCAAGAGGTAATTACAGAGGTAACTACAATAAGGGTAGAGGCCGCGGAAATAATAACAACCGCAACGCCTCAACACCAAAACAGTGACTTCATAGATCTCCCCCCAGACCACATAACACCGGTCGGGGGACGTCTATCACAGTTCCTACCTGTCTGGGAAAACATCACGTCAGACAAGTGGGTGAGACAAATTATCCAACATGGTTATTGCCTAGAACTCACAGCTACCCCACCAAACATCCCCCCCAAACAGCGTCCAATGAGTCAGGATCATCTGACATTGTTAAGAGAAGAAGTGCTAGCACTTCTACAAAAGCATGCAATAGAGAAGGTCCCAAAGGATCAACAAGGAACAGGAGTATACTCTCTATACTTCCTGATCCCCAAAAAGGACGGGTCCCTACGACCAATATTAGACCTCAGACCTCTCAATGCTTACATAAATTCGGAACACTTCCACATGGTCACGCTCCAACAAGTACTCCCTTTACTGAAGAAAGGGGACTTTCTTTCTACACTGGATCTAAAAGACGCTTACTTTCATATCCCAATTCACAAAGCCCACAGAAAATACCTAAGGTTTGTGTTAGAAGGACAACACTACCAGTTCAAGGTCCTTCCGTTCGGTGTCACAACAGCTCCGAGAGTTTTCACAAAATGCCTAGCTGTGGTGGCAGCACACCTAAGAAGACAACAAATACATGTCTTCCCATACTTGGACGATTGGCTAATAAAGGCCAAATCAAAGGAGGAATGTCTTCACAACACACAGAAGACAATTCAACTGCTGCACCACCTAGGGTTTACGGTGAACTACAAAAATTCACACCTGCAACCAAACCAGATCCAGCAATACCTGGGGGCTACAGTAGACACAGAAAAGGCAATAGCATACCCCAACCCAATCAGAGTACAGACAATGGTCGGGTTAATACAAAGATTTCAACCACAACACTCACTACCAGCACGAGTGTTTATGCAACTATTAGGCATGATGTCCTCTTGCATACTGCTAATACCACATGCCAGACTACAAATGCGCCCACTACAAGAGTGTCTAGCGACACAGTGGAATCAGGCTCAAGGTCAGATTACAGATCTGGTGTTGGTAAAGGACCGGACGTATCGCTCTCTGAAGTGGTGGAACACAGAAAACATTTCCAAAGGACGGTCGTTCCTAGAGCCAATTCCACAAGTAATAATAACAGCGGACGCATCGCTCTCCGGATGGGGAGCGCATATGGACAAATACACAGTACAGGGGAAGTGGAGTGCGCAGCAAAAGAAACTGCACATCAACTACCTGGAACTATTAGCAATATTTCTAGCATTAAAAGCTTTCCAAATGCAAATAACAAACAAGGCAGTCCTGATCAGAACAGACAACATGACTGCAATGTATTATATTCAAAAACAGGGGGGGACACACTCTCTCCAACTGTCCAAACTAGCACAGGACATATGGAGATGGGCCATTCCTCAAAAAATCTACCTGTTAGCGGAACACCTACCAGGAATTCAAAATCAAATAGCAGACATCCTAAGCAGACAGTCAGAACAAGTTCACGAATGGGAACTGCACGACCAAATACTACAGCCATTCTTCCAAAAATGGGGGCAACCAGAGATAGATCTGTTTGCAAATCATCAGAACGCAAAATGCAAAGAATTCGCATCCAGGTACCCACACCAAAGGTCCCAGGGCAATGCACTGTGGATAAATTGGTCCAACAAATTTGCTTACGCGTTCCCTCCTCTACCACTAATTCCATTACTGGTGAGGAAACTGCAGCAACACTCAATGACAATGATACTAGTGGCACCCACGTGGGCAAGACAGCCGTGGTTCACCACGCTGCTACAACTCTCACAAGTACCACATCAAAAGCTAAGGTTATTACCCATGCATCTTACACAGAACCATGGAGAAATAATGCACCCAGATCCCAAACAACTGAACCTAGCGATCTGGCTCCTGAGGTCATAGAGTTTGGGTATTTAGATTTACCACCAGAATGCATGGAAATCATTAAACAGGCAAGACGCCCTACCACCAGAGCATGCTATGCAGCAAAATGGAAGAGGTTTGCTATACACTGTAACAGTAAGCACATCAACCCTCTGGACGCATCCACTAAACAAATCATTTGCTATTTATTACACTTACAGCAATGTAATCTAGCATATACCTCTATTAGGGTTCATCTAGCAGCCATAGCGGCGTACCTACAAAACAGGCAACACCTGTCACTGTTTAAAGTACCAGCAATTAAAGCTTTCATGGAAGGACTCAAAAGAGTCATTCCACCAAGAAGACCACCTTCCCCAGTCTGGAATCTCAACATAGTGCTTACCAGACTAATGGGGCCACCCTTTGAACCTATGCATAGGTGTGAAATACAATTCCTCACATGGAAGGTGGCCTTCCTCATAGCTATCACGTCACTTAGAAGAGTAAGTGAACTGCAGGCTTTTACGATTCAAGAACCATTTATGCAGCTACACCAAAATAAAGTGGTTCTTAGAACAAACCCAAAATTCTTACCAAAGGTTATCTCAGCATTCCACATCAATCAGTCAGTGGAATTACCGGTTTTCTTTCCAAAACCACAAACAGTAGCGGAAAGAGCCCTACATACACTGGATGTTAGGAGGGCCATATTGTACTATATAGAGAGAACACAAACTTTCAGAAAGACAAAACAGCTATTTGTTGCGTTTTCTCCCACACATAAAGGCAATCCCATCTCCAAAGCGGGCATTGCCAGATGGATTGTAAAATGCATTCAAATATGCTACTTAAAGGCAAAGAGAACATTAACTGTTCCTCCTAGAGCTCACTCTACACGTAAACTAGGAGCATCTATGGCATTTCTGGGTAACATTCCACTAGATGACATATGCAAAGCGGCTACCTGGGTTACACCGCACACTTTCACAAAACACTATTGTGTTGATGTGCACGCAACACAACAAGCTAGAGTGGGACAAGCAGTATTAAAAACATTGTTTCAGACAGTTGCAACAGACACGGGCGACCACCGCTAGGGAGAGAACTGCTGTATAGTCTATTCATAATGTACCATCTGCAGCCCATATGCCTCGAACGGAATATGCTACTTACCAGTATGCATCTGTTCTTGGCATAGAGGGCTGCAGAGTGGTACATGCCCTCCCAGCCTCCCCGGAAACCTGTGTCTGTTCCAACATTATCTTATTTAGATACACTTACATGGGCACTCTTATCTGTATTCTACTATACTACTCCATCTAACCCTACTATGGCAAAACAATCTAAGGATGGAGCCGATGCCCATGCGCACTACCAACTAAGGGAGGAGTCACCAACATACAAAAGACTCTCCAAGAGAAAAACAAAGTGCAATCATCAGAGCCCAACACCAGATGGCGATCTATTCATAATGTACCACTCTGCAGCCCTCTATGCCAAGAACAGATGCATACTGGTAAGTAGCATATTCCTTACCTGTGACTTGAATTTCCTTCCCTAGGATAACTGCTCGTTTTTCACTAAAAAGTTTCTAAGTGTCAACTTTGAAAATACCTTTATATCCTTTAAAAATTACAACTGTAACCAAAACGCTTTTACTTAACTGTTACAGCTTAGGTCCCGGGACTGAGTCCAGGATCCAGTCCTATGGTTAGAAAAGAAATCCTGAAAGTAATCAACTGCATTCATGTAGAAAAACCCATTGAGCTCAATGTTAACTTGTGTTTAGAATTGTGTTGCCTATTGCAACCCCAGTAACTATTGTACTTAAAGTTTATTGCCTTTCTGCAAAGTAATTACCTAAAGTCACTCATATTGAGAAAAGTATATTTTGATACCTGTTGGTTCTAAAATAAAACAACTCTATCTTTTAGTATAAAAACAATTGGCCTAGAGTTCAGTTCTTGTGGGTGAAACCTTTTGCTGACTGAATGTGTACAACAAATGCTTTACCCTGTCCTCTGATACTTCCTTACTGCTTGACCAAGCTACCACTTTAGAGAGTAAGGTCAGATCTGACTTTATCCTCGGTTATACCTCTGGAGATTGGGGACTCTATACACACTGTACCTTACTTTGGTCCAGTATATATAGCGCCACTTTCTTACAGGGAGCGGTCCCGAAAGTTGCTTGAAGTCTGGTAGTCGGTTCCGCACCGCTCGAGGTCCCGGTCCTGTGGGAGGTCGAGGGACTGGTCGCGGGGTCGCCACCATCATTCTTCTGGATCGAAGTCTTCACACTCAATGTCAGGTAAGTCGAAGCATTCCAAGAAGAAGTCGAAGAAGCATAGTCGTTCTTTGACTTCCAGTCGTGTGACGCAGCTGAGGGTGCGGGCTGTGCCACCCAGCTGCTCCGGCGGAGCCTGCGACGACGCCCCCAGTCTTACCCCCCTGTTGGACCTGGGGTCTCCAAGACACATATGGTAGCTTGGCACAAAGTAGGAAGGCCTAACTCAAAGGTACATGTGTTAAGTTTGCGTCTCACCCACTCAGTAACTCAGTGTCCATCCATCCAAAAATGACACTACACCTTAATTTTTATAAAAGTAGAAAAGCTTTATCTTTCCTTAAGTTAGTTTCGTTGGTGCACGTATTCTAATAAATCAGCATTTAGACTACTTTCCAGTTACACTTATTTTTGGGAACATATGAGAAAACTTGGGTACAAGATTCAAAAACAATTCTTCCCTTGTGTTCAGATTATGATGTTGTGAATCGGGTATATTCTTTGAATCAGTACATTTCCTAATAAGACAAGTTAGACTCTGATGTTATTTCAAGGCATTAATTCTCTGAAAAGAAAGAATTTTATCAGCTGTCTGTCTAGCACGCTAATTGTAGTTTTAAGACTAAACAATCTCTACATGTTCATCTGAGGTCGAATATCAATTCCCCTTAGAATCAGGCTTTTGAACTTCCCAACAGGGATTCACCTCCCCCTCTTACAGAGGCAAACCCTTATTCAGTCAGTCACTGGGAAGAGGAGCTTGTCTCCTCGATGAGTAGTGACTTTTCGTTCCTCCCAGCATAAGCTCTAGTCTCAAATTAGCCTAGGACCCCCTGGGATGGCTCCTGAGTTTCCAGTTCAGATCGTTTCCCCCCTCCGGTTTTCCTGCAAGTCTTCCGATTTCAGCCGGAGAGAGAGGGAAGAAAAAGGCTGACCACCTCTTGGCTCAACCGAGGACCCACGAGCACTGTCTGGACTTTTGCAAGCCCAATTCCCCACCTCACTTGTTACCGAAGGTCAGGTGAACTCAGTCAGGCAGGCGTTGACTCCGGAGGTCCACATCCGACGTTCTCAGCTGGGCGGGCCCTTTGCGGCTGGCACACGGAAGGGGATTGCCACGTTCTCCGTCGACCAAGCTGACCTCTGGAGTCCCTCACTTCCGCTCGCTGTGAGGCGAAGAACCTCCCCTCAGTCGTCCTCCTACGGGTTCGTCCCGCCTTCTTACGCTCTACCTCGATAGCAGTGGGCGGGACCTCACTCGCCTACGCTACCGCCCTTCTCCCGGAGAGCAAGGCAAATTTCACCTCTGTCCGCTCCTCCACAGCGGAATGAGCACTCCGGCGGTAGGCGCCTTCCCCACACTTGCCAGACCTGTAAACCAGACTCCAGCGGGTCTGGCACCCGACAGCACCACTTCACCGCAGGGGCAGAGAGTAAGCCCGCGGCAACACCACCAGGTACGCCAGTTGGGGGAAGAAAACTCCGCGTTGGCGGGCAAGCTCCGGGGAGGGATGTCAGAATGAAAGGGGGTCTGGGTTTCCGACAGCTCTTGAGGCGATTCGAACAAGGTCAAGGGGATAATGAAAGAAGTAAAGTCCTCTTCCCCTTCGCACATTGACTTCCTGACACCCTAACACCAGTAAAGATCTTCCCGCAGTGGCAATAATGGATGAAAGAAGCGTTGTCTTCCAGTGGGGGTCAGCAGGGCTAGATCCACTGTCGGGGGGTAATGTCAATTGTGGGGGTAGAAGCCCCAAGGGGTAGTCAATCCCTCCCACACTGCACTAACCTCCCTTCACAATAGTCTAAACTCCTCACTGCACTCCCACTCCAATCCTTCCTCACACTCTCTCTCTCTAAAATGGCCGCCCTAGTACTGACCCTTTTATAGGCTACCCTCAAGCTTCCAGAACCAGCTGGAATGTGCTAGAGCATTCCTATGTTGTCCTATGGGCCTTTCTCCTGAGTTGTCCGTTATGGAAGTTACTGTCCACCATTTTAGGCATCTAGGCTTTACCTCAGAAAAGGAGGGATTTCTGGGTCTGAGAGGAACCATGGGGTCAAGGAGCACCTAACCCCCTGGTCAACACCTGAAAAATTCCCAGCCGACATAAAAAAATGAAGGTTATGAGGGGCAAAAAGGGGACAAAATAAATGACAGGAGGGACCACCAAAAGGGCTGACAGGTCTAACACCCCCCTTCCCAGGTGCGGGTCGACGCCGGCCCAGGAGCAAGAGTTTCTTGCAGCCATGGCCCGACTCATTAGGCCGTCTGGCCCCACCGGTGAGCCTGCCGGCCCAACTGGGGGTCCTGCTTTGCCATCTCCGGCAACTCAGGCGCCCCAAGGATCTGGGATCGAATCACGATCTACGCCGGTTGACCTAGTGACACCTCCACCGGCGTCGATCTCCCGGCACCGCTTCAGATGTTTCCCGCTCCTTGAGAAGACTTCATCCCCAGGTTCAACCCGGACACGGTGCCAGATCGCCGATACTGGCGCTGATGGGCCTTTTTGTGCCCTATGTCCCTCCTCCTTATTTTGAGGCTGTTCCACAGACTTCGGAGGAAAGGGAGGACTGGGAGGGGGTCTGAGTATCCTCTAGCACAGGGCTGGGCTTATTATCAGGACTGGACAGAGGATTTGGGGGTAGGCCAGTGGTCTTGACACCTCACCTGACCGTGGCATGCTGTCTTCTCCTACTTTAGTTACGCAGTGTTGTTGCGTAGGGCGGCTGAGGCACTCCACCTCGATCCCCCTATGGTGGCCGTCAGAACTAACCTCCTGACAGAGGTGCTCCAACCGGCGGCTACCTCTTTGGAGCCCTTGCAGCCCTTTAATGAAGCACTATCTGACGTTCTTTTGGGCACCTGGTCCAGGCCCAACACTGGCTCCTGTGGATAGGAACGTGTTCCGACGCCATCGCTCGGCTCCTGGCAACTCCCTCTTCCTTACCCAACACTCCACCCCTGAGAGCTTGGTTGTCTAAGCCTCTACATCCCAGAGCGCGTTCCCTACCGCACCTCCGGATGGGGAAATCCAAGAAGCTGGATCAGTTTGGTAAGAAACTGTTTTCAACTGTCAGCTTAGGGCTGCGGTTGGTGAACACCGCATGCCTCTTGGGCTGTCAAACCCCACTCTGTGGGACACGGTTGCGCAGGTGCTGCCTGACTGCCCAGAGGAGGCCCAGTTAGTTCTTTCCCAGGTGATTGCGGCCGAGGAGACGCAGCAAAGTTCACCATATGCTGTGTGCAGATCACCCGACTCACTTTGCAGGTCGATTTCCACGACGGTGGAGCTTCGGCGCCACACCTGGTTGAGGACAACTGGCTTCTCAGGGGATGTCCAGAGCACTCTGATAGACATGCCCTTTGATGGCATTCACCTTTTTGGCCATAAGGCAGATAGTGCGTTGGAGCGCTTCAAGGAGTCCCGAGCTACGGCCAAGTCCCTTGGCCTGTCTGCCTCCTCCGCCTTCTACTTTTCGTTCACAGCAGCAGCAACAACCTCAGCGTGGTTGCGGATGTCGGAACTGCCGTGGCGGTTCAGGGGGCCAGCAAGCGGGTCAGTCCGCCCCCACCCCCGCAACATCCACTTCGAAGCTCTCCTAGTCTGACCTTTCATGCCCATCAGACGCCAGTGGGTGGACTAATACGCCATCATCTCCACCACTGGCGCAACATCACTTCGGACAAGTGGGTGCTGCAAATTGTCCGAAGGGGCTACTCCCTCCCTTTCGAGACAACCCCTCCAGCCATGCCACCTCAGTACCACCGCATCGCAGGGGATCACTTGGCGCTCCTCCATCAGGAAGTTGCGACCCTCTTGGCCAAGAGGCCATTGAGCGCGTTCCAACGCCAGAAGTAGGTTGTGGTTGTTATTCCCACTACTTTCTGGTTCTAAAGAAGGACAAGGGCCTCGTCCCATCTTACACCTTCGGAACGTCAATCACTTCCTCCGGAAGGAGAAGTTCAAGATGCTCACACTTGCTCAGATCTTGTCTGCCCTAAACCCGCAAGACTGGATGGTGGCGTTGAACTTGCAGGACGCCTATTACCACTTTCCCGTCCTGCCTGCCCACAGGCGCTACCTTGGGTGTTCTCGAAAGTGATGGCGGTGGTCGCAGTTCATCTGCGCAAATCAGGGGTTTCAGTTTTCCCCCTATTTCGACGACTGGCTGTTAAAGGCGGGCTTGTCCCAGGCAGTTGTCTTCCACCTCCAGACTACTGGGGTTCTCCATCCATGTGCCGAAGTCGCACCAGATTCCCTCACTGAAGTTCTTTTTCATTGGAGCGTTTCTGGACTCTGCGCAGTTTCGTGTTTATTCTCCCTAGCAGCGAGTCAGAGACATTCAGGCTATGATTCCGATCTTTCAGCCTCTGTCCCGGGTTTAAGTCAGGATGACCCTCTGGCTCCTGGGCCTAATAACCTCCTGCATCCTGCTTGTGGATCATGCCAGATGGCATATGCGGGCTCTGCAGTGGGACCTGAAGTTCCAGTGGGCACAGCACCATGGCAACCTGTCCGATCACGTCCAGATCTCAGAGGGCACTGCAAGGCAATTGCAGTGGTGGCTCACGAATCGCGATTGGGTCAATGGCAGATTACTCTCCCTTCCCCAACCGGAATATACAGTTGTGACAGACGCATCCCTTCTGGAATGGGACTGCCACATGGGGGAGGCGGAGATCAGAGGCCTCTGGTCTCCGGAGGAGTCCAAGCTCCACATCAACCTTCTGTAGCTTTGGGCGATCTGACTTGCACTGAAGGCATTCCTTCCTTCTGTAGTAGGGAGAGTAGTCCCGGTGTTTACCGACAACACTACCGCTATGTGATACTACTACAAACAGGGTGGGGTGGGGTTGTGGACCCTTTGCCAAGAGGCTCTGCGCCTCTTGGCTTGGCTGGATCATCAGGGCATGTCCCTAGTGGTTCAACACCTGGCGGGCTCTCTGAACGCCAGGCTGAAAGAACTCAGCCGCCGGTGCATGATGGATCACGAATGGCGTCTGAACTCTGACGTGGCGCAACGTCTCTTTCAGCAATGGGGAGAGCCTTGGTTAGATCTATTCGCCACCGAAGAGAATGCGCAATGTCATCACTTCTGCCTGTTGGAATTTCCAAGGCAGCACTCACTCGGCGACGCTTTTCGTCGCGAGTGGAATTGTGGTCTGTTTTACGCCTTTCCACCTATACCAATTCTGCCTAGAGTGCTGAAGAAGATCAGGTGCGACCGGGCCCAAGTCATCCTTGTGGCTCCAGACTGGGCTCGAAGAGTATGGTATCCTGAGCTACTCATTATGAGCATCGATCCCCAGATCCATCTGCCTCTTCAGGTGGATCTTCTGTCGCAGCATCAGGGGACGGTCTTCCACCCGAACCTGTCCAGTCTCCACCTCCTTGCTTGGAGATTAAGCGGCGGCAGTTGGCGTCTTTCGACCTGCCTCCCGAAGTCTGTAATGTTACATTGGCAGCCAGGCGTCCCTCCACTAAGATGGTATACGCCTGCAGGTGGAATACGTTTGTGGCATGGTGCACAGCAAAGACTGTGTATCCCCGTTCCGCCCCTCTTTCAGAGATTCTTCTTTTTCTTCTCTATGGCCCAGCAGGGCTCTGCCCTATGCACTATCAAGGTCTATCTCTCAGCCATTTCCGCCTTTATTAGGCTTCCAGATCAGCCTCCCCTTTTCAAGTCCCCTGTTGTAAATAGATTCTTGAGCACATGTTTCCTCCTGTTTATTTTGTGATGGCTAAGAGGGACTTGAATCTTGTTCTTCCTTTTCTGATGTGTTCGCCCTTTGAGCCACTTCTCAATTGCCCTCTTCGTCTCCTCACTCTAAAGACTGCTTTCCTGGTTGCTATCACCTCTGCCAGAAGGGTGAGTGAGCTCCAGGCTCTCTCTTCTAAGCCTCCTTTTCTCTCGGTCCTTCCGGACAAAGATGTTCTAAGGACTCCTCCTTCTTTTCTGCCAAAGGTTGTCACTGCCTTTCACATCGGGCAGACCATCACTTTGCCCACCTTCTGTATGCCTCCGCATCCCTCAAAAGAGGAAGAGAGGATCCACTGTCTGTACCCAAATCCTGTTCTCTCTTTCTATCTGGACCGCACACAACAGTTCCGGGTGGAAGACCAGCTCTTTGTTGACTATGTGGGCGCCAAGAATGGTCGGACTGTACACAAGCGGACCATTACTCTGTGGGTTGTTTCGTGCATAAAGGCTTGTTACTCCTTGGCTAAAAAAGAGCCTCCAGTGAGGTTGCGCACCCACTCTACCATGGCGATGGCAGCCACTACTGCTCTCAGATGTGGAGTTACCTGGACAGCCAAGTCCGGAGAGACGGCTTCTTTGGCCATGTTGTTTTCCAGGACTTTATGGTGTGATCTTTGTTCGCAGACCCACCACCGGGGTTGGTATTGCTGGGGTATCTATTCTGAGGTAAGGAATCTATCACTGTGTTTCTCTCAGATGCACAAGTTACTTATCTTCGGTAACAATATATCTGTAAGAAGCATCAGTAGTGATAGATTCCTTACTGCCCCACCCATCCTCCCTGTTCTGCAAACTGATTTCTAGGGTTAAGGTTATCCCTTTTCAGGGTCCTTGTTTCATGGCACCAGTGGTCAGTTTCTTACATGGCTCTGCGGTCCTGGCGTGGAAAGTCATGTACAGAACTGACGTCAGCAGGCGTGGGCGCGTCTAAGTTCCGATGAAGTCATCCCGGCGCCAATGACGCACACAGAGCAGCACGACGCCGCCTACGGACGCGCAGGGGTACTGCTGCCGATAAAACTTTCCGGATCCAGTCTGACGCCTGGAGGTAATTCTAAGGTAAGGAATCTATCACTACTAATGTTTCTTACAGATATATCGTTACCGAAGGTAAGTAACTTGTGCTTTTGACTCTTAAGTGTTGAGAATATACTTAACCTTTCTGTGAATATGTTCATGACCATGGTAGACGCAGTTGCATGTTGTCATGCCTCTCCTCAGTACTGCAGTAGATTGCCAAGTCTTAAAATATTTTATTTTATTTCTACAGGCATTCACAGAAACCCAGAAGAAGAGGTTGTTGTCATGGAAGCAGCAGGTGCTGAAGTTACTGCGAACGTTGCCCCGTAAGGCGATGCTGGAAATGCAGGGGTATCAACAGCAGAAGGGGTAGGTATCTGCACACTTGCATGTTTTTTGCACATTCTGGGGTGAGAGCAGCAGGTTGCATATTCCTAGTCACCCTGTCCTCATTTTAGAACATTGTCTTCATAGTATATGTTAGTAGATACACATGCTATGCATACTCCTGCCATCTAGTGTTGGGCAAGGACTCTGCAAGTTATTTTTCTCAAGGAATTTTTATGGTCTGCATCGTGCATCGAATCTCCTCTTGAGCTATGGGTGAATGCAGGCATTACTACTTTTCCATCAAAATCGGCCTTGAAAGACCTGTATTGGATGACATTAGAGGCCAAAGCTGTACGTAGAACAAATCTTCCTAGAACATCCTGAGAATTCCTGGATATTAAGGACCAGATAGGATATGAGGCTTATTGGGATCAAGTGACCGTTCCAAGTGACAGAAAATAGTATCTTCAATTCTGAGCAGGGATTCTCCCTTTGAGGGATTGCACAAAGCGTTTACTGCCGGGGCCATTGGCTCCTGCCCCCTCTACTCTATTACGACAGAGTGTTTCCCATGTCCTTCTTGATTGTCCCACGTACGTAGGACTCCACAGACACTGGTTAGCCCCTGTTTGTAGACAATATGGCCAACACAGTCATCGACCTGCTCTCTGTATTTTGAGGACAGACTCTAGTTTATCCCTTGCTATCCCTGTTGCTAAGTCTCTTGGGGCTATGTGGATATTACTTGGAAAGATTTTTATCTTCGAAATAATGCAGTTGATCTCCCGTTTAATTGTAGTTGGTACCTAGAAGTGTTAATATGGCTATTTAACGTAATACCATTATGGTTTCTTTATAAATACACTATAAATGATACTGTATGTTCGAGGTATATGAGCTGTAGATTGTATACTTTAGCATAGATTGCTATCTGGAGTTCGGTTCGGATGCTTGCACTTTGTTTTTGTCGAAGAAGTCTTAGTAGTCACAGGATAGGTGACTCCTCGTTATGGTGATAGTGCGCATGGGCATCAACTCCATCTTCAGATTGTTTATTTCCGCCATCGGGTTCGGAAGTAAACGGCTGCCCTCTGAGTCGGTATCATGTTCGATTTCTACTTTGACGCGGAATCCTTCACCGCTCGACTGTATTGTTTTCGATCGCGTCCCTCGACGCGGATCCATTAATCTCAAAACCTTCGATTCCGGTCGTTGGTGCGGGCCTTTGGGCCTCTCCTTGCCATCTGACCCTACGGCTAATGGAAAGAACTCCATTCCGTTTCCTCTCTCCAGAACACGAGGACAAAGATTGCCCGGCCTACACTTCATTTAAATAGAAGAAAACCATACATAATTGCTGGGCTCGATGTCACGTAATGTCTCGATCCACTACCTCGGTGCCCGATGACATCTTCGGTGCAGGTCCTGATGCTCCAGAGGAACAAGAACCGGACAATGAAGACCTCAGCGTCTCCGAAGCCGATGAATCAGAGACCCAAGAGCAGATGATTACTTCAGGTCAGCGAACTATGAGTACCGACATCAACACTCAAAAACATAAGGCTCCGGTAACACCTTTGCCTTCCAGCTAATGTAGACACCCTGACAAAACTTCTGACACCCCACCTCATGCTCGGCTCTGAAGTCCAAAGACAAGCCTTCAGGCTTCTCGGGACCGAGCCAGCCACGCATCAGTTCTGAGCTAACATCCCCGGTACTGAAACCCAAACGTTCGGCACCGAAGCACCAGCAAGATAAACCAACGGAGCCGAAACCGGACCTCAAATCCTCAGAGCCGAAAAAGTGAAAGTCTTCAGTACCTAAAAAATCCTCGGAGCCAAAGAAAAACCATAAATCTTCGGAGCCAAAAAAGTCCTCGGACTCCACAGCTCATCCAAAGCAAAAGGACACTAAAATCCCTCCTAAAGCTTCGGAATCAAAGCTAAAACAACCCAAATCATTGGTACCGACAAAGATTCTGGCTTAAAAGACCTTTTTCAACCAAATCTAGTGGATCCTAAACAAAAAACTCTTCACATTGACCCTAAAACTGGTCAGATCATGACAATTCTATATAAAAAAACATTTGGACTCCCCAGAAGACCCCAAGGTACCCTTAAAGAAGAGAGACATAGGAACTTCTCCAGCCATACCCTTCTCTCCTCCAAATATCCCCACAACACCACTTTCTCCAGCACACTCTCCAATGTCTCCATATCCACCTACACCACAAGATGATGATGATGATGATGATGATGATGATGATGATGATGACCTTGGGGGTGGGGATGAAAACCCACCGGAGGATAATGATGATGACACTACCCTCCCACCACCTGATCCTTGGGAGGATTATGATAATCCACCAAATGTCCCAGATCTCCCAGATACAGATGCCTACCCATCTAGGCCATCCCCCCCCAGACTACAACATAGGTTTTGCTCAGCTCATAAACAGAGCTGCACAATATCATTGGGTGGAATTACACTCTGTATCGTAAACATGCACTTGACATTTTTAAAGATCCTGTCGGAGCTAGAGTTCTCAATCCCAGGATAAAGAAAAAATGTAAACCACCTCCCAACGATCCAGTTTAGGTTAAAGCACAGCTCCCTCTAGATTCCTTGGTTGTGTCAAATGCATGTAAATGAGCAAATCCCAAACATCAGGGGGTGCCCCACCTCCGGATAAAGAGTCTAAATTACTAGATGCATCTGGCAAACCCCAAGCTTTGCTATCCAGGTATTATTATTATTGTGCAATTTTGTAGAGCGCACAGCTTCCCCAGCGAAGGGGCGTCGGCGCCAGAGGCAAAAAACAGAGGTAGCCAGGCCAATATCTGGGGAACAAAAACGTTTTAATGGCCTTACGGAAAGGAAAAAGCCCATCCAGACGGCGTATCTGAGCAGAAAGAGAGTTCCACAGCCTGGCAGACAAATGGCAGAAAGACCTCCCCCCGGCTCTAACATGTTTCACGCGGAGGACCACTGCCAACAGCTGCTCCACAGAGCGTAATTGTTGGCTGGGGACATATGGGGTCAGCAGTTTGGATAGAATTTCTGGGGATGAAAATTTGACAATTTTGAAAGCTAAGCAGAGCGCTTTGAATTCAATCCTTTTTAGCACAGGCAGCCAGTGGAGTCGCCTAATGGCGCCTGACGTGGAGCAAAATCTAGGGAGCTTAAGCAAGACTCGTGCAGCAGCCTTTTGGACTCTCTGCAAGAGGTTCACCTCCGCCTTGTCAGCCCCTAGCAAAAGAGAATTGGCGTAGTCTATGCGTGACAGAATAGTAGCCTGAACGATCAGCTGGTGTGTAGCAGAATCAAAAAACCCCAAGATGGGTCTGAGGCCGCGTAGGAGTCCGAAACAAGTGACAGCCACCTTTTTTGTGTGTTCCTGGAACCCAAGTGCGGAATCGAGCCTGATCCCAAGATTTTTTACCACTGACTTCGGGGTTGGGGCGTTACCCATGGATGTCGGCCACTACTGAGTGCTCCAGAGGTCCTTGTTTCTTCCCACCAGCAGAACCTCCAATTTACTAGCATCAAGTTGTAAACAGTTAGTGGTCATCCACTCAGCAATCGCCTCGAGCCCGGTTCGAAACCGCACAGGGCCCAGGACACCGCCGTCCGAGAGGGCAACCACCAGTTGTGTATCGTCGGCGTATGAAAGCAAGGTCAGGCCATATTCACGCGCTACTCTCGCCAAGGCTGGACATAGAGGTTGAACAGTCAGGGGCTTAAGGCGGAACCCTGAGGGACCCCATGCTTGCATGCATGGACATGGGAGAGGAAGGGGGCGCTGTGACCTGAAATGCTCTGTCTGAAAGAATAGAACGGAACCAGTCCAAGGCCTGGCCCACTACCCCTGCCTCCTCAAGGCGGCGCAGTAGGATCTGATGGGAGACTGTATCAAACGTTTGACCCTCATCCAGAATAGACCGCAGATGTTCGCATACCGCCAGGAGTACAGTCTCGGTGCTATGTCCAGGGCGAAAGCCCGTCTGTGAGGGATCCAGGCTGCTATTGCTGTTCAAAAAAGCGAGAGAGGATGTTAGAGTGGGCCTCCGCCACTTTGGCAGCCCAGGGAAGGAGGGATATAGGCCTGAAGTTTTTGGGCTTATTAGGGTCGAGGGAGGGTTTTTTCAACAGGGGGACCACCCTAGCTAGTTTCCTAGCCTGAGGTACCACCGCCGAAGTAAAGGAGGAGAGGATCAAGAAGGACTGGATGACAGTCCTTAAAGAGATCCGTCGGCATAGGGTCTAAAGAGGACCCTGATTTGACCCTACTACTTAGAGCGAAGAGCTCATCCTGAGTGATGGTAGGTATTACTGATAAAATGCTAGCAGGCCGAGAAGCTGACCTGATCTGTAGGGCAGCTGGGAAAAAATTTACAAATGACTTCCACTTTCAGAACAAAGAATTTGGCCAAAGCTTCACACTGTTTGCCTGATGTATATGAATGGGGAGGGTTTTTTTTCCTGTTTTTAAAGTCACTCAAAATTTTAAAAATGCATTTAACAGGGTTTTTGCTAGCCTTAATTTCATTAGTGAGGTGGGCAGCACGTGCCAGATGTATCGCTTTACGGTAGGCTTTAATCCCATCCTGGTACCGCTTTTTCGCCTCCGGGTCATAGATCTTTCTCCAGACCCGTTCAAGTTTTTTACAGATACTACGCAAGCTAGCAAGGGAGCCATTATACCAGGGATTAGAGCTAGTGCAGCGACCAACAGACTGCTTCGCCGGAGTAAGAGTCTAAAGCGCAAATAAGCCATTCGCAGAATGTTTTATCGGCTTGTTCTGGATCCGTGCTTAGTGTTGGAGGGCAAGCCTCTAGGGCAGCGAGAAGTTCCTCCGACCTAAGCTTGTGCCAACACCGTCTAAGCGAAGATTTCTGATTAACTCTAGGGAGCAATGTCGGAAGCGGAATGGAAAGGGACACTAAAAGATGATCTGACCAGCACACTGGGCTGGGAGTCTTAGTTGTAATGTTGGAAAAAAACGGATCAAGCAGGTGTCCAGCCATGTGAGTAGCCCCCACCACCAGCTGTCTTAGTTGGCAGGCAGCGAGGTCGGCAAGTAAGCTGCCAATTTCAGGGTCTGCGGGGAGATCGAAATATAAATTGAGATCCCCGAGGAGAGTGAAATTTGCCCAGGTCAAGGCTAAAGAGCTTACAGCCTCGACAATGGCAGACTTAAATTCTGCAGCAGGACCAGGAGGGCGGTAAACTAAGAGACCAGCGAGGGAGAAGTGCGCGCTAGGGGAAAAGCAAAGCGAGCACATTCACACCCCGCTACAGGCTCTCTGACCAAAGAACAAGGGAACCTAGACTTAAAGGTGACAGCTAAGCACCCCCCCCCCCCCCCCCCCAATGTCCTGTTCAGTCAAAATGCTGTACTCAGGAGGAAGAGCAAGGCCGGGCTCAGCCACTGTGTCATCGGTTAGCCAAGACTCTGTGATAAAGAGCACATCGGGAGCCTCATCTTCAATAAGATCATAAATTTCCATATAGTGTCTTACCAAGGAGCGGGCATTAAGTAGGAGGATTTTTAGGGTGGGTATTACCAGGGCGGGGGGGGGGGGGGGAGTAGTAGGGGCAGGCTTCAAAGCCACAATTGTGGCAGCAAAAAGGCCCCTCCATTCCCTCTCCCAGGCGCAAGCAGCGAGGGATGGGCTGTGATCCAAGGGACAGCAGGCGCTCTCTGGAATAAGCCAGCTCTCCTTTTTCAAAACCATCAGAGGGTCTGGCATCTGGCGTCGTCCAGGCACGGACAGGCTTGCCTTAGGCGCGCCCGCTGCGGTCCCCCGCTGTGCATCCTTCCCCCCCATGCTCTATTATGGACCCATCCCGCCTCCAACTAGCCTGCTGATTGGCCCAGAGCGTGGATGACGGAAGCACTCCTCCTGCCTTCTCTGCCCTCCGTACAATCAGCACTGGAAGCCGTGATGGGGCAGAAGGAGAATAAAAGCAGTGAGTGACAACAAAACAAAGTGGTTGATAGGGCTAATTACGACGAGCTTCACAAGCTCATGCAACATCTTCCCGATCAGAACAAGAACAAAGCCAATGACCCCATACAAGAGGGAAAATTAATTGCAAACACTTCTATAAAGTGTGCTCTTGATGCATCTGACAGAGCATCTCGTGCGGTTAACACAAGCGTTTTACTACGCAGACACGCATGGTTACGCATATTTGAGTTCAAACAAGATGTGCTGTCCGCAATTCTTAATCAACCTTTTGATCAAGAACTCTTATTTGGCCCGCTGTAGACACATTCTTGGAGAAAAAGAAAAAGGACTCGAACTGCTGAGTCCATAGGAGCCCTGCAGGCAACAACCTCTAGAGGTTCTTTTTGTCGCTCCTTTTAAAGGGGCGCCTCTAAAACTATTGCGATGGACAACACCTCATCCTCTTACAAAAACACTACTCAAACCTCCCCTAACAGAGGCTATTTTAGAGGAAGCTATAGAGACCACAACAACAAAGGTAGAGGCTGTGGTAATGACACCTGCACCTCTCCTACTACAAAACAGTGACTTCCCTCCATTTCCCACCGACCTTTCCACTATAGTTGGGGGAAGAATATCACAGTCCCTACCTGTCTGGATTTCCATCACCACAGACAAGTGGGTTAGACAAATTATCCAGAATGGTTACTGCCTGGAACTCACTTCAACTCCCCCATTCATACCCCCCAAACAAAGTCCAATGTCCACAGCACACCTGACGCTGTTAAAACAAGAGGTTCTCCTTATTACAAAAACACGCAATAGACCAGTCCCCTTACCTCATCAAGGAACAGGGGTTTACTCCATTTACTTTCTAATCCCAAAGAAGGACGGTACTCTCAGGCCAATATTTGAACTCAGACTGGTAAATCTCTACATACAGTTGGACCACTTTCACATGATCACTTTCCAACAGGTTCTCCCACTGCTCCAACAGGGCGATTTCCTTGCCTCTCTAGATCTCAAGGACTGCCACTTTCAAATTCCCATTCACCCTGCTCACAGAAAATATCTACGGTTTGTAGTGGACGGACAGCACGATCAATTCAAAGTCCTCCCATTCGGAGTGACTACAGTACCTCGAGTCTTCACAAAATGTCTTGAGGTAGTCGCAGCTCATTTGCGCAGACAACACATTCATGTGTTTCCTTATCTGGACGACTGGCTCATAAAAGCAAGGTCACACACACCTGGATACACAAAGGAAACAGAACAATCCAGTTGCTCCATGACTTGGGATTCACAATAAGCCTACCCAAGTCACATCTTCAGCTGTCTTACCTCATTCAGTACCTTGGTGCAACAATAGATACCTCAAAAGCCCTTGCATACCCCAATACAGTCAGGATAGCCAGCATGCAAGCTCTCATATCAAGGTTCCAACCTCAACACTCCCTTCCAGCTAGAGTGTTTATGTAGCTGATAGGGATGATGGCCTCTTGCATCCTCATCGTTCCCTATGCAAGGCTTCAGATGCGGCCTTTACAGGACTGTTTAGCACATCTGTGGAACCAAGCTCAAGGACAGTTAACAGATCTGGTGTTGGTGGACAGCCGAACACATCGCTCTCAGCAGTGGTGGAATACACAAAACCTATCCAAAGGGCGGCTGTTCCTCGACCCCGTTCCACAGATCGTGCTAACCACAGATGCATTGCTCCCCGGCTAGGGAGATCAACTCCAAAACCAAACCGTTCAGGGTATATGTACCTATCAACAAAAACTCCACATAAATCATCAGGAGTTGCTAGCAATCTTTCAAGCACTGAAGTCTTTCCAACTGTTGCTAAAAGGCAAAGCTGTCTTAATCCGTACAGACAACATGACAGCAATGTACTACATACAAAAGCAGAGCGGGACAAACTTTCCAGATTTTACAACTAGTGCAAAGCATATGGAGTTAGGCCATTCCTCAAATAATTTACCTCCTCGCAGAACATCTACCAGGAGTACACAATCAGATTGCGGATCTGTTCAGTCGTCAAACACAGCAGATCCATGAATGGGAACTTCATCCTCAAGTTCTTCTTCCATTCTTTCAAATTTGGGATCATCCAGACTTAGATCTGTTTACCACACACCAAAAGGCAAAATGCCAAAGCTTCGCCTCCAGATGTCCACACCTGTTGTCCAAAGGCAATGCACTATGGATGAACTGGTCAGGCAGATTTGCATACGCTTTTCCGCCTCTCCCGTTCATTCCGTTACTGGTTCGGAAGCTCAAACAACACTCCCTCACAATGATCCTAGTTGCTCCAACATGTGCATGCATGGTTCACAACCCTGTTGGAACTTTCAGTTCTCATCCAGGGGATACTCATCAATAGTCATAATCTATGAATAATCCCCGCCCATGTGCGGGATCCCGGAGCATATAGAAAATACATATAAATATATATGTATAAATGTGTGAAACATATAATTGCAGCCTAAAAAACATTTTCTAACTGGCAAAAAATGCCGCAAAATTACATAAATTAGTATACATACAGTAGTACTCTTCCAAACCCTAAGGAAGAAAGAGCAGAAAACATTTTGTATACAACAATGCTTTATTGCCATAGGAAAACCTGTAATTGCAGGCATTTGCCAGTAGGCTGCAGTAGAGTATAAAGCAAACAGAGAAAACTGACACCTTGCCTTTAAGGCATTAGAGTAGGGGTACCGTGCCTTTAAGACCTGAAGGCAGCCCCCTGCTCCCATGGTGCACCACAGGTGACAGTTGGGTCAGTTCTTTTTTCCGGCTCCTTCTGTGAGGATCCTGGAGCTTGAGCTCTTCAGTTTTTCAACTGAAATTGGTTTTTGAGAGAGTTTTTCTCAGATATTCGACATTTTTTGAATAAATAAGGCTTCTGATTTATTTTTCTGTGGTAACCCATAGGAATTTCCTGTCAGAATGCCTGCTCTTTTTAGGAAATGTCCTTCTTGTGACAAAAAGATGGCTCAGAATGATCCACACTCTGTGTGTATTGTGTGTCTTCCATCTTCACACATTCCTGATCAGTGCCATCATTGTAAAAAATTTTAAAGTCTGACTCTTCGCGACAGGGAGAGGATTCGACTTCATGCCATGCAGGAGATGGACAAGAGTCACCAGGTGGGTGCTTCCCCAGCCCCTAGATCGTCTCCTACAAGCAAGCATGCCCAGAAACTGCGTCATTCCACCTCTCCTGTCTCCAGAAAGAGGAATGAAGGTCGAAGATCTCTGTCGACGTCGAGGACGCCGTCGAAAAGGCCCAGATCATCTTCACGACGTCGAAGATCTCCGCCGCAGTCCAGTAAGTCGGCGTCGAGGCACCATGCTTCGGGCTCGAAGTCCATGGTTGCTACTACTTCTAAGTCTCCGTCGACGTCGAGGCTTCCGTCGACGTCGAGACACTCTCCGCCACCCCGGGAGGGATCGGCGTCGAGAGTTAGGACGGCATCTAGGTCGCCGCTGGCAAGCGGGCCGCCGTCGAAAGGGACTGTCAGATCCCATCCTTCGATGTCAAGAAGGTCGACGCCAAGGCGACGTCAGGAAAGGTCGCCGTCGACTCGACGTCGAGGAAGATCATCGTCGAGACGACGTCGAGCAACGTCGTCGACTCGACGTCATGAAGTACCTCACCCTGATCGACGTCGAGGAGGATTGACGTCGAGGTCTCCGGTTCGACGTCAAAGATCGACGTCGAGGTCTCCGGTTCGACGTCAAAGAAGATCGACGTCGAGGTCGCCGGATCGACGTCGAGGCTCTCAGTCGGTCTCTTCACGGCGTGATTCAAGACACCGCTCAACGCCGTTAGTCACCCAGACTTCTTCGACGTCGAGGATCTCTCCGTCGAGGGATAGAGTGACTGCAGAGGTGGAGTCACCGGGTTCAAAGTCTTCAGGCGGAAAATCTTCATCTCCTGGCTTGAACATTGTGCAGGTTTCTCCAGAATCTACGCCCAAATCAGGGGGCAGCTTGATTTCTCATCCTCAAGGGGCTGTATCTGGACAGAGTAGTCCGGGCTCGGACTACTCCCGTACATATTCACCTTCTAAGGCGAAGACTCCAGCTAGACCAGCTAGATCTCCTCGGAGCCCCAGGAGGTCACCCAGACCGAGATCGCTAGTCAGATCACGTTCTCCAGTGCGGTCAAAGACTCCTGCCAGATCTAAATCCCCAGTCAGGCCGAGACCAAGATCAAAATCTCCAGTCAGGCCACGACCAAGATCGAAATCTCCAGTCAGGCCAAGACCAAGATCCAAATCTCCAGTCAGGCCAAGACCAAGGTCTCCATCAAGACATCGGTCTAGATCTAGGGACAGTCACAACAGGAATCGTGACAGGTCCCATAGAAGGCGACGCACAAGGTCTTCCACAAGGTCGTCATCAACTAGGTCTTCCTACCGAGATTATTCTCCGACCTATTCCTCTACGCCACCTTCCCGAGTCTCTCCGATTGATGACCTCGCTACTTTCTCAGATGTATTAGTCAGAGGAGCAACAAAGCTTAATATCACGCTGACCACTCCAGTGGTTCCCACTTCCGTGATCTTTGACACCCTCCGACATCGTACAGCGCCCAGGCCTCTACTTCCCCTGGTCCCTGGCCTCCTAGAACCAGCTATGGCTACATTCCTCACACCAGCAGTGGTGGGATCTGTTCCATCTCGAATAGCCAAAAAGTATAAGGCCCCGGCAGAGGATCCCTTGTTCCTTAGATCGGATCCTCCTGCGGACTCTATCATTGTGGCGGCTGCCATGAAGTCCCATGCAGGCTCTACGTCTTCCTCAGTACCACCTGAAAAAGATAGCAAGCTTTTGGACTCTTTTGGAAGGAAGATATGCAACACCTCTTCTTCCTTTATGAAGGTGGCGAGTGCCTCTGCCTTACTTGGAAGGTACGACAGATCTCTTTGGGACTCCATGACTCGTTTTACAGACAAGCTCCCCAAGGAAGATCGCCAAGATTTCCTAGAGACTTTGCAGGAGGGGGGCCTGGTAGCCAATCAGGTTATTAGCGCCGCAGTTGATGCCTCAGATCTTGCAGCTCATGGCTACTCAAGTGGCATTTGTTCCCGTCGGTCAGCCTGGCTCCGCCTAACAGGGCTCAAACCGGATGCCCAGAAGAAGATTCTGAATTTGCCCTTCAATGGGAAAACCCTGTTTGGTCCACACGCGGACGACGAAATGTCCAAAATGAAAGCTGAAATGGACACCGTCAAAGCTGTGGGATTAGAAAAGCGCAAGTAGTTCAAGAAACGCTTTCGCCAAGGTGACCGCAAGGCCTTCCAACAGAGGGTTCAAACCCCTCTGTGGCAGACCCAGTCGCAACAGAAGACGCAGTTCCAGCAGCGTCGTCCTGGCAGAGGAAGAGGTGGCAATACCAGACAGCAGTTCCACTCAAAGCAACCTCCTAAGCCCTGAGCCATTGCTTCCTCCAAGTCCGTTCACCACTCCGGTGGGAGGGAGTGTTTCTCATCATCTGACAGAGTGGCAATCCATTACAAAAGACAGATGGGTGCTGAGTATTGTGCAGCATGGTTACTTGCTAAGGTTCAAATCCCCTCCTCCTCAGCTGTTTCCCCAGTTGCAACATCTTCCACGTTACAAGACTCAATTGCTACAAGACGAAGTCTCCGTCCTTCTAGAGAAAATGGCCATAGAAGAGGTTCCCTTGATTCACAGAAATCAAGGAGTGTACTCTCGATATTTCCTGGTTCAAAAACGAGGATCTGTCAAAGAATACAGACCCATCCTAGACCTTCGAAGGTTAAACAAGTTCATACGAAAAGAAAAGTTCCGTATGCTGGCCCTGCACCAGATCTTCCCACACCTACATCAGGGGGACTGGATGTGTGCCATCGACTTGCAGGACGCCTACTTCCACATACCAGTGTCCATCAAACATCGGAAGTTTCTAAGATTTCAGATCGGACGTCGTCACTACCAATATCGAGTACTGCCGTTTGGCCTGAAATCTGCACCTCGGACATTCTCAAAATGCATGGCGGTGGTGGCTGCTTTTCTCCGCAAAAGAAAGATCTTCGTCTATCCATATCTAGACGATTGGTTGTTGAAGAGCTCCACTCCGTCTCTGCTTCAGAACCACCTCTCGTTCTGCCTCAAACTGATGAAGTCGTTGGGTCTTCACGTCAATCTGAAGAAATCAGTTCTCAACCCCTCCCAGCGGATCCACTACCTGGGTGCTTCTCTGGACTCACGTCAGGCAAGCGTGTGTCCTTCGGAAGAGAGGTTGTCATCTATGCTTCTGAAGGCTCGCCTTCTTCTGGACAATCAGGCCCCATCAGCCAGACAAGTGTCCTCTCTGCTGGGATCGATGGCATCATGCATTTACATTGTGCCCAATGCTCGCCTTCACATGAGACCTCTGCAGCAAGCCCTCGAGGATCAGTGGTCTCAAAGATCAGATCAGTGGGAAGACCGAGTCCTGCTTCCTCAAGGAGCCAGGGACTCGATCAGATGGTGGTTGAAACGATCCAATCTTCTACGAGGAGTCCCGTTTCATCGCCCTACTCCGTCTCAGTCAATCGTCACGGATGCCTCCCTCCAAGGCTGGGGTGCTCACATGGACCAACTCCAAGTTCAAGGCCTTTGGTCCGAGGTAGAGCAAGGCTACCATATAAACTTCCTGGAGCTGCGAGCAGTCCATCTTGCTCTCAAGTCTCTTTATCCTGCCCTGCGCACCAAACACCTCCAGATTCAGACGGACAACACAACAACGATGTTCTATCTGAACAAGCAGGGAGGCACAAGGTCAAGAGTCTTGTCTCTGGAAGCACAAGCCATCTGGCACTGGCTCCTGGCAAGAGGCCTGTCCGTCGTGGCAGTTCATCTACCAGGCATTCAAAATGTCCAAGCAGACTGCCTCAGCAGAATCTTTGTCGAAGCGCACGATTGGGTGCTCAACGAGGAAGTGGCTCAAGAAGTTTTTCGGTGTTGGGGCGTACCAGATGTAGACCTGTTCGTAGACGCGGACAACGCAAAATGCCCCGTCTTCGCGTCCAGGTTCCCCCAACAGGGATCACTGGGGAATGTCCTTTTGATCAGCTGGTCTCAAACGTTACTCTACGCCTTTCCCCCCCTGCCTCTGATCCCAGCAGTGATCCAGAAGTTCTACAGGACCAACACCAGAATGATCCTGATAGCACCAGAGTGGCCACGCCAGTGGTGGTACCCCGATCTCCTTCTGATGTCGGAAGTTCCTCACCGGCGCCTACCATGCCGTCCAGACTTGCTGACCAAAGACCAGGGGAGGGTGTTGCACCCCAACCTTCCTTCCCTTCGCTTGACGGCATGGCTCCTGAGGTCATCCAGTATGGACATCTAGACCTTCCAGCAGACTGCATGACTATTCTTAAAGAATCAAAGCGACCCTCCACTAGGAAATCTTACGCTTTCAAGTGGAAGAGGTTTTTCTTATGGTGTCGTCGACATTCTCTTGACCCGATACATGGCCAAGAGCAGGTGATTCTTCCATACCTTTTACATTTAGCAAGATCAGGCTTGAAATACCCCTCCATCAGGGTTCATTTAGCTGCCATCACAGCATATAGGAAGTCTCCCAATCAGACATCTTTCTTCCTTATGCCTGTAGTTAAGGATTTTCTAGAAGGCCTGAAAAAAGTCTTCCCACCGGTGATGTCTCCCTCTCCTCCCTGGGAATTGAATATTGTACTGACTAAGCTGATGAGTGCTCCTTTCGAGCCCATCCATAAAGCCTCTTTGCAGCACTTGACCTGGAAAGCTGCTTTTTTAGTGGCGATTACCTCTGCCCGTAGGGTCAGCGAAATCCAGGCCTTGTGTTGCAAGGAACCTTACACAGTTTTTCATGCCAATAGGGTGGTTTTAAGAACACACCCAAGTTTCCTGCCAAAGGTGGTTTCAGACTTTCATATCAACCAGTCTATTACCTTACCTACCTTTTTTCCTAATCCTTCCACTCCCCCGGAGAGGTCATTACACTTCCTTGATCTCCGGAGGGTCCTGAAGTTTTACTTGTCAAAAACCCTGCCTCTGAGAAAGTCTGACCGGCTTTTTGATAACTATGGTAGTACTAATACTGGCCTGTCAGCTTCCAAACGGTCAATTTCTCGCTGGATTGTCTCCTGTATAGCTTTCGCTTATCAACTAGCCAACAAAACCTTGCAGGGTAGACCACATGCACATTCAACCAGAGGGAAAGCTTCCACTACAGCTCTCCTTCGTAATGTTCCTATCTCTGAAATTTGTAAAGCGGCAACTTGGCGGTCTGTCCATACCTTTACCCGCCATTATTGCCTGGACTCAGATACTCAGGCCGATGCCAGAGTAGGGCAGGCCTCTTTAAGGAACTTGTTTGCTTAAGATGTATTGTCAATATATGTCTTAGCGTTTCTGTGAAGTTTATTTACACTTCTTGCTCGTCCGCGAGACTTTGGGTATGAGCTTGCTAATCTATTCATAGATTATGACTATTGATGAGTATCCCCTGGATGAGAAGGATTAGTTACTTACCTGTAATCCTAGTTCTCATCCAGGGGTATACTCATCAAAGTCATAAGCTCCCGCCCACCTCCCCGGACGAGCAAAGTTACTAAGTTATGAGGTGTTTTATTATGGATCTCCTCAGGTGTTATTCACCTCCAAAAAGAACTGACCCAACTGTCACCTGTGGTGCACCATGGGAGCAGGGGGTTGCCTTCAGGTCTTAAAGGCTCCGGTACCCCTACTCTAATGCCTTAAAGGCAAGGTGTCAGTTTTTTCAGTTTGCTTTATACTCTACTGCAGCCTACTGGCAAATGCCTGCAATTACAGGTTTTCCTATGGCAATAAAGCATTGTTGTATACAAAATGTTTTCTGCTCTTTCTTCCTTAGGGTTTGGAAGGGTACTACTGTATGTATACTAATTTATGTAATTTTGCGGCATTTTTTGCCAGTTAGAAAATGTTTTTTAGGCTGCAATTATGTTTCACACATTTATACATATATATTTATATGTATTTTCTATATGCTCCGGGATCCCTCACATGGGCGGGGATTATTCATAGATTATGACTTTGATGAGTATACCCCTGGATGAGAACTAGGATTACAGGTAAGTAACTAATCCTTGTACCTCCTCAAAAGCTCCACCTCTACCCCAAATTCTTCCCTCAGAACCATGGAGACATAAGACACCCAGATCCCAATCAATTCAATCTTGCAATCTGGCTCCTGAAGTCCTAGAGTTTGGCTATCTCGATCTCTCACCAGACTACATGAACGTCATTAAAGAGGCTAGACGTCCTACTACTAGAGCATGTTATGCAGCAAAGTAGAAGCAATTTATCATTTATTGTACAAATAACAAAATCTATCCACTAGATGCTTCAATCCAAAATATTATGTTCGAGGCATATGGGCTGCAGATCAGACACTAGTGCATAGATCGCTATCTGGTGGTGGGCCCGGATGATTACACTTCGTTGTCTTCCAAAATATTACTTTTCTTTTGCATCTACAACAATGTAACCTACCATATAAATCTATAGGGCTACATATTGCTGCAGTTGCTGCTTACCTCTAAAACAGACATTTATAATTGTTTAGAGTGCCCGCTATTAAAGCTTTTATGGAAGAACGTAAAAGTATAATTCCAACTAGAGATCCACCTTCTCCTGTATGGAACCTCATTGTAGTCCATTCCACACGCAAACTAGGGGCTTCTATGGCATTCTTAGTGAACATTCCCGTAGATGACATCTGCAAAGCAGGAACTTGGTCTACACCGCATACTTTCACTAAACACTATTGTGTAGATGTGCAAGCAAAGCAACAAGCTACTGTGGGACAGGCTGTGTTAAGAACACTTTTTCAAACTACTGCAACAGATACAGGTTTCCACCGCTAAAGGGGAAACAGCTTTACAGTCTATGCTAAAGTATACAGTCAACAGCTCGTATGCCTCGAAACGGAAAATGCTACTTATCAGTATGAATCTGTTCTTGGCATGTAGAGCTGTAGATTTGTATACGCCCACCCACCTCTCTGGGTACCTTTATCTTTTGCAGTATTATCTTAGATACATCACATGGACATCCTCTTCTATTTCTCTTACTAACTCCATCATCACCCTTTATGGCGGAAAACAATCTGAAGAGGAGTCGACGCCCATGCGCACTATCACCATAAGGAGGAATCGTCTATCCTGTGACTACAAAGACTTCTTCAACAAAAACAAAGTGCAAACATCTGAGCCCAACACCAGATGGCAATCTATGCTAAAGTATACAACTCTACAGCTCTACATGCCAAGAGCAGATGTATACTGGTAAGTAGCATTTCCTTGAAGTTTTTTATGTTTTATATTTGTATGGTATTTGTTTTATGAGCAATTTTATGGGCCTTGGCGAACTAAAGTATATTGCATTGGGAATGCAGGGGTACCAACAACAGAAGGGGGAAGTTTTCTGCACAATTAATTGTTTTTTCACATTGGGCTGAGAGCATCAGTTTGCATCTTCCTAGTCATCCAGTGTTCAGTTTATAACATTGTACTTGTAGCATGTATTGGCTACAGATACACATGCTATGCATACTCCTGCCATCTAGTATTGGGCCCAGACTCTGCAAGTTGTTTTTCTCAAGGATTTTTTATGGTTTGCTTTGTGAATCGGATCATCCTCCTCGAGGCATTGTGCATGTTCAACGGCTCCTTAGTTCTATAGTTTTATTTTTCCCACCATCTGGCTCAAACGCACTGCATCGGAGCCGTTCAGGTTTCGACACCTACACGCCCACGTAGAAAAATAAGAACAACTTACACGGTTTGAAATAATACGGCGGACATCCACACCAGTCGAGAATGTCTGTTTCAGGGTGATGGAGACAAAAAAAAGAGTATTTCGCAGATGCCCTCTGTGTAAGCAAAATACGCTAACTCGGACACTCATCAAGTTTATAACTTGTGCTTATTACCTGAGCACAAGGAACACAAGTGAGCAGTATAACTTACTCAAAAACAAAAAGATGCTGCGGAATAGAAGAGATCAGTGCCTACCACACAATACAGAGAAGGAAAAAGAGGCAAAGTTCTCCCACAATGGATCGTGAAGAGGATATCGATGCCAATACAGCAATAAAAGATGGGGTCGTCATTGCGAGTCCCCACTATGTTCACCTCTGGAGAGTCCAACGGGAGAGAAGGGGCCCTAACCCACATTGAGGACCCTAACCGAAGGCTACAATATCTGTCAGGACTGAAAACAAATTTGACTCCAAGAACAATGAGTAACATCAACCCACCACATGCTAAGCAAATCTTGCATACACCTCCCCCTTCATGCCATAATGCACCAAAGTCCTCTGGCTCTGGTAGACACTGTAAGCATGCCTCAGAGCCGAGAAGGGACAAGAACGTTCTCGATCCCAAATTTGGCAACAAGTCAGAAAATGAGGATGGCAGCCAACACAACACGGGCACCAAGCATAAATCGTCATTGAAGAATGTTTTGGCACTGACAGAAGCCAAATAGGTTTTCATGCCATACAAGCCATCGGAGTCAAAGAAGCACTCTGGCTCTAGCCATTCGGACTCCAAAAAAGCATCAACTCATAGAAAGGAGAAGGATCATGAGTAAACTCCTATATTAACTAAAAGCCATTTGGGCTGCTGAATTCATATCTGTGCATAGATCGCCACCTAGTGTTGGGTCCGGATGATGGCACATTGTGGTCCTGGAAGAGTCTTCGAAGTATCACAAGATAGGTGGCTCCTCCCCTGGACTACAGTGCGCATGGGCATCCCCTCCATCCTCAGATTGTTTTTTTCCGCCATTGGGTTCGGATGTACTTTCTTGACTCAAGTTCGGAATCAATATAAAACACTTTTTCAAAAGGCCTTCGGGACGTCGGTATTGTCTTTCGTTGGGTGCCTCGTACTTGCTCCAGTTCTTCGAACAGGAAGTCAAAGGCCGTTTGCCTTTTTCAACACCAAAGGCCCCATCAACGATCGACGATGGAACGGAGCCCGTTCAAACGATGCCCTGTTTGCAACTCCAAATACCCTCACATCGATGTACACCCAGTGTGCAATAAATGTCTATCCCCGGACCACTACGAGGCCAGCTGCATGGCCTGTTCTCGGTTCAGATCAAAGAAGACGCTTCGGCTTCGATGCGCCGCGAGACAGTCGGCGAACATTTTCAAGGCTGATGACGACGAGGGCGTCGATGAAGAGGATCCTGAACAACAGTCTGATCCTGCGTCGGAGCAGAACTCGAACTACGGTGAGGACGAAGAAGACGACTACGTCCATGATGAAGACTTCGTCGAGGTAGGAGACGACGCAGTGGCCATCGGAGCCGTCGATGACGACTCGAGCGATGAGCAAGGCCCAACCGCAGTTGCGGGGCCCGATTCTGACACTGTACTTTCAAGGGCTCAGGTCGAGGCATCGCCGGAAGGCCTTAGCCAAGATCTTACTCCACATTCTATAGCCCCGCGTCAAGGCCCGGCTAAGAATATTTCGAAGGAGCCATCGATCGATCAACCACAATCAGCGGTGAAATCGAAACCGAAACCAACAGATGCTAAATCGAAACCGAAACTGCTAAAGACAGTCCTTGTATCGACGGCTTCGGATTCATCGAATCAAATCGAAGAGTGTCATCGATCCTTCGGGGTCATAAGGGGGCGTCGGCCCGAAAATCGGGGCGCCGAAGCCTGGATCTAAGGTCAAGCACGTCGCACTGACGCAGTCGACGTCCAAAGATGGCAATACTAACAAAGGACTCAAGGCTCAGAAGGCTCTAGAACCAAAACTTCCAGCCTCCAAGCCACTAGTGGTCAAGGCCTTCGAGTCGAAGACTAAAATCGACCCGAAAGAACATGTCAAATCGAAGCAGAAGAGCGTCCCTGCTGCGCACCAAGAGCTCAAGTCGACGCAAGGCCACAAACAATCTACTGATAAAACAAAGTTGGTCGGGTCGAAGACAGCGCCACCCTCGAAGAAGGTCGGTCCGTCTCAAATGCTTTTGCCAATTAAGTACGGACTGCGCCCGACCGCACGACCCAAGGCGTTCGAGCCACAGAAATGCACCGACACGGGCAAAAAGGTGTCGGTAGTCCCAAGACATCAGCCCATAGAAGAGGACGTTGTGTTCCAAGCGCCCTCCTATGATAATCAATCAAAACTATTCATCGACTCGGATTCTGGCAGGCTCACTATTTACAAAAGAAAGATCGTTCCAGAAAATCCTATGGAGTCATACAAGATCCCACTCAAAAAGAAAAGGGACTCTGCCACCTCACCTGTTCTTTTTGAACCTGTGGGATCCTATGGACAAGAATACACCTATTCTCCCACACGTACCAATGAGGATGTGGGGGAGGGATACAATGAGGACGAATTTACTTATCCTGTTGACACAGATCAAAAGGAGCCTCAACCCTGGACTGACCCTATTGACCATGGTGAGCCACACACCACGCCGGACACTGTCCTATACAGTCAAAACCTCGCCTACTGAAGATACTGCTGCGTTTAACACATTGATTGAAAGGGCGGCCAATAACCATGACTTGGAAATGCACGCCGACCCGGTGGAGGAAGACTTTTTGTTTGATACTTTCTCAACTTCAGAAAGATCAGTAAAGACATTGCCTATGGCAAAGGGTGTCCTTAAACCCGCTGGTGACATTTTCAAGGAGACCACAAGGGCAAGAGTTGTGAACCCAAGGATTGAAAGGAAATATCGACCTGGGTCTGTAGACCCTACGTACATCAAGGGCCAGCCCGTATTGGACTCCCTAGTGGTGGCTAATGCTCGTAAGAGAGCGAAATCTCAAACAAGTGGTGATGCTCCTCCTCAGGACAAAGAATCCAAAATGTTGGAAGCTTCTGGCAAACGAGTATCGGCTCAAGCGGCAAATATTTGGAGAATCTCCAATACACCGGCCCTATTGGCTAGATATGATAGGGCTCATTACGACACGTTAGAGCAGCTACTACAACACCTGCCTGATGCTTATAAGGAGGGAGCAGAAATGCTGATACAGGAGGGAAAGCTGATTTCAAATGCATCCATTAAATGTGCGCTAGATACGGCAGACACAGCAGCTAGGGCCATCTACACAAGTGTGATGCTTATAAGGCATGCCTGGCTACGCATCTCTGGTTTTAAGCCAGAGATCCAAACCACTTTACTCAATCAGCCGGTTAACCCTGACTTTCTATTTGGTCCTGATGTAGACACGTCCCTAGAAAAAATCAAGAAAGACACCGAGACAGCAAAATCCATGGGAGCTCTGCAGTCACAACAGTTCAGGGGCGGTTCCTTTCGTCGCTCCGGTAACAGGGGAGCCACAAGAGGTCAAGCATCACAGCAATCCCAGTACAACAAAGGAGGCACACAGACCACTTATAACAAAAACAATAGGGGTGGATACCGTGGGAACAGCACCAAAGGCAGAGGGTGAGGAAATAATAATGCCAGATCCTCCGCCACCAATAATCAGTGACGTCTTGTCACTGCCCCCAGACCATATAACACCGGTCGGGGGAAGACTTCAGCAGTTCCTGCCAGTCTTGGGAAGGCATTACCACAGACAGATGGGTGAGACAACTTATCCAATACGGCTATTGTCTAGAACTAACCTCCACTCCACCCAACCTACCCCCAGGCACCGTCCTATGTCCGCAGAGCACATGCACTTATTGCAGCAAGAAGTCATCTGCATGCTGCAAAAAGGGGCCATAGAACTCGTGTCTTTAGAACAACAGGGTACAGGGGTGTACTCACTGTACTTCTTAATCCCAAAGAAGGATGGGTCTCTCAGGCCCATTCTGGACCTCAGACTCCTGAACCAGTACATCCTGTCAGAACATTTTCACATGCTAACTTTGCAGCAAGTTCTACCATTGCTCAGTCAGGGTGATTTCCTAGCAACCCTAGACCTAAAGGACGCATATTTCCACATTCCAATTCACCCAAGACACAGGAAATATCTTGGGTTCACCATAAACAACCAGCATTACCAGTTCATGGTCCTGCCTTTCGGGGTCACTACAGCCCCCAGAGTGTTTACCAAGTGCTTGGCTACAGTAGCTGCGCACCTTCGGAGACAAAACATCCATGTCTATCCTTATCTGGACGACTGGCTTATCCAAGCAAAGTCAGCCCAGCAATGTGCCAGCCACATGTCCGTAAGAAAAATAAGAGAGATCCCTTTTCATGTATGTATGAAGACAGAATGCTGTCTTTTTGGGATTTTTATCTCATTAGAATGGTGATGCGTTAAATTGTATCTGAGGTTATAACAGGATCATCAAATTTACAATATTCTACCAGATGCATCAAATAATAACTTGCTAAAACATAATAACAATCACAGAGAATGTCGGGACAGACAATGTTATTTTATAAATTTGTCAAAAGTTTATTCTGTATTTTGATTACAAAACATTTTTAAAAATATTTCACATTTGTTAAAAAAACATTTTCATAAGATTTAAAAAACAATACAAAGAATTTCACAGTGAAAAAATATGTTGACGCGGCGTTTCGGTGATTTGGATGTTCACCTTCTTCAGGACAATTTTTCAAGAATTAAAACCTCTAAAGTTACAAACAAAGAAATATATAAATCCTTCTTGTTAAAAACAGGGTTATTTTCATTATTCGCTCATTCCTACATTTTACATTATCGTCCCTGCATTCTCATTTCCGTTATCCAATTCCTTCTGTCAGATTAATAACAGGATATCCCTTCTCTAAATGGTAATATTTGCAATCTCATTGTTACCATTGTACAAAACTAAAACTCATTTGTTGATCCAACAACCCTCATGTATCTACCATTCATGATGGATTTAATGTAAATCCCAAGACTATTCAAGATCTAATTTGGTTGGGTACCATGACTGTAATCTATGGGTTTTCATTCCTCCCAAATCCTTATGGAAATACTTTTTTTTAAAAAAAGTTTGTTACCCTTTCCTTGGTATTTCTACTTGGTCCAAGAGTTTAAATCAAACATACCTTAATGTGATGTTATGAAGTCGCTTTTGTCAATGGGCAATTTCAAAAATTTTCCAGGGATTGTTCCATCCCCTCTAGGATTTGAAAGGACATTTTCGTCAGTCAAAGAGTTTTTCTAAGATTCTAAATTTTCTTGGTTTGATTTTATTGAAATTACCTTATTATTTGGAGGGTGGTTCCCACCGTGCATTCAGTTATTTCCTTTATTAAGTTTGTAAGTCCTCTGCGTGAGTTTTCAATCCTCACTGTTTAAAGGAGACAATGATATTCATTGAATTAATCATGGCTGCCACCTTTCAAGTTTCATCTTTATAATTGTCTGGGCTCTAGATTGATTTAAAGCTTCCTTGTTTTATCCGGATTCATATTCTATCATTCATTACATCTGGGGTTTACCCATCTACGGGGTTCCCTGTATTAATGCCTCCCCTCCGTTCATTTATTTGAAATATATATATAAAGAACCTTAAAGTGTGCTGAGCCATTTTTCTTGCTATCTGCCTAGCCCACCCAGGGTGTCAACACCATGTACTTAAACATTTTCATTTACCTTCTCAATACGTTTGTTTATCTTCAGAAGGACGGCCGTTTACTGATCATGCCCTCATTACATATTCACTTTCTGGGAATGAGAATAAATGGATTTTTAGGCTAATTTGTTGCTTGCTAGGGTTCATTTTTTATATCTATTTTCAGCCCCCTCTCATACCTGGCATTTTTGTTGTCTGCAGTGAGGTTATTCGTGGTGTTTGTTTGGACCCTCCAGAGACTGCACTGTTTGCATCAGCGCTCACCTGTAAGAGCAGATACACAGAGCTTGAATTATATCTCCGTTCGGGTTTAACTGCGGGTTAGACTCTCTATTCTTTAGGATCGGCTAGGGGCCACGGCGTCACTTACTTGTTTCCGTTTTGTTCCTCTCCGCGGACGAAGACCTCCCAGACCGTCCTTCGGGGCTGCAGTAACATTTTTCGGTTTGGGGGCTGTCTTTTTATACCCTTCCTAATTGGTTGTGATTGATTTAATTTTTCACACCTGCGGTCCATTATCGTTATCATTGATGTTATGGAGATCCGCCATGTTTAAATTGCCCCGCTATGTTTGATTCCTATGGGTCTCTTCTCTTGTGCCTTAGTTCCACTACGTCTTTACCTACATTACTAGGACATATTAACCAAGTATTATATGTAAAAACTGCATCAACATGATTCGGAAATATTTATATGAATACGGCTATTTACATTTTAGGACTCCGCTCGAATTCATGGCGGCCATCTTTTAGTGTTCAGTATTCATTCACAGAGCATGATTACATGGCGGCCATGTTTGACTAGTAGAATCACTGCTCCTGCCTCATAAATCTATTGCATCGATTCAATTTTATATTTTTAATTTGAGCAAATGTTTTTCCGTTTTTACATTTTATTCCTAATTTGCTAAAGTCTAAGGTCAGGACGTTTATCCGTGGAGCTTTATTGGGCGATGGTTCGAATCCTTATGCTAGAGTTTCAGGACTTTATATTTCGTTTGAACTATCTTTGTTTCATCTTCAATTTGGAGAAACAAAGACCGCACTCCCTTGCCTATTTCCAGTGCCTGTATTATGAAGTATTCTTTCTTTACTTCAGTCCTTTTCTTTTAATGACAGCAATTGTTATCGTGGCGGCCATCTTTCAGTGTTGATATCACCCATTCTTCGTTACTTAAGGGTATCTCTTTTAACGGGATTTTCTACAGGCTGTATCTGTTCTAATAATCATTTTCAACAGATTTAGGTGGAATTATAACAGAGCACTGATATTTTTTAATCCTGTGACGGCAAGTGTGTTTTTTAAAATTCATCTATATTATTCACAGATACTATTTGTCTTTATTTGGGTTCTATATCAGGTTTCTATAAGTTCATGTGGGATGTTTCTGCTTTTTTTGGGTCTAGATTATTCTATCCCATTCTTCACGACTATTAAGCCCACTCCTGAAAGTATCAAACTTAGACATATAATATTGCTCTCTCTTTTTCCGCTTGGCATCTATGTCTCCCCCTCTTAGGTTCATTGTCACTACTTCAACAATCCACCATTGTAGTTCATCGATTCTATGTTTTTCCTTTTCCCAATGTTCTACAAGTGGTGCATTAATGCGTTTTGTACGGATTGCTGATTTGTGTTCGTTTAGCCTTAATCTCATTTCTCGTGATGTTTCTCCAATATATGCTTTTTGGCAGGGGCATTTTATCATATAAATTACATTTTGAGTTCTGCAATTTACTAAATTCTTTTGATGATGGTTAATTCCATTATAAGTTATCTTTGCTCCTTTTATGATCAGACTACAGTTTTTACAAGACCCGCATGGAAAATTGCCCATTGGTAATGTACCGTCTATGGTGCTGAGATTGTTTTTTATTTCTATCTGGGTAGGTGTGTACTAGACAGTTCTTAATTGTTTTGTTCCGCCTGAATGGTAGACGCCCTCACACCCCCTCTCACCCTCACACCCCCTCTCTCCCTCACACCCCCTCTCACCCTCACACCCCCTCTCACCCTCACACCCCCTCTCACCCTCACCCCCCCTCTCACCCTCACACCCCCTCTCACCCTCACACCCCCTCTCACCCTCACACCCCCTCACACTCACACCCTCACACCCCCTCTCGCCCTCACACCCCCTCTCGCCCTCACACCCCCTCTCGCCCTCACACCCCCTCTCGCCCTCACACCCCCTCTCGCCCTCACACCCCCTCTCGCCCTCACACCCCCTCTCGCCCTCACACCCCCTCTCGCCCTCACATCCCCTCTCACCCTCACACCCCCACACCCCCTCTCACCCTCACACCCCCTCTCACCCTCACACCCTCTCTCACCCCCTCACCCCCTCACCCTCATACCCTCTCACCCTCACTCATTCTCTCACACCCTCTCTTCCTCACACCCTCACTCATCCTCACACCCTCTCACCCTCACACCCTCACACCCTCTCACCCTCTCACCCTCTCACCCTCTCACCCTCTCACCCTCTCACCCTCACACCCTCTCACCCTCACACCCCCACACCCCCTCACCCTCACCCCTCTCATCCCCTCACACCCTCTCACCCCCTCACCCCCTCACCCCCTCACCCTCTCACCCTCTCACCCTCACACCCCTCACCCCTCACACCCTCTCTCACCCTCTCTCACCCCCTCACCCTCACACCCCCTCTCACCCTCACCCCTCCTCTCACCCTCACACCCCCTCACCCTCACACCCCCTCACACTCACACCCTCACCCCCCTCTCACACCCCCTCTCACCCCCTCTCACACTCACATCCCCTCTCACCCCCTCACCCTCACACCCCCTCACCCTCTCACCCTCGCACCCCCACACACCCTCACCCTCACACCCCCACACACCCTCACACCCTCTCACCCCCTCACCCCCCTCACCCCCTCACCCCCCTCACCCCCTCACCCCCTCACCCTCTCACCCCCTCACCCCCTCACCCTCTCCCACCCTCACACCCCCTCACCCTCACACCTCCTCTCACCCTCACACCCCCTCTCACCCTCACACCCCCTCTCACCCTCACACCCCCTCACACTCACACCCTCACACCCCCTCACACATCCTCTCACACCCCCTCTCGCCCTCACACCCCCTCTCGCCCTCACACCCCCTCTCGCCCTCACACCTCCTCTCGCCCTCACACCTCCTCTCACCCTCACACCTCCTCTCACCCTCACACCTCCTCTCACCCTCACACCTCCTCTCACCCTCACACCTCCTCTCACCCTCACACCCCCTCACACTCACACCCTCACACCCCCTCACCCTCACATATCCTCTCACACCCCCTCTCACCCTCACACCCCCTCTCGCCCTCACACCCCCTCTCGCCCTCACACCCCCTCTCGCCCTCACACCCCCTCTCGCCCTCACACCCCCTCTCACCCTCACACCTCCTCTCACCCTCACACCTCCTCTCACCCTCACACCCCCTCTCACCCTCACACCCCCTCACACTCACACCCCCTCACACCCCCTCACACTCACACCCCCTCTCGCCCTCACACCCCCTCTCGCCCTCACACCCCCTCTCACCCTCACACCCCCTCTCTCACCCTCACACCCTCTCTCACCCCCTCACCCTCTCTCACCCCCTCACCCTCTTCACCCCCTCACCCTCTTCACCCCCTCACCCTCTTCACCCCCTCACCCTCATACCCTCTCACCCTCACTCATTCTCTCACACCCTCACTCATCCTCACACCCTCACTCATCCTCACACCCTCTCACCCTCACACCCTCTCACCCCCACACCCCCTCACCCTCACCCCCTCTCACCCCCTCACCCCCTCACCCTCTCACACCCTCACACCCCCTCACAAACACCCTCACACCCCCTCACTCATCCTCTCACCCTCTCACCCCCTCTCACCCTCTCACCCCCTCTCACCCCCTCTCACACCCCCTCTCACCCCCTCACCTTCACACCCCCTCACTCTCACCCCCACACCCCCTCACTCTCACCCCCTCACACCCCCTCACCCCCTCACCCTCTCACCCTCTCACCCTCACCCTCACTCCCCCTCACACACACCCTCACACCCCCTCACCCTCACATACCCTCACCAGCATAGCATAACAAAACATAGCATAGCATAACAAAGCATAGGATAGCAAAACATAGCATAGCAAAACACAACACAGCATAGCATAACAAAACACAACAAAACATAGCAGAACAAAGCATAGCAGAACAAAACACAACAAAACATAGCAGAACAAAACATAGCAGAACATAACAAAACATAGCATAACATAACAAAACAAAGCTTAGCATAGCATAACAAAACACAACATGACCTAACAAAGCAAAGGATAGCATAGCCAACAAAACATAGCATAACACAACACATAGCATAACAAAACACAACAACACATAGCATAACAAAACGGAGCAAAACAAAACATAGCATAGCATAACAAAACACAACACAACAAAACATAGCATAAGCATAGCAAAACATAGCATAGGATAGCATAACAAAACAAAACATAGGATAGCAAAACAACACCTAGCATAGCATACAGCATCACTCCGCACTACCACAGCATCACTCAGGGGCACCACAACATCACTCGTTAGCCATCACAACATCACTCAATGCCACCGCAGCATCAATCTGTGCAACCATTCAACATCACCTGGTTCAAATATGTTCTCTCAGTGTTTCAAGCTTAATTACAAATGTAACAAAAATATGCTCATATTTCACTTCTGTTCTTGGATTATCGTCACAATAAAATACACTGAACATAATCTTCACAAAAGTTATTTACAAAACTTTAAGCTATTGCCATTATAAATTACGATAACTTTTATTTAAGTATTAATAATTGAAGAAAAAATTAAAGCCATTGTAATTTGTAATATCAATACATTTAAGTCATGTAAATACAACACATATTGCATTACAAATGCTATAGGTGTCACATTTGCAAAAGTTATAACTATTGGTATTGTAAATGACAAAGCTATTAATTTCGCTATTTTCAAAAACAAAACATAAATAAAAAAATTGTCATTTTCAATACCAATAGCTCAAACTTTCCTAATGCGAGACCTATTGCGTTGTAAATGCTTGTTTCTCCCAGTGCACGTAGGGATGCCTGGCTTTGAGTCTTATGGGGCCTGCCACCGTAATATGTTGGTAGCGGACTCCCACAATGTTTGCCTCTACTGCCTGAAGACTGATCACGACTGCCGGGACTGTCGAGCCATGGCCCGAAGGCCTTTCGGGAGCGGCACCAGAAATTGCTGGAGGTCCGGCATTCCTCTCACCGCCGCACCGGGTCTAGGGGGCGTTCCCAAGACTGCTCGTGGGACTGGAGCTGTCGCTCCTCGGGCTCCAAGTCTTTGCCCTCAGATTCCGGTAAGCGACGTCATAAAAAGAAGTTAAAGAAGCCCGTTCTCTCTCCGACGTCCCCCCATCGCTCCTCAAAGACGGGCGGGGTGGGCTGGGGCTCCACCCCTGCAGCTCCTCTGGAGCCTGGGAGTCCCACGGTATACCCGCCCTACCCGGGTCCATCGGCGACTCCCAAACAGGTGCAAGAGTTTCTTGCTACCGTGGACTGCCTTTACAGGCCTCTGGCTCCCGCCGGCGTGCCTTCGGGCCCCGCGGTCCCGTGTCCAGATCCTGTTGACCCAGCGGCTCGAGCCCCGGCGCCACAGGATCCTACGCCGCTGGCTCTGGCCCCAGCGCCACGAGGTGCAGCGTTGCCGACTCCGGCCCCGCGTCACCCTCGGCGCCACACTGGGTGCAGTTTATCCCACTTTTCCCTCTGTTCCAGGTCCATTTTGTTCCGACCTGGGATCTGCTTTGGGAGGCCGTGCTGGCGCCTGCCCGTCCCGGGCCGGCGCCGTTCTCGGCGCAGTTTGTTCCTTCTCCAGCCATGCCAAAAGCGATAAACCCCTTCGGCCCTGGAGGCAGAGGAGGACTGCGAAGGGTCCGAGGACCCTCTTGCCCGGCAGTGTGACTCCGAGCAGGATTGGGTAGACTATCTGGAAGACGCTGGCGATCTCGATGTCTCTTCTGACCCCTTGGTTTGCCTCTCCCCCGCTTACGATGGAGGAGGGCGCTTCCTACACAATGGTGCTCCGTTGGGCCGCCGAGGCCCTCAACCTCCCCACGGTGGCCCTCAAAACTAACCTCACCGAGGTGCTCCAGTCGGCGTCTACTTCGTCGGAGCTGTTGCTTACCTTCAATGACGACCTTACTGAAGTCCTATTGGGCACTTTGTCGCGGCCGGCCCCGGTCGATAAAAACCTGGTGACTCGGCCTTTCTGACCACCCATCCCACGCCTGAGAGTCTAGTCATCCAGGCCTCGACGTCGCAGAGTGCCTTTCCTACGGCTCCCCCGGACAAGGACTCTAAGAAACTGGAACAGTTTGGTAAGCGGTTGTTCTCTTCGGCCACCTTCGGGCTGCGGTCAGTGAACACCGCCTGCTTATTGGGCCGCTACTCTCACGAGTGTGGGATTCCGTTGCTCAAGTGTTGCCTCAAGCGTTTGCTGAAGTTAAGGACGCGGCTAAGTTCGCCATTTGGTGTGGTTTGTACACCGCAGACTCGTTGGGCAGAGCGATTTGTACGACGGTGGCGTTGTGATGCCACGCCTAGTTGCGTTCGACTGGGTTCTCGCCCGATGTCCAGAGCTCGCTCATGGATATGCCCTTTGATGGCACCCGCCTGTTTGGCGATAAGGCTGACAGTGCGTTGGAGCGTTTTATGGACTCGGGGCCACGGCCAGGTCCTTGGGTATTTCTGCAAAGAATCTGGCCACTCCTGGTTTTCGTTCCTTTCGTGACCAGGGCAGAGGCACCCAAGCATGTTTCTTCAACAAGCCTGTGCAGAACCAGCCTCAGCGCAGCCGTGGTCGCGGCTTCCGCAAGGGCAGGACTGGGAATCAGCGTGCGGGTCAGTCCACCTCCACACCCGCTGCTCCTACCTCCAAACCTTTCTAGTCTGAGATTCGTGGAGCACTCCACGCCGGTGGGTGGCAGGATCCGCCACCACCTCCCCCACTGGCGCGATATCACATCGGTAAAGTGGGTGCTGCAGTTAATCCACAAGGGTTACTCCCTTTTCTTTCAGTCCAGATGATTTGGTTTTTCTCCAACAGGAAGTCATGTTTCTCTTGGCCAAGGTGGCCATCGAGTGCGTTCCGGGGTTGGAAGTTGGAAGTGGTTGTTATTCCCACTACTTTCTGGTCCCCAAGAAGGACAAGTGGGGCCTGCACCCCATCTTGGACCTCCAGGACGTCAATTGCTTCCGGAAGGAGAAGTTCAAAATGCGACTCTGGCTCAGGTCCTGGCTGCCCTAGACCCTGGAGGGTAGTGTTGTTGCGGGACGCTTATGTTCGAGGCATGTGGGCTGCTGAATTCATATCTGTGCATAGTCCGCCACCTAGTGTTGGGTCCGGATGATTGCACATTGTTGTCCTGGAAGAGTCTTCGAAGTATCACGAGATAGGTGGCTCCTCCCCTGGACTACAGTGCGCATGGGCATCGCCTCCATCCCCAGATTGTTTTTTTCCGCCATAGGGTTCGGATGTGTTTTCGGTTCCCTCCTTCGGAACCGATAGTTGTTCGATTTTACTTGAGACCAAAAGGTCTTTAGGCTGGGCGTCGGTATAGTTGCGTTCGGGTTTTCTTACTGACTCTCAGCTCCAGTCTCCTACTGCCCTTCCACGTGCTTCGACGCGGACGGGCCTACACTAACGCATTTGCGATGGAGCGGACTCCATTCAAGAAGTGTCCGCTATGTCACTCGAAATATTCGCACCTCGACGTGCACCCTGTGTGCAACACATGCTTGTCACCGGATCACCGTGAAGACACCTGCATGGCTTGTTCAAAGTTTAGGAGTAAGAAAACTTTGAAGATTCGCCGGGCTAATCGACTCCAGGCACAGTTGTCGGCTTCGGCACCCCCACCTGATGACATCTTTCAGGAATCGATCGAGGAGGAGGCCGGCGTACAAGAGTCGGACTCTGGCCCCGCGTCCGAAGAAGAGGCCTACGACGCGGACGAGGAGGCCTGCGACGAAGTCTCCGGTGAGGTAGGGGACGACGAACTGATTTGTGCCGCGATGGGAGATAGCTCAGAGGAAGAGCATCCCCAAACGGACCCCGGGGTTTCCCCCCGTCATACGGCCCAGGTCGAGGGATCGCCTTCGGGCCTTACCCGAGATCTTACTAGAAGTCCTACGTCCCCGCCTCCGGGCCCGGTCACGGACATTTCTGGCAAGAAACCGAAAGTGAAGCCAACCGGTCCCGCACCCTCGGATGCGAAACCGAAACCGAAACTGGCGTTGGTAAAGAAGGTTCTGGAGGCGTCAACTTCCACGAAACCCAAAATGGCCGACTCGAAGAGCCACGCCAAGATGGCCGACCACAAAAGCCGCGCCAAAATGGCCGACCCGAAGTCCTCGGGGTCGGCACCGAAGGTGAAGACTTCCGACGCGGCTGCGTCGGCACCGAGAGGGGTCGCGGACCCGAAGACGGCTTCGAAGAAGCGTCACGCCGACGGTGCGACAGGCCAGGGGGCGTCGGCACCGAAGAAGAGGCCTGCTGGCGACCGGGCTCTCGGAGACGAAGAGTCGCTCGAGACAGTTCAGCCCTCGGCATCCTTTACTAAGAAGGTGGGAGAATCCTTGAAGCGGATCCAACAGTCCACTGTGGTTCCCAGCCAGGACACTGTCGTGCCTAGGCCCACGCCGAAACCTGCCAAGGAACAAACGCCCATCCGTTTTACCCTCCCTCCCAAGTCGGCGCCGAAGGCCTTCGCGCCTAAGCAGAGCGGACATTCTCAGGAAGTATTGACGCCGAAAGCTGCCTTGGTGGTATCGAAGCTTCGGCTCCAACCGCTCGCGGTGGAGGAACGTCGAGAGGTGACAATCGACGCCAACACCGGAAAATTGTCGCTCCTCAAACGAAAGATTACGTCGGAGCCGCCATTGGAACCCTTTAGGATTCCATTAAAGAGCAAAAAGTACTCTGCGGACTCTTCGGCTCTGATGGAACCTCTGTCTCCACAAGCCATGGAACGCTCGCCGGCCCATTCCCCAGTGCCTGAGGTGGACGAGGAAAACGACGAGTACAACTATCCTGCGTACTCGGATCCGGACGAGGAGCAGGTGCCCTGGACGGCAGGAGGCGACACGGACGACCTGCAGTCAGGTCAGGACACTCAACTTTTCGCCACGAAGACGTCCCCGACGGAGGACTCGGCGGCGTTTAATGCATTAATAGAGAGAGCTGCAGCGAACCATGACGTCGAACTGCACTCAGACCCTGTGGATGCGGACTTCTTGGTCGACACCTTCTCGGTAGCCGAAAAGCAAGTCAAGACGCTACCTATGCTCAAAGGGGTGCTGAAGCATGCACAGGAGGTATTCAAGGAGCCCACCCGGGCGCGGGTGGTCAATCCTCGCATCGACAGGAAGTATAAGGCAGCGCCCACGGATCCCACGTATATTAAGGGACATTTGCCATTGGACTCCCTGGTGGTGTCCAACGCTCGAAAAAGGGCGAATTCGCAGACTACTGGTGATGCTCCTCCCCCAGACAAAGAGTCAAAGATCTTTGAGGCATCAGGCAAACGCATTGCTGCACAGGCAGCAAACATCTGGAGGATCTCTAACACCCAAGCCCTGCTTGCACGTTATGATAGGGCCCATTATGACACATTAGAGGCCATCCTACAACACTTGCCTGACCAATACAAGGAGGCGGGGGAGATGCTCATTCAGGAGGGTAAACTCATTACTAATGCATCCATCAAATGTGCCCTAGATGTAGCAGACACTGCCTCCAGGGCTATCAATACAAGCGTGTTACTCAGACGCCATGCCTGGCTTCGAATTTCTGGGTTCAAGCCCGACATACAAACCACATTACTGGGTCAGACGGTGAATCCGGACCATCTGTTCGGCCCTGAGGTGGATGCCTCCCTAGAAAAAATGAAGAAAGATACCGAAACTGCCAAGTCTATGGGGGCTTTACAAAGTCAGCAGTTTCGGGGTGGTTCTTTTCGCCGCTCCAATTCAAGAGGCACCTCAAGAGGCCAGGCACCCCAGACCACGCAATACTACAAGGGTAACACCCAGTCCTCGTATAACAACAACAAGGGCAGGGGTGGCTACAGAGGCAATAATATCAAGGGCAGAGGACGTGGAAACAATGCCTCCAGGTCCACCGCCTCCAACAAGCAGTGACGTCTTGTCACTTCCCCCCGATCACACAACACCTGTCGGGGGGAGACTACAGCAGTTCCTGCCGGCGTGGAGGTCCATCACCACGGACAGGTGGGTGAGGTCTCTTATCCAGTACGGGTACTGTCTAGAACTTACGTCCATTCCACCGGACATACCGCCAAGAGGCCGTGCTATGTCCGACGAGCACTTGACCTTGTTGCAGCAAGAAGTACTAATCATGCTGCAGAAAGGGGCGATAGAGCTCGTTCCATTGCAAGAACGGGGAACAGGGGTTTACTCCCTGTATTTTCTCATTCCCAAAAAGGACGGATCACTCAGGCCGATCCTGGATCTCAGGCCCCTGAACTGGTACATCAACTCAGAGCACTTCCATATGCTCACATTGCAGCAGGTGCTTCCCCTGCTTCAACGGGGGGACTTCCTAGCCACGCTGGATCTGAAGGATGCCTATTTCCATATTCCCCTGCATCCTTCACACAGGAGGTATCTCAGATTCAAGATCTTAGACCAGCATTACCAGTTCAGAGTCCTGCCGTTCGGGGTCACCACGGCACCAAGAGTTTTCACCAAATGCCTAGCGACTGTAGCAGCGCATCTCCGTCGCCAGCACGTCCATGTCTTTCCATACCTAGACGACTGGCTTATTCAGGCAAAGACGGAACAGCAGTGCGTAGACCACGTGTCACGCACCATTCACTTCCTGCACGATCTGGGATTCTCTCTGAACTACCCAAAGTCCCATCTCCAGCCCGCCCACGTGCGACAGTATCTGGGCGCGACAATCAACACTCTGGCGGCCACTGCGCAGCCGAGTTCAGTGAGAATCGCCGGTATCCAGGCGCTGATCCAACGATTCAGACCCCAGACCTCGCTTCCAGCGAGGGTGTTCATGCAGTTGATAGGCATGATGGCCTCCTGCATCTCCATTGTCCCGCACGCGAGACTACATATGCGTCCGCTTCAGGAGTGCCTGGCACGTCAGTGGACTCAGGCTCATGGGCAACTGACAGACCTAGTGTTGGTGAGCGGTCGGGCGTACAACTCTCTGCATTGGTGGAATCCACAAAACCTTTGCAAGGGCCGACCATTCCAAGAGCCTGTCCCACAGATCATCCTGACAACGGACGCCTCTCTCCAGGGATGGGGAGCTCATGTACTCCATTACACAGTGCAGGGGCTATGGACACTTCAGCAAAGGAAGATGCACATCAATGTGTTGGAACTGATGGCAATCTTCATGGCCTTAAAGGCGTTCAAAGTACATCTGTGCAACAAGGTCGTGTTGATCCGGACGGACAACATGACGGCCATGTACTACATACAGAAACAGGGGGGAACGCACTCTCCACAGCTGTCTCATCTGGCTCAGAGCATGTGGAAGTGGGCCATTCAGAGGAACATCTTCCTCATGGCAGAACATCTCCCAGGCAAGGACAACCAGATGGCGGATCTGCTCAGCAGACACAGCCATCAGATGCACGAGTGGGAGTTACATCCATCAGTACTCCAACCGTACTTCCAAAGGTGGGGTCATCCAGAGATAGACCTGTTCGCCACAAAGGAGAACGCAAAATGCCAAAGCTTCGCCGCCAGGTTCCCACACCCCCAATCACAGGGCAATGCGATGTGGATGAACTGGTCAGGCAGATTTGCGTACGCTTTTCCCCCAGCACCTCTGATACCGCTGGTGGCACGCAAGCTCAGGCAGCACTCGATGACTCTCATCCTGGTTGCCCCAACGTGGGCTCGCCAACCATGGTACACCACGTTTCTGGAACTCTCCGTGGTACCGCATCAAAGGCTTCATCTCACTCCCAGCCTTCTGAAGCAGAGCCATGGCGACATTCAGCACCCAGATCCGCAACAGCTCAACCTGGCGATCTGGCTCCTGAAGTCCTAGAGTTTGGCTACCTCAATCTTCCTCCCGATTGCATGGACATCATTCGGGAAGCGAGAAAGCCCACTACTAGAGCTTGTTATGCGGCTAAATGGAAGAGGTTTGTCGTCTACTGCGTGGAGCACAGCATTGACCCGCTAGACGCTTCCATTCAAAACATCATATGTTACCTCTTTCACCTGTATCGGTGTAATCTAGCTTACTCTTCCATCCGCATTCACCTGTCGGCTATGGCAGCATACCTCCAAAATAGGCAACACCTGTCACTCTTTAAGGTCCCTGCTATCAAGGCTTTTCTGGAAGGACTCAAGAGAGTCATTCCACCAAGGACTCCACCAGCTCCGGAATGGAACCTCAATGTGGTTCTTACAAGGCTGATGGGTCCCCCCTTTGAGCCACTACACTCTTGCGAACTGCAGTTTCTGACCTGGAAGGTGGCTTTCTTAGTAGCAATCACATCGCTACGGAGGGTTAGCGAACTGCAGGCGCTCACCATCCAAGAACCTTTCTTCCAGATGCATGCCAACAGGGTGGTGCTCCGCACTAACCCTAAATTCTTGCCCAAAGTGGTCTCACAGTTCCACATGAACCAAACTATTGAATTGCCGGTGTTCTTCCAAAACCCAGAGACGCTGGCGGAGCGGATGCTCCACACTCTTGATGTGAAGAGGGCCTTGATGTATTATGTGGACAGGACAAAAGATTTCCGCAAAACCAAACAACTTTTTGTTGCTTTTGCCACTCAACACAAGGGAAACGCAATCTCCAAAGCAGGAATAGCTAGATGGATAGTAAAGTGCATTCAGATCTGCTACGCTAAAGCAAAGCGCACTCTCACTATACCACCGAGGGCCCACTCCACTAGGAAGTTGGGGGCCTCTATGGCGTTCTTAGGTAACATTCCCTTAGAAGACATCTGTAGAGCAGCCACATGGTCTACCACTCATACTTTCACCAAGCACTACTGTGTAGACGTGCATTCAAAACAACAGGCAGCTGTTGGTCAGGCTGTTCTAAAAACGCTTTTTCAGACTGCTGCAGCTGGCACGGGCGGCCGCCGCTAATGGAGGGACTGCTATGTATTCTATGCACAGATATGAATTCAGCAGCCCACATGCCTCGAACTGCAAATGCTACTTACCAGTATGCATCTGTTCTTGGCATGTAGGGCTGCTGACATTCATATCGCCCACCCTCCTCCCCGGCGCCTGTAGCAGCTGCAGTATGTATTCATATACAAACATATGCTCATAGCATGGTCATCACTCACTTCTTCACTCCATCTCTGCCTATGGCTAAAAACAATCTGGGGATGGAGGCGATGCCCATGCGCACTGTAGTCCAGGGGAGGAGCCACCTATCTCGTGATACTTCGAAGACTCTTCCAGGACAACAATGTGCAATCATCCGGACCCAACACTAGGTGGCGGACTATGCACAGATATGAATTCAGCAGCCCTACATGCCAAGAACAGATGCATACTGGTAAGTAGCATTTGCATTTCACATCCCCGTCCTGCCAGCCCACCGGCGCTACCTGCGGTTCATGGTGGACTAGGAGCATTTTCAGTTTTCTGTGCTCGCCTTTGGCCTTACCAGCACCCTTCGGATGTTCACGAAAGTGATGGCGGTGGTCGTGGCTCATCTGCGTGGGTCTGGGGTGTCAGTCTTCCCCTTCCCCTTCCCCTACCTCGACGACTGGTTGTTGAAGGCGGGTTCGCCCCAATAGGTCCAGCCACCTGCATCTGCTGGGTTTCTCAATCAATGTGCTGAAATCGCACCTGAGTCCCCCTCAGAAGCTCCCCTTCATCGGAGAGGTTCTGGATTCCAAGCTGCTTCGGGTCTATCCTCCCGAGCAGAGAGTCTGGGATATTCAGGCTATGACTCCGATCTTTCGGCCTCTATCTCCCGGGTTTGTCAGGATGACCCTCTGGCTCCTGGGCCTGATGACTTCCTGCAACCTGCTAGTGCAACATGCCAGATGGCATATGCGGGCTCTGCAGTGGGACCTGAAGTTCCAGTGGGCACAGCAATAGGGCAACCTGTCCAATCATGTCCAGATCTCGGAGGGCATTGCTCAACAATGGTGGCTCACGAATCACGATTGGGTCAGTGGCAGATCCTCTCCCTTCCCCAACAGGAGCACACTGTTCACCTTTTTAAAAAATTGTGGAAATCAAGCTGTACACGTTACATGTTTTTCACTGTTTGTTTTATGGTTCCATTTCAATTGGGGACCTAAAAGCACTATTGTTTTTTCTTGTTTATTCTTGGTCTGTGTATATATCCATTTGAATTTTACAAATCTGATAAAAAGAATTAATGTGAACATAAAGTCTGCAAGGCCCTATTTCTTTCTGACATCACCTTAACCCGTTTTTGTGATTGCGATTGTGCATTTGATTATTATAGATTAGCCTAATTTTCCTCTGAAACCATAGATCCCATGCTGTGCATAGACTAAAAAGCAGTGCCCCCCCTCCACCCTCTTCCCTATGTCGCATGCATCATCATGGACGCCTATTTCGCGCTGGGCAGGGGGTATTCTAATTGGGGATTTGCGCTGCATGCCAGACTAGAGATGGGTTATAAGCTTGCGAGGTGAGGGATTGGGTAAAAATGCCTGCCGGAACGTGGAATGTTGGGGTGCAACCGGAAACAAAGCAAATTGTGCTCGCAGTGCCGCCTGCAGCTGGAAGTATTTCATTCTATTGAGGAGGCCAGTATGTTCGTTCCCTAGTGCGGCATCTAGTCTGATATAGACGTCATCCTGGAAAGTACGCCCCATCGTGTGCAGCTGGAGCTTGCGCAGTCTGACAGACCTTGCATAAGCAATGCTGGGTGCCTGGTGCAAATTAAGTGTCCAGCTGTGCTCTGCGGCGGAGTTGCTGCCATCCCCAGACCGTGCAACCTACTGTGTCAATCCCAGACCTCGGGCGGGTCTGTGGACGATACAATGACATATACAACAGGGTGGGGTTGGCATGGACACTTTTGGGGGCAGTGTGAGCCATAAATTGAGTCGGATAAATCCAATGGAACCTGGATTGGGCCTGTGCGCAGCTATGATACAGGTTCGAGGCATGTGGGCTGCTGAATTCATATCTGTGCATAGATCGCCGCCTAGTGTTGGGTCCGGATGATTGCAGATTGTTGTCCTGGAAGAGTCTTCGAAGTATCATGAGATAGGTGGCTCCTCCCTTGGACTACAGTGCGCATGGGCATCCTCTCCATCCTTAGATTGTTTTTTTCCGCCATTGGGTTCAGATGTACTTTCCAACACTCCAAGTTCGGAATTAACTAACTCTTCTCTAAAGTCCAAAAGGCCTTCGGATCCGTCGGTATTGTTCAGCGCTCGGTACCGATATACTTTTTAAACATCTATTGCACTTCGGTCGTCGAATCGGGCCGTGAGGCCTTCTCAACACCACGTGGACCAACCGTCGATGGTACGAAGTCCATTCAAATACTGCCCGCAGTGTAACTCTAAGTTCCCGCACACAGATAAGCATCCCGTGTGCAACAAATGCCTATCTCCAGATCACAAAGAAGATAGTTGCCTGGCCTGTGCCCAGTTCCGGTCGAAAAAGACTATCCGGAATCAACGGGCGGCGAGGCAAGAAATGCAGCGGTCGGCACCAGAGCCCGATAATATCTTCGACGATGAGGAAGAACTAGCTAGCGCCGAAGAATCGGATCAAGACGAAGACCAGTACTCGGAGCACGACTCCGATGATTACCTCAAAGAGGAGGACCAAATCGTCGATCTCGAGGAATACGATCAAGACATCGTAGCTGTTAAAGACGACTCCGATGACGACGAATGGTGGACCAGAAGTACACCGCCCCATATAGACACTATACCGATATCAGAGACTCAGGTCGAGGCATCGCCAGCAGGCCTTAGCCAAGATCAACATTCTAGTTCTACAGCCCCGCCATACCGCCCGGCTAAGAACATATTCAAAGAGCTCTCTGAGACACGCCATACGGCACCGGTTCCATTGAAACCGAAACTCGTTGACAACACCGTCTTCGGACAAAAAGTAGTCGAAACAAAAGTAATTAAGCCAAAGGTCATCGAGCCGAAGGCCGTAGCCCCAACACAGCCTACGAAGCCAAAGACCGTCGAGTCGACATCGAAGATTAAAGCGGTCGAGTCGAGATCAAAGCCTAAAGCCGTCGAGTCAACATCGCGGCTAAAAAACGTCGATTCGATGCAAAAGCACATCAAATCGAACCCAAAGACAAAGCACGTCGAATCGAGCAAATTCGCATCAAATATCGACAAGGGGATAAAAACAGTCGACGAAAGTAAAAGGCCTACGCCCAAAACTAACGTCGAACTGAAAGTGAAACCTAGGGTGGAACAAAATAAATCGGTCGAGCCGAAGCACCTCGAACCAAAAAAGGGCATCAATCCAAAACCTAAAACACCTAAAGACACTGTCGAACCGACCAAACAGCTCGGTCCGAAAAAGGTGGTGAAGCCAGCCAAAGACGTTCAACCGACAAAATCTGTCGACAAACATCAAAAACCGATCCAACCACAAAAAACGGTCGAACCCACTAAACCTATCGACCCGAAAACAAGCAAAACTAAGGCTACTGCAACAAGGCTAAAAACTATGGAGGACGAGCTTATTCACCCAGACCCCGCCACAGAAGACCAGTCAAAACTGTATATTAACCCAGAAACTGGTAAAGTGACTGTTTACACAAAAAAGAAAAGGCCTCTGCCAATAGAAGACTTTCCTAGAATACCACTAAAAAAGAAGAGACTGTGCTACCTCTCCAATACTTTTTGAACCTATCACTCCAGCTATGCCTACAACCCCATATACCCCAACATCACCTGACTACAACCCAGATGAAGATCAGGATGCAGATGTGGGGTTTGGTTATCCACAAAACCCAACTGGAGACCCCATCCCACATCCATGGGGTGAAAGAGGAGAACCAGACAATGAAGGGACTCTGCCCATTACAGAACCTGCAGTTTACCCAACTAAGCCATCACCCACTGAAGATACTGTGGCCTTTAATTCTTTACTTGATTGATCAGCTACCTACCATAATGTAGATATGCACTCTGATGCTATTGAAGACTTTCTCTTTGATATACTAACAACATATGAGAGACATGTAAAAACACTCCCCATGTTGAAGGGCGTCTTAAAACACGCACATGACAAGGCTGCACCTATAGATCCTACATACATCAAGGGCCAGCTACCCCTAGACTCCCTAGTGGTATCCAACACACGTAAACTGGCTAATTCCCAAACTACCGGAGAGGATGCTCCTCCGGACAAAGAGTCAAATATCTTTGAGGCATCAGGCAAAAGAGTAGCAGCTCAAGCAGCAAATTCATGGAGAATTGCCAATACACAGGCCTTGCTGGCCAGATATGACCGGGCACACTACAACAGCTTAGAAGAAATTCTCCAACACTTACCTGATCCTTACAAACAGCAGACAGATGAACTTATACAGGAGGGGAAGCTCATCACCAATGCCTCCATTAAATGTGCCCTAGACGCGGCGGATACAGCGGGTCAGATCCATCAATACAAGCGTGCTGCTAAGGCGACGCGCATGGCTCCGCATATCTGGCTTTAAGAATGAAGTTCAATCCACAATTCTTAATCAGCCCATCAACTCAGACTTTTTATTTGGTCCAGCAGTTGACTCAATTCTGGACAAAATGAAAAAAGATGCAGAAACAGCAAAGTCCATGGGAGCTCTCCAGTCCCAACAACACCGGGGTCCTTTCGTCGCTCAAATTATAGAGGAGGAGCGCAAAGTAATACATCACAGCAATCCTCCAGCTACAAAAGTAAAACGCAATCCACATACAGCAAAAACACAAACGGGGGTGGATACAGAGGCAATAACACCAAAGGAAGGGGTCGTGGAAATGCAAATAGATCCTCCACTAACACCAAACAGTGACTTCTTGGCACTACCCCCCAGACCATATAACATCGGTCAGGGGAAGACTACAACAATTTCTGCCAATCTGGTTAAATATCACAACAGACTTATAGTCAGGCAAATATTCCCTTTGGGACACCTTATTATTGAAACAAATATTTTCAAAAACATAATAACAAAAATAAACATTTACCACACAACTGTACTAAGGCAAAGCGACAACACATATAAAATCATGAAAAAATACTGGGCAATTTATTCATCACATAATACACCTTATAAAATATTTCCATTAAAATAGATTTAAATTTAAAAACAAGGGGGTAGACAATGTCTACCCCAAAGGGAATATTTGCTTGACTAAACGTCCTCTGTGGTACTCCATCCCTTTGGGTTGTGGGGTCCCTCTCTCTTTTATTAGAGTAAATATCACAACAGACAAGTGGGTCAGGCAAATTATCCAACATGGCTATTGCCTAGAACTCACCTCAACCCCACCCAACATACCACCCGTGCACCGTCCAATGTCACAGGAACATATAACACTACTGCAGCAAGAGGTCATCAGTATGCTGCAAAAGGGGGCCATAGATCCGGTCCGACTACAACATTAGGGAACAGGAGTATACTCCCTATACTTCCTAATTCCAAAGAAGGAGGGGTCTCTCAGACCAATATTGGACCTCAGGCCCCTCACCCTGTACATTTTGTCGGAGCATTTTCATATGCTCACTCTCCAGTAAGTCTTACCATTGCTTCGCGAGGGAGACTTCCTAGCAACTCTAGACCTCAAAGACGCAACTTTCATATTCCAATACACCCTTTTTCACAGAAAGTATCTCAGGTTCACCATTCAAGGACAGCACTACCAGTTCAAATTCTTACCATTTGGTGTCACAACAGCTCCACGAGTCTTCACCAAATGTCTAGCTACAGTGGCGGCACATCTCAGAAGGCAACACATCCATGTGTACCCATATCTGGACGATTGGCTAATACACGCGCCATCGGCCCAGCAGTGTGCCAACCACATGTCAAAAACCATCCATCTCCTGCGCAGTTTAGGCTTCTCGCTAAACTACCCAAAATCACATCTGCAACCCTCCCATGTACAACAATACCTGGGAGCAACTATAGGTACACTGGCAGCAAAAGCATATCCCAACGCAGCACGGATCAACGGCATGCAAGCATTGATCCAAAAATTCAGGCCCCAACACTCCGTACCAGCTCGAGTGTTTATGCAACTAATAGGCATGATGGCCTTGTGCATATTCATAGTCCCTCATGCCAGACTACACATGCGTCCTCTCCAAGAGTGCCTAGCAAGGCAGGGGAACCAGGCTCAAGGGCAATTACAGGACCTAGTGTTGGTGACCAGTCGGGCATACAACTCTCTGCATTGGTGGAATCAACTAAACCTTTGCAAAGGACGACTGTTCCAAGAGCCTGTCCCACAAATAGTGTTAACCGCGGACGCATCCCTACTAGGATGGGGAGCCCATGTCCTACACTACACAGTACAGGGACTCTGGACTGTACAACAAAAGAAGATGCACATCAACCTTCTAGAGCTCATGGCTATCTTTCTAGCTCTAAAAGCGTTCAAGACACACTTATGCAACAAAACCGTGTTGATCCGGACGGACAACATGACAGCTATGTATTACATTCAAAAACAGGGAGGAACACACTCACCACAGCTGTCGCACCTAGCTCAAGCAATGTGGAAGTGGGCATTCAAAGGAACATGTTTCTTATGGCAGAGCACCTCCCAGACAAGGACATTCAAGTAGCCGACCTCCTCAGCAGGTAGGGTCAACAAATGCACAAATGGCAGATTCACCACACAGTGCTCCAACCATTCTTCCGGAAGTGGGGACACCCGGAAATAGATCTGTTTGCCACAAGCGAAAACGCAAAATGCCAGTACTTTGCCGCCAGGTTCCCACATCCGGACCCAACACTAGGCGCCGATCCATGCACAGATTGCCAGGTTCTGAGCTGGGATGGTGCAGTGAGCTAAATAACGGTGATGGATTAAGCCCTGATCTTTGGACTGGGTAAGAGTGGTCTGCTTAATTCAGACACTCTGTACATCACCACCCCCTTTTCTGAATCGTTTTTGGCCACTATAGGTGTGGCAGGGTATACTCGGACATGAGTCCCTTGCTCACTGCACCATCAGGATTCAAGCAAGCCGGGCCGACGACGGCTGAAATGCCAGAAACCGGTCCCCGATAGCTTGTCTCCTTTCTGGTGAAGAATTGGCTTGGTAGTTTAGTCTGCCCTGTTCCCATGATGCACTGGGCCAGGGACAGACTGATTTGCATATAGCCAGGTTCTGAGCTGGGATGGTGCAGTGAGCTAAATAACGGTGATGGATCAAGCCCTGATCTTTGGACTGGGTAAGAGTGGTCTGCTTAATTCAGACACTCTGTTCATCACCACCCCCTTTTCTGAATCAGATATGAATGTCAGGAGCCCTACATGCCAAGAACAGATGCATACTGGTAAGTAGCATATTCCTTCCATGTCATGCACTCCCAAGCCACCCTGCTCGAACGGAAACGTGAGGGTCTCCCAGTCTACCCAGGGTTGCCCGCCCAAGCAAGAGATATCAAATTTGAGCGAAGCCTTCTCTTGAAATCAGTGGTGAGTGGGAGCTGGAGATTTACAAAAACATATAAAAATGTAAGCAGCATCACCAACTTGGCAATAGCGTTTCGGCCGACCAAAGAAAGGGGAAGCGCTCTCCAGTGGGGTAAACTACTGTTCGAGGCATATGAGCTGCAGATCGTACACTTAGCATTTGATTGCCACCTGGTGTTGGGCTCGGATGAATGCAGGTTGGTGTCTTCTTGGAGAAGTCTTTGTAGTCACGATATAGGTGACTCCTCCCTTGGACAATACTGCGCATGGGCATCGGCTCCATCCTTAGATTGTTTTTTTTGCTCCACTGGGTTCGCATGAAAGTTTCTCCGCTCCTGCTAGAAAAACCTTTCCAGCAACTTCAAAGCGAAAAAACGTCCACAAACTTCAAGAAACTGCCTTCGACATCAAAGACCAGGCTTTTTGGCGACATAACTTCCATTCCGGTCATCGAAGTTGGCCGTTAGGCCTATCGACGCCGTGCGGCCTACACCACATGGAAAAGAACTTGTTCAAGAAATGCCAGGCAAAATTCCTGCATAGCGATCATCACGAGGTTTGCAACCTCGGTCTATCGCCGGACCTGCACAGCACAGCTTGTACATCCTTCCGATCGAAGAAGACCATCCGGGATTGGAGGGCCCGTCGACACGAAATGAGATCAGCCCCAGCGCCGGACAATATCTTCGACAACGAGGTTCCGCTTGTTCCAGAAGATGATGATTAGCCGGATCTTCAGATCATATAAGAGGCAGAGGACTCGGACGACTCGATTCCATCACGTCAACCCATGAGTACCTCTGCCCCTGCACCTCATACACTGCCCAAGCCAAAGGCGAAGGTCAGCACTCCGCCCAAGGGGCCCAGTCGAGACCAAGCGCTCCCTCTTAAAGCCCAGACTTCGAGCTCGGCTCCGAGGAAGACAATTACGCCTTGAGGTGCTTCGGCACCGAGCAAACCACACGTGACGATCCCACCACTTCCAACGGCACCGAGGCTAAAGGACTCTTCGGCACCGAAACCGAAAGATTCTTTGACGCCGAAAGCGAAAGACCCTTCGGTACCAAAATCAAAAGAAGCTTCGGCTCCAAAGCTGTTGACTTCCAAAGATAAAGATGGAAAGTCAGCTTCCCCTCCGTTCCGGTGACAACACCCACAAGGCCGGATCCCGAGGTTCCGAAGCCCTCGGACATGCCTGTCAAACCGAAAGTAACACCTTCGGCACCAAGAACTTTGCCACAGGACACTGTAACACCTCCCAAGGCAAAATGACAAAAACAACCTCCGTCGGAACCGAAAAAATCGACGCCGAAGAAGGTTGTAGAGGATGAAGAGGAAGAATTGTTTAGACCAGATCCTAAACAAAAGAAAATCTACATAAACCCAAAGACTGGACATGTGGTTGCTATACCTCATAAGAGACCAGCAGAATCGCCACCTACACCTGTAGTTCCTGCCAAAAAGGAGGACTGTGCAACTTCCCCTATGTACCCTCCCTCTCCTGTATCTCCTTCCTCTCCTATCCCTCCTTACATTTCACCTCAAATCTCTCCTGTAGCCTCTCCTGCAGCCTCTCCTGCATCCTCACATTCACCACAAACTGATGAGGAGTATGACCTAGGTGGTGGGGAGGATCCGAATACAGACCCAAATACATATCCTTTAGATGAGGATGTCTATACTTTTCCACCTCATATTGTGCCTGATATCCCGGATCCACAGTTATACCCATCAAAGCCCTCCCCTCCAGAGGACAGCATTGGCTTTAATCACCTCTTACACAGAGCTGCTATCTACCACAATGTTACAATGCACTCTGATGACATTGAGGAGGATTTTCTGTTAGATACTTTTGAGCCATCACACAGATCCACCCCCATTCTTCCCATGATCAAAGGAGTCATTAAGCACGCTCCAGAAATAAACTAAGATCCTGTGCGTGCTAGGATACTGAATCCAAGGATAGAAAAGAAATCTAGGCCTGCACCCTCTGACCCAACCTATATTAAGGGACATCCTCCTCTAGACTCATTGGTGGTGTCCAATGCAAGAAAAAGAGCGAATTCACAGACTTCTGGGGAAACGTCCCCACCTGACAAGGAATCCAAAGTTATTGATGCGTCAGGTAAAAGGATTGCTGCACAAGCTACAAATATATGGAGCATTGCCAATACAGAAGCCCTACTCTCACGTTATGACAGGGCTCATTACGACCAATTAGAAACACTAATGCAGCACCTCCCAGATTAGTATAAGGATCAGGCAACTGAGCTCATTCAGGAAGGCAAATTATCACCTTGGCTGCTAAGGGGTTTTCCCGTTGTGCGCTGGAAAATGAAGAATGGCAGGAATCATGACAAGGTCAACTCGTCATAAGCACAGCCCAGGTAAAACCCATGACGAGTTGACCTTGTCATTAGCATGGAAGGGGTTAATATCAAATGCCTCAATAAAATGTGCACTAGATGTCGCAGACACAGCTGCTAGAGCTGTAAATACTAGCATGATACTCAGGAGACATGCATGGCTGCGCATTACCGGGTTCAAACAAGAGGCGCAAACCACAATTTTGAACCAGCCCTTTAACCAAAACCAGTTATTCGGTCCAGAAGTCGACACTACACCAGAGAAAATTAAAAAAGACACGGATACGGCAAAGTCAATGGGAGCTCTACAGTCGACACAGACTAGAGGTTCTTTTCGTCGCTCCTTTTATAGAGGAGGCTCCAAGCAGACTGGAGCAGACACAGCAACATCTTTCAAAACACAAACATCCTCTAACAAAGGATATTTTAGAGGAGGATACAGGGGCAATAATAACAAGGGAAGAGGACGCGGTAACAGCAATCGCTCCTCCAGAACTAAGCAGTGACTTCCCTCTGCTCCCCCAACAGCATTCCACTCCTGTGGGGGGGGGGGGGGGGGGCAGATTAACTCAGTTCCTGCCTGTCTGGAACTCCATCACAACGAACAGGTGGGTGAGACAGATTATCCAACATGGCTACTGCCTAGAATTTACAGCAAACCCCCCAAAGATACCACCCAGGCATGCAACAAGTGCTCACACTGTTGCAACAAGGCGATTTCCTTTCAACGCTAGACTTAAAGGACGCCTATTTTCACATCCCAATACATCCTGCTCACAGGAAGTACCTACGGCTTGTAATACAAGGACACCACTATCAGTTCAAAGTTCTTCCATTTGGTGTTACAACAGCTACACGAGTGTTCACAAAGTGCTTAGCAGTAGTAGCAGCACATCTCAGAAGACAACAAATACATGTCTTCCCTTACCTGGACGATTGGCTCATAAAAGCCAAATCATTCCACCAATGTGTACAACACACTCCGCTGACAATTCAACTGTTGCACGACTTAGGGTTTATGATCAACTACACAAAGTCGCACCTAGAGCCTTCGTACGTGCATCAGTATCTAGGAGCTACCATAAACACATCTACAGCTCTAGCGTATCCCAGTCCAGCCAGGAAACAAAGAATTCAAGCCTTAGTCTCAACCTTTCAACACCAACAGTCTCTCCAAGCAAGAGTGTTCATGAGATTAATAGGCATGATGGCATCTTGCATCTTCATAGTGCCACATGCAAGACTGCAAATGCGTCCATTACAAGAGTGTCTAGCACGACAGTGGAATCAGGCTCAAGGTCCGCTCACAGACCTGGTGTTGGTAGACAGCCGTACGCATCGTTCTCTGCAATGGTGGAACACCAATAACTTGACAAGAGGACGGCCGTTCCTCGAGCCTGTTCCGCAAATAGTGCTCCCAACAGACGCTTCCCTCACAGGATGGGGAGCCCATCTCTTACACCACACGACTCAAGGTCGATGGAACAACCAACAAAAGCTGTTGCATATCAACCATCTAGAGTTGCTAGCAATATTCTTAGCACTCAAAACCTTTCAACTTCAAGTACAGAACAAAGCTGTCTTAATCCGGACGGACAATATGACAGCAATGTACTATATACAAAAACAGGGGGGGGACACTCTCTGCAACTGTCCCAGCTTGCACAGAACATTTGGAGATGGGCCTTTCCTCAAAACATGTATCTGTTAGCGGAACACCTTCCAGGAGTTCACAATCAGATAGCGGATCTGTTAAGTCGGCAGTCACAACAGATTCACGAATGGTAACTACATCCACAAGTTCTTCAACCATTCTTCCAACAGTGGGGGAACCCACACATAGACCTGCTTGCCACCCACGAAAATGCAAAATGCCCAGCCTTCGCCGCCAGGTTCCCACACCCAAGGTCAGAGGGCAATGCAATATGGATGAACTGGTCAGGCAGATTTGCGTATGCTTTTCCGCCTCTCCCCCTTATTTCACTAGTGGTGCGGAAGCTCAAACAGTCTCTAAAGCTCATTCTAGTAGCTCCCACATGGGCACGCCAGCCGTGGTTCACCACGCTACTAGATCTCTCTCTGGTTCCACATCAAAAGTTAGTTTACACCCTCGATGTTAACACAGAACCATGGAGAAATCAGACACCCAGACCCGAACCAACTGAATTTGGCGATCTGGCTCCTGAAGTCTTAAAGTTTGGTTATCTTAACCTACCACCAGACTGCATGAATATCATTAAAGAGGCGAGAAAACCCACTACTAAAGTGTGTTATGCCGCCAAATGGAAAAGATTTGCAATATATTGCAAACATAATCACATTGATCCACTGAATGCTTCCATCCAAAATATTATTTGTTACCCGTTACATATACAAAGGTCTAATTTGGCATACTCTTCCATACGCCTATATCTTGCAGCAATTGCAGCTTATTTACAAAACAGACAACACTTGTCTCTTTTTAGGGTACCTGCAATCAAAGCATTTATGGAAGGATTAAAAAGAATAATCCCTCCCAGGCTGCCACCTTCTCCAGTATGGAACCTAAATTTGGTCCTTACGAGACTCATGAGACCCCCTTTTGAGCCTCTGCATAAATGTGAACTGCAATTTCTCACATGGAAAACTGCTTTCCTGGTTGCCATCACCTCTCTCAGAAGAGTAAGTGAAATACAATTGTTTACTATAGAAGAACCATTTTTTCAAATACATACTAATAAAGTGGTTCTCAGATCTAATCCAAAATTTCTTCCAAAGGTTATCACACCTTTTCATTTAAACCAATCTGTAGAGTTACCTGTGTTCTTCCGAAACCCAGACTCTGTAGAAGAAAGGGCCTTACACACGTTGGATGTTAAAAGAGCTCTGCTATACTACATAGATAGAACCAAATCCTTTAGAAAGACAAAACAATTGCTTGTATCTTTGTCTCCTCCACACAAAGGCAACCCTATCTCTAAGGGTGGGATTGCCAGGTGGATTGTTAAGTGCATACAGATATGCTATCAGAAAGCTAAACGCACGCTAACAGTTCCTCCTAGAGCACACTCCACTCGCAAGCTAGGAGCCTCTATGGCCTTCTTAGGAAATATACCATTAGAGGACATATGCAAGGCAGCAACATGGTCTACACCACACACCTTCACTAAACACTATTGTGTTGATGTGCAAGCCAAGCAGCAAGCTGCAGTAGGCCAGGCTGTCCTTAGAACATTATTTCAGACTACTGCAGTGGATACAGGCGACCACCGCTAGGGGAGACACTGCTGTACAATCAATGCTAAGTGTACGATCTGCAGCTCATATCCCTTGAACGGAAAATGCTACTTACCAGTATGCATCTGTTCTTGGCATGTAGAGCTGCAGAGTCGTACACGCCCTCCCGCCTCCCCAGACCTGTTTCCATTCCAGTTCTCATCTTACTTAGATGCACACGCATGGACATCCTTTTTTTCTTACTGTATCTTTACTAACTCCATCATTTCCCATCATGGAGAAAAAAATCTAAGGATGGAGCCAATGCCCATTCGCAGTGTTGTCCAAGGGAGGAGTCTCCTATATCGTGACTACAAAGACTTCTCCAAGAAGACAACAACCTGCAATCTTCCGAGCCCAACACCATGTGGCGATCTAATGCTAAGTGTTCGACTCTGCAGCTCTACATGCCAAGAACAGATGCATACTGGTAAGTAGCATTTTCCTTCCAGCCATTCCATGAGTCTGCCAAAGTTATATCGCCACAGCTCCTTGTGATCCCTGCTGATCCAGATACCCAGGTACTTGCCTGGGGAGGCCACCCATTTAAGTGGGAATTCTGACTGAAACATGCCCGTGGTGGCAGAGAGTGAAAAAATCATGGATTTCCACCAGTTAATATTAATGCCCGAAAGGCCACCAAATCTGGTGATTTCACGTATGAGGGGGTCAAGATTGGTTGCCGGATTATTAACATATAGTCACATCATCAGCATACATTTATTTATTTTTTATAAAAAGAGGCGAAAAGCCGGGAAATTCTGACGTCTCCATATGTTGTGCTAATTGGTGTATTTTAATCCCCTGTATTTTAACTTTGCTATTTTGCACATTTGTACATTGTTTCCGCTTCCCACCTCGGACCGCACAGATGATTTAAAGCTGTCGCGGCTCGAGCCTGGGGTCAGCCGCCATCTTAGGGAGGTGCAGAGATCGCGGTCTAGGCTTTCAGACCCTCAGACCCTCCCGCCCTCCCGGGTATTTAAACTGCTTCCTAAGCACTGCTCGGTGATTGATACCAGCGTGTTTTTCCTGAGGCGAAAAGCCGGGAAATTCTGACGTCTCCATATGTTGTGCTAATTGGTGTATTTTAATCCCCTGTATTTTAACTTTGCTATTTTGCACATTTGTACATTGTTTCCGCTTCCCACCTCGGACCGCACAGCCGATTTAACGCTGTCGCGGCTCGAGCCGGGGGTCAGCCGCCATCTTAGGGAGGTGCAGGGATCGCGGTCTAGGCTTTCAGACCCTCCCACCCTCCTCCTGTATAAATGTGTGTCATTTCCCGTCCGCGCAGCGGGCGGGCGCGCCGAAGGCGCGCCAAAGGTGTGCCCGTCTGCGCCCAAACGGGCCCCGGGGCCAGAACCCCTGGTTCTTATCCTATGGTTCCTCACCCATACACTAGCAAACAATTACTTGATTTAAGACCTCCCAATACGCATGCAATGCATTCTCTTGACATGCTCGACCGTTTTCCACAGCACTGCCCTGACTGCCCTTTTTTGTTAAATACTCCTCTTCTTTGCAACAGTCTACAACAAATAACTACTACTCCTTCTCCTCCTGGATTTACATTTATTAGTCACAATTGTCGTTCTTTGCCCAAACACAAACGCAACATCTTCGACTTGCTTATTGATTAGGCGCCAGATGCGCTATTCATCACAGAATCCTGGCTTCATGATAGCTCCGGCCCTGACATCGCCGAAGCGTTGCCCACTGACTATGCTATTGTCCGAAATGACCGTCCTAGAAGGACGGGGGGTGGTGTGGCGATTATTTTTAATAAAAAATATCAGTGTCACTCGGACCCTATCACCTTGAGCGGATGTGATGCACTGCATTTTAAGCTTACTTTAAATCCCAATAATACTCTTACAGGGCTCCTAATGTACTGTCCCCCGGGCACGGTAAATTCTTGGTATACCCAATTTTTGGTTTATATTGCATCTGTGCTCATTTCTTCCAGTAATTTTTGTCATTGGTGACCTAAATTTACACTTGGACAACCCAAATGATAATTCAGCAGATAACTGCATTATTGATCTTGCCGCTATGAATCTAATTTTACTCAACAAGGGTCCTACCCACAAGGGTGGGCATCTTTTAGATCCTATTTTTTCTAACTCCTCACAAATAATATGTCTTCCTGCCTTGCCTGTTTCCTGGTCTGATCATTATCTTGTTAAATTTACTGCAACAAATAATAAAACACAGACCACATCCAATCCTTCTATGAATCTTAAGGAGAGAGTTTGGAAAAATCTTGACATTGCAGCTTTTAATAAAAATCTGTATGATCTCATGCCTAAATACCCACTCAACCTAGACAACATGAATGCAGCTGCCAACTTGGTAAATTCCTGGCTCTCCGAGGCTATAAATACTTGCCTCCCTTTCACAAATAAGAAAAACAATGTCCATAATTCTCCTGCCCCATGGTACAATGAAACCCTCCGTTTACATAAATCCCAATGTAAAAGACTAGAGCGTACCTGGAGGAAAGACTACTCCATCGCTGCTGGGCTTACGTACAAAGCAGAACTGAAACTTTACCACAAGGCCTGTGCTCACACCAGAGCTACTTATGTTAACAACCTGATTACAGAAGCCATGAATAAGTCCAATGTCTTATTTAAGGTGGTAAAAGATCTTGCTGGCTCACAGACAGTTGCTATACCTCCTCCTCTTTCCAGCAAGAAATGTGATGAACTTGCCCAGTACTTCACATCCAAAATTGATAAAATTTACAAAGACATAGCAGCCCATGAGGAATCCAATGCCAGTCCTTGTCCATCCCTCACTACTTCTTGCCTTCCCTCGGCTTCATTGAAGACTTGGCCAGACCTCGTACCCGCCACCCTCTTGGAAATCTTAAACAATATTAAATCCGGTTCACCCATGGACCCCCTACCTATTTCGGTTTTACGTAAACTTGAGTTTTCTCAACTTAATGTGATCTGTACTTTATTAAATGCTTCTCTTGACTCAGCCACGGTCCCTCACAGCTGGAAGCATGCAATGGTGACCCCGCTTCTTAAGAAACCCACTGCAGATCCAAATGTTGCCGCCAACTTCCGTCCCATTTCACCGCTGCCGGCTTTTTCGAAAATTTTGGAAAGGCACATTCATCTACATCTATCACGCTTTGTCACCACCAACAATCTCCTTCACCCCTCCCAGTCAGGCTTTCGTCAAGGCTTCTCCACTGAAACCACTCTTTTAGGAGTAACTGAGAATATTCGCCAACTACTCGATCGAGGTGAAACGGCTGCACTGATATTGCTCGACCTCAGTGCAGCCTTCGATACTGTCTCGCACAGTATCCTTCTAAGTAGCCTTGCCTCTTTTGGTATATGTGACAAAGCCTTGCACTGGCTTTCGTCTTTTCTCACTGACCGGACTTTTCAAATCTTTTCCAACACTTCCACTTCCAACACTTACCTTTCTCCACATGGTGTCCCCCAAGGTTCTATTCTTAGTCCTCTTCTTTTCAATCTTTATGTTGTTCCTCTAGCACATGTTGCACATCACTCTGGTCTTAATCTTTTTACTTACGCTGATGATTCTCAGATTGTGTTTTCCTTATCCCAAGCCGACCCTTCATCACCTTCTTCTCTGCAATCAGGTCTTAGTGACATCTCCCGCTGGATGAGCCGTAATTTTCTCAAGCTCAACAGCGACAAGACGGGGGTGCTTGTCTTTGGTAACAAGCCTGACCTATGGAGTTCGAGACACTGGCCGTCGACCATGGGCGACTTACCCATTCCATCGGAACAAGCGAGAAATCTTGGGGTCCTTATTGATAGGGATCTATCGATGAAAGACCAGGCTAATAAAGTTGCAGCCACCTGCTTTACTATTCTAAGATGGCTGAGAAAAATCTTTTGGATTCTGCCTTCTGACACCCAGAGATCTGTTGTGACGGCCCTGGTGACCTCTAGATTGGACTACAGTAACGTGCTCTATCTGGGGGCTACCAGGGCGGTCATGCGCCGTCTCCAACTAGTCCAGAATGCCGCTGCACGGCTTCTGTGTGGATGCCGGAAATACGATCCAATCACTGAACGCATCAAGCAACTCCATTGGCTTAACCTTGACAATCGGGTAAAATTTAAGGCACTATGCTTTATGCATAAGATAAAAATCGAAGCTGCCCCTACTTATCTCCAATCACTCGTCAAACCCTATGTACCCGCACGCTCTCTCCGTTCTTCTTCCCAACACCTGTTCTGTGTGCCTAAGTTCAGGCTTACCAGAGTGGGTGGTCGCTCCTTTGCTGTACTAGGACCCAAACTCTGGAACTCTCTTCCCCTGGACCTACGAGTGGAGCATTGTCATCTTCGCTTCCGCAAAGCCGTAAAGACCTGGCTTTTTGCCCAATAACTCCTTTCGGGATTACTATGCTATTACTGTCAATCAGCGCCGGGAAACCCTTATGGGTAGCTGTCGCGCTCTATAAGATTAATAATAAATAAAAAAAAAAAAATCAGCATACATGAATTCCAGAATCATCCTGGGTGTAAAATCAAGCCCTCTACGGGCATAGTGTTGCAGTAATTTGGCCTCCAGCAAAGAGGAGTGATGAAAGTGGATACCCCTGCCTTGTGCCGCGAGCCACAGCAATCTGAGGGGAGACCACTTCATTAGTCCGCAACCTGGCTGTCGGGGAGGTATAGAGTAATGCTATTTTTTTAAGAAAAGCAGGACTCATGCCCACGCAGGCAAGAAGAGAGAACAGATAAGGCCATTCCAGCGTGTGGTTGAGTCTAGGAAAACCTCAGGAAGGGAGGGATGCACCTCCTGCAACACCGCAAAGAGGGTGCAGAGGTTGTGAGCAGTACTCCTACTAGGGACGAAGCCACATTGGTCGGGCCGGAGTATAGTGGGAGCAGCCGTGTAGCCAACAATTTAGCAAGGATTTTGTTGTCCATATTGATCATTGATAGAGGCCTATAGTATTCACAGAGTTTCGGGTCCTTATCCGGCTTGAGAATGGTCACTATAAGTGCCTTGTGGAGGGAGGGAGGGGGTGGGTGGGAGAGCGCCCTGCTCCAGTGAGTCCTCATACATGTTGAGGAGGTGAGGTGCAAGAAGCGGTGCAAACTCCTTGTAAAAGGCGGTAGTGAATCCGCCCAGCTCCGGCGCCTGTCCCCTGGCATGGCCAAAATTACCCTAATCACCTCCTCCTCTGTATATGGCTCGTCCAGAAACTTTCAGTACACTGCCTATGCTTAAGGGCATGCTAAAGCATGCGGACGACATTTTTAAAGATCCTGTTTGTGCAAGTGTTCTTACACCAAGGGTAGATAAGGAGTATAAATCTGCACCAACAGACAAACTCACAAACCTCTGGGGATGCCCCTCCTCCAGACAAGGAATCTAAACTAATAGATGCCTCCGGAAAAAGAGGTATAGCCAATACCCAGGCTCTCTTAGCAGAGCGCACTTTGATGAATTGGAACAATTACTCCAATTTCTACCTGATAAACATAAGGCTAAGGCACACAGCCTAATTCAGGAAGGAAAATTAATTTCAAACGCGTCTATTAGATGCGGCTGACACTGCAGCTTGTGCAGTCAACACCAGTGTCTTGCTAAGAAGGCATGCCTGGCTTTGAATTTCAGGGTTTGTACCCGAAGTCCAGGCTTCTATCTCAAATATACCTTTTCATAAAGAGCATCTCTTTGGTCCTGGGGTAGACACTTCCTTAGAGAAGATGAAGGACACACGTTGCAAAATCTATGGGAGCCCTACAGTGCCCATCCAATCTGGGTTCTTTCCATCGCTCCTTCTAAAGGGGGGCTCCAAAAGCATATCTACAGACAACACCTCAACATAATAGAGGCAACAGTCGGTCACCCTCTTCAAGAGGTTACTTTTGAGGTGGATTTAGAGGCAATAATGGCAAGGGAAGAGGTAACGGTTCCACACCCTGCACCTCCCTCAACAAACTGTGCCCATCCCCCCGCCCCCACCCGAGACCTGCCTCAACCCTCCAGCCGACGCCTGCTGCCTCAAAATGGAAGGTCCCCTCAACCGCGACCAGGAACTGGTAAGAGGATCCGACCCGAAAAGGCACCCCTGCACCCAACGCTCCACGGCCTTGGGTAACCCCACCGACGGTGACTAAATAACCCCCAGCATCCCAACTTACCCCTCCAAGTGGTGGTCGCACCCACAACCCCTTCGTCCCCTTGCCTGCAGTGTGTTTGCAAACATGGGACTCCCCTTTGAGAGCTACAGGGCTCCCGATTCCAAAACAGCACTCTGCACCCGGCTGCCACAGTACGGCTGAGTGTGCATCTTTTGTGCTAGCCTAAACCCCCACTTGCCCTGAGTTTAAGTCCAGGAGATTTGCTTTCATAACCCAGTGGCCTTCTCATCATCAGCCACCAACCGGAGGCCCCCTGTCCCCCATTGGATAACATTTGGCCTCCACACTCTGCACCCGTCCGCCATAGTGCAGCTGAGGGTGTAACAAGAGTGCATCCTTGACCCAGGGAGACCCCTAAGTTAACCCCAGAATACCAACTCCCACAACAAAGTACTTGCCTGATAACTGATAACACTAATGTTCGAGGCATATGAGCTGCAGATTGTACACTTAGCATTAGATCGCCACCTGGTGTTGGGCTCGGATGATTGCAGGTTGTTGTCTTCTTGAAAGAAGTCTTTGTAGTCAAAAGATAGGTGACTACTCCCTTGGACAATACTGCGGATGGGCATCGGCTCCATACTTAGATTGATTTTTCTGCCACTGGGTTGGGATGAAAGTTTCTCCGCTCTGGCTAGAAAATAACTTTTCAGCAACTTCGAAGCGCAGAAATTCCTCAAACTTCTAAAAACTACCTTCGACATCGACTACAATACTTTCGACGCCATCAGTTCCATTCCGGTCATCGACACGGGCCGTTGGGCCTATCTACGCCGTGCGGCCTACACCACATGGAAAGAACTCAGTTCAAAAGATGCCCGATATGTCAAGCAAAGTTTCCACATAGCGATCACCACAAGGTCTGCAACCTCTGTCTATCGCCAGAACACGACTAGTTGACCTGCACAGCTTGTGCATCCTTTCGATCGAAGAAAACCATCCAGGATCGGAGGGCCTGTCGGCACGAAATGAGGAGATCAGCTCCAGCACCTGAAGATTTCTTCGAAGAGGTTTCCCTCGTTCCCGAAGAAGACTCACCTGATCACCAGATCGTATTAGAGGCAGACGACTCCTATGACTCCATTCCATCGGGTCAGTGCGTGAGTACTTCTGCCCCTGCACCACATATTCTGCCCAAACTGAAGGCAAAGGTCAACACTCCTCCCAAAGGGCCCAGTCCTGACCGAATACCTGCTTCGAAAGCCCCGCCTTCCAGCCCGGCTCCAAAGAAACCAACTAAGCCTTCTAGTGCCTCGACACCGAGCAAGCCTCTTCCATCGGCACCGAAAAATAAAGATGCCTCGGCGCCAAAGCCAAAAGACCCTTCGGCACCAAAGCCTAAAATAGTACCGGCACTGAAACATAAAAACGTACCGGAACCAAAAGAAGCACCGGCTCCGAAGCCATCCACTTCTACATCTTCGGTGCTGAAAAACACAAAGCCTGATTCCGAGGTGCCCAAATCCTTGAACATGCCTACAAAGCCGAAAACGACACCTTCGGCACCGAAAACTATGCCACAGGACGTTATAACACCTCCCAAGGCTAAGGACACACGACAACCTCCCCTGGAACCGAAAAAACCAACCCAAGAAGGTTGTAGAGGAGGACGAACTTTTTCGACCAGATCCTCGACAAAAGAAGATCTACATAGACCCAAAGACAGGTCATGTAGGTGCTACACCTCACAAAAAGAGACCAGCAGATGCACCACCCACACCTGTGGTTCCTGCCAAGAAAAGGGACTGTGCAACATCTCCTATGCACCCTTCCTCTCCTATACCTCCTCTTCCTTCTTCTCCTGTTCCTCCTCACATATCACCTCAAATCTCTCCTATACAGTCTCCATTATCATCACATTCCCCACAGCAGAATGATGATGAATACAATTTGGGTGGAGGGGAGGACATTCAAGAACCTGGTTCGTACCATGTAGATGAGGGTATATGGGACTTCCCAAACCCAAAAAATGTGCCTATATGGGACTTTACAAACCCACAAAATGTGCCTGACATTCCTGAACCGCAGTCATACCCATCGAAACCTATCCCTCCAGAAGATACTATTGGTTTTGGTAATCTGTTAACACCATCGCTGCTAGCGATATTTTGCTCCTGTGCTGTAATTTTCAAAAGTCCATTGTGTATGACGAGCTGGGCTCGTCATCAGCCTGGTAGGAGACTACTTCATGACGAGCCCAGCTCGTCATGAGCCTGGAAGGGGTTAAACAGAGCTGCTGTTTACCATGGACTCCCTATGCATTCCGATGACCTTGAGGAGGATTTTCTCCTAGATACCTTTGAGCAGTCTCAGCGGTCTGCTCAAATTCTTCCCATGATTAAAGGGGTCATCAAACACGATCCAGAGGTATTTAAAGACCCTGTTCGCACTAGAATATTAAACCCTAGAATTGAGAAAAAATATAGACCGGCACCCACAGATCCAGTCTACATTAAAGGACACCTACCACTAGACTCATTAGTTGTGTCCAATGCTAGAAAAAGGGCAAATTCTCAAACTTCTGGTGAAGCACCCCCCACCTGACAAAGAATCAAAGGTAATTGATGCGTCAGGTAAAAGAATAGCTGCACAAGCTACAAACATTTGGTGTATAGCAAATACACAAGCCCTCCTCTCTCGTTAAGATAGGGCTCATTATGATCAAATAGAAAAACTACTTGAGCACCTACCAGATCAGTACAAAGATCAAGCAAATGACCTTATACAAGAAGGCAAGCTAATATCCAATGCCTCAATAAAATGCGCACTAGATGTCGCCGACACAGCATCTAGAGCTGTAAATACCAGTGTCATACTTAGGAGACATGTGTGGTTATGCATTTCATGGTTTAAACAAGAAGTGCACATCACCATTTTTAACCAACCATTTAATCAGAACCAATTATTTGGCCCAGAAGTAGACAATACACTGGAAGAAAATGAAGAAAGATACCGACACCGCAAAGTCTATGGGCGCTTTACAGTCCACACCAGCTAGAGGCTCCTTTCGTCGCTCCTGCTGCAGGGGAGGCTCCAAACAAACTGGAGCAGAAACTAAACATCTTTCAAATCACAAACATCCTCTAACAAGGGATACTTTAGAGGAGGATACAGAGGCAATAATAACAAGGGAAGAGGTTGCGGTAACAGCAATCGATCCTCTTCCGCCACAAAACAGTGACTTCCCTCTCCTCCCCCACATAATTCCACTCCTGTAGGGGGCAGATTAACACAGTTCCTGCCTGTCTAGAACTCCATTACAACAGACAAGTGGGTAAGACGGATTATCCAACATGGCTACTGCTGGAACTTACAGCAACCCCTCCAACCATACGTCCCACGCAGCGTCCAATGTCTACAGACCATCTGACTCTGCCTCAACAGGAAGTTTTATCACTTCTATAAAAAGATGCTATTCAAATAGTTCCTTTAGAAGAACAAGGAACTAAGGCCAATTCTCGACCTCAGGCCCCTCAACCATTACATACAATCAGATCATTTTCATATGATCACTCTACAACAAGTGCTTCCACTGCTGCAACAAGGCGACTTCCTTACAACACTAGATCTAAAGGACGCCTACTTCCATATCCTATTACATCCTGCTCACAGAAAGTATCTAAGGTTTGTACTGGAAGGACAACACTATCCGTTCAAAGTCCTTCCATTCGGAGTCACAAGGGCACCACGAGTATTCACAAAGTGCCTAGCAGTGGTAGCAGCACATCTCAGAAGACAACAAATACATGTCTTCCCTTATCTAGACGACTGGCTCATAAAAGCCAAGTCATTCAACAACACACACATCAGACAATTCAAACGTTGCACGACTTAGGTTTTACAATAAACTACACCAAGTCGCACCTGCAGCCTTCGCATGTACATCAGTATCTAGGAGCTACATTAAACAAGTCTACAGCCCTAGCGTATCCCAGTCCAGCCAGGATTCAGAGCATTCAAGCCTTAGTCGCCACTTTTCAACACCAACAGTCTCTGCAAGCCAGGGTGTTCATGAGACTAATAGGCATGATGGCATCTCTGCATCTTCATAGTACCACACGCAAGATTGCAAATGCGTACACTACAAGACAAGAGTGCCTAGCACAACAGTGGAACCAAGCTCAAGGTCAACTAAAAGACCTGGTGTTGGTCGACAGCTGCACGCTTCGCTCTCTGCAGTGGTGGAACACCAAAAACTTGACAAAGGGACGGCCGTTCCTCGAGACTGTTCCACAAGTAGTGCTCAAAACAGACGCATCCCTCACAGGATGGGGAGCCCATCTGTTACATCACACAACTCGGGGTCAATGGAACAATCAACAAAAACTGTTCAACCATCTAGAGCTGCTGGCAATATTCTTAGCACTCAAGACTTTTCAACTTCAAGTATCAAACAAAGCTGTCCTAATCCGGACGTACAATATGACAGCCATGTACTATATACAATAACAGGCGGGGACACATTCTCTGCAACTGTCCCAGCTTGCACAGAACATTTGGAGATGGGCCATTCCTCAAAACATACATCTGTTAGCGGAACACCTTCCAGGAGTTCACAATCAGATAGCAGATCTGTTAAGTCGGCAGTCACAACAGATTCACGGACGGGAACTACATCCACAAGTTCTTCAACCATTCTTCCAAAGGTGGGGGCACCCACACATAGATCTGTTTGCCACCCACGAAAATGCAAAATGCCCAGCCTTCGCCACCAGGTTTCCACACCCACTGTCCAAAGGCAATGTGATATGGATGAATCGGTCAGGCAGATTTGCGTACACTTTTCCGCCTCTCCGACTAATTCCATTAGTAGTGCGCAAGCTCAGACAACAGTCTCTCACATTGATCCTAGTAGCTCCCACATGGGCATGCCAACCGTGGTTCACCACACTACTAGATCTCTCTCTCTAGTTCCACATCAAAAGCTACTGCTCACACCCTCCCTGTTAACACAGAACCATGGAGAAATGAGACACCCAGACCCAAACAAACTGAATTTGGCGATCTGGCTCCTGAAGTCTTAGAGTTTGCTTATCTAAACCTACCAACAGACTGTATGAACATCATTAAAGAGGCTAGGAAACCCACTACCAGAGCGTGTTATGCCGCTAAATGGAAAAGATTTGCAATATATTGCAAAAATAATCACATCGATCCCTTAGATGCTTCCATCCAAAATATCATTTGTTACCTTTTACATCTACAAAGGTCTAATTTGGCATATTCTTCCATAAGCCTGCACCTTGCAGCAATTGCAGCCTATTTACAAAACAGGCAACATCTGTCTCTCATCAGAGTACCTGCAATCAAAGCATTCATGGAAGGATTAAAAAGAATAATCCCACCCAGGTTGCCACCTTCTCCTGTGTGGAACCTGAATTTTGCCTTACAAGACTCTTGGGGCCCCTTTCGAGCCTCTACATAAATGTGAACTGCAATTCCTAACATGGAAAACAGCTTTCCTTATTGCCATTACCTCTCTCAGAAGAGTAAGTGTTGCAAACTTTCACTATACAAGAACCATTTTTCAAATGCATCCTAACAAAGTGGTTCTTAGTTCTAATGCAAAATTTCTTCCAAAGGTCATCACTCCTTTTCACCTAAATCAATCAGTAGAGTTACCTGTGTTTTTCCAAAACCCAGACTCTGTAGCGGAAAGGGCTTTACACACATTAGATGTTAAAAGGGCTCTTTTATACTATATAGATAGAACTACATCCTTTCGAAAGACAAAACAACTGTTTGTATCTTTCTCTCCTCCACACAAAGGCAACCCCATCTCTAAGGGTGGGATTGCAAGGTGGATTGAAAAGTGTATTCAAATATGCTATATTAAAGCTAAACGTACATTAACATTTCCTCCTAGAGCGCACTCCACTCGCAAACTAGGAGCCTCTATGGCTTTCATAGGAAACATACCCCTAGAGGACATATGCAAGGCAGCAACATGGTCTACACCACACACCTTCACTAAACACTATTGTGTTGATGTGCAAGCCAAGCAGCAAGCTGCAGTAGGCCAGGCTGTCCTTAAAACTCTCTTTCAAACTACCGCAACGGATACATGTGACCACCGCTAGGGGAGACACTGCTGCACAATCAATGCTAAGTGTACAATCTGCAGCTCATATGCCTCGAACTGAAAATGCTACTTACCAGTATGCATCTGTTCTTGGCATGTAGAGCTGCAGAGTTGTACACACCCTCCCGCCTCCCCGGGACTTGTATCCGTTCCAGTTTTTCATCTTACTTAGATGTACACGCATGGACATCCTTTTTTTCTTTACTTCTAGTAACTCCATCATTTCCCATCATGGCGGAAAACAATCTAAGGATGGAGCTGATGCCCATGCGCAGTATTGTCCAAGGGAGGAGTCTCCTATCTTGTGACTACAAAGACTTCTTCCAAGAAGACAACTACCTGCAATCATCCGAGCCCAACACCAGGTGCGATCTAATGCTAAGTGTACAACTCTGCAACTCTACATGCCAAGAACAGATGCATACTGTTAAGTAGCATTTTCCTTCCTCCCTAAGATAACATTGACTGTTTTTTTCTGTGAAAAGTTTTGAGGTGTGGAGTAGGAAAATCTAAGAAATCCTTTAAAACTGTTACTAAATAACAAAAACGCTTTTACTTACCTGTTTACATGAAATGTCTCAGTGCAGTATCCAGGTATACTGCACTGTGAAAGAAAAGTAATCTGAAAAGTAACTTACATGATATTCTACACAAAATCCTATACAAAGTATATGTACTGTATTCTGAAAAGCATTGCATTATCAGTAACACTACTGTAATCAAATCATAGTACATTTACAATTGCAATTCAAACTGTTAAACTGCATTACTACTGTGGAGTACTTATTCCTTACCTGTGCCAGGCTTGCTTGGATCTAGAAAATAAAATAACTAAAAGAATATTTTTATACAAAAACAATTGGTCTGAAGATTTGCTGACTGTGTACAACAAATGCTTAACACTGTCCTCTGATAAAGCCTTACTGCTCGACCACACTACCACAAATAATGTGAGGTGCGATCTACTTTACCTCTGCCTTTTGCGTTCCACAGGACTCTGTGCACACTATACCTCATTTTGATATAGTATATACAGAGCCAGCTTCCTACAATGTCTATCCTCAAAGAAGCACGCAGACTGCTGGCATTCTACGCTGCCAAATGGAAAAATGTTGTCCATTACTGAATTCGCAAGCACATAAACCCACTTAAACCTGCAGTTCAGGATATTGTCTTCTAACCTTTTCTTGTACAGAAATCAGATCAAGCTTACAGTTTCATATACCATCACTTAGCCGCTATTGCTTTCCTACATGCGAAACAGGGACACTCTTAATTCAAAGTCCATGTAATCAAAGCTTTCATTGAAGGACTCAAATGGGTTATTCCACCCAGGGTCCCCCTTCTCCCTGTATGAAACTTTACCAGACTCATTGTGCCCCTTTTTGCGCCCCTACATTTGTCCCCTTTACAATGCCTTTCCTGGAAGGTTGCTTTACTTGTCACTATCACATCCTTAAGGCTCGTTAGCGAATTGTAGGCCATCACCCTCCTTTCAAGTTCATAATGACAGAATTGTCCTACCAACCCTAATTCCTTCCATCTCCACAAGACTATTTAGCCTCCGTTATTTTGTGCCTCTGACAAACCGAGGCAGAGAGGGCCCCTAACTACCCAGGATGTCAAGCGTGCCCTCATGTATTACACCAATAGGACCATGCCTTTTCACAAAACTCGGCAACTTTTTGTTGCTTTCGCCCAATCTCACAAAGGCTACGTTCTTTCTAAAGAGGTCATGTCAAGATGGATTGTGATATTTATCCAAACTAGCTTCATTATTGCTAAAGGAAATTTCCCTACCTCGCCTAAATCTCATTCCATTTGGAAAGAAATTGTCATTATTGCTTTTCTTGGAAATATCCATATAGCTGATATTTGTAAGGCAGCTACATGGTCCACTCAACACCCTTTTACCAGGCACTACTGTGTGGAATCCTTAGCTTGCTATTAATCAAGAGTTGACCAACCTGTTTGTCTTCAGTATCCACTGGCTTACCCCTGCTTTGGGAAGTGCTGCTTTACGGTCTATGCAGAGCGTGTGTAGCTACAATCACCCATGCTACAAACGGAATATGCTAACCTGTAAGCATCTAATCGTATTGTGTAGTGCTGTAGATTCACATGCTCTCATCCACCTCCCAGCAGCCTTTGGTTGTTTCAGATGAACATTTTTCTCCTAAACTCTTTGTATAAAACGTATTGCACTGTCACCACACTTATAGAACACTCCATCTTTACACTTACCTGCTCACCGGAAAACAATTTAACAATGAGAATGGTGCCCATGCGCATTGGTAACTAAGGGGGGATGAGTCATTATACCTTGTGACTCAAAAGATTCCATAGAAACACAAGTTGTAAATGTCCAAGCCCAACACTAGATGGCAGGAGTGTGCAGAGCATGTGAATCTACAACACTACATGCTAGGCACAGATGCTTACAGGGTAACTAAACATTTATTTATCACTCCTGTCTAATGAAATGAGGACCGTCAATTGGGGAAATAGTAAACATTTATTCTTGGAAGAATACTGTTTACAAAGTAAACAAAATGGTGCCCTCAGCAATTAAAACGCTGTGATTGATGTCACATTATCAGCACTTGGATACCTTGGGGTAGCTATGCGCTATACAAATGCTATTTTGAATAAAATGTTGACTTACAAACAAAACAGGAAGATGAACTGTAAATGACGCTATAAAAGTATTCCTGTTCTGGACCATTATGCAGATCTGTTTTTCAAGATGACAGTATGTGCTAAAGCTGCCAAATGATTCAGAAACCATGCTGAGCAGCTAGAAGATAAACTGATAGCTTTTATGTATTTCCAGCTTTTCTTATGTGCCTGATTTGAGTGTTTGCTTTCAGGTTTGTGCAGTTACATTTTACATTGATTAATTGGAATTTACATTCTGCCCAGGATGTCTTTCAAAGTTACTCAAGACTTTTTACTGGTGTTGTCGTAGCAGATGAATGGACAGATTTGTAGTCTGTTCTGTAATGTCTGTAGAAAAATTGTGAAAAATAGTCCAGTGTGTGTTGCCTAAGCTGAATTGTGTATTTTCTCTTTGGAAGTAAGGAGGCTCATTTCAGAACCTTTTGTACAGTGGTTGTGTGGTGTAATATATGGTGACCTTGAAGTGTAGTCGTTTAGGCAGATGGAAATCTGGCTCTTAAATGGAATATATTGATTTTCTTTCTCCCTAATAAAGGTGGTCTTTTGGCTCCAACTCCCTGCCCATAGCTGGATCTGTGGGAGTGGCGGTTGCTCGGAGGGGTCAGCGACAATTCCAGATGCCTCCTAGAGCCATGCCTCCTAACCGAATGGGGTTGCTGAGCCCATCGGGGATTGCTGGAGTGTCTCCCAGGCACTCACTCACAAACCCAGCCGTGGGGAGCCAGGGACGACAGGTGAGTGTCTAAACTTCATTTAATATTTTAACACATTACTTGATAGGTGGAGTCTACAGCAGATGTTTTTCTTCACAGCAAAACTATTGTGATGGGTTGTAAGAACAGACTGTCAACACATTTTTGATAAAGACTTCTAACTGCAGATTCCTCACTTTTTGAATACTCACCAGAATTCATAAAGGATCCAGTAAATATCTTAAGCAGTACCTCTGCATGCTGATGGGTGACTCCACGCCTACATTGCTCTGGAAGTGACACGTGCAGCTCTGTTTAGGCTTCACCCATGTGCGCTCACCTTCAGTCCTTTCTTTACACGCCAACACATGTGGGTCTGGAGCTTTGAGACCACTCTTTAGAATGCTTTTTTACTAGTGTGCAATGGAAAATGTCACCTCCAAAATATACAGGGTTCAAGCCCTGTGGGGAGTCTCAAACCGATTTCTTTAACTGACCCACATGTAGTTTGCCTGTGGTGCCTGGGGTCAGACTGCTCTTTGATACACCCCAATGCTATTTGAGACTGGGAAGCAAAGCTCTTTGTAGCAAAAAACCTCAGGACTCCAAGGAAAACAAGGAAAAGTCTTAGAACCAGCTCCTGTCTGCCTCCTGAGGCTCTTCCCACAACAGATTGTCCTAATCCTCAGGTAAGTCCAAGAAAAAGCCCAAGATGTCCAAGCGGGGGTCTCTGCCCTGTCACGCTCCATCTACTGAGAAGGCACGAGGGCGTCACTATGCATCCAGGTCGCGTTCAGAATTTCTACTTTAGAGACAGGACCAATCCCTGCCCTGTGGCAACCTGAGCTTCCCTGGCTGTTGGAGACACCACAGAAAATTTAAGGATTTCATGAAGCCATGCAAATTGTTCAGCATGATTACACCCTATCATTTCTTGGTCACCCCTTCACGCCTTTCACTATCCTCAGACCAGTGGACAGAGGACCATCTGTCTCTTGCTGCAAAATGTACAGCTTCTTTTGGCCAAAGGAAATATAGAGATGTTACCAGCGCCAGAAGTTGGTTGTGATGGTTATTCCTGCTACTTCCTGGTGGCGAATGACTGGTCCTCTTTTAGACCTTCACCCTTTCAGTGCCTTGTCTTTCTGCAAAAAGTTGAAAATGCTCACCATGGCCCAGGTTCTGTCTGCTCTCTACCCTGGAGGCTGGATGGTAGCACTGGACCTACCAATGCTTGTTTCCTCATCCCTGTCCTGCAGGCCCCCAGGAGTTACTTGTGTTTCATGATAGGGCACAAAAATGTTCTGTTTGCTGGGCTCCCTTTTGGCCTTAACAGTGCCCTGTGGCGTTTAAAAAAGAGATGGTGGCGATAGGAGCAGGTCTTTGTAGTTCAGGTGTCCTAGTCCTCAAAGACTGGCTGTTGAAGGCAGATATCACCCACCTCCAGACTACTGCAAAACTCCTAACATCCTTGGGGTTCATTATCAATGTACTGAAGTTACACCTGACTCCTTCGCAGATGCTCCCCTTCATTGGAGCCATTCTGGACATTATGCAGTTTCCAAAACATTCTGGCGATGATCCCAATGTTTTAACCTCAGTCCTGGAGCTCAGTAAGCATGACTGAGTCTGCTGCGATCGATGGCCTCTTGCATTCTGCTGGTGAAGCAGACCAGATAGCATATGCAGGATTTGCAGTGGGATCTGTCGTCTTGGTGGCCACAGGACCAGGAGTATCTCTCAGGTCCAGTCCAAATTTTAGAGTAGACTGCAAAAGATCTGCAGTGGTAGCTGCCAGTCTGTGATTGGGTCAGCAACAGACCCTTTCACTCACCCCACCAAGAGCTGACTGCGTTGACTGATGCCTCGCTTCTAGGCTGGGGTCCCCACCTGCTGGAGGTGGAGTTCAGAGGCCATGTCCACATCAATCTGCTGGAGCTTTGATCCATCCACTTAACGTTAAAAGCTTTCTTTCCATCAAGGAGGTACTCACAGACACCACCACCGCCATATGGTACTGCAACAAGCAGGACAAGGTGGGGTTGTGGACCCTGTGAAGCACCTTGCCTCTGGACATGGTTGTAATACCAGTAGATTTTCCTTGTGGTTTGCCACCTGACAGGCTTTCTCCACGTCAGGGCAGACAAACTCAGCCACTTGATAGAGACTAATAGCCACAGATTCCTTTATAATTTTCACCAGGCGTCAGACTGGATCCGGAATTTTTTTATGTTCGTACACCTGTGCGCTGATAAGTGGCGTCGTTCAGCTCTGCGTGGAATCGTCTGCATCATCCGCGCCAGACATTCCGTTTGCAGTGTATGTATAGGTGCCACACCAGCTAGCTGACATCAGTTCTTTTCTTTCCGTGTCACTCTGCGCAGATCCAGAGAAGAACTACCCACAGTCTCTTTTTGACTGACCTTTTTTAGATCTTTTTTCCAAACTTTTGTCAAAGATTTTTTAACCATTTTCTCCTGGTGTGGCAGGGATGTCCACGAGGAAGGCTGATTTTTAAGCTCTGTGGCACCTGTCACCGACAAAATGTCAGTGACTGACCCACACGTTGTCTGCCTCTGGTGCCTCGAGCGTGACCACGACGCCAAGACTTGCATCGATTATCGCTTCATGCACCCCAAGACCTTAAGGGAGCGGTCCCTCACGGTCTTCTTGCTGCTCAACGCTCAACATGTACCCACATGTCTGATAAGAGGGCGTCTGCACAAAAAACAGGGGGCAGTCTGCCACCTAATAAGTTTCCCAAGTGCAGACTCTGCAGGGAAATGTGTAGCTCTTAAAGCTGCCACACATTAGTGTTTTTCCAGTTCTTGAGTCTCTTCTTCTGGTACAACCAATAACACTGAGAAGAAATGGAGGAGTTGGTCAAGAACCTCTTGGGGGCCCACAGGAACTGAGACAGGAGTTAGTTGACGAGGAAAAAACTTTCAATAGTGCCAATATGATATGCACCCTGGACGTGGCAGAGACTGCTGCTTTAGGGATTAGCATCAGGTCCCTCTTGGCATACCTGGCTCAGGACATCAGTTTTTCAACCCGAGGTGCAGCAACACCTATTTGATTGTAAACCTCTAGCTAAAAGAGACACGTTAGTAATAGATTCCTTACCTTAGAATATCCCCAGGCGTCAGACTGGATCCGGAAATATTTTGTGTAGCAGTACCCATGCGCGTCGATAGGCGTCGTCCGCGGCTCCGCGTCAGTCGTGGGCGCCGTGATGACGTCGTCTGATTAATTAGACTCATGCCTCCGCGCGCTGACGTCAGTTCTTCTTTACGCGCTAGCAAGCGCAGATCCGGAAAAAGTTGTACCCTAGTCAATTTTTAACTAACTTTTTACGATCCTTTTGATCTACTTTCAAAGACTCTCGACTCCGGTGCCGGTACGGATGCCCGGGTTCAAGCCCTGCGCCGACTGCAACCGACTGATGAAGGTTACCAACCCCCATCGCTGGTGCCTGCACTGTCTAGGCCCGGACCACGACAAGTCCTGCTCCGACTGCCGGGCCCTGACGTCTAAAGCTAGACAGGAGCTGTCCCGTAAGCGACTCGAGCTTCGGCAGTCCGCCGCTCGAGCTCCTGGTCCGAAAGGAGGTTGAGGGACCGGTCGCGGGGCTGAAGTCGCAACAGGTCTTCGGGCTCCAAGTCCTCAGGTATGAGGCACAGGAAGTCGAAGAGGCAACATCGCTCTTCTGACTCGAACCCCCCCCCCCCCCCCGACACTCGCGCGATGTGGCCGGGGGTTCGGGCGACAACGGCCTGCTCTATACCCGCCGGTCCCTGGGCAGCACGCGACGCCGGAGGGGATCGAGGCCTTCCTCTCGGCCATGAGGTCGCTCACTCCTCCGTCGGGTTCCGCAGCGCCTTCGGGCCAAACGGCCCGACTGGGTCCCCCAGCGGGCTGGGTGCTTCGGTTCTGGCGCCGTTGGGTGCTTCAGCCCCGGCGACTTCGGTCCCGACGTCGCAGGGCCCCACTGGATCCGGCTCCGGGTCGCCGCCGGTCGACCTCACGACCTCGCCGGCCCCAAGGGTGTCGCCCCCGGCGCCGTCTCAGGACAATGCCGTCCCTGGTACTACCCTCGATTCAGGTCCGGCGTCGGAGCGGCGCCGCTCGGCGCTGTATCCGACGCCATTTGGAGATTTCTATTTCTATGACCCGGCCCCATCCTTTGAGCCTCAGTACCAGGCGATGGGTGACGAGGGGGATTGGGAGGCGTCTATGGACCCTCTGGCACGTGAGTGTCAGTTTTCTGTGGACTGGACAGGAGAGCTTGGGGAAGCTAGTCGTCTGGACACTTCGCCTGACACTGGTTTTGCCTCCCCTCCTAGCGTGGCTACGGAGGAGGGGGCTGATTATAGCATGGTGCTGATGAGGACGGCCAAGGCCTTGGGCCTTGAGCTCCCCGTCGCGGCCGTGAGGACTAACCTCCTCACTGAGGTCCTTAAACCGCAGTCAAACTCGGCCGAGCCTCTGCTGCCTTTTAATGAGGCCTTATCAGACGTTCTTCTGGGCACTTGGTCCAAGCCCGCTACAGGTCAGCCTGTGGATAGAAACCTGGCCAGGCGCCACCGCCCGGCTCCGGGGGACCCTTGCTTTCTGTCTACACACCCCACTCCTCGAGAGCCTGGTTATCCAAGCCTCTAATTCCCAGACCGCATTCCTGAAGGCTCCCCCGATTGGGAATCCAAGAGGTACGAGCAATATGGGAAGAAAGTATTTTCCTCCCTGAGTTTAGGATTGCGGTCAGTCAACACTGCGTGCCTCTTGGGCATCTACACCCACTCTCTGTGGGATACGGTCGCGGACTTGCTGCCAGAATGCCCAGTGGAGGTCCGGGCTAAACTCGGCCAAGCCCTTGTGGAGGGTCGAGAAGCAGCGAGTTAATCCATCCGGTGTGGGCTGGACACTACTGACTCACTGGGCAGAGCGATGGCAACGACTGTGGCGATTCATCGCCACGCCTGGTTGAGATCCGCCAACTTCTCGGATGATGTCCAAAACACACTTATGGACATGCCGTTCGATGGCCGTCGCCTCTTTGGCGACAAGGCAGACCATGCGTTTGAGCGCTTTAAGGACTCCAGGGCTACGGCCAAGTCCTTGGGCCTCTCGTGGCAAAGGAAGGGGCGCCCCCACACGTCCAGCCAGCCACGGGCCGCAGACTGCCACCCAGCGCGGTGGCGGACGTGGGAACCGCTGTGGTGGCAGTCGGGGACAACGGCGAGGCCAGTCTACACCTACCCCTGAAGCATCTGCCTCAAAACCCTCCTAGTCCGAGCTTTCAGGCGCATGTGACGCCAGTGGGGGGGGGCAGGGTTTGCCATCAGCACCACCTCTGGCGCACTGTCACATCGGACAGGTGGGGGCTGCAAATCATCCGAAGGGGCTACTCCATCCCCTTAGAGATGTCCCCTCCAGCCATGCCACCGCAGTACCACCGCGTGCCGGGGGGGCGGGGGGAGGGATCACTTGAAACTTCTGCAGGAGGAAGTTACGGCCCTCTTGGCCAAGGGGGCCATCGAGCGCGTTCCTGGGCCAGAAGTAGGGTGTGGTTGTTACTCCCACTACTTTCTGGTGCCCAAGAAGGGCAAAGGGGGCCTCTGCCCTATCTTGGAACTGCGGAACGTCAACGGGTTCCTCCGGAAGGAGAAGTTCAAGATGCTGACATTGGCTCAGGTCTTAGCTGCTAGACCCTGGAGACTGGATGGTAGCGTTGGACTTGCAGGACGCTTATTTTCACATCCCCGTCCTGCCGGCCCACCGGTGTTACCTGCGGTTCACGGTAGGCCACAAGCACTTTCAGTTTACCGTGCTCCCCTTCGGGCTTACCAGCGCCCCACGGGTGTTCACAAAAGTGATGGCGGTGGTCGCAGCTCATCTGCGCAGGTTAGGGGTTTCAGTCTTCCCCTACCTCGACGACTGGTTGTTGAAGGCGGGCTCGCCCCAGAGAGTCGTCAGCCACCTCCAGACAACGGCAGACCTCCTGCACCTGTTGGGGTTTTCCATCAATGTGCCGAAGTCACATCTGTGTCCCTCTCAGAAGCTCCTCTTCATCGGAGCGGTTCTATACTCGGCGCAGTTTCGGATATATCCTCCCGAACAGCGGGTTCGGGATATTCAGGCTCTGATTTCGATCTTTCAGCCTTTATCCCGGATCTCGGTTAGGTTGACGCTGCGGCTTCTGGTGCATCACGCCCTGTGGCGGATGCGGGCTCTGCAGTGGGACCTGAAGTTTCAGTGGGCCCAGCATCAGGGCAACTTGTCCGACCATGTCTTGATCTCGGATGGCACTGCAAGACAGTTGCAGTGGTGGCTCACGGACCGAGATTGGGTCAGGGGCAGATCTCTCTCCCTACCCCAACCGGAGCACGTAGTTGTGACGGACGCGTCCCTCTAGGGCTGGGGGGCCACATGGGAGAGGCCGATCAGAACCCTCTGATCTCCGGCGGAGTCCCAGCTCCACATCAACCTTCTGGAGCTGTAGGCGATCCGGCTTGTACTGAAGGCATTCCTCCCCTCTGTCCGGGGTAGTGTAGTGCATGTGTTCACAGACAACACCACCGCATGTGGTACTGCAACAAACCGGGCGGGACCCTATGCCAGGAGGCTCTGCGCCTCTGGCAGTGGCTGGAACATCAGGACGTGATGCTGGTGGTTCAACACCTGGCAGGTTCCCTGAACGCCAGGGCGGACGAACTCCGCCGTCGGTGCATGATGGATCACGAATGGCGTCTGAACTCGGACGTGGCGCAAGGCCTCTTTCAGCAGTGGGGAGAGCCTATTCGCCACAGAAAAGAACGCGCAATGTCATCAGTTCTGCGCGTTGGAATTTCCAAGGCAGCACTCGCTCGGAGACGCTTTTCGTCACAAGTGGAGTTGCGATCTGTTGTACGCCTTTCCGCCTATACCACTTCTGCCCAGAGTGCTGAAGAAGATCAGGCGCGACTGGGCCTAGGTTATCCTTGTGGCTCCGGACTGGGCACGAAGATATTGGTATCCAGAGCTACTCAGCATGTCTGTCGATCCCCCGATTCGTCTGCCTCTTAAGGAGGACCTTCTGTAGCAGCAGCAAGTGACGGTCCTCCACCCGAACCTGTCCAGTCTCCACCTCCATGCTTGGAGATTGAGCGGCGACAGTTGAGGCCATTTGACTTGCCTCCTGAAGTTTGCAATGTGATTCTGGCAGCCAGGCATCCCTCCACAAAGTCTCTCTGCCCCCCTTTCTGAGGTTCTCTTATTCCTTCTTTCTCTTGCCCAGCAGGGCTCTGCTCTGGGCACTAGCAAGGGCTATCTTTCTGCCCTTTCCGCCTTCTTAAGGCTACCTGATCAGCCTTCTCTGTTCGAGTTCCCGATTGTTAAGATTCTTAAAGGGCATCACTCGTATGTTCCCTCCTGTTTCCTTCGTGATGCCCCAGTGGGACTTGAACCTGGTTCTAACTTACCTGATGTGCGCTCCCTTTAAGCCGCTTCATAACTGTCCTCTCAGTCTTCTTACACTTAAGACTGCTTTCCTGGTTGCCATCCCCTCTGCCAGGAGGGTGAGTGAGCTCCAGGCTCTTTCCTCTAAGCCTCCTTTCGTTTCTGTCCATCCGGACAAGGTTGTGGACAAAACCCTCTGTCCGAGGCATATGGGCTGCAGAGTGGTACATTTATGAATAGATCGCCATCTGGTGTTGGGCTCGGATGATTGCACTTGTTTTTCTCTTGGAGAAGTCTTTTGTCGTCACGAGACTGGTGACTCCTCCTTTGGGTGCTAGTGCGCATGGGCATCGGCTCCATCCTTAGATTGTTTTTTTCCGCCATCGGGTTCGGATGAGGATCGAAGCGCTCCGGATCGACTTCGAGAAAAAGTGATATTTCGGAGCGTATTCCCTTTCCAATTCGACGGTATTGTTATCGAATGCGATTTCATTTCCATTCCGACGCGTTTCGACTCCAACAATAAACATTTTCTTCTACGTCGACGAGACCGGGAGGCCTTTCCATGGAAAGGACTCCATTTAAGAGATGTCTAACGTGTGGTGCTACGTTCCCACACAAGGACCTACACGAGGTGTGCATCCTCTGCCTATCGCCTGAACACGAATCCAGGGACTGCGAAGCCTGCGCAGCATTCTCCTCCAAGTCGACGATTAGAAACCGTCGAGCCCGAAGACACGAGGTTTCGAGAATGCAGTCGGAGGCAATCCCGGAGCTGTTCGAGGCCCAGCACCTCGAAGAAGAAGAGGAACATGAAGACGAGTCGGGGTCGGAAGTGGACGAGTCTGATGTCTAAGAAATCGACGCTCAACAAACCGTGAGTGACGACGTCCCCTTACCAAAAAAACGACCCCGTGTGGTACCGACCCCGCCTTCGAGCCCGGTCAGACTACCGAAAAAAGTTTCCGACGCCCCGCCTTCGGGCCCGGCAACGAAACCGAAACAGAAACTCTTGTCCTCCCACCATGTCGGATCCGAGAAACGGTCGACATCGACACCGAAGCTCCATACAAAGGAAAGCTCGGCATCGAAACATTCCATGTCGAAACCGAAACATGCTTCGACGTCGAAGACTTACTCGACACCGAAAAAATCGGAATCGAGCAAATTCTCGGTGCCGAAAACACAGAACATTGACGGTCAGAAGCAAAGGCACCTTTCGGAACCGAGAACTTCGGTACCGACACAGGAGCAGCAGACAGATCCAAAACAAAAGACTTTGTTTATCGATCCGCAAACTGGCAAAGTGGTGACAAAATCACCGAAAAAGAGGAAGAATGAACAGCTAGATGATAAAGCTCTTCCTCCTAAAAAGAGAACAATGGGGACAAATACAACTCCTCCCCTTTCTCCTCGACCTAGAGACACACCCTCTTCTCCTATTCCTCACACTATGCCAGCTATTCCTCCACCTTCTACACCAAGACCATCTACACCTCAAACAGATGTAGACAGTGATACAGGGGAGGGAGATCCTCATGGGGAGGACGACTCTGTCCCAGATGAAGAAGACCCATTGGAGAATTATGATGCAGGGTCAGATGATAACGACCCAGAATTATGCCCCTCAAAACCTTCACCTGATAATACAGGTTTTGTACAGCTGATTAATAGGGCAGCAAAATACCATAAGGTAGATTTACATACAGAACCTCAAATAGAGGATTTCCTTTTAGAAACGCTACCTGCTGCGCAAAGAACATCAGGAACACTACCTATGCTAAAGGGTCTTCTCAATCACACAGCAGACATATTCAAAGACCCTGTGAGGGCTAGGGTATTAAACCCAAGAATTGATAAAAAATATAAGGCAGCCCCAAAGGACCCAATATTTATCAAGGGACAGGTACCTCTGGACTCGCCTGTAGTCACAAACGCTTGTAAAAGAGCAAACTCATTATCTACAGGAGAAGCTCCTCCTCCTGATAAGGAGTCCAAGCTAATAGATGCATCAGGCAAAAGAGTAGCATCCCAAGCAGCAAACAGCTGGCGCATAGCTAATACACAAGCGCTACTTGCACGCTATGATATAGCGCATTATGACGAGTTAGAAAAACTCATCACACATCTCCCTAAGGAACATCAAAAAAGGGCAGACCAGCTTATACAGGAAGGGAAGATAATAACCAACACTTCTATTAAGTGCGCCTTAGACGCGGCAGACACTGCAGCAAGATCCATCAACACCAGTATCATGTTAGGAAGACATGCATGGCTTAGGGTCTCAGGGTTCAAACAAGAAGTACAAACATCTTTATTGAACCAACCTTTTGATCAAAAAACACTTTTCGGCTCAGGTACAGATGAGACTTTAGAAAAGATGAAAAAAGACACAAACGGCTAAATCAATGGGAGCATTCCAACAGCCAACTCAAAGGGGTTCCTTTCGTAGGTCCACCTATAGAGGGGCGTCAAAGAATACAGGCGCAAGCCAGCAAGCTACCTCTTTTACACCAACATCACCCAGAGGTAATTCAAGAGGCAGTTACAGAGGTAACAACAACAAGGGTAGAGGTTGCGGAAATAATAACAACTGCAGCTCCCCAACCCCAAAACAGTGAAATAATACAACTCCCCCCAGACCATATAACACTGGTCGGGGGGCGTTTATCACAGTTCCTACCTGTCTGGGAAAACATCACGTCAGACAGGTGGGTGAGACAAATTATCCAACATGGTTATTGCCTAGAACTCACAGCTACCCCACCAAACATCCCCCCCAGACAGCGTCCAATGAGTCAAGATCATCTGACATTGTTAAAACAGGAAGTACTATCACTGCTACAAAGGCATGCTATAGAGAAGGTTCCAAAACATCAGCAAGGGACAGGAGTATACTCTCTATACTTCCTACTTCCCCAAAAAGACGGGTCTCTAAGGCCAATTTTAGACCTCAGACCTCTCAATGCATACATAAACTCGGAACATTTCCACATGGTCACGCTCCAACAAGTACTTCCTTTACTGAAGAAAGGGGACTTTCTTTCTACACTGGATCTAAAAGACGCTTACTTTCACATTCCAATTCACAAAGCCCACAGAAAATACCTCAGGTTTGTAGTAGAAGGACAACATTATCAGTTCAAAGTCCTTCCCTTTGGAGTCACAACAGCACCAAGGTTGTTCACAAAATGCCTAGCAGAAGTTGCAGCACACCTAAGAAGACAACAAATACATGTCTTCCCCTACTTGGACGATTGGCTAATAAAAGCCAAGTCACAGGAAGAATGTCTTCAAAACACACAGAAAACCATTCAATTGCTGCACCAGCTAGGGTTTACGGTGAACTACACAAAATCCCACCTACAACCAAACAAGGTTCAACAATATCTAGGGGCTACTATAGACACAGAAAAAGCCAAAGTATACCCCAATCCAATCAGGATCCAAACAATGATCACGTTGATCCAAAAATTTCAACCACAACACTGACTAACAGCTCGAGTGTTCATGCAGCTGTTAGGGCTGATGTCCTCCTGCATACTGCTAATACCATATGCCAGACTACAAATGCGTCCACTGCAAGAGTGTCTAGCGACACAGTGGAATCAGGCTCAAGGTCAGATTACAGATCTGGTGTTGGTAGACGACTGCACACATCGCTCTCTGAAGTAGTGGAACACAACAAACATTTCCAAGGGGCGGTCGTTCCTAGAACCGATTCCACAAGTGATACTAACAGCGGATGCATCGCTCACCGGATGGGGAGCGCATATGGAGAAATATACAGTGCAGGGAAAATGGAGTGTGCAGCAAAAAAGACTGCACATCAATTATCTGGAACTACTAGCAGTGTTTCTAGCATTAAAAGCTTTTCAAATGCAAATCCTCAACAAAGCAGTCCTAATCAGAACAGACAACATGACTGCAATGTATTATATTCAAAAACATGGGGGACACACTCTCTCCAACTATCCAGACTAGCACAGGACATTTGGAGATGGGCCATTCCTCAAAAGATCTATCTGTTAGCCGAACACCTACCAGGAGTTCAAAATCAGATAGCAGACATCCTAAGCAGAGAGTCAGAGCAAATACACGAATGGGAACTGCACAACCAAATACTGCAGCCATTCTTCCAAAGATGGGGACAACCAGAGATAGATCTCTTTGCCACTCATCAGAGCGCAAAATGCCAAAACTTCGCATCCAGGTACCCACACCACCTGTCCCAGGGCAATACGCTATGGATAAATTGGTCCAACAAATTTGCTTACGCTTTTCCCCCTCTCCCACTAATTCCATTAGTGGTTCGGAAACTGCAACAACATTAGGATCTTCCGCACCTCTCGCAGAGCTCAATGGAGAAAACCGTTCCTCACCCTACTCACCGTCTCCACCACCAGGTAAACCGCTCATGGCCTAACTCTCTCCATCACACCATCCCAACTCTTCCCTGGCAGAACCACCATTACTATCTACAATAACGGGATTGTCCTATTTCAATCCACAGACAAGAACCTGGAACTACTAGCCAACCTGTTCCCCAAGTTCAAAGAGCACCTTTCCAAGCTGTGGACCTCCACCCATAACTCCTCCAGCACTATCACTCCTGACGTCACAGCCCCCACCCCCAACCCCTCTAACCTAGCTCAGCATCAGATCGACACGCACCTCACCTCTACCCCCAGCACCCTAGTCAATCACCCACCTGCTGTTACCACCCCACACTCCTCAATCACAGTCACAAATCTCTCCCCCTCATAAACTAGCCGCCCCTCTAACACTAACCCTTTGACCCCCACGCATACCACTCCCCTCTCCCCTGACATAACAACTCCCACCCACAACCCCTCTAACCTATATCAGCACCAGAACGACACGCATAACGACAAATCCCACCCTTTGTCCCCCCCCACTCTCAGTACCCACTACCACCCGCTAATTAACCACGCAGAGCACACCACACCTATTATTATAACTCCCCCTTCCCACGACAAGACCATCCCCAACCCCATTTACCCCCCCACTCTCAGCCCTCACTACCCTTCAGGCTCCCCCATCACCACCAACATACACTCCACTTCCACCCCGCTCTCTCCGACCGCTACCAATGCCCTCCTCTACGCCACCAACCTCCTCCGTACCTCATCCACTCCCATCGCCCCTATACCCTCTCTCCTCCCTAACACCATCCCGTACGCCGACACCAAGGAGCCCTGCGTGAACACCAACCAACCCCCCCACTCGCACGATAATCCCCAGGTCAGCCACTCACCCATGACTCCCACCCCCAGCACTCACACTTATCTCAAGCTGGACAAGATTATGTCCTCCCTCCTCCAGCTCAAAGAAGACATTCACACCATCAAAGAAGACATTCACACCATAAAAGAGCTACTCATCACACCCCCCCAGACACACCTCACTCACCACCACCCCCCCCTCTCAACCTGCTCTCCACCCGTCCTGATGACGCTTCCAAGCTACATCCATCACACAGGACCGCGATCCACACCGACAATCGCAACAACCGCACCCGTCGCCCACACTGGACAGCGATCCCTGCCCACAATCGCAACAACCGCCCCTGTCGCACATGCAACGCTCTTTCGGATCTCGACACTCTCACCCTCCTCCGCTCCTACGACCCAGCTGCCCTAATCCACCCAACCGCCAACCACCTCCCCATTCCCACGATGCACTCAAATCCCCGTAGACCCTCCACACTAAACAGAATCTCCGTCTCGAATAACCTTAGAAAAGTCCCCCTCTCTCTAGTACCCTCTACCTCCCCTGACACACCCCGTCTCAAATGCACTCTCCTAAACTGCAGATCGGCTTCTAGATACTCCTCCGCCATCGCTGACCTAATCATCTTGACTGAAACCTGGCTAACCGAATCTTCTACACCTATAATGGACATTCTGGTTCCCCCCAACTACCACCTCATTAGGCTTGACAGGTCTGGCAAGATAGGTGGTGGAATCGCATGCATATACAGGAACAACCTTTCTGTTCTGAAAGTCTCTGCATCGTCCCTACCCTCCCCAACTTCCTACGAATACATCTGCTTCGATATTATCAGGGAGGGCAAACCGATAGGCTCTCTTCACGGCATTTACCACCCAGAGACAACCTCTCCTTCGTTCAACAAATCATGGACATAATTTCAACCAACGCCGGACGACAGCTCACCCAAATATACCTTGGTGACTTCAACCTCCACTGGAACGATCACAATGATGCGGTGGTAAATAGTCTTAAAAACGTCCTCGACGCCCTGGACCTCACCCAAATATGCAACAGCCCGACCCACGAGAAAGGATCTATCCTCGACCTTATCATTGCCAAAGAGGACGCTATCCAACTTGAGTCTATCCAACCATGTGACTGGTCAGACCATCATATTGTCACATTCTTCATCAATGAAAAAGTCAAACTCAACACGGGTCAATCCTCCAGACCTAAAGTCTGGAAAAGAGATCTGAAAAAACTCAACCCATACTCCCTACCCCCGAACAGCCGCAACCTCCTGCTCCCTCCCACGGGCGCTACAGATGTCCAATCCTTGACTGAACACTATCTCAACGCCATGACCTCAATAATTAATGAGGCTGCTCCCATGCAGCTAAAAAGAGTCTCCGCTAAAATCTCCAATCCATGGTACGACGGGAGTCTCAATGAAGACAGACGAGCCATGTGAATGGCAGAGCGCACCTGGAGAACAGCTCCCTCTGCACTGCACCTGAAAATCCTGAAGAAAAAGAGAAACGCCTACTTCAGGAAAATAAAGCGCTCAAAAGCAAACTTCTTCAGCCTCCAGCTCGACCAAGCAAAAAAACGTCCAAGAAAACTGTTTGAGCTAATCAGAACACAAGCCAAGGAACAACCCCAACCTCTAAGTACTTTGTGCGAAGCACCCTCCTGTGAAGACTTTGCCGCTTTCTTTACCCAAAAAACTGACAACATAAAGAGTGATCTCCGCACTGACGCAAGCCTCTTCGCCACACCCAACTGCATAACACCCACCGAACCAAAAAACAATGCTGCATGGTCTTCCTTTGACACCTACTCCGAAGAAGAAATAGGCAAACTGCTCAGCACCTTCAAACCTTCCAATCACCTCACGGATCCCCTCCCTGCTAACGCTGTCAAAGATTTCACCCCATTGCTCCTTCCACTCTGGACTAAAATTATCAACAGCTCGCTCCAACAAGGAACCATCCCAGACTCCCTCAAAGTTGGACAAGTCACACCTTTACTAAAGAAACCTACCGCTGACCCATCCGACCTAAACAACTACCGTCCCATTACCAATATTCCCACTCTCGCCAAACTATTGGAAAAATGCGCACAACTACAACTGACTAAACACATTGATCAGTTTGATCTCCTCAACCCTCATCAATCAGGCTTCCGAGCAGGACACAGTACTGAAACTGCTATGACTCACATAATTGACGACGCCCTTCAAATCCTAGATCAAAATGATACCTGCCTCCTCATCCTTCTTGATCTCTCTTCAGCATTCGACACTGTTAAACATGAGAATTTACTCGAACTTTTGAACACAAGAATGGGTATATCTGGGACTGTTCTCAAGTGGTTCACCTCCTTTTTACACAACCGGTCGCAGAAATTCAAGAGTAACAACCTGATGTCCTCGCCAATACCCGTTTCGTTAGGCGTCCCCCAAGGATCCTCCCTATCACCAACTTTGTTCAACCTAGTTATGGAACCTCTCACCACCTTGCTACAAGCATCCAATGTACTTTTTCACATGTACGCAGATGACACCCAACTATATCTCAAATTACAATCCCCCAATGACATTTTACTCCTGAACTCAACGATCAGAAGCACCCAATCCTGGCTTGCCGATAATCATCTCAAACTCAATGCTCTGAAAACAGAGTTCCTTCTGATCTCTCCTCCCGCAAAGATCTCCACCACTCAAACCTGGTTAAAAGGGCTAACTGCACTCAATGTCCAACCCACCATAGTGGATTCAGCTAAATCTCTAGGCATAACTCTCGACTCCAATCTCAACATGCAGCATCATATCAGCAAGGCTACTAAGGGAGCGAACTTCCAAATCAATACCCTGAGGAAACTTAAACCCTTCCTGCCAGCCAAAGACTTCCAAACTGCAGTACAAGCACTAGTAATCCCGCAAATTGAATACAGCAGCATCGCCCTCTGCGGTTTTCCGTTAACGACTACTGCACCCTTAAGAGCTTCTCTAAACGCTGCAGCGAGACTCATCACTGGGTCAAAAAAACACTTGCATGTCTCCCCTGACTTGAAATCCTTGAACTGGCTGCCTTTTGAAGCCAGAATACATCTGAAAATCGCCTGCATGACACACAAGGCTGTACACCTGAGCTCTCCCGGATACCTCACTCAGAAGCTGTCAATCTCTGGCGGTTCTAGAAACACTAGAGGCACAAACAATCTTCTGCTAAAACCTTGAAGATTCCGGAAGGAAAAAACTTATAAATGCTCTTTCTCAGGAATGGCACCCAGGATCTGGAACTCACTCCCTCCTGAAACCAGGCTCATCTCCTCCTTCACACTTTTAAAAAAAGAAGTAAAAGCTATTCTCATGGCCAAATACACTTGACCTATTAATGTGGATCTGTAAAGTCTCTGCACCGATGCTGGGAGGTTGTCAACACTAACTCCACAGCACCATGATGGCTACACTGAAGACTGAGAAGATTGGTATCAAACTTCTCAGCACATTAAACCCACACTGATGCTAGTGTGGGATTTAATGTAAAATGCACTACAGAGGGCAACTTAGCGTCGCCCCCTGAAAACTAACCCACGTCCTGACTGAGAGGCAGACCTGTTGCTGGACCCCTGGGTAGAGAGCCAACCGCTCTTGTGACCCTGCAACAATGCACATCCTGGGGTGAGGTGCTAGACCTCCACCCCCAGGATGGGCAGGGGAAGCTTCAAAGGCATGCCGCCTTTGTGAGCCTCTCCAGACCACTTGCTGTACTCGGCAACTGGTCCCCACCGGTTTTGACCCCCACTCTGGTGAGAAGACTGGTGGGAAAACCCAAGTGAGGAAAGGGAGCGTGCCAGCCTCTGCCAACCCCACCCCTCAGGTGGGGGAGGCGAGGTGAAGCACAACTCCGGGCTCTCGTCATCTTGAAGATGGGGAGTCCTGCCCCCCTTCCACTGGAGAGTGGCAGGATAGGGGGTGTTCTCACCCCAGGACTGGGACCCATTAGTCCCTGACCTTTCCCTACCTATAACGCCCCTAAGTTTAGTATTTAGGGGCACCCTGAACCTTCCTTCCTCAGATCCAGATTCCGAAACTACAAAGAACAAGAAGAAAGAAGACCTGCTGTGTAGCTGCTAACCAGAGGACGACATCAATTGGCTTGGACCCAGCCCTACCGGCCTGTCGACCCTCGAACCTGCCCCTGCTAAACCCCGACATCTCCAGTGGTCAGCAACCTCGACAACCCCAGAGGACCCGACTGCCTTGCTCATCTAAAGACTGGGACTCCCAAGAGCAGTGGTTCTGCTCAAACGACAACAACCCCTGGTGCCAGCCAGGAACCGAGAATCCAGCACACTCTGCACCTGCCGAGCCTGGCCTGTGCCTGAGTGAACAAAGACCACAAGGACATCTCCCGGGACCAAGGATCCAGCACCCAAAGACCCTGCTCGACGCTCCTGACGACGCCTGCAGCCTCACAACCAGGGACCCCTCGAACCACGACCAGCAGAGGGTAAGATTTCCCGACACCAAAAGACACCCCTGCACCCCACGGTCCCCTGTATCTACCCAACCTACAGCTTCCCAACTTACCCCTCGAAGTGGTGGTCGCACCTGAAGAATCTCCGTCCCTGAGCTTGCAGCCTTTGTTTGTCTTGTAGCTTTCCCATTGAAAACCATTGGGTGCCCGATAGCCCAAAAGCACCCTGGGCCCAGCCGCCCGAGTGCCACTGGAAGTGCTGCATCTGTTCTCTTCTGCTTCCCCACTTGCCCTGTGTAAGTGACCAGGAGCTCGGCTCCCACAGCCGCGTGGCCTGCCTGCTAGCAGCCACCAACCAAAGGCCCCCTATCTGCCATAGGCTAACATTGGCCTACTCTCTCTGCACCCGGCTGCCCCTGTGCCGCTGAGGGTGTAACTGCTGTACCTACCTGAACCTGGGAGACCCCTGAGTCTAACCCCAGAACCTTAACTCTGCCAGTCGAGTACTTACTTGAAAACAGATAACCTACATGTTCTCCATAGGGTAACATTGACTGGTTTTCACTTGGAAATTCTTCTAAGTGTCGAGTTTTGAAACTTTGAAATATTCACTAAAAATCATCCGATCAACGAAAACGAAATTACTCCCCTGTTACCAGGAGAAATCCCAGTGCTGGATCTTGGTGCCCAGTACTGACCGTACAAAGTAATTACAACTGTGATTTTTCGATAACCTGATTTTCCTCCATAGGATAACATTGGCTGGATTTTGTCTAAATTACAACTGTGATTTTTCGATAACCTGATTTTCCTCCATAGGATAACATTGACTGGATTTTGTCAGAAATTGTTCTAAGTCTCGATTTTTGAAACATACAAATATTCCTTAAAAATTGCCTGTGTAGCAAAATCGATTTCTTTCAACTGTTTACTGGAGATGAACCAGGGCTGAATCCAGGATCCAGCCCGGAGTAAGAAAAGCATACGTAAAGTAACTGATATTGCATTTTACTTAAAATCTCGTTTGAGCTCAATGTTATAGTTGTATTTAACTGTATCTGTTGCATTGAAAAATCTATTGCTATTTGAAAGTATTCAACTGTAGCATCTCATTCTGAGAAAGTATTTTTATACCTACTTGTGGTTCTAAAATAAAACCACAATATATTTTTATATACAAAACAATTGGCCTAGAGTTCAGTTCGAGTGTGTGAGACCATTTGCTGACTGAGTGTGTACAACAAATGCTTTACACTGTCCTCTGATACTGCCTTACTGCTCGACCAAGCAACCACTTTAGAGAGTAAGGTTATATCTAACTTTAACCTCTGCCAAGCCTCTGGGGACCGTGGACTCTGTGTTCGAGGCATGAGGGCTGCTGAATTCATATCTGTGCATAGATCGCCTCCTAGTGTTGGGTCCGGATGATTGCACATTGTTGTCCTGGAAGAGTCTTCGAAGTATCACGAGATAGGTGGCTCCTCCCCTGGACTACAGTGCGCATGGGCATCCTCTCCATCCCCAGATTGCTTTTTTCCGCCATTGGATACGGATGTCTAATCTTAACTCCAGTTAAATAACTTGTTATCTTTCTATCCCTAAGGCCAAAAGGCCTTCTTAGCGTCGGTATTGTATCGTTCGGTGCCTGGCCCTTTCGGTTCTTCGATCGGCGTCGATAGAAGATTCTCTCGACTACACAGGCCCAGACTACATCGACGATGGAACGGACCCCGTTTAAGCGGTGCCCCGTTTGTCATTCAAAGTATTCGAACTTGGATGTGCACCCAGTGTGCAATACCTGTTTGTCCCCCGACCACGACGAGTCGAAATGTTTCGCCTGCTCAAGGTTCCGCTCAAAAAAGACTATTAAACTTCGTCGCGCGGCAAGGCAATCGGCCCAGCGGTCGGCCCCAGCGCCTGCAAACATCTTCGATGCCGGGGACGAGGAACTCTTCCAAGATGAGGAAGAGGAGGAAGACGACGTTCCCGAAGAAGTGTCGGAACCGGCGTCGGAGCAGGACTCCAATTTCGAGATGGACGAGCCAGATGAGGAGTTCGCCCACGGCCAAGACGTCTTCGAGGTAGGGGACGACAATCAGGCCCTCGCGGCCGTTGATGACGACTCCGGTAGAGAACCGAGTCCGCCCGCAGTTCCGGGGCCTATCATTAACATTCAGCCCTCTCCGGCTCCGGTCGAGGCATCGCCGAAAGGCCTTAGCCAAGATCCATCCTCTCGGTCTACAGCCCCGCGACATAGCCAGGCTAAGACCCTTTCGAAGGAGCCATCGGTCGATACCGCGAAATCGAAACCGACGGAGCCAAAATCGAAACCGAAACTACTCAAAATGGTGGTCGGTTCGACGTAGACTACCTCCTCGAAGGCTGCTGACGATCCTTCGGTGCTGAAGACACCTGTCGGCGCCAAGACTGGGACTTCGAAGCAGGGCTCAGCCACCAAGACCGTCGCCTCGAAGGCCTCGGCGTCGGTGCTCGCTTCGACAACCAAACATGCCGAGAAAGGCAAAGGACTTCCGTTGGGTAAAGGTCTGCAGCCACCCCTCTCAGGACTCAAGACTGGACTGGCTAAGAGGGTCGAAGCCACGGGCAAGGACGCCCCGACTTTGTCGTCGACGCACAAGGATGGGGGCGCACTGCGCCGGGAGCTCGATTCGACGCGGTCGAGCGAGCGGCCTACACAGGCGTCGAAGAAACCCGAAACGAGCGCTTCCGGTTCGAAGCATGCGGACTCGACGCCACTTAAGTTTGGCCTTCCGCCCACTGCCCGTCCAAAGCAGCTCGAGGTTTCCAAGATGGCGAAGGTGTCCTCCCATGCACAAGTCGTCTATCATGAGCCTTCTTACGACAACCAGGCAAAACTATTTATTGACTCAGAGTCGGGCAGGCTTACTGTCCACAAGCGGAAGATCGCGCCTGAACATCCCCTGGAAGGTTACAGGATTCCACTCAAAAAGAAGATGGTCTCCACCACCTCTCCGGTTCTTGTTGAACCTATCCAGGACTACTCGCACCATGCTGTTCAATCTCCAACACAAAGTGAGGAGGACTTGAATGCGGACTATAGCCAAATGGGTTTCTCTTACAATACGGACACTGATCAAGATGTCTCAAATCAATGGTCAGGAGCAGGAGATCAAGGCGATGACCCTGATGACCCCCATACTGCTCCAGACTCTCAGTCCTACATTGTAAAACCATCACCAACTGCGGACACGGTAGCATTCAATGCATTAATAGAGCGGGCAGCCCTCAACCATGACTTCGAGATGCATGCCGAGCCAGTGGATTAGGATTTCTTGTTTGATACCTTCTCCACATCTGAACGCTCCACCAAGACTCTGCCCATGCTTAAGGGAGTCCTCAAGCATGCCACAGCCATTTTCAAAGAGCCAACCAAAGCTAGGGTTATAAATCCCCGGATTGACAAAAAATATAGGCCTGCCCCAGTGGACCCAACCTATATCAAAGGCCAGCTCCCATTGGACTCCCTCGTGGTGGCTAATGCACGTAAAAGGGCTAATTCTCAATCTACTGGTGACGCTCCCCCTCCGGACAAAGTCAAAAATCTTTGAGGCGTCTGGGAAGCGTGTGGCAGCGCAAGCCGCTAACATTTGGAGAATAGCCAATACACAGGCCCTGTTGGCTAGGTACGACAGGGCGCACTACGACACCCTAGAACAATTGATGCAGCACATGCCTGACATGTACAGAGAGGCAGCAGAAATGGTTATACAAGAGGGTAAACTGGTCTCCAATGCGTCAATCAAATGCGCACTGGCTGCAGCAGACACTGCAGCGAGGGCAGTCAATACTAGCGTGATGCTGCGACGCCATGCATGGCTGCGCATCTCAGGGTTTAAATCCGAGATCCAAACTTCTCTTCTCAATCAGCCGGTTAATCCAGACTTCCTGTTTGGACCCTAAGTGGACACAACACTTGAGAAAATGAAAAAATACCATGACTGCGAAATCCATGGGGGCTCTCCAGTCACAGCAGTTTCGGGGCGGTTCCTTTCGTCACTCCGGTAACAGGGGAGCAACAAGAGGACAGGCTCAACAGCATTCACTGTATGCCAAGGGCAACACACAATCTGCCTACACTAAAAACACCAGAGGTGGATACCATGGGAACAACACCAAAGGGAGAGGCCGCGGCAATAACAACGCCAGGTCCTCCACTACCAACAAACAGTGACTTCATATCACTGCCCCCCGACCATCTAACACCTGTCGGGGGGAGACTCCAGCAGTTCCTGCCACTCTGGGAAAAATCACAACAGACAGGTGGGTGAGACAACTTATCCGTTACGGCTATTGTCTAGAGCTAACCTCCACACACCCCCCCCCCCCCCCCCCCCAACATACCCCCAAGAAACCGTCCTATGTTCCCAGAGCACTCGCTCTTATTGCAGCAAGAAGTACTCTCCATGCTGCAAAATGGAGGCATAGAACTCGTGCCTGCCGAGAAAGGGGTGCAGGGGTTTACTCCCTGTACTTCTTGATTCCAAAAAAGGACGGGTCCCTGCGGCCCATTCTAGTCCTCAGACCCCTCAACCAATACATCCTTTCGGAGCACTTTCACATGCTAACTTTACAACAAGTCCTGCCGCTGCTCCGTCAGGGCGACTTCCTAGCCACCCTGGACCTCAAGGATGCGTATTTCCACATTCCCATTCACCCAAGTCACAAAAAATATCTCAGGTTCACAATCAACAGTCAGCATTACCAATTCAAGGTTCTGCCGTTCGGGGTCACTACTGCTCCCAGAGTTTTCACCAAGTGCTTACCGACTGTGGCAGCACACCTTCGCAGAGAAGGTGTTCACGTGTACCCCTACCTGGACGACTGGCTCGTGCAGGCCAAATCTGCCGAGCAGTGCGGCTGCGACATGTCACGTACAATTCACCTCCTTCACAGTTTGGGGTTCTCTCTCAACTACGCAAAGTCTCACCTGCAGCCGGCCCATGTGCAACAGTACCTGGGGGCAACACTAAACACCCAGTTGGCCACGGCTCAGCCGATCCCGGCCAGGGTCAACAGCATGCAAACGCTCATCCGGAGGTTCCAACCTCAGCGATCCCTCCCAGCGCAAGTTTTCATGCAACTGATCGGCATGATGGCATCCTGCATATTCATTGTCCCGCACGCGAGGCTGCACATGCGACCCCTTCAAGAATGCTTAGCCCGTCAGTGGAACCAGGCTCATGGCCATCTAAAAGACCTAGTGTTGGTGACCGGTCGTGCTTACAGCTCTCTGCATTGGTGAAACCCACAAAACCTTTGCAGGGGACGACCGTTCCAAGAGCCTGTCCCACAGATAGTGCTAACGACGGACGCATCTCTCCAGGGTTGGGGAGCGCATGTCCTCCACTACACAGTGCAGGGACTATGGACAGCACAACAGCAACGGATGCATATCAATGTGCTGGAACTCATGGCAATCTTCATGGCACTGAAAGCATTCAAGCTGCACCTGTGCAACAAGGTCGTGTTAGTCCGGACGGACAACATGACCGCCATGTATTACATCCAGAAGCAGGGAGGCACGCACTCCCCGCAGCTGTCTCACCTAGCCCAGAGCATGTGGAAGTGGGCCATTCAAAGGAACATCTTCCTCATGGCGGAGCATCTCCCGGGTGTCGACAACCAGATGGCGGACCTGCTCAGCAGGCACAGTCATCAGATGCACGAGTTGGAGATCCACCCGTCGGTTCTCCATCCGTACTTCCAACAGTGGGGTCATCCGGACATCGACCTCTTCGCCACAAGCGAGAACGCAAAATGCCCAAACTTCGCCGCCAGGTTCCCACACCTGCAGTCTCAGGGCAATGCGATATGAATGAACTGGTCAGACAGATTTGTGTACGCTTTTCCGCCAGCCCCCCTAATACCTCTGGTGGCGCGCAAACTGAGACAACACTCCATGACGCTCATCCTAGTTGCTCCAACGTGGGCACGGCAGGCTTGGTACACCACGTTCCTAGAACTTTCAGTGGTGCCTCACCAACGGCTGCGCCTCACTCCCAGCCTCCTCACTCAGAGCCATGGCGACATTCAGCACCCAGATCCCCAACAGTTGAACCTTGCGATTTGGCTCCTGAGGTCATAGTTTGGGTACCTGCACTTGCCTCCTGAGTGCATGAACATCATCAAGGAGGCAAGACGACAGACTACCAGGGCCTGCTATGCAGCCTAATGGAAGCGTTTTGTTATTTACTGCTCCAACAATAACATTAATCCGTTGGACGCATCTACGCAAAACATCATATGTTACTTATTGCATCTGTACCAATGCAACCTGGCGTACAGTTCCATCAGGATCCATCTGGCGGCCATAGCCGCTTACCTTCAAAACAGGCAGCATCTTTCCGTTTTCAGGGTACCGGCCATTAAAGCCTTTTTAGAAGGACTTAAGAGAGTAATCCCTCCCAGACACCCCCCTTCACCAGTCTGGAACTTAAATATCGTTCTCACCAGACTCATGGGGCCGCCCTTTGAGCCACTCCATTCCTGTGAAATTCAGTTCCTCACTTGGAAGGTGGCCTTCCTAATAGCTATTACATCGCTGCGGAGGGTCAGTGAACTGCAAGCTCTCACAATTAAGGAACTCTACCTGCAAATTCATGCAAATAGAGTGGTGCTTCGCACCAACCCATAATTCCTGCCAAAGGTGGTTTCGCAGTTCCACCTTAACCAAAATATAGAACTGCCAGTTTTCTTTCCTAACCCAGACTCAGTTGCAGACAGAGCACTGCACACCTTAGATGTCAAAAGAGCTCTCCTGTATTACATCGACAGGAAGAAAGACTAAACAACTGTTCGTTGCATTCTCTCCACAACATAAAGGCAACCCTATCTCCAAGTCAGGTATAGCCAGGTGGATTGTTAAATGTATCCAGATCTGTTATCAAAAAGCTAAGCGCACATTAACAGTTCCCCCTAGAGCGCATTCCACGCGCAAGTTGGGGGCTTCCATCGCTTTCCTGGGTAATATTCCTCTAGAGGACATATGTAGAGCAGCCACATGGACCACCATACATACATTTACAAAACACTACTGCGTAGATGTGCACTCCAAACAGCAAGCTGCTGTAGGACAGGCTGTTCTCAGAACTCTCTTTCAGACTGCTGCAGCTGGCACGGGCACCCACCGGTAAGGAGGAAACTGCTATTTATTCTATGCACAGATATGAATTCAGCAGCCCTCATGCCTCGAACGGAATATGCTACTTACCAGTATGCATCTGTTCTTGGCATGAAGGGCTGCTGACATTCATATCGCCCGCCCTCCTCCCCGGTGCCTGTCGCAGCTCTCAGAAGCATTTTCAGGCATGGTCATCACTTTCAGTATTACACTCCATCTCTGCCACAATGGCGAAAAACAATCTGGGGATGGAGAGGATGCCCATGCGCACTGTAGTCCAGGGGAGGAGGGACCTATCTCGTGATACTTCGAAGACTCTTCCAGGACAACAATGTGCAATCATCCGGACCCAACACTAGGCGGCGATCTATGCACAGATATGAATGTCAGCAGCCCTTCATGCCAAGAACAGATGCATACTGGTAAGTAGCATATTCCATATACTGCGCCAACGTAAGGTACAGTGTGCACAGAGCCACTTTCTTACACTTCTATTCTTGCTCTAAAATCCAAATCCTCAGTCACTGAGAAAACTGCTTACGGGCCACCACTGCACACAAGCCATGGCGTGCACCGAAAACATGACTTGGAACCCTCGCCCTCCGGCTCAGTTCTGAAAGTTCGGTCTACAGTAATAGCCTCCCCATCCCTTCCATCCAAGATCAATACATCTCACTCTTCGTTCTCTGCACAGAAACAAAGAATGGTTTCGGAATAGAACCTTCCTCCATCAAGGTCAGTTTCCTCCACTTAAATGCTTTGTTTTCGGTCCGAAATATACCCCAAAGCCAATCCCCTAGCAGTTTCACCAAAAGCTCGACCGAAACCAAAAGCACTTTACATTCATCCTAGAACAGTGACAAATTCCTAAAAAGCAGTTGAATTTTGAGTAGGCTTTGGACGTTCCTGGTCAACCCCTAAAGAAGAAAAGAAAGGATGCTGCAAATAGTTCATTGCACATTCCCATTCCTTCACCTGTACCACAGTCAATACCTCCACCACCCATTCCACTACTCATTCCCCACAATTTTCTGAGGCTGGTAATATGTCTCCTCAGTCAACAGTAGATGAGGATCAAGACATCCCAGATGATACACAACCAGGGGATTCTTGGGAGGATTATAATATTGTTCCCCATCTTGACACTGATCTTGATTTATACCCTAGCAGTCCAACACAATCTGATGATGCATCTGCTTATCAGGATCTTATAGCCAGAGCAGCCATTTTCCATCAAGTACCTTTATATAAGGACTCGATAGAGGAGGATCACCTCTTTGAAACGTTATCTAATACACAAAGAGTGGCACAATACTTACCACTTTTAAAAGGTATGACACTTCATGCAGATGAAAATTTCAAACAACCAGGTAAAGCAAGAATAATTTCTCCTCGCATTGATAAAAAAAATACAAACCACCACCTTCAGACCCCATTTTTATTAGAGGTCAATTCTTTACTGACACTTTAGTAGTATCCAGTTCTAGGAAAGGGCTAACTTACAAACAACTGGAGAAGCACCACCACAAGAAAAGTAATCCAAACTTACGGATGCTTCTGGTGAGAGTTGCGGCACAAGCAGCTAATCATTGTCGTATATCTAATAGCCAAGCATTACTAACAAAGTACGTCCGGACCCACTGGGACGAAATGGAGGGCCTTCTGTAACATTTCCCAAGGGAGCATAGAAAAAGAGGTCAAGAGATTAATGAAGACAAACTTATCACCAACAACTCTGTGTGCTTTATATGAAGCCTACGCAGCTGCTAGGAGTATAAATACTAGTGTCCTAATAAGAAGGCATTCATGGTTACGGGTGTCCTGTTTCAAACCTGAGGTACAACAGACTATATTGAACCTCTCATTTGACAAGGAACATCTCTTTGGCCCCCAGGTGGACACTGTCCTTGAAAAAATTAAAAAGGACACAGAGTTAGCACAATCGATGGGAGCTCTACAAACAAACACCTATAGAGGTTCCTTTCGTAGGACCAATTTTAAACTAGGGGATAGAATAGCTTCCACATATACCTCTGATTTACAATATAAAACTCAATGACAAACTTCAACAACTAAGACCTTCTACAGAGGTTTTTACAGCGGTAACAATTTTAAAGGTAGAGGCAGAGGGAACAATACACATTCATCAAATAACAACAACAAACAATGACTTCTCAAACTGGAAGTCAATTACAACAGACCAATGGGTCTTAGACATTATCCAGCATGGTTGTTGTCTGGAACTCATAACCCTTCCAAATGTTACACCTCGCAAACACAAACTATCCATGCAACACTAAATTCTTCTGCAGCAAGAAATAACAGCTCTATTGCAAAAAGGAGCTAAAGAACCAGTTTCACCACAATTTCACGGGACAGGAGTATGTTCACTATACATCCGTATTCCCAAAAAAGATGGTTCGCTCAGGCCCATTCTAGATCTTTGATCACTAAATCATTAAATTATAAAAAAAACTTCTATATGGTTACTCTTCAAGAGAACATCCCTCTATTACAAAAAGGAGACTTCTTGGCAACCTTAGATCTAAAGGGCGCTTATTTTCATATACCAATTCATCCTGCTCATAGAAAATATCTCAGATTTCTATTTCAGGAAAAATATCAGTTCAAAGTTCTTCCCTTTGCAATCACTACAGCACCAAGAGTATTCACAAAGTGCTTAGCAGTTGTGGCAGAACATCTGCGCATGGAAAACATTGATGTCTCCCTTTATTTAAATGACTGGCCAATCATAGCAAATACATTCATACTTAGTAAACAAAATTCACAAAAAACCCTAGATTTACTACATCAACCAGGGTCCACTGTCCACCTACAAAAAACACATCTAAAGCCAGCTACTAAACTATTTCTAGTGGCCACGCTCCACACAAATCTAGCGTAAGCATCCTCCAACACACAGAATAGGCAAAATACTAAAGGTAATTCAAGAATTTCAAACAGGAACTGACATTCCAACCAAAATATTTTTCAGACTTTTGGGCATGTTGGCATCTTGTATTTACATAGTACCACATGCCACTCAACATAGTTAACCACTGCCTAGGGAGAGGGACTGTTTTACAGTCTATGCAAAGCATGTGTATCCACAGCACGCATGTCTCGAACGGATTATGTTTTGCAGCATGAATCCTTTTCTGGATTCACATGCTTTGCATTTTTCAGCCATCTAGTGGTAGGGTCCGGAATTCTTTGATTGTTTGTGTTTGTTTCCTTTTGGTCTGTCGACCAACTTTTGGTGCCAGGTACGCCCCTTTTTGTGACATCAGACGGCACCCTGGAGGTCGTGTGTGGCAGCGATCTTCGATTATTCTTTCCGCCACTGGGTCTGGAAGCAAGACTGGACGCGCCGAAGGTTTTTCTGGAAAACCCTGAAAATAGAAGAAAAGTTGAGAATCCGAATGGACTCCCATCAACATCACAACCGGAGAGAAGGACAGAACTCCGAGATCGACATCACAACAACAGAAGACTTCAAAGTGAAGTAGGGGCCATGGAATATACCCCCTTCCAATTCTGCCCTGAGTGCCACCGCAAATTTGCACAATGCGATTCACATGACGTGTGCAACCTCTGCTTACCCAAGAACAATAAGGAGAAGGACTTTGAGGCCTGTGCGGTGTTCCTACTAAAAACTCTCCAAACATGCGAAAATGAGAGGCCTGTTACGGATACAAAGTCCCAGGCCCGAAGAAGACTTCGCTAAAAGACCTAAGTTTCTCCAGCGATGAAGAGGACCAGGGAGTGTGGGCAGATTCGACACACCAAGGATGTTACGCCTAATTTCTAAAAGGTAACTCCTAAAAAAAAAACTGCAACGACACAAGAAGGCGAGCGATTCAGGGAAGAAGACTGATAAGGTAACACACCATATACCTCCATTGGAACTGAAGTGCCAAGAAAACAAGACTCAGACGAAGGCAGCCCCGATGCCAAAGAAAAAGGCGTTTTCGAAAGCCAGCTGCGATTAAAAGAACCCCACGGAACCCTTCCATAGCGCAGAGGTGAGGGAAAAATGACACAAGGAGCTGAAAACAAGGTTAGAACACGAAACCCCAAAGGGAAGCACAACGCCGTTGAAACCTGAGGCAAGCGGGAACAAGAAAAGGAAGTCTACGGTCTCAGACGCTGAGAGAAACCTCGAAGTCGAAAAGAAAAATACTCAATGCCAAAATGGTAACACTCCTCCAGAAAAATGAGTTTGACGCATCACTAAAGGACTTTCGGATTCCGAAAGTTCCAGTCACCGAGGTAAACAACCTCGACGCTGAAGGGGAAGAAGAGGAAATTCTCAAAACACTTCCAACCCCCGGACCTCGCGATGAAGATCTCGAGGATTACATAGGCCCTCCGGAAGAGGATGAAGCCTCAGAAAATATTGAGGACACATGGAATGACCTCTACACCGGAAGCCCCAAAGAGAAGATATGCTGCTATCCTTCGTAGGTATCTGCACCAGATGATATTGTCTTCTACAACGCCTTGTTAAAAGAGCAGCAGACACTTTGAGTCCCCCTCAAGGAAGAGAAGGGAGACACATGTTTCCTCTTAGAAACACTTGCCCTAGCCAATAAAGGGACACAATACCTGCCTATGCTACCAAGCATCCTAGATTAAGGTAAGGAAGCCTTCAAAGAACCAGCCTCAAGCAAAGGTGTAACACTAAGGGTCGAGAAGAAGTACAAAGCCTCCTCCAAAGACCCTAAATATATTCAAGGAAACATAGTTCCTGTCTCCATCATAGTCACTACGGCCAGGAGAAGAGCAAATGCCCTCTCAAACACTGGACCAGCCCCAGAGAAGGAAAGCAAATGATGGATATGGTGGGGAGAAAGATGGAGAAGGAGGCAATGATGCAGTGGCGCATCGCAAGCTCAAATGCCCTGTTGAACAGGTACAAATACCAACTATTGGAATACATAGAGGAGCTAATCCACAACCTCCCCAAGGAGGAAACGACCGAAGACCATTGTCAAGGAAGGCAAAAAACATTGCAAACACATGCCAGAAATCTCACCCACGCCGACCGCTGCTCCGACACCCAAGCACTCGGCGCCGAAGACTGGCACAGGCTCATCGATGCCAAAACCGCCTAAATGTACAGACTCAAACGCTTCGGAGCCGAAAAAACACCTGGAACCGAAAAAACATGTTCCAGTAAAAGACATTTCAAAAGGTCATAGTTACAAGTCAAAAGACTCTACACCAGCTACCGAGTCGGTGCCGAAAAAACCTTCGGAAACTAAAACTTCGACGCTGAAGGATTTGCCCTACACAGAAGAGCTTTTTCCACAAAACCCTACTCAGACTCTTGTAAAGTTTCCTAAGACTGGCCAACTATCTCTTAGCTCCAAGAAGAGACCACTAGAGGCGCCTGCAACTCCTCCTCTTCCAAAAAAGAAAAGAGGCATTGCAACCTCTCCATTAAGGGTCCCTTCTCCACCACCTCCCCATACTATTCCTACACCTCCTCCGCCACATCATTCCCTACACCATCCACTAATCCAGATGATGTAAATACAGACTCTGATGACACAGGTGGGGGGTGCACATGACTCAGTAGGGACCAATAGTCCCCCTCAATCGCCTAATCCATGGGATGATTATAGCACCCCTGTTGTGCCTTACGTCCCTCAAGACGATGTACATCCTTCCAGGCCGTCCCCACCAGAAGACACTATAGGTTTTAACCTACTAGAGAGCTGCCCATTACCATGGGGTTGACTTGCACACCGATGCTGTGGAGGAAGATTTATTATTGGACACTTTTGATACTGCACAAAGGTCCACTGCCATTTTGCCAATGCTTAAAGGGGTCATTAGGCACGCAACAGAGGTATTTAACGAACCTGTCAGGGCTCGGGTCCTCAACCCTCGCATTAAGCAAAAATACAAAGCTGCCCGTACAGACCCAGTTTACATTAGAGGTCCAGCACCACTAGATTCTTTAGTAGGATCTAATGCACGTAAATGTGCTAATTCACAAACATCAGGTGAGGCCTCACCACCAGATAAAGAATCTAAACTCCTTGACGCCTCTGGTAAGCGCACAGCGCCACAGGCAGCTAATATGTTGTATCACCGATACTCAAGCGCTATTGGCAGGATGTGACAGGGCACATTACGATGAACTAGAATCCATAATGCAGCATCTACCAGATAAATATAAAAACCGGGCCAATGAACTCATACAGGAAGGTAAAAATATCACCAATACTTCAATTCATTGCACACTAGATGCCGTAGATACTGCCTCAAGGGCAATTAATACTAGTGTCCTTCTGCGTAGGCATGCCTGGCTGCTTATTTCAGGTTTCAAACCTGAAGTGCAAAATTCCATCCTCAATCAGCCATTTGATGAGCAACACCTATTTGGCCGTAATGTCGATGTATCTTTAGAGAAAATGAAAAAAGACATCGACCCAGCTAATTCTACGGGAGCCTTGCAATTGCAAGCTCCCAGACGTTCTTTTCGTTGCTCATCCTATTGAGACAACACAAGAGGCTACTCCTCCGATAGCCCCTCCACTTCTTATAAAGCCCCTAGTCAACCCACATTCACCAAGGGCTACAAAAGAGGGGGTTATAGGGATAACAACAACAAAGGCAGAGGAAAATCCAATAATTCCCGCTCTGCCTCCACCCCTATCCAATGACTTTCCTCCGCTCCCACATTCCCATTCACAAAGCTCACAGGAAGTACCTCAGATTTGTAATAGACGGGCAGCACTATCAATTCAAAGTACTCCCATTCGGAGTCACAACAGCACCAAGGGTATTCACCAAGTGCCTTGCAGTAGTAGCAGCACATTTACGAAATCAACACATCCATGCCTTCCCGTACATCGATGACTAGCTCATAAAAGCCAGCTCATACAACCAGTGTGTGGAACACACCCATACCACCATCCAACAACTCCACAACTTGGGGTTCACAATAAACCACCCCAAGTCTCATCTGCAACCATCCAAAGTAGAACAGTACCTCAGTGCCACAATAAAAACCTCAACAGCGCTAGCTTATCCAACTCCAGTAATGATAGCCAGCATGCAAGCTCTTCTCACAAAGTTTCAGTCACAACACTCACTTCCAGCAAGAGTGTTGATGCAACTCATAGGGATGATGGCCTCTTGCATTTTCGTGGTGCCCCATGCAAGACTTCAAATGCATCCTCAAGAGTGCTCATCACGTCAATGGAATCAGGCTCAAAATCAATTAACAGACCTAGTGTTGGTGGATGGTCGGACTCATCGCTCTCTGCAGTGGTGGAACACCAAAAACCTTTCCAAAGGGTGACCGTTCCTAGAGCCAGTTCCTCAAATAGTCTTGACAGAGGACGCATCTCTCTCCGGCTGGGGGGCCCACCTACTGCAACACACCATGCAAGGCAGGTGGACACCACAACAAAAGTTACTCCATATCAATCATCTGGAGTTATATTCCCAACACTGAAAGCTTTCCTAAAGCAAGTATCAAACAAAGCTGTGTTTGTCCGGACGGACAACATGACAGCCATGTATTACATACAAAAACATGGCGGAACACACTCCCTGCAACTCTCTCAACCGGCACAGGACATATGGCAGTGGGCTATACCTCAGAACATATTCTTTCTAGGCCACTATGTTCCAGGAGTACAAAATACCATAGCAGATATGTTAAGTCGTCAAACACAACAGACCCACGAGTGGGAACTTCATACGCAAGTTCTTCAACTGTTCTTTCAGATGTGGGGAAAACCTCAGCTAGACCTCTTTGCCACCCACGAAAACGCCAAATGCCCAAGCTTCGCCGCCAGATATCCACACCCACTGTCCAAAGGCAATGCGATATGAATAAACTGGTCAAACAGGTTTGCGTACGCTTTTCCACCTCTACACTCATGCCACTAGTAGTACGCAAACTACAGCAGCATTCTCTGACCCTCATCCTAGTTGCTCCATCGTGGGCCAGACAGCCGTGGTACACCATACTGCTATAACTGTCTGTAGTACCGTACCAAAAATTATACCTATCTCCACACCTTTTAACACAGAACCGTGGAGAGATAAGGCACCCATACCCAGCTCAGCTCAACCTTGCGATCTGGCTCCTGAAATCCTAGAATTTGGATATCTTAACCTTCCTCCAGACTGCATGAATGTCATAAAAGAAGCTAGACGTCCAACCACTAGAGCATGTTATGTGGCTAAGTGGAAACGTTTTGTAATATATTGTCACAACAACAATATTAATCCCCTAGACGTGTCTATTCAACATATCATAGGATACTTACTGCACCTCCAAACAGACAGCATCTATCTCTGTTCAGAGTTCCTGCTATTAAAGCCTTTATGGAAGGCCTTAAAAGAATAATTCCTCCCAGAATACCACCTTCACCTGTGTGGAATTTAAACATTGTTCTCACACAGTCAATGGGACCTCCCTTCGAACCCTTACATAGATGTGAACTACAATTTTTAACATGGAAGGTTGCGTTCCTAGTATCTATTACTTCTCTGCGGAGAGTTGGTGAACTACAAGCATTAACCATTCAAGAACCTTTCTTGCAAATGCATCAGAATAAGGTCGTTCTCTGTACTAATCCTAAATTCCTGCCCAAGGTAATTTCTCCCGTCCACCTCAATCAATCTTTGGAACTGCCCTTTTTCTTCTCCCAGCCACAGACCGTACCAGAAAGAGCTCTTCATAACCTGGATGTCAAAAGAGCATTTCTATACTACATCGAGACAACACAACCCTTTCGTAAGACCAAATAACTTTTTGTGTCTTTCTAACCACCACACAAGGGTAATCTCATATCAAAATCTGGGATAGCTAGATGGATTGTCAAATGCATACAGATTTGCTACCACAAAGCTAAACATACGTTATCTGTTCCTCCTAAAAACCCACTCTACAAGGAAAATAGGGGCTTCAATAGCATTTTTAGGAACATTCCCCTAGATGACATCTGCAGAGCAGCTACATGGTCTACACTGCACACATTCACAAAACACTATTGTGTAGATGAGTAAACCAAACAACAAGCTAATGTGGGCCAGGCTGTTCTCAAAACATTATTTCAAACTACTGCAACAGATAGGGGTGGTCGCCGCTAAGAGTGGGTACTGCTATACAATCTAGGCAGTGTGTAATCTGCAGCTCCTATGCCTCGAACAGAAAATGCTACTTAACCAGTATGCATCTGTTCATGGCATGTAGAGCTGCAGAGTTACACACGCCCACTCGCCACCCAGGCTACCCTTGTCTGTTCCAGTATTATCTTAATTAGATACAGCTTACATGGACATCCTTCCTTTTCTTGCAAAGCTCCGTCATTTCCCTAATGGCGAAAAACAATCTGAGGAGGGAGCCGATGCCCATGCGCAATGTGGTCCAAAGGAGGAGTCACCTATCTCGTGACTTCCAAACAACTTTTCAGGACAAAAACAAACTGCAAACATCCAGGCCCAACACTAGGGGGCGATCTATGCACAGTGTGTAACTCTGCAGCTCTACATGCAAAGAACAGATGCATACTGGTAAGTAGCATTTTCCTTATGAAATGGCTCTTAAAAACAGAAGAAAAAAGTTGAGACCATTTCATGGCAGATTATATAAACTGGTTGATTGTGGACAAGGTCAACTATTGTCTCTTGAAAGTTTTCAAATAATTCTAGTTCTCTATGAATAGTTCTACTTTAAGCAGATTACTTTGTGCCAAAAATTTAAAAAAAATACAAATTTGGAAAAACAAAAGTTTGATCATACAAAAAATAGAGTTCCAAAGTTATAACTTTGTTTTGAAAAATGAAGGTCGAATTCAAAGTCTCTCAGAACACTGCGTGCCAAATCAAGTCATTGTTCTTGTTTGGTGAAAACATAAAATCTTCTAAGTCTGTAAAGAATTAGTCTACCATTGTAGGTGAAAGTTGGATTACCTCGTTAAGATGATTAATCGCACATAGATGTGCAGCAACGCTGTCGGCGTGGGTCGCATTACAATGTTTGAATTGGAAGGTATCTGTGTGCAGCTTTCCTCTTGTACCTCACCGTCAGCATTTTGCGTCTGTGAGATGTCCATGAATGCTGTCATCAGAATTGGTAGCCGCTGGGGACAACACTGCGCATGGGCCGGGGGCTGGCCAGCAACATGGCTGAATAGGCTGTGCCTCTCATGAGCTCCGCCGATCTCTTCCTACTCAGCCGTTCTAAACCGTCCACGGACAATGAATTGGCGGTCCGGGACATGCCCTGGGTCTCGTGAAGCTGGGGGCACCACCTGCAACTTTATCACAGCGGAGAAGGGAAGGAGACGGCGCGCCGCTCTGGACTGCGGTGAATGCGGTCCGACTCACAAGATGGCGGTGCCCGGAGTCTCTGCGTACGGAGATCGTCCGGCAAGGCTGGGACGCCGGCGGGATCGCCGAGGGGCGCTACGGTCTGTTGGGACCTCGGAGTTGGGTGCCTTCCTTTATTTCCCCAGTGCCCCCCCCCCCCCCCCCCCCCCAGAACACCATCTCCAGCCCCGCGATCCATCGGGCGGGGCCCCCTGGGGCCGGAGCGGCAGCCATTGGTGAGCGCCATCATCTGGTGCGGCGAGGCTGGAGTGCACTTAAGTTGATACGCCCCCTACAAACTTTCTTATTTCACGTTATTTGATGTGTATTGTTTTCCTACACGTAACTCAGGTGGAAGGGAGTTTTGTTTGCGCTTGGACTACTGTCTGGGAGCTGGGGTGCTAGGGGATCTATAGGGGTGGGCGATAGACCTTCTCTACCTGATAGTCCCTGACTATGTTGGAAACGGAGAAGGGGCTGGAGGGAGGCAAAGGTAGGGTGGGGGGAGGCGAGGGGGTTTTCTACAGTTTCATGGTTGGGGGTTCATGGGGGATGTTGGTGGGTGGGATGGGGAGGAGGGGTTGTTGGGGGAAGGAGGATTAGTTAAGCATGGCATGATGAGCATACGCACACACAACCTGACAGCCCTACATGCAAGACAATGGCCGCGATTAACCCGTAATGCATGACATGAGGAGAGATAGCCCAGTGGGGGGAAAATGGGTCTTTAGATGAGCGCCGAGTACTCACTTGGAATGCTAATGGCCTGGGCTGTAAGGTCAAACGAGGATTGGTTAATAACTATGTGAAGAGAACTGGGGCAGAGGTTGTACTGCTGCAAGAAACACATGTTCGAGGCATGTGGGCTGCTGAATTCATATCTGTGCTTCGATGCAGTGGCCTTCGGGTCGGCCATTTTGACATGGCTCTTCGGCTCGACGGCCATCTTCGATTTCTTCGGCGCCGAGGCCTCCGAAGTCTTCGACCCGACCAGTGCGACCTGCACTTTCGGTTTCGATTTTTCTGGCTTCGAGACCGTAGGTTTCACTTTCGGTTTTGGAGGTACCGGGAGTGATTCTGTATCAATGTCCGTGACCGGGCCGGAAGGCGGAGCTGTGGAACGTACATCAAGGTCTCGGGTAAGGCCCGAAGGCGATCCCTCGACCTGGGCCTCAGGAGTTTGGACGGCCCCGGAGTCAGTCTGAGGAAGCTCCTCGTCCGAGCTATCCTCTACGGTGGCAAGGGCCCCGTTGTCGTCCCCTACCTCCTCAACGACTTCATCGAAATCCTCGTCCTCCGCGTCGTATTCGTCCTCGACCTCCGACGCGGGGTTAGATTCCGTGATCTCCTGGACATCGTCGTCCTCGACATCCAGAGCATCGAAGATGTCCGTAGGTGGTGGGGCTGCTCGCTGGGCCTCCAGGCGCGCAGCTCGACGGAGCTTGAGCGTTTTCTTGGACTGGAACCTGGAACAGGCCATACACTTGGCCTAGTCGTGGTCCGGTGACAAGCACTTGTTACACACCGGGTGTACATCGATATGTGGATACTTCGAAGCACACACCGGGCATCGCTTGAATGGACTTCGGTCCATGATGGATGAAGAGTCTGGAGCGTCGAGTAGGCCCCTCCGCGCCGAAAGCACGCGGAAGAGTAATGTCGGTTCGGAGGCGAGAAGTTACGAACCCGAACGAAAGACAATACCGACGCAAGTCCTAAAGACCTTTTGGTCTTAAGCAAAGTGAAGTTAATAACTATCGATTCCGACAGGAGGGAACCGAACACATCCGAACCCAAAACAATCTGGGGATGGAGTCGATGCCCATGCGCACTGTAGTCCAGGGGAGGAGCCACCTATCTCGTGATACTTCGAAGACTCTTCCAGGACAACAAGGTGCAATCATCCGGACCCAACACTAGGCGGCGATCTATGCACAGATATGAATGTCAGCAGCCCTACATGCCAAGAACAGATGCATACTAGTAAGTAGCATATTCACTACAGGGCACACACTGCGCCTTCTTGGCGAGAGGGCGATACAGAGTATTGGCCCATGCAGGATTCACATCTGGCTCAAGGGGAGTTGCAGTTATGATTAAAAAGTGTCCACCCATGCATATAGCACAGACCTGGATAGACCCGCAGGGGACATACGTGGGGGTACGGGGACATTGGAAGAGAAAGGAATACACGTTCATATCAGCATATGCCCCACCCAAACTCCAGCAGCCACGCTTAGGGGGGTTGTTGACATACTCCTCAACACGTCTGACACAATCCAAGTCCTTGGAGGGGACTTCAATGATGTAATGGACTTGAGGGCGGACAGGATGGGAGACAGGGACAGGCCGACTAGTCAGACCTTGCTGGCCGCCACTGTGGGAACAGTAGGCCTGGTTGATGCATGGAGGTAAATACATCCAGAAAGTAGGGAATACTCCTTCTTTTCGGGGGTGCATAAAGTGAACTCCCGCCTTGACTATATATTTATGGCTAGTCAGGCGCTATGCATCACTGATGTGGCATAATACCAGGCTCGAGGTATCTCCGACCACTCACGTCTGTTGCTCAAGGTGGCAGGAAAGAAAGTAAAACAACCTGCGGTATTGAGATTGACGGCATGGGACCTCCAAAATGCAGACCTACAAAGAGGCCTGCGGGCTGACCTGAAGGTCTATGTAGCAGAAAATGAGGGGACGGTGGTCTCCATGGTGACATTATGGGAGGCGCTCAAACTGGTAATGTGAGACAGGGCACTTAATCGGTTGGCAGAAGATAAGAAAAAAGTACAAGCAGAGGTACTAGCCTTGGAGGTCCAGATTCTGGCCTTGGAGCAGGAGCACCTGACCACTAGAGATCTTGGAGTTCTTCGCCAATTGTTGGACGTACGGGTCCAGTACAAACATTTAGTAACAAGTGAAGCAAAAGCAAAGGCCCTGGCGACCCTCCACCGACTCCACGATGTGGGGGATAAGTCCGGGAGGCTCTTGGCGTGGCTGAGCAAGAAAAAGAGATGCACGATGGAGAGGGTGAGAGATGGTGGGGGAAACTGGGCCCAAACGGATGATCAGATAGCGAACGCTTTTGCAGACTATTATGGGGCTTTTTATGAGACAAGGGCACTGGGGACGAGGGAAGACTCCCTGCAATACATGGCGCATATATATCTCCCGGCCCTGGATGACACAGATAGACGGGATTTGGAGGCAGACATAACAGTGGAGGAACTTAGAGTGGCCATGGCTAAACTCAGGGCAGGTAAGGCGTGCGCCCCTGATGCTTCCCGGCGGATTTCTTCAAGAAAATTGCGGATCTTTTGACCCGTCATTTATTGGGCCTGTTTGTGGATGCTGATTCGGAGGGAACATTCCCGTTAGACCTCCGTCAGGCTACGATTATCCCGATCTTTAAAGAAGGCAAGCCGCCCAATAAATGCTCATCCTATCACCCCATTTCCCTCCTCAATGTGGAGGCAAAACTCTATGCAACAATACTGGCCCTCCGCTTTCTGCGGGTGATTACAGGACTGGTCCATTTGGACCAGACTGGGTTCCTTCCCGAGAGGGCAACTAGATATAATCTGAGGAGAACCCATAACTGGCTAATGGATGTGTGCAACAGGGAGGATCCACACTGGTTCCTCTCTCTCGATGCCGAGAAGGCATTTGACGCGGTTCACTGGCCCTTTTTGGAGGGGGTGCTAGACCGCTTCGCTTTTGGACCCAAATTCAGAAAGATGGTAGGCCTGCTATATACCGATCCCAGGGCGAGAGTCCGGGTCAATGGCAAGTTGTCAAGGGACTTTCCTATACGGTGCGGTACCAGACAGGGCTGCCCCCTGTCCCCACTGCTGTTCGCCCTCTCCATAGAGGTAATGGCATGTGCAATCCGGCAGAACGAGAGTATCAGGGGGTTCAGCATACGATCGTCAGACAAGTCTACAGAGAAGCTTTCCCTGTATGCGGACGACGTCCTGCTGTACATCACAGAACCGGAGACTACCATGCCTGCGCTGTTCTCAGAACTAGAGCGTTATGGGTCTCATGCGGGCTACCAGATCAACTGGCATAAGTCCATCCTATATGACCCCCAACGACGGGAAGGGGGGCCCGTGCTTCCAGAAGATCTGGAAAAGAAAACGGAGGGGTTTACCTACCATGGGGTGTTCCTTACGATTGATAGGGCGCTCTCCTTTGAAAGGAACATTTGCTGCATACTACGCAACTTTACTGATGACGAGGCACAATGGAAATTGCTTCCCCTAACACTCGGTCGGGCGGCAATGTTTAAAATGATTACGCTGCCCAGGTTTCTGTATGCATTCCAGAATGAATACTTTCCTTTACAGGGTGGGGTGTTCAAGGATATTCACGCGGAGCTTCGAACCTTTCTATGGATGGGAAAGCAGCCCAGGGTGGCGCTCTCGACTTTGCAAAGGCACCAATATAATGGGGGACTCTCTCTGCCCAACTTAGAGGCCTATTACTGGGCAGTAGCCATTAATGAATGAATGGATGCACGCCTCGGCCACCCACCCCGCCTTTGCACTAGAGACACACTATGGATACACACACATACCTGCATTATCTATACGGAGGTAAGGGTAGAGCTAGACTACTGCCTGCAACGAGGCTTACCTTAGGGATGTGGATGAGGGCGACGTGAGCAATAGGGTGGGAACGCAAACTAACAAAACAAGCAATGGAAATGCAATAGGTCTCGCATTAGAAAAGTTGGAGCTATTGGTTTTGTAAATGACATTTTTTTTTTTTAATGTGTTGGTCTTGAAAATAGCCGAATTAATAGCTTTGTCATTTACAATGCCAACTTTTTCAAATGTGACACCTATAGCATTTGTAATGCAACATGTTTTGTATGTACGTGACTTAGATGTATTCATCTAACAAATACAAACGGCTTTTAATTTTTTAAAATAATTAATACAGAAATAAAAGTTCTTGTATTTATAATAGCAATAGCTTTCATTCTCTAAGCTCGTAATTAGATTTCCTTTGTTTTAAGACTAGCACACGGGAAGGTGTGAGTGCTGGAGTCACTGTTTTTAGCATTGTATGTTCCAGGTAATCAGTTTATGAATCGTATTAATAAAACTGAGCAAGGTGGCCAAGGGGTCCTGGGTTACCAAGCACGCGGACATTGTGTTGGAACTAGAGATGCTGGTTGCCTAGAGAATAACAAGTCGGGCGGCACAACAGGGGCAGAAAAAAAAGATTTGGCCGCGAAATGAAAGCCTTTGATGCAGCAAGGGGCGGAGCCGATACCTTTGAAGAGCTGCTGGAGGCACCAAGCTGGGTAACAGATGGCTGGCTTTGATGTGCACGCGATCTGGGTGTCATGTACACTCCTTAGCATGTGTGATGGATATCAAGATGGTGCACTGAAGGCACACTCCGGAAAAGCAGCTTCAAGTCAATAGAGTGGAAGCAGCGGCTGTGCACGCTTCCCTCGCGAGTAGAATGTACTGTCCAGTCAGCTGCAGGATATTCTTGGCTCTTTGTCAGGTGGGAGCAGCTCATACTTCCTCCTTTGCACTTACCGCTCACTTCAGTTTTTTTTTTTAAACCTTTATCATTGCAAAACAAAAGCCACCCGAATGCGCAAGTAAAATGGGACCCAATGTGCACGACCAAATTATAGACTGAATTGGCTACCGTGGCTTGTCTGTGATGTTTAGTGAACTCTGTAGCACTCACCAGCCGTAGTGCAGACCACTTGTGAACATGGACGATGGGCAACAATGTCCGAAGCCAGAGATCTTGTTACCCCATGGCCGATGCAGCAAGGTCGTCCTGCCCGGTTACTTCAGTACATTCTATTTCTTGTAGCTTTATCTTCTCTCAAATGCAGGAAGCACCCGAATCGTACTGCAAAATATAGCATGCAAGTCACCGAAGCCTACTTTGCACCACTAAATATACAGGCAGTGCCAAAGCTAGGCTTTAAGCTTGGCGGATCCTTTTAGTACACAGGGCGGACTGTATTGGAAATGTGACATTGAAACGGGACCCCGATTACCCCTCTATTCCTGCCTTTCACTCACTACCAAGTTTTTAATGTCATTAGATAGCACTTAAGGAGTCTGTACAATGTAACCTCTTATACACCATTACCTGAAAACAAAGTCACTTATTTATCCCGAGCGAGGGAAGTAATGACTGGTGACCTCCAGCGCCTCAGGAGATTAGTTAATGTGCTGGGGTGCAAAGCAGCTTGTCTCATCGCTCTCTGTCATGCAAGGAGAACGCAGAGCAAAAACTTACATGGGCGTCGGAGATTGGGTGTGAAGGAGCCAGCGACTGCCAGCAGAAAGGGGAGGCATGAAAATCTGAGAAGCAGTGGCGTAGAGCTTCATCGGAGGGAAATGCAACATGGCCATATATACCAACAGAGAGGAAAAGACCATTGCTGTGGGGAGGAGAAATGCGACACGGCCTGGGGGCCGTGAAAGTGAAACTTGCATGGGCGTCGGAGATTGGGTATGAAGGAGCCAGCGACTGCCAGCAGAAAGGGGAGGCATGAAAATCTGAGAAGCAGTGGCGGAGAGCAAGCTTGTATCCAATATTCCATTCGTATTCCTATCTAAATTTCATTCTCTAAGCTCGTAATTAGATTTCCTTTGTTTTAAAACTAGCACACAGGAAGGTGCGAGTGCTGGAGTCACTGTTTTTAGCATTGTTTGTTCCAGGTAATCAGTTTATGAATCGTATTAATAAAACTGAGCAAGGGGTCCTGGGTTACCAAGCACGCGGACATTGTGTTGGAACTAGAGATGCCGGTTGCCTAGAGAATAACAATGGGCGGAGCGGATACCTTTGAAGAGCTGCTGGAGGTACCAAGCTGGGGAACAGATGACTGGCTTTGATGTGCACGCGCTTTTTATGTCAATGCGCTTGCGCATTGAGCTTGCTTTTCACGGGCACTGCATGGAATCGCCCAATAGTTAAGCTCTGGATAAGCCCCTATATTCTCACAAGCTCAATGCGCAAGGGCATTGACAGGCGAGACCTAAGAAACCACTATGGAAATGCGCCTGGCTGCAGGAACTTAATAAATTGAAGGGATTTCAAGGTTGGGATGCTATAGGCTTGTCTACTTTGGGAGATGTAATGAAAAACGGAATGCTACAGTGGTTTCCCTCGCTGCGCAAGGAATATGGACTTCAAGTTCAAGTTTAGAATTTGTATAGCGCACTACTCACCCAGAGGGTCTCAAGGCGCTTGAGGGAGGGGGGTGCTTTACTTATCGAATATCCAAGTTTTAAGTTGTTTTCTGAAGGAGAGGTGGTTCTGTGTAAGGCGAAGGTGGGCGGGGAGAGAATTCCATGTTTTGGCCGCTAAGTAGGAGAAGGATCTTCCTCCCATGGTGGATCTATGGATGCGTGGAATTGCAGCGAGGGCTTGATTGGACGAACGTAGTTGGCGGGTGGGGGTGTAAAAGGACAGGCGTGTGTTGAGGCATTCAGGTCCTAGGTCGTAGAGGGCTTTGTGTGCGTGGGTGAGGAGACGGAACGTAATTCTCTTGTTGACGGGGAGCCAGTGGAGGTCTTTCAGGTGGCCGGAAATGTGAGCTTGGCGGGGGATGTCTAGTATGAGTCTGGCTGAGGCGTTTTGGGTGCGTTGAAGTTTTTTCTGAAGTTTGGTTGTGGTTCCGGCGTAAAGGGTGTTTCCGTAGTCCAATCGGCTTGTGACCAGTGCGTGGGTGACCTTCTTTCTTGTTTCGGTGGGGATCCAACGGAAGATTTTTTTGAGCATGCTTAGGATATTGAAGCATGATGATGAGACGGCGTTAACTTGTCTGGTCATCGAGAGGGAGGAGTCCAGGATGAAGCCTAGGTTACGTGCGTGGTCCGTAGGAATGGGTGCGTTTCCCAGGGCCGGTGGCCACCATGAGTCGTCCCAGGCGGAGGGGGATGAACCTAGTATGAGGACTTCCGTTTTGTCCGAGTTCAGTTTTAAACGGCTGTTCTTCATCCATCGGCAACTTCTTTCATCCCTTTGTGTAGGTTGGTTTTGGCGGTGTTTGGGTCTTTGGTGAGGGAGAGGATCAGCTGGGTGTCGTCTGCATAGGAAATTATGTTGAGGTTGTGTTGGCGCGCGATGGATGCGAGGGGGCTCATGTATACGTTGAAGAGAGTGGGACTGAGTGATGATCCTTGTGGTACGCCACAGATGACTTCGTTGGCCTCAGATTTAAAAGGGGGGAGGCGGACTCTCTGGGTTCTTCCGGCGAGGAACGAGATGATCCAGTCCAATGCTTTTCCTTGTATTCCGGTGTTTCTGAGGCTTTGTATGAGGGTGCTATGACAGACAGTGTCGAAGGCTGCGGAGAGGGCAAGTAGGATTAGGGCGGTTGTTTCTCCGTTGTCCAGTAGAGTTTGAATGTCGTCTGTTGCTGCGATGAGTGCGGTCTCGGTGCTGTGTTTGGCTCGGAAGCCGGACTGTGAAGGGTCGAGGGATTTGTTGGATTCGAGGAAGGCGGCGAGCTGACTGTTGACGGCTTTCTCAATGACTTTGGCTGGGAATGGGAGGAGCGAGATGGGGCGGTAGTTCTAAAGTTCAGTGGGGTCTGCTGTGGGTTTCTTCAGGAGGGCGCTGAGTTCGGCATGTTTCCAGCTTTCCGGGAAGGTAGCGGAGTTGAGGGAGCAGTTGATGACGTCTCGGAGATGGGTTGCGATAATGGAGTCTGCTTTGTTGAAAATGTGGTGGGGACATGGGTCGGTTGGTGCTCCTGAGTGGATGGAGTTCATCAGGCGGGTGGTGTCTTCAGTGGTTATTGGGTTCCAGGCGCAAAGATTGTTGGAGGGGGATTTTGGTTTGGTGGTGGGTGGGGTTGACTGGTCTTCGGGCTGGTTTTCAAAGCTGTTATGTATGTCAGCGATTTTGTTGTGGAAGAATGAGGCTAGGGAGTTGCAGAGGGCTTGGGAGGGAGTGATGTCGTTGGTGCCGGCGGCGGGGTTGGTAAATTCTTTGACGATGTTGAATAGTTCTTTGCTGTTGTGGGCGTTGTTGTCGAGTCGATCCTTGAATGAACCAATCAGTTGGTGGTGTTTGCCGGTGGCGTTCTTGAGGGTGGTCATGTTGTCAGTTGTTGGGTTTTTTCTCCAGGTTTTCTCGAGGGTGCGGCAGAGCTTCTTGGATTTCTTAGGGTCATCGTTGAACCAGGGGGCTTTTTTGCTACCTTGCTTGATTTGATGGTTTTTCAAGGGTGCTAATTCGTCAGCGCTGTGGGTGATCTATTGTGAGAGGTTGATGGCTGCAAGGTTTGGGTTCGATGATTTTGGAGGAGGGTTTTGGTGTAGTGATGTGAAGAGTTGGTCGGGGGTGATTTTGTTCCAGTTTCTGCGGGGAATTGGTTGTGGGTCGTAGTCTTTTTGTAGTTGAAGTGAACGCAGCTGTGGTCCGTCCAATGGAGAGCTGTGGTGTGATTGAAGGAGATGTGCTTGCTGGAGGTGAAGATTGGGTCGAGCGTGTGCCCGGCATAGTGGGTGGGGGTGTCAAGTTGTTTGAGTCCGAGATTGGCGAGGTTGTCCAGAAGGGTGGTGGTGTTGCTGTCGTTGTTCTTTTCCAGGTGGAAGTTGAGGTCTCCCAGTAGAATGTAGTCCTCGGAGGGGAGGGCGTGTGGGCTGATGAAGTCAGTGATGTCTTCGCAGAATTGTGTACGGGGTCCTGGTGGCCTGTAGATGAGGGTACCTCTGAGTGTGGTCTTGGGTTCGGTGTGGATCTGGAAGTGAAGGTGTTCGGCGGCTGCGAGGTTATCGTCGGAACTGGTCGTGATGCGGATGGTGTTCTTATGTACGATGGCGATGCCTCCTCCTATTTGGTTGATGCGGTCCTTACGGATGATCTTGTAGTCGTCCGGGATGGCTATTGCGATGTTGGGTGCTGAAGAGGCGTTCATCCAGGTTTCTGTAAGAAAGGCGACGTCCGGTGATGTGGTGTCGAGCAGGATGCACTTCAGGTGGTTAGTGTCGGAGCTCTGTTTGGAGTTTGAGAATTTGGTGTGGGTTCTGATGCATTCAAACTTGCAGGAGTGGCAGGTGAAGGGTCCATGGGTGTGTCCTGGGGCGGCTTGGTAGCAGACTGGGAGACGGCCGGGGTTAAGGGCTGAGAGGTTCGCGGCGTCGTACGTTATGCGGGTGGATTGGATTTTGCGGGGCCAGGGGGTCTGGCGCTGGGCGCGGTCCAATACATGCAATTCCGACACGAATGGAGGGCGGAGGGGGCCTTGACAGAGGCACTTCCAGAATATGCTCCTCTGGAGGGTCGCCTCCTACAGGAAAGGATAGTCGGCAAGGCAGTGTCGCTTACATACATAACAATAATGAATAATAGGCCAGATAGACTGGGGAACCTACGGACTATGTGGGAGCGAGAGGTGGGTGAAATGGATGAAGTGGACTGGGGTACTCTCCTAATGCATCCCAGAGAGGTAGCGGTTAAATCTCGCCTAAGGTTGATCCAATTTAATGTCCTTCATAGGACCTATTTTGATAGTGCGTCTACACAAGATTGGGAGAATAACTGACCCGGGCTGTCTGAGGTGTGGCACTGGTATAGGAGATTTCTATCATACTCTCTGGACAATGCCCGAATATTCAGCTCTTCTGGGGGGCGGTCCTGACAGAGCTGGGGGAGGTGCTAGAGACCACCATACCCTTAGATCCCAAACTGACCCTACTGGGAATGACGAACGATGTGGATTTGGCTAGACCTCTGCTGATCTTTCTGGTGCTGGCCTTAGTGGTGGCCAAGAGTGATGTGGCCTGGAAGTGGGTGGCACCAGACACGCCACAAATAGAAGAGGGGAGGAGGGGGATGGACCTCTACATGGCTTGCGGAGAGAGTTACGTACAAGGCAAGGCAGTGCCCCAAGAAGTTTGGCAGGGTATGGGGTAAATGGAGGCGCTATCATGGGCTAGATGGGGGATTATGAGTTGCGAGGGGGTGTGAGCTTTTACGCTCCTAGGGGCAGAACGAGATGAGGGGACTGAGGCTGATCTGTAGATGGATTTGGGCGGAAGACTTAACTGAACCATTGGACACTGTGGACTATGTTTTTGATCAAAAGAAGGGAAAAGTGGATAAGGGGGCGGGGGGGCATTGGTGTGTTGCTCGACATTGACATGCTTGATATCATGATGCAAAATGCTAATAAAAATATATTTTTTTTAAAAACAATGCGCATGGGCCTTAACCGGGTCCAGCAAAGTATCAACATCCGTTGGCATGACTGATGGGAGTGTGAGACAGACGTCTAACACGCATTCTTCTCCGCATAGCAGGCATCGTAGAACATGTAAGATGCAATCTTGCCAGACTGGTCTGAATGACATAAACCATGTGGTATTCAATTCTCTTAAATGAGTTAATCCCAAAATTTGGACTATGCGCTCACAACACTTCATCGCCAGTAGAGTATTTTCCACGGTGATCTGGTTGTCTGCTGTGGATTGGCTTTCCATAATGAAGCAGTAGGAGCAAAAATAGTGTTCGAGGCATGTGGGCTGCTGAATTCATATCTGTGCATAGATCGCCTCCTAGTGTTGGGTCCGGATGATTGAACATTGTTTCCTGGAATAGTCTTCGAAGTATCACGAGATAGGTGGCTCCTCCCCTGGACTACAGTGCGCATGGGCATCCTCTCCATCCTCAGATTGTTTTTTTCCGCCATTGGGTTCGAATGTACTTTCTTTGCTCAAGTTCGGAAACTTTTCTAAAAGGCCAAAAGGCCTTCGGGTTCGTCGGTATTGTTATTTCGATCCGTGCCGAGTACTTTGTTCCAGTTCTTGTCGAGCAGGACGTCGAGGAGAGCCGCGGGCCTCCTCGACACCGGAGGCCCGATCGTCGATGGAACGGAGCCCGTTCAAATGATGCCCCCTTTGTAATTCTAAGTACCCACACATCGATGTACACCCGGTGTGCAACAAGTGCCCATCTCCGGAGCACAATGAGGCCAACTGTCTAGCTTGTGCTCAATTCAGGTCGAAGAAGACGCTTAGACTTCGACGCGCAGCGAGGCAGACGATGACGAAGCCAGCGCCCGACCCGGTGAATATCTTCGATGAAGAAGACGAGACTGAGGATCCAGAACAGTAGTCGGATCCCGGTTCGGAGCATGACTCCAACTATTATGCAGACTACGAAGAAAACATTGAGGATGAAAACGTCGTCTAGGTAAGGGACGACACATCAGCCATCGGAGCCGTCGATGACGACTCGAGCGATATATATAATATAATAAACGTTTGTAAAGCGCCTGGCTACACAAAACTGTGTGTCCCCGCGCTAAATGCTAACAATTCAATCTAGAGGAATAGAGGCAGGGGGATCATCCGATCATTTATCAATTCGGGAATAAGAGAGTTTTTAATTTTGCCCTGAATCTCATTTCGGAAGGTTCCATCCGCAGTTGGAGTGGGAGAGCGTTCCAATATTTTGTGGCCAAGTAACGGAAGGATTTGCCTCCCATTTTAGCTCTTGTAATTCGGGGTGGCTTAAATTGCATCATGCCTGATGATCTTAAGTCTCTAATCGGACGATGGATGGTCAGAAGACTTCTAAGATAAATGGGGCCTTTATTATGAGCTATCCGATGGGCATAGCAGAGACTCTTGAATCTAATTCTCTCCTTAACAGGGAGCCAATGAAGCTTTGCTAAGGCTGCTTTGGTAGATGTTTTTCTCGAAAGACCCAGCACCAGTCGAGCAGCTGCATTTTGTATACATTGAAGCTGGTGAAGGCCCTTCTGGCTGAGACCTATCAGGAGGGCATTTCCATAGTCCAAATGGGGTGTTATTAGTGCATGGACTATTGTTTTTCTAACCCCGATGGGAATAAGATCAAGTACTTTTCGGAGGACTTTTAATATGCCAAAGCATTTTCCTGTTCTTTTATTGACTTGGGTCTTGCCAGAGAGGTCGGAGTCCAGCATGACCCCTAGATTTCTTACCGTTTCTACAGGACTGGGTAATTTACCCAGTTCACTGGGCCACCATGCGTAAGACCATACGGAGATTTCTTTCCCTACCACCAATACCTCGGTCTTGTCTCCATTTAAGCGGAGACAATTATTGTCCATCCAGGTGGCTACTGCCGACATAGTTTGAAAAGTTGGTGGCATATTCTTTACTGTCCGGTGTTAGTTTGAACATTAATTGTGTGTCATCAGCGTAGCTGACAATGCCCACCCCAAAATCCTCTACAAAGTGCGTCAGGGGCTCCATATAGATTTTGAATAATGTAGGGCTCAAACTAGAGCCCTGTGGAACCCCATGGCTCACCCTGCGAGGAGATGATCTGAAGGGTGGGCAGTGTAGCTGGAACGATCTGTTGGTTAGGAAGGATTTAAGCCAGGCAAGTGCTGGGCCCTTTACTCCTATGTCCTAGAGACGAGACAACAGCGTTGAGTGCAGCACGGTGTCAAATGCTGCACTAAGGTCCTACATGACCAACGCTGCCGTCTTGCCCTCGTCCACCATCCTGCGGATACATTCAGTAGAGTAAAGGACTGCTGATTCGGTAGAATGGCCTGGTCTAAATCCCGATTGGGAGGGGTGAAGCAGGGTTTCTTTTTCCAAGAACGCCATAAGTTGTTTGTTTGTTTTGGAGATTGGAATGTTAGTTTTTTTTTTTAAAGGTATCACTTGAGCTATTTTCCAAGCTTCTGGAACGATACACTCCTGAAAGGATAAGGTAATCATATGGCTGATATGATTAATTAGTGTGTTTTCCATAATATCCTTACTTTTTTCCTGTGGGCACACATCACTGGGTGATCCTGAATGTATTCCCTTGATGATATTCAGTAAATCCTTATTATCTGGCGTAGTGAACATGGTAAGTACAGGGTTTTGTGTTGAGGGAACTTTATTATCTACATTGTTTACTTGGTTAGTAGGTTTGGTAAAGGTAGCATGAATTTTCTCTACTTTTTCTACGAAAAAGTCTCCGATTTGTTCACATATTTCAGTAGAATATGTATCTTGGGTCTATAATCAAGTGGAGTTTGTAAGTTCTTTGTAGACGCAGAACAATTCCTTCGTGGGATTGTCTGCCTCCTCAATTCTGTTTTTGAAAAAATCGCTTTTCTCTTCTCTAACCATTTTTTGATATTTTTTTAGCTCAATTCTATAACTTTCCTTAAGTTCGGGAGCATAACTTTTCCTCCATTTACGCTCCGTTGATTTGCATTGGGCTTTTGCTAGTTTGAGTTTCTCTGTAAACCATGGCGCGGATTTAGATAGTCTAACTGGAGGTTTAGTGGTCCATGGAGCGATTTTATCTAATGCATTTCTTAACCATAGTTCGTAATTGTTCCATACCTCTTGTAAGGAATGCCCTATGGATGGTGGTTCCTCATCTAGTGAGCTTTTAAAAAGTTCTGGGGTAAAATTTTTCCAGTTGCGACGCTTATGAAAAGAGACTTTAGTAGGTGCGTTTTTTGTGAGATTTCTTATTTCAAAGGTTACCATATAATGGTCTGACCAAATTAAAGGGATTGGGGGAAAGATTTCAATTCCCTCCTGTAGGAGAGCAGGGTCTGCAATCCTATGATCACCCACATTTTTTGCTTTTGTTTCACTGGTTTACGACTTTCTCTGGCTGTGGGCCTGCCAATCAGACCCACAGCCAGGCTGTTCTCTCTCTAAATTACCACATGTACCCTAGGTGCATTTACCAATTGGTACTGGGCCACCTTATCAGACCCTGTAACTCAGGGCATAGGTGTACCCAGGGCCTACCAGGGGCTGAAGCAGGTATTATGCCACCCCTGGCTGGCCTCCTAAATTTGACACAACTGGCTGCATGACAGCTGGGGCAAAGTCGTGTAATCACCCTTTGCTGTAGATATAGTATACCTATATCTAACCCTAAAAATGGGCACACAGATTCCTATCAGTCACTCCTATGGCAGGCCTTGACAATCCTGAAGGCAGAGTGCTTGGAATCGTGTGAGATGGTGCTCTGGCATGAGCTGAGCCTGTCTGCAGCTTGCGGAACCAAGTCCTGATAGCTGTTCCATGATATCGCATACCATATACTCTTAAGTGCATTATAATCCTCACGGTTAAATGCTATCTCTGGTATTGCTTTATCAAAACATGTCGAGTAAGGTGTCATACGAATTGGAATACTAACCCCTCGCCAATTCTGGCGACGGGGTTAGCATTCCACCCTTCTAGAGGGACATGACATGTATGTAACTGTGAACCCCGGTTAAAGTTAAACAAAGCCTCAGCTCCACAAAATGGATGCTGCCACCACAGACACGAGTCTGACCCCCTGCAGCTGGGAGTCCTTCCAGCGAGGGGAGCCTGGACAAAGGGTTTCCTGTCAGGGGCGGTGCTAGCACCGTCCCAGACATGGTTTTGTGTATCCTGGGTAGGCAGGGCTTTTCAGGAAGGTGACTGCTGAGTGGCACCCCGGTGCTCACTACGCATAGGCCGGTCAGAACCAGTTCCAGGGGCACACCAGCCCCTGGCCTGGGGAAAGTCCGGCATGGCAGAGGAGTGTAACCACCCCCCTCCTAGTCCCACCCATAGGCAGGACCTAGTCACCGGGTCAGCCCCCTTTTTTAGTATAAAGATGGGAGCGGGCCCCCTGTTCAAATTAGATCATCTTTGGAATCAAGACACGACTTTCTGCGAAAGGACATCAAGATTTCTTCTTCAAGATTCTCCCTTGTGGCTAAGGAGTAGTCACCCTGCATCCGCAGGCACCATCCTAAGAACACTGCGGTCTGCTGCAAGTCCTTCTTCACGAATCCGACGACCCAGCTCGACGAGACCCGGCTTCCCTGGCACCTCTGACCTCTACTCACCTCTACAGCCAAGCTGAGAACTGTGAGTGCGACGAGACCTCGAGGGACCGACGATCGCCAAGACTGCACGACTTCTTTGCAACAAGCCCACCGTGTCCTCCACTGGTGAGTGCTTTGGGGTCCGAGAAGCCCCAACCCTGAGCAGCTCCAGCACCGAAGATCAGCCCTCCAGCATCTCCACGATCTGCGTGGGGCCCTTCTGCTTTTGCGTGCTCACCGCGCTGTGTGGCTACTAGCCGGCTGGCTTGTGGCCTTCTTCACGACGCCCGACGACATCACTGCTGCTGGTCTGGTTGCTCCAGACTGGCCCTTGCTTCCTTCTTCAAGAGAGGCACCCCGGACCCTCCTGGTCCACTCCAGACGCCATTTTGAGTCCACCGCGTGGGCTTGAATTTGCCAAGGCTTTGTTGCCCAATCCTGGGTCCAGCGACGCCGACAGCTTCATCCATCGTGGGACAGCTGGCTCCTCCATCCTGGTCGCCGACAACGCCTCCTGGTCCGTGAGATCTGCGAGTACAGCGTCACCCACTCACCTAGTCGAGGTGACTACCATCCGGTGCCCTCCTGGTGCCACCTGACTACTGGCTAGTAGTCTCGAACTTGGTCCCCTCTGCTTTCAGGTGTCATCTTCCTTCGATCCAGACTTGGATCCATCGAACTTTCTTCACTGGTCGCCTGCCAGCAACTTCTTTCTTCCAGGCTCCTGGTCCGTCTACGAGGATTCCCGACGTCTTTTGAGACCTATGCAGCTGAAGCCCCTGGGCTAGGTAACTTCGGCATTTCGGTGCCCCAGCATAGCCTCACTATCCAAGGGTCAGAATCCACTTTCGTTTTCCTCCTACCAGGTCGGGTTCGCCCGAGAACACTAACTTTGTCATTACTAGCTACCATAGACTTTGTCCCGCATCACGCGGGAGAGTGCACACTCTGCACCCGAGTCCCCTAGGCCTCCTATAAGTAATCTGAAGGTTCTATAGTCAAGTCCTAGCGATTCCTAAGCCTATTAGTACTGTACTTACCTGCTAGTAATTTCGCATTCCACTTTCAGAGTATATGGTTTTCCGTGCCCCTCGGGCATTTGTATATACTGTGCTAACTTAAGTATTTTCGTAAGAGTTTTGTGTTGTGCTTAGTACCCTGTCCTCATAAAGAGTACAGGGCTGTTGTGAATCTTAATAAATATACTGTTTATTTTCATAACACTTGTGTGGTGTCCTTTCACTTGGTATTCAAGGGGTATATGTGTGGTATAACAGCTGGCTTAACACGCCCTCTCGAGTCTTTAGCCTTAGACTGCTCGTATCCACGCTACTAGGATAGCTGGTCTATAAGGTTGACTTACAACCAATCATCAATAAGGGTTGCTGGACTGATACATAGTGTTCACTAGAATAGTGACCACTGCATATCAGGCCACCTTCTCACACCTCCCAACTTGCAAAAATCGGGTCTAAGAGATGCCCTTGTTGATGAGTAGGAGTAGTGGACAGCAGTTTTAAATCCAGCGAGTTAAAACTGAACAAGGCCCAACAAGTACAGGGCTTGGAACAGACACTGAAAGACTTCCAAGGGCTCAGGTCGAGGCATCGCCAGAAGGCCTTAGCCAAGATCATAACGAACATTCTATAGCCCAACGTCTCGGCCCGGCTAAGAATATATCACACTAGCCATCGGTCGAACATTACCAGTCACTGCTTAAATCGAAATCGAAAGCCATGGAGTCAAAAACAAAACCGAAACTGATAGAGACATTCTTCGGATCGAAGAGTTCGAATCCATCGGATTCGACGAAGAAAAAAAGTGTTGACGACCCTGCGGGTCACAAATAAGGGGTGTTGAACCATAGATCGGTACGCTGAAGTCCATGACTAAAGTCAAGCACGTCAAACCGACTAGGTCGACGTACAGCGACACAAATAAGGAACTCGAGTCTCGGAAGGTTCTCGATCTGAAGCAACGAGTCGACAGGCCACAGTTTGTCAAAAGCCTCGAGCCGACGTCCAAGAGCGGCTCGAAGGAGCACGTAGAGTCGAGGCAGAAGAGTGCGCCTCCGACGCAACAGGCGCCAAAGTCGACGCAAGGTCAACAACGTATTGGCGAAAAGACAAAGTCGGTCGGACCAATGACGGTGCCGGCCCCGAAGAAGGTCAGTCAGTCCACAAAGACTATGCCACCGATAAAATTCGGACTGCCCCCGACTGCACGGCCTAAGGCATTCGATCCGAAAACAGGGATCGACCCGTCCAAGAAGATGTCCATGGGGAAAAGGAGTCATTCTATAGAAGAGGACATTGTGTACCAAGAGCCCTCCTATGATTACCAGTCGAAGCTACATATCGACTCCGACACTGGCAGACTTAATATTTATCAGAGGAAGATCAGGTCAGAAAATCCTCTTGAAACCTATAAAATTCCACTCAAAAAGAAAAGGGATTCTTCCACATCACCCGTCCTTTTTGAGACTGTACGGTATCATGGCCAGGACACATCTGCATACTCACTCACCCACACACACTGAGGATATGGGGTATGACTACAATGAAGAATTTAATTACCCTGCGGACACGGATCAGGATGACCAGACTCAAGCCTGGACAGACCCTGTTGACCCGGGGGAGTAACAAACTATTCCTGACACTCCTTCTTATCCTGTCAAGACTTCGCCAACAGAGGATACAGCTGCGTTTAACGCATTAATAGAAAGGGCAGCACATAATCATGATGTGGAAATGCATGCTGACCCAATTGAAGAGGACTTCCTATTTGACACCTTCTCCACTTCAGAGAAATCAGTCAAGACATTGCCTATGTTGAAAGGTTTCCTTAAACACGCAGGAGACATTTTCAAGGAAACCACAAGAGCAAGGGTTGTTAACCCCAGAATCGAAAGAAAATACAGACCAGTACCTGTAGACCCTACATATATTAAGGGACAGCTACCATTGGACTCTTTGGTGGTATCAAATGCTCGTAAGCGTGCCAACTCACAAACCACTGGTGATGCTCCTCCTCCAGACAAGGAGTCTAAGATATTAGAAACGTCTGGAAAAAGGGTGGCTGCTCAAGCAGCTAATATATGGCGAATTTCTAATACACAAGCCCTATTAGCCAGATACGATAGGGCTCATTATGACACACTAGAGCAACTGCTACATTTGCCAGATGTCTACAAGTAGGGAGCAGAAGCACTGATGCAAGAGGGAAAACTCATATCTAACGCATCCATTAAATGTGCGCTAGACGCAGCAGACACCGCAGCCAGGGCCATCAATACAAGTGTCATGCTCAGAAGACATGCGTGGCTATGCATTTCTTGATTTAAACTTGAGATTCAAACCACATTATTAAATCCACCCGTGAACCCTGATTATTTATTTGGTCCTGATGTGGACACAATATTAGAAAAGATTAAAAAAGACACAGACCGCCAAGTCTATGGGTGCCTTGCAGTCACAACAGTTCAGAGGAGGCTCCTTTCATCTCTCCAGTAACAGAGGAGCTACACGATGCCAGGCATGTCAGCAGACTCCATACAATAAAGGGAGCACGCAGACCACCTATAATAAAAACAATAGAGGTGGATACCGTGGCAACAGCAGCAAAGGCAGAGGACGAGGGAGTAACACCAGATCTTCCGCCAATACTAAACAGTGACGTCTTGTCACTGCCCCCAGACCATGTAACACTTGTCGGGTGACGATTACAGCAGTTCCTGCCAGTCTGGGAAAGCATTACCACAGACAGGTGGGTGAGACAACTTATCCAGTACGGCTATTGTCTAGAGCTAACCTCCACTCCACCCAACATACCCCCAAAACACCGTCCTATGTCCGCAGAGCACATACACTTATTGCAGCAAGAGGTCATCAGCATGCTGCAAAAAGGGGCCATAGAACTCGTACCTATAGAACAACAGGGTACAGGGGTATACTCGCTGTACTTCTTAATTCCCAAAAAAGACAGGTCTCTCAGGCCAATACTGGACCTCAGGCCCCTAAACCAATACATCTTGTCAGAACATTTTCACATGCTCACATTACAGCAGGTTCTACCATTACTCAGTAAGGGAGATTTCCTCGCAACACTAGACCTAAAAGATGCATATTTCCACATACCGATACATCCGGCATACAGGAAATATCTCAGATTCACCATACAGAATCAGCACTACCAGTTCAAGGTCCTGCCTTTCGGGTGACAACAGCCCCCAGGGTGTTTACCAAGTGCCTAGCGACAGTAGCTGCGCACCTACGGAGACAGCATATTCACGTCTACCCATATCTGGACGACTGGCTTATCCAAGCAAAGTCAGCCCAGCAATGTGCCAGCCACATGTCCCGCACTATTCACCTCCTACACAGCCTCGGATTCTCATTAAACTACCCAAAGTCTCACCTTCAACCCGCCCACTTACAACAGTACCTGGGAGCGACAATAGACACTCTGGCAGCAAAGGCACAGCCAAACTCAGCAAGAATCAACAACATTCAATTACTGATTCAGAAATTCAGACCTCAACACTCGCTCCCAGCATGGGTGTTTATGCAGTTGATAGGCATGATGGCCTCCTGCATCTTCATAGTCCCTCACGCGAGACTACACATGCGTCCGCTTCAAGAGTGCTAAGCACGACAGTGGAACCAGGCTCAGGGACAATTGAAAGACCTAGTGTTGGTGACCGGTCGCGCATACAACTCTCTGCATTGGTGGAACCCACGAAACCTTTGCAGGGGACGACCGTTCCAAGAGCCTGTACCACAAATATTGCTTACGACGGACGCATCTCTCCTGGGATGGGGAGCGCATGTCCTCCATTACACAGTGCAGGGACTATGGACGACACAGCAAAAGAAGATGCACATCAACCTGCTGGAACTGAGGGCAATCTTTATGGCAATAAAGATACGTTTGTACAACAAAGTCGTGTTGATCTGGACGGACAACATGACTGCCATGTACTACATACAGAAGCAGGGAGGGACACACACTCCACAGTTGTCACATCTAGCGCAAAGCATGTGGAAGTGGGCCATTCAAAGAAACATATTCCTCATGGCGGAACACCTCCCAGGCAGTGACAACCAGATGGCGGATCTGCTCAGCAGACACAGCCACCAGATGCACGAGTGGGAGATACATCCCTCCGTGCTACAACCGTACTTCCAGCAGTGGGGTCACCCAGAGATAGACCTGTTCGCCACAAGGGAAAACTCAAAATGCCTAAGCGTCGCCGCCAGGTTTCCACATCCGCAGTCTCAGGACAATGTGATATGGATGAACTGGTTAAGCAGGTTTGCGTACGCTTTTCCCCCAGCCCTGCTCATACCACTAGTGGCACGCAAACTGTGACACTAGATGACACTCATCCTAATTGCTCCAACGTGGGCCAGGCAACCGTGGTACACCACGTTCCTAGAACTTTCTGTGGTGCCTCATCAAAGGCTGCGACTAACACCCAGTCTTTTAACGCAGAGCCATGGAGACATTCAGCACCCAGATCCGCAACAGTTGAACCTTGCGATCTGGCTCCTGAAGTCCTAGAGTTTGGTTACCTAAACTTGCCTCCTGACTGTATGAATATCATCAAGGAGGCAAGAAGACCTACCACCAGAGGATGCTATGCGGCAAAGTGGAAACGATTTGTCATTTATTGTAACAATGATGACATAAATCCACTAGATGCATCAACTGAAAACATCATATGTTACCTGTTACATTTACACATATGCAATCTAGCCTACAGTTCCATACGTATACATTTAGCTGTAGTGGCAGCTTATCTTCAGAACAGGCAACACCTTTCACTCTTCAGAGTACCTGCTATTAAAGCTTTCATGGAGTCAAGTCAAGTCAAAAAACACTTTATTCGATTTTGTTAAAAATCATAAAAGCATACTACAGCAGTTAAAAATCGTTCCAAGAACATATTTAAAAAGAATTTTTTACATAATAAAATACAATTTAGTATAATAAAATTCCATATGTTACAGTACAAATTAGTATAAACATTTTTCATATGATACAGTGCATTTTTGGGACAGTAAAAAGGTCAGTTTGGAAAGACTCATCATGTGCAAAAAAGCAAAAAATACCAAATTCATAACAGTCCCCACAGTTAGGCTTGTACTTTCCTCCTCCTAATTCGAACAGCAGCGACGAGGTAATTTGCCACACTGAACATTACCAGGGGTGAGTCAAGCATTTGTAGGTACAAAAGAGCAGGTTTTGCTTGCATAAACGCTTTCCCCTTCAGTAAGGGTAACAGATACTTTTGCCTTGGAACATAATAATAAGGGCAGAATAACATAAGGTGCATATTATCTTGTATGGAAAAGTTGTCACATTCACATACAGGTGCATCCTCGAGCTTGAACCATCCCTGTTTGTTACAGAGAACCAAATAAATCTGGTTAAATCTAAACTTAACCAGAAGCCATCTGTGGAACGGAATATTGACTAGGGCAAGATACGGTTGGATGGCAATACAGGTAAGTGTCATATAATGCGCTCTGACCGTGGGTTTTATTAACTGGCGTTGTTCTCTCTCCAAAGACTTAAGTTTGTAGAAATTTTCCTTAACCCAAGCCAGGTCCGCTTTTTGTAAATCAAGCGGGGAGGAAAAAATCTCTGGGCGTCCCAGTTCTACAGAGCACTTGTTGATGTATGCCAGCCAAGCAATATCTTTAAACTTATCCAATTTTAAGCAGTCCAATAAAATTTTGTGGTTGAGGCCTAAGTTGTTATTTGTCCACACTCTTATCCACAAAAGCTTTCATGGAGGGACTCAAACGAGTGATTCCTCCAAGACACCTGCCTTCACCTGTCTGGAACTTGAACGTGGTTCTAATCAGACTGATGGGGCCACCTTTTGAACCTCTACACTCGTGTGAAATACAATTCCTAACGTGGAAAGTGGCTTTCTTAGTGGAGATTACATCACTTAGAAGAGTTAGTGAGCTGTAAGCCCTAACTATTCAAGAGCCATTCATCCAAATTCACGCAAATAGGGTAGTGCTACGTACAAACCCTAAATTTATGCCAAAGGTGGTATCCCAGTTTCACATCAATCCAACAATAGAACTGCCAGTGTTCTTCCCAAATCCAGATTCAGTGGCAGAAAGAGCTCTACATACACTTGACGTTAAGAGAGCTCTCCTGTACTATATAGACAGGACAAAACATTTCAGGAAATCTAAGCAACTGTTTGTTGCCTTTTCACCACAGCACAAAGGCAACCCCATTTCCAAATCAGGTGTAGCCAGATGGATTAAGTGCATACAGATTTGTTATCAAAAAGCTAAATGCACATTAACAGTTCCCCCAAGAGCGCATTCAACACGCCAGTTAGGGGCATCCATGGCTTTCCTGGGAAACATTCCTCTAGAAGAAATATGTAGAGCGGCCACATGGACAACCATACATACATTTACTAAACACTACTGTGTAGATGTACATTCAAAACAGCAAGCTGCTGTAGGACAGGCTGTTCTCAAAACTCTTTTTCAGACTGCTGCAGCTGGCACATGTGCCCACCGCTAAGAGGGAGACTGCTATACATTCTATGCACAGATAGGAATTCAGCAGCCCACATGCCTCGAACGGAATATGATACTTACCAGTATGCATCTGTTCTTGGCATGTAGGGCTGCTGACATTCATATCGCCCACCCTCCTCCCCGGTGCCTGTCGCAGCTGTAGCACTCAGAATTAATCTCTAGCATAGCCATCACTTACTGAACCATACTCCATCTCTGCCACAATGGCGAAAAACAATCTGAGGATGGAGAGAATGCCTATGCGCACTGTAGTCCGGGGGAGGAGCCACCTATCTCGTGATACTTCGAAGACTCTTCCAGGACAACAATGTGCAATCATCCGGACCCAACACTAGGCGGCGATCTATGCACAGATATGAATGTCAGCAGCCCTACATGCCAAGAACAGATGCATACTGGTAAGTAGCATATTCCATCCCTGCAGCGAGTCCCAAAATGAGAGGCAGTCCGCCAAACACAGAGTGCACGAGGTTTGGAAATATTCCTAGAACTGCTTCAAAAGGTGCTAGCAGTCCCGAAAAAACTGTCTTAAATACATGTACAATACCGCTCGTATCAGACATGTTTAAGATACGACTTAACATTTCTGAGAAATGTATAGGGCAATTTATATTTAAGAGGGTGTGTATCTCTGCTGAAGTCCTTTCGACTTGCAGATCTTATGTCTCTTTGGCAGAGTTCAATGGCAGTTTTCTGTAAAAGAATGGCTTTCATTCTTCTTAAAGTATCAATTCGTATAAAAGAGATGTTCAGTGAAGACGATAACGGCGACTCCCGGTCGGTCTTGGTTTTTGGAAACAATACTTGCATACAGCAAGTGACCCTGGCTGACACAGTTACGAGATAGGCTAAACCTGGCAACATGCCACAGCAGCTGTGATCATTCAACATAATGCAACTTCCGTTAGAAAGTTACCTAATAATTGGATCAGTCACTGCAGCTGGTGAACCTTGCAGGTGGCAGGATTGTTAGAGGAACCATCGCAGGCCCCGTGTAAGTTTATACCCTGACAAAGGAGAGAGCCGTTAAGTGCGTTTTCATAATTTTTACCACTAAGAAACACTTCTGTTCGAGGCGTATGAGCTGCAGATCCTACACTTAGCAATAGATCGCCACCTGGTGTTGGGCTCTGATGATTGCAGGTTGTTGTCTTCTTGGAAGAAGTCTTTGTAGTCACGAGATAGGTGACTCCTCCCTTGGACAATACTGCGCATGGTCATCGACTCCATCCTCAGATTGATTTTTCCGCCACTGGGTTCGGATGAAAGTTTTCCGCTCCGGCTAGAAAAGACTTTTTCTGCATCTTTCGAAGCGAGAAACTTTAGATAAACCTATTTCGACATTGAATAGACTTTTTGACCTCACCAGCTACATTCCGGTGCGTTGAAGAACCGGGTTTTAGAACCCAGCGGCGCCAGGAGAAACGCCTGAAGTCTTCGAGTTCTCCTGTCTTGGCAAACAGAGACACAGGACACTTCTCGGTGATGTCAAAGACCAAATTTATTGGCTGCGACCAGGAACAGAGGTCTACGAAGCACAACACGGGGTGGTTCGTCAGAGACTGTACAATTTCGTATTGCGAGACAGACTTTTATGCTAAAAATCACATTCCTGGCTAGCATCAATTACTTACGAACTGTCCAATCACACAGTGACATTTCAAAAGATATTGCATAACGACAAGCCCACTTTCAGTTGTCCAGCCCACCATAAATGACAAGGCTAAATCCAACATTCTTGCTCGGACAGGCCGGACAAACCCATAATAAAAGGACCTCAACCCAAACCATAAATAGGCCATAAATGAAGGAAAAGAAACAGATGAGAAGCAAGATAGAAGGGTGTGTGCATGTACCATAAACTCAGCAATGTCTTGTTCTTTGATCTCTATCTGACCAGCTGCCTAACCAGGAACTGGCTCAACAAGGTCAGCTTCGGGCAATGGAGTCAGTTCGTTCAGGTCACACAAAAGTCAGCTAAAGGTGTACGTGTCCCAAGGATTCATTCGGCAGCAGTCATCGGCCTATGTGAGGGCAACCACAAAATGGCTGCAGTACACAAAATGGAACCCGAAGGTTCGAACGAAATCCCTGAATACACAGTGTATCTATCAATCGATCATGACGAAAACACTCGTACATACCGCATTCGTCATTTGCGGTCCGCTGATACCAAAATCGTCTTGATACGACGACCTTTATTGAACGGTTTCAGAATCACGGAACCTCCGCGTTGAAGCGGGCCGTTGGGCCTATTGGCGCTGTACGGCCTACGCCTCATGGACAGAACTCCATTTAAGAGATGCCCGGTATGTCGAGCAAAATTCCCTCATAGCGACCATCACGAGGTTTGCAACCTTTGTCTCTTGCCAGAACATGACGAGTTGACCTGCGCAGCCTCTGCCTCCCTTCTGATCGAAGAAAACTATTCGGGATCGGAGGCCCCGTCGACACAAAATGAGAAGATCAGCGCCAGCACCAGAGGCCATCTTTGAGGAGGAGATCGTCGAAGAAGACGTCTCCGAGGACTAAGATCCAATCGAAGATATCTCCGAAGACGAGGCTCCACTCGTCGCCGAGGAAGACTCGCCTGATCTCCAGATCATATCGGGGGCAGAGAACTCGGACGATTCGATTCCATGTCGACAACCTGTGAGTACCACTACCCCCGCACAACATACACTACCCAAGACTAAGGCAGCGGTCGGCACTCCGCCCATGGGGCCCAGTCGAGACCGAAATTTACCCTCTGACGCCCCTCCTTCGGGCTCGGCTCCGAGGAAAAAGACTACGCCTTCCGGTGCCTCGGCGCCGAAAAAACATCACGTGCCAATTCCATCTCCTCCATTGGCACCGAAACATCGTTCGACACCGAAGCAAAACGCCCTTCGGTGCCCAAAGACAAAGACCCTTCGGCACCTGAACCAAAAGGAACAGGTCATCCACAAATAGATGAAAGTAATCAACGGGTACAAAATATTGGTCTGACTTTACACCCAGCAGGGGGGAATTTGCAGCTGAAATCTATCAGGGCTACTAAGTGAACATACTCCCGGTGAGCCTCACAGTACCAGCCTGCACTCCAGATTTGGATACACTGCCATGGTCTCTCAGCTGCACAGATTGTGCTTTTGAAGAGACATCACAACTGATGTGGCCATGTACTTTAGAATTGCTGGAAGACGAGTCATCATTAGATGAAACTGTAAGATGCTGGCTTTCTGTGTAATGTACCAAAATGAGGCCACCTTGCAGAAAGTCCAGGCAACCCTTATTGGTTTACAGGGCTAAAATCAATAATCCCAAGTGCTCTCTTTGTGGTAGTGTGGGTGAGCAATTTAGGCTTAACAGAGGGTAGTTCTAAGAATTTGTTGTACACAGTCAATAAATGCGACACACAATCAAACTTGTAACCTATTTAGTACAAGCATTTTCAATGCAATAGGTCTCGCAATTGTGAGATTTTAAGCTATTAGCATTGTAAATGATAATGCCTTTGAAGTATTATTATTATTATTATTATTATTTATTTTTATAAAGCGCATAGTCACCCGGAGGTATCTGTTTTTCAAAGCAACACATATATAAAAGGCATTGTCATTTCTAATGCTAATAGCTCAAACTCTTGCAAAATGCGAGACCACTTTAATGGCCGTGCTCCTTTCTTAAGACGCTGCTTGCCGTATACAGGTTACAGTGAGCAGCGTCTAAAGGGGTGCAGCCAACATTAAAATGAAAGCGCGTATGGGGCGCTTTTACACAAAGTGTAAAAATAAATAAAGGCTTTTGTAGCAAGACCGCTAATGTGGAAGCAGTTGCGCTGCAAGTTAAATAAATAAGCAAAGCTGTGAAAGTGGCGAGCAGTCTAAATTAAATACATAAGTATGCTGCTAAAGGGGAAGCAGACCATGCCGAGAATTAATTAATAAGTGCAGCTCCTATAGTTAAAGCAGTGTTGGAAGTTTAAAAATACATGACTAATAACAATATAAAATGTGGTGGCATGCTGTAAAAATATAGAATATTATTAAAGTAAATAGTGCTCAGCAACTAGATAAAGCAGACTGTGTAACTACACAAGTAAAAAGTCCAGTTGTTATGGAAGGTTACAAATGCAGACAAGGCGGTACCAGGGAGGGACGACTAAGCCTATTCAAGTATGAAAAGCAACAATTTTGAAAGGACGGTAACAGGTGCTAATTGAAAAGATGGGTGAGAAATGGATGGAGATCCTATGCCATACCTCAATACAGCATGCCTCGCAGCGCATGCGCAGCCCAGGCTCAACCTAAAAACGGTCCCCGCCAGTCCAAAACTGGCCCCTACCCTTCCGGACCACTGGGAACTCCTGGTGCCTTCAATGGACAGGCCCTGCTTCTGACCTGCCTCTGCCTCTTTGAACTACTGGACATGGACTTCGAGGGAGCTGAACATAAGCTTCCAAACATCTACCAGGGGGGGAGGGCAGGGGAAGGCAAGGGATTATCCAACGCAAATGCCAGAGAGTGAGATCCTTGCCAGATTTCTAGGACAACTACTTACTAAGTAAATTAGTTCTATTTAGATTTATTGTATCTTATGTTGATACTCTGTAAAATCTGGTACGCTAGCAGCCTCTCTTGAACTAGCTGACAATGCCCGTTTGTTCGTGCTTGGCCTCCCAGTCGCTTACGTACAAGGTTGGCATGAAATAGCTTTGCAGAGGCAACATATCACAAAGTGACAGAGCTTACATTCACAGCTTGGTCCTTGCTGGGCAGTCACTTTGCATGTCTCAAGAGCATTATTGTGTACTTACAGACTGTCACATGGTACGCAGTCCAGAGCAGTGTGGTGTGAGAGGCCATCACGTTTGGTCAGTAAAATAACACAACACAAATTAAAGAAAGTAGTGTTTGGTAATAGTTACATCTTGAGAAGCCGTTGGATAGTCTTGTTTGTATACATGCAGCAACTGTGTAGGAAGTGCCTCCTATTGGCCTATATATCAGGCTAAGATTACTCACGAATCGCCCCTCCATGGTCTTTTGTTTTACTTTGCCCTTACAAATGTTGGGAGGGAGTACACACCCCTAGCACCCACAGACCCAAGAGAACTATGCTCTGTCCTAAACTGTGGTAAAGAAGCATTCGTCAGCCCGGCGTCACCTCTTTCGTTAGAACTAAGTGTCTTGATGTGTTGCAGTATAATTCGAATTTTTTTCATGGAGATGTTTGTGCCCCTCTCACTGGTGCTGCTGTTAAAGAACTCCTTGCAGCAAACCAATACACAAAGCACTGTATCAAAGGCACATAGCCACAACTAAACCTTATTCACAAACCAGCAGTGTGCAGGTAAGCACAGATAGGTACTCAGGCACTCAAAGTGAAATCCTCATGACAGTGAGCTGTGAAGAGTCTTGCAAAGTAGCTGTGAGCAGCTGTTACAGAGAACATAAGTGCCGGAAGATACAGATTACAAAGCTCACTGTGTGTGGTTTCCAAATTGATCTCGGTTGTGTGCGGTAATCATAACCCGCCCATATACCATAACAGAGCATGTGTGTGCAAGATGTGTCAGAGCTGTTGTATGTTCGCAGTGACAGTCATTCATGTGCAGACAATCACAAGCATGCAGGAGAAGCAGCTGTGTGCAGTAAGCCACGGAGTTAGCAGTCAATCCGCAGTCAGTCAAAACAAAGTCACTCACCGAGCACTCGCATGACCTCAGTCACATGGTAGCCTGTAACTCCCACAACAGTCATGGGTATTTCATTGCAGTTCAGTTGGTTACAAAGCAGAGTTGTTATGGCCACAGCGCAGCGGTGTTCAGCCAATAAACAGGAAGAAGTCAATTGAAAGCAGAGAGAAAGCAGGCGCACAGAATGGTCCCAACCCCCACTGTCCATCAGCCTTTCCCGGGAAGTAACTCTTATAGCCTGGCGCGCTGCGGGCCCTGTGTTAGTTGGCGACCTTGTGTGTGCTTGTTAATAACTGCACCCGTGGACATGCCTGCCTTGATTGGAACGGTGGGAACTGCGAGCACACTGGCTGCTATGTGCTCTCTGGATCAGAATTTTAAAAAGCACTGTAACGCGCACATCACTATCCATGGCATACCGTTTTTTCTAACTTTATATTTAGTTTTTGATTATATTTAAGCTGCGACGCGCCATCGATAACGGCATCATAGCGCTTTAAAAATAAAAAACTTTAAGCCTTGCTGATGTACAACATGGAATAAATAAACAAGCTGTCGCCCTTGCGCGAATGGAAAACAAAAAAGTGCGTACCGACTAAATTGTAGGAGACAGTCTAACGCCGCAAGTAAAAGATCCAGTCCTGATGGGCAGTCCCAAAAGGAGACAGGGCGGTAACCAGGAGGGACTAAGAAGCCTCATTTTCAATCGGAAGCCAGCATTTACCATGGCCGATGACGCCAGCCAATGAAAAAGATGGGCGGGGCTTCCACTCCACTTCTAAAACATACCTTACTACTATATGCCTCGCAGAACGAACAGCACATGCGCACTGCAACGCTAGGCAAGGCCTAAAAATAACCCAGGTTTTTATATCATTTTAGACACCAAGATCATCGGAATCAGGTAAGTACTTGAGACGTCATAGATTTTGCAGGTAAAGCAGTAGAAAAGCACAGCTGTAATTTTAAGGCCTCGAACACGGTGATGTTATCCTATGGGAGAAACATCCACTGCATAGGCACACTTACAAACTATTCTCAGGGTTACTCTCCTGGACTTCAGGTGCTTGGGGGCCGAGGCCCAAAGAACCACCTGCAGCTCGGATTTATCTGGCCTGGTTTGTCTGGGTGCAGAGGTGCTGGTTTCGATGGTGTCCTCGAACGCTACCAGTTAGTCAATGAAGAAATTTGTAATTAGAAAAAGGCTGCAAGTGGGGACTTGGGGGCAAGTCTGGCAGAACACAAAGGTGGGCTCGACTTATGAGGGTCTCTGGAGGAAGGGGGCACCGTCAGTTGGCTCGGACCCAGGTTGTGGGGCTTGGGTGTGGAGGTGTTTTGTCCAGCGTGTCGCTTGGGTCCGAGGCTCTCACTTCTTGGGGTTGACCTGGTGTTGGGGGCAAACAGGACAGCAGGGCTACTTTCGGTGCTAGCCTCGGTGATGCCATTTCCCTCATCAGTAGGTCGTTCTTGGCAGGGCTGGTGTCCGGACTGGACACTTAACCAGTCTTGGCTGCTGCCAGGGCTATGGTACACAGGGTATTGGTGCTGGGGGTCTCCTGCAGAGACTAGCTGCTCGAAACGTGCTGGGGAGACTGCACTGACCTGAGAGCCACAAGGTTTTCCTCCTGGGGTGCAGTTTCCTTGCTGGACCTGGTGGTCAGCAGAACGGTGTACCTTCCAGATGTTGTCGGTGACTGCAGGGAAGTGGCATCTCCTCTACAAGGGAGATGCTGACTGGTTGGCTTAATGCTGGCAGCCCTCCAAGGCTTTGAGGATGCACAGCTGCTGGACAAGTCGGGTCTTTGCAGTAGTTGGGACAGCAGCAGTCAGACATATGTGGCACCAGTTTTTGGGGCTGGTCCACAGTTCTTCCGTTTTTGGCTCTTGTTTCTTCTTCTGTTCCCAGTAGATGAATCTGAGTTCCTGGTATCAGGGGGCCACCTAAATTTATTTATTTTATTTACTTAAATTTATATAACAGCGCACAGCTACCCCAAAGGGTTTCCCGGCGCTGACAGCGGAGGCAGGAAGAAAAGGAAAAAGACTATTGGCTGAAAAGCCAAGTTTTTATGGATCTGCGGAAAGATAGAAGATCAGATTGTAGCTGAAGAGGCAATGGAAGCGAATTCCAGAGAGTGGGACCGAGATAGGAAAAAGAGCGTCCTCCCATACAAGACGGTTTAACTCTCGGAACTTGGAATTTAGCTTGAGTAGAGGATCTGAGTAAATACTGAATTTAGGAGCATTAAGGGGAGTGTAAGGTAGTAGCCAATGGGCTAACTATCCCTGGGGTGCCTACTCCCCATATATGACCACTTCCTGTAGAAAGTGGGCATAAACAGAGTTCCTAGTTCCACTAAAACCAAGATGGTGAAAGCCTTCTTTCGTTCGTCACTTCAGGTAGCTCTCCTTGGGGGTGTGACTAGACTGATAGGGAGCACATCTTCTGACTAACTCATTTTCTCATCTGTCCTGGTGCCAAATGGGCCTCGGGACAGGTGGTGGCATTTCCCAGGGCAGGTGGTGGCATTTCCCAGGTTTTGGGGAAGCCGGTGTCTCATATCAAAGGCTGTAGAGGCTTTGAAGCCTCCACTTCGATATGCTCGAACACTAGCCATCCTGCTGGAAGAGGTGTGAACACCTTCCTCCGGGTCAGACTTTGTTTCTGACCTCAGAGCGTGTGCTCTCAGCTGCACGGGGTCAGAAACTTGTGTGTGATGGCAGGGTGAACGATACCAGTCAGCCATCTCACTAAGACTACTAGGAATCAGGGGGCACTTCTAAAGTGCCTTCTGGGTGCATGGAAGGACAAATCCAATACTAGCATCAGTATGTATTTTTCAAGACTAGCTGTTTGATAACAAACACTTTTATTTGAAGTGAAGCTATTATATAACTGGGTGACTCGTAATGACCAGTGCCCAATACATATGCTTAAGATGGCTTCCTGAACACTTACAATGTTGTGGCAATTGAACCAAACATCACCCTGTCCTATCTGCTAATGCAGATAAGTCTTCACATATAATATAAAGCACTCTGCCTTGGGGCTGTAAAACCTGCTGTAGGGGTGACTTACATATAGTTTATGCAGTGCGCATGGGCATGGCACACAGGAAGTGTTCCATGTTGTGTTTTCAAAATGTTTTGCACCATTACACGCAGCCTGCAAGCAATTTGTGTGTGTGTCCCTTAGGGTGGCATAATACATGCTGCAGTTGGTAGACACCCTCTTTAGTAGCCATGCCCTTGGTACCAAGGGTACCACGTACTAGGGACTTACAGGGGTGCTTAATGTCTTGCTGATTGTGGTACAATTAGGCATTTACCTTGTTTTAAGGGAAAGAGCACTGGCACTGGGGCCTGGTTAGCCGTACCCAGTGCACTTTCGGACGAAAAGCATCAGTACTAGGGCAAAATGTGGAGGTGACCATGTCAAAGTGAGGCACTTTACTAAACCTCCAAGTAAAAAATCACTTCCAGGTTCCGGTCCAAGATCTTCTCCCTCAGAGCAGTATCAGAACCTGCTTCCGAGGCGTACTCTGTTCTTTTTTTTAGTTAGGACCTGGGCAGCAGTCATCCAGTGACACATAAGCTCTGTTAACTGTTTAAAACGTTCACCCGCAAAAATACTAGATACCATGATAGGGCTGATATCACCATGCTGATGGTGACTGATGAGGATCAGGAGACCGAGAGTGAACCTCTCACTGACCCGCTCTCTTGCAACCTAAACGATTTGTCAGTGGATGGAGTTGTCTTTTCAGACACTGTTATCCAGTATTACGGGTGTCTTTCATAGATTCACATGCCTGAATCATTCCCCGTCGAGATGGGAGCCCCGGTAAATAGAAAAGTAATGTCCTATAGACATACATAGAGAAAAGTAGGCCTAAGGGCCTTGCCTTGGTAGCCTATCTATGTCCTTTTGTAAAAAGGACCAAACTCTAGAAGGTAGCCAATCAGCTACCACCTCCCTCTAGAACCTTCCTGCCAGGAGCCTCAGTCTCTCAGATTTTCTACCGCACGTTGTGCCAGGGAGTCTCCACCTGAGTTCTCCTCAGGTTTCCAAGATTTATCTCTTTTTCTCACAAAAGTTGGATATTTTCTTCTTCAAACAACAATGGCTGATCAGCAGAAGAAAGGGCTTTTCAGAGCCTGTTCATCCTGTGGTAAGAAGAGACTGCACATCGATGACAGGCATGAGACTTGCCTCTACTGTCTTTACCCTGATCATTCTGCAAAAGAATGTAGAGTTTGTAGAACATTCTCTACAAAGACTCAGAAACACAGGGAAGGAAGACTGCTCCTCTGGTTAAACAGACTCAAAAACAGAGATGATGCACTGTCTTCAGAGGAAGGTGAAATGGCTTCAGTCTCATCAAAACTATCCCTGAAGAGGCCAAGGGGTGCTTCCCCTAACCCTACAGACGTCCCTCCTAAAAAGACTACCACAAAGTCTTCTGAGCTACAATCTGTCACGTCTGAAAAGGAGGTTTCCACCTTCAGAAAGCCATCTCACTCATCGACCACGAATTTGTTGTCTTTTTCTTCAAGAAAAACAGCCTATGTCTCCACATCGACGACTACGGTGTCAACGACGATGGCATCGTCAGCCTCTTCATCGACTACGACGATACGTCAATCGTCGACGACGGGTAAGCCAGTTTCATCGATTATACTTATAAAAAAGCAATCGATGTTGCTTACAGTTACGTCGACGGCATAGTCGACGACGACACCGTCTATGACAAAACAGAAACCGTCGACGCCTGCATCGACGACGAATGGCACATCGTCGACGTTGAAGCTATCGTCTACAAAGGCACCGTCGACGACGAAGGTACCGACTACGAAAGTACGGTCGACGGCCGCACCGTCGACGAAGGAACTGTTGACTAAGGGAACAACGTCGAAGGGACCGTCGACGACCTCACTGTCGACACTTGAATCGTCAACACCATGGAAAAAATCGGATTTGATTCCGCCAAAGAGGAAGGATAAAAATCAGATTACGCCAGATCTGACATCCCCAAGCAGGGTACAAAAATTACTCCCATCTCGTCTCCTACAGAGTGATGAATCAGAAGATGACCAGTATGAACAAGCTACTAGTCCTTCAGATCTAAATGTTAAGTGCCAGAGCACAGATGATGGAGATGATGTCGTTCCTACGGAGGAGACTGTACATACACAAGTACAAACACAGGTCACTCCTATGGTTTGCCTTCCAGTATCTATTGTCTCAGATCTTCAATTCTTGATCACAGACTACAAAAAACGGTTTCCAGAATCACCAGCAGCATCCTCCAAACCACAACCATCTCCAAAGACAAGACCACCACCTCTGGATCTTCCTCAGGAGAGAGAAGCGGTTCATAATGTTCAGTCCTCAGACGACGAGGGCGAGGAACCAGAAGAAGGGGAGGTACAGGATGACCTGTCCAATAACAGAGATGATGAGGATTATATCGCTCAGTTCGAGGCATGTGGGCTGCTGAATTCATATCTGTGCATAGATCGCCACCTAGTGTTGGGTCCGGATGATTGCACACTGTTGTCCTGGAAGAGTCTTCGAAGTATCACGAGATAGGTGGCTCCTCCCCTGGACTACAGTGCGCATGGGCATCGCCTCCATCCCCAGATTGTTTTTTTCCGCCATTGGGTTCGGATGTGTTTCGGTTCCCTCTGTCGAAATCGATAGTTGTTAAACTTTTCTGACTCAAGACCAAAAGGTCTTTAGGCTGGGCGTCGGTATCGTTTCGTTCGGGTTTTGTCTGTTTCTCAGCTCCGAACTCTTGCTACCCTTCCGCGTGCTCTCGGCGCGGACGGGCCTACTCGACGCTCCAGACATGGAACGAACTCCGTTCAAAAGGTGCCCGGTGTGCACCTCCAAGTATTCACACCTCGATGTGCACTCTGTGTGCAACAAATGTTTGTCGCCGGACCATGATGAGGCCAGGTGTATGGCCTGCTCAAAGTTACGGTGTAAGAAGACTCTCAAGATTCGTCGGGCCGCTAGACTCCAGGCCCAGTTATCGGCACCCACGCCGCCCCCGCCGGACAACATCTTCGAGGAATTTGTTGAAGACGACGATGTCCTACGGGTTTCGGACTCTAGTCCCGCGTCCGAGGGTGATGCCTACGACGCGGGTGATGAGGACTTTGACGAAGCCGGCGACGAGGTAGGGGACGACGATGGGGCCATTGCCACCGTGGGGGATAGCTCGGAGGAAGAGCATCCCCAAATTGACTCAGGGGTCAACCCCCTTCATGCGGCCCAGGTCGAGGGATCGCCTTCGGGCCTTACCCAAGACCTCGTTACTAGTCCAGCAGCCCCGCCTACGGGCCCGGTCACGGACATTTCTGATGCGCCACTCCCGTTCACGAAAACGAAAGTGAAGCCATTGGAATCCACGCCTCCGGTTTCGAAATCGAAAGTGAAAGCTGCACTGCTGCAGAAGGCTCTGGAGGCATCGACTTCCAAGAAATTCAAAATGGCCGACTTGAAGAGCCGCGCCAAAATGGCCGACCCGAGGGCCTCTGGGTCGACGCCGAAGGCGAAGTCGACCGACGCGGCTGCGTCGGCGCCGAAGATGGTCGAGGTCGATGACCCGAAGAAGCGCCAAGGCGATTCCACAGCTCTGGCTTCGCCGGCTCCGGCCGTCGGGGACAAGGGACATGACGTGTCTGCTCCGAAGAAGGTGCCTCTCGCCGACCCGGCTCCCGACTCGGGGAAATCGCTCGAGCCGGTTAAGCCCTCTCCGGCCTTAACGAAAAAGGTCGCGGAGTCCCTGCAACGGATTCGGAAGGACGCTGTGGTTCCCAAACCAGGGGATGTGGTGTCGAAGCACACACCGAAGCCCACAAAGGCGCAGGCGCCTATCCGCTTTACCCTGCCACCGAAGTCGACGCCGAAGGCTTTCGCTCCGAAGCATGGGGCGGGCGTGCCCTCGAAGGAGGTGTCGACGCCCAAGGCGGCATTGGTGGTGTCGAAGCCTCGGCTCCAGCCACTTGCAGAGGAGGAGCGTCGAGAGGTCATCATCGACGCCAATACTGGAAAACTGTCTCTCCTCAAGAGGAAAATCACCACGGAGCCGGTGTTGGAACATTTTCGTATCCCTCTCAAAAACAAGAAGGATTCTGCGGGTACTTCGGCCCCGATAGAGCCTGCATCTCCACAAGCCTTAGAACATTCGCCAACGCGTTCCAACGCGGGGAATGGTGATGATGAGGAGGTCGAGTACAACTATCCGGCGTACTCTGATCCGGAGGAGGAACATGAACCTTGGTCTGCCGGAGGCGACCCAGAGGACCTGCAGTCGGGTCAGGAACCGCAGCTCTTTGCGGCAAAGACCTCACCGACGGAGGACTCGGCAGCCTTCAACGCTTTGATTGAGAGAGCTGCAGCTAACCATGATGTCGAGCTGCATTCAGATCCTGTGGATGTGGACTTTTTATTTGACACTTTCTCAGTGGCTGAAAAGTCAGTCAAGACATTGCCAATGCTCAAGGGAGTGCTAAAGCACGCGACGGAGGTCTTCAAGGAGCCCACTCGGGCGCGTGTGATCAATCCTCGCATTGACAAAAAATATAAGGCAGCGCCCTCGGATCCAACATACATCAAGGGACACCTGCCACTGGACTCTTTGGTTGTATCCAACGCACGCAAGAGGGCGAACTCACAGACCACTGGTGACGCTCCTCCCCCAGACAAAGAGTCAAAGATATTTGAGGCCTCAGGGAAACGGATTGCTGCGCAGGCAGCTAATATTTGGCGAATCTCAAACACCCAGGCCCTACTTGCACGCTACGATAGGGCTCATTATGACACCCTAGAAACACTGCTGCAACACTTGCCTGACCAGTACAAGGAGGCAGGGGAAATGTTAATTCAGGAGGGAAAGCTCATCACAAACACTTCCATCAAATGTGCGCTGGACGTGGCTGATACAGCCTCCAGGGCAATCAACACTAGCGTGTTGCTGAGAAGACATGCATGGCTTAGGATATCAGGTTTCAAACCGGATATACAGACAACCATCCTGAACCAAACAGTTAATCCTGACCACCTGTTCGGCCCGGAGGTGGATGCGACACTGGAAAAAATGAAGAAAGACACGGACACTGCTAAGTCTATGGGGGCCCTCCAGCCTCAGCAGTTTCGGGGTGGTTCCTTTCGCCGCTCCAATACCAGAGGCACCTCAAGGGGTCAGGCATCGCAGTCCACACAGTATTATAAAAGTAATACCCAAACCTCATACACCAACAAGGATAGAGGTGGCTACTGAGGCAACAACATCAAAGGCAGGGGACGTGGAAACAACAGCTCCAGGTCCACCACCGCCAACAAGAAGTGACGTCTTGTCACTGCCCCCCGACCACACAACACCGGTCGGGGGGAGACTCCAGCAGTTCCTGCCCGCGTGGAAATCCATCACTACGGACAGGTGGGTCAAGTCTCTTATCCAGTACGGTTACTGTCTGGAACTTACTTCCACTCCACCAAACATACCTCCAAGAAGCCGTCCTATGTCCGGCGAGCACTTGCACTTGTTGCAGTAGGAAGTTCAAGTCATGCTGCAAAAAGGGGCAATAGAGCTCGTCCCACTGCAAGAAAGGGGAACAGGGGTTTACTCCCTGTATTTTCTGATCCCCAAAAAGGACGGATCCCTCAGGCCCATCCTGGACCTCAGGCCCCTCAACTGGTACATTCTCTCGGAGCACTTCCATATGCTCACGTTGCAGCAGGTCCTCCTCCTGCTTCGACAGGGGGACTTCCTGGCTACGCTGGATCTAAAAGATGCATACTTTCATATCCCCCTGCATCCTTCCCACAGGAAGTATCTCAGATTCACGATTCAGGACCAGCACTACCAGTTCAGGGTTCTGCCGTTCGGGGTCCCCACAGCGCCGAGGGTCTTTACAAAGTGCCTGGCGACTGTGGCGGCGCATCTGCGACGCCAAAACGTCCACGTCTATCCCTATCTGGACGATTGGCTCATTCAGGCAAAGACAGAACAGCAGTGCGCGGACCATGTGTCCCGCACCATTCATCTCCTGCACGATCTGGGATTCTCGCTGAACTATCCAAAATCCCATCTCCAACCCGCCCATATACGGCAGTATCTGGGCGCGACAATAGACACTCTGGCAGCCACTGCGCAGGGAAATTCAGTGAGAATCGCCAGTATCCAAACGCTGATCCAACGATTCAGACCTCGGCACTCGCTTCCAGCGAAGGTGTTCATGCAGTTGATAGGCATGATGGCCTCCTGCATCTCCATCGTCCCGCACGCAAGACTACATATGCGTCCGCTTCAGGAGTGCCTGGCACGTCAGTGGACTCAGGCTCATGGGCAACTGACAGACCTAGTGTTGGTGAGCGGTCGGGCGTACAACTCTCTGCATTGGTGGAATCCACAAAACCTTTGCAAGGGCCGACCGTTCCAGGAGCCTGTGCCACAGATTATCCTGACAACGGACGCTTCTCTCCAGTGATGGGGAGCGCATGTACTCCACTACACAGTGCAGGGACTATGGACACTACAGCAAAGGAAGATGCACATCAACGTTTTGGAACTGATGGCAATCTTCATGGCCTTGAAGGCATTCAAAGTACATCTGTGCAACAAGGTCGTGTTGATCCGGACGGACAACATGACGGCCATGTACTACATTCAGAAGCAGGGGGGCACCCACTCTCCGCAGCTGTCTCATCTGGCTCAGAGCATGTGGAAGTGGGCCATTCAGAGGAACATCTTCCTCATGGCAGAGCATCTCCCGGGCAAGGACAATCAGATGGCGGACCTGCTCAGCAGGCACAGCCACCAAATGCACGAGTGGGAGATACATCCATCAGTACTCCAACCGTACTTCCAAAGGTGGGGTCATCCAGAGATAGACCTGTTCGCCACAAAGGAGAACGCAAAATGCCAAAGCTGCGCCGCCAGGTTCCCACACCCGCAATCGCAGGGCAATGCGATGTGGATGAACTGGTCAGGCAGATTTGCGTACGCTTTTCCCCCAGCACCTCTGATACCGCTGGTGGCACACAAACTCAGGCAGCACTCGATGACTCTCATCCTGGTTGCTCCAACGTGGGCTCGCCAACCATGGTACACCACGTTTCTGGAACTCTCCGTGGTGCCGCATCAAAGGCTTCATCTCACTCCCAGCCTTCTGACGCAGAGCCATGGCGACATTCAGCACCCAGATCCGCAACAGCTCAACCTGGCGATCTGGCTCCTGAAGTCCTAGAGTTTGGCTACCTCAGTCTTCCTCCCGATTGCATGAACATCATTCAGGAGGCAAGGAAGCCCACCACTAGAGCTTGTTATGCGGCTAAATGGAAGAGGTTTGTCATTTACTGTGTAAACCACGGTATTGACCCGCTAGATGCTTCCATTCAAAACATAATTTGTTACCTGTTCCACCTGTATCAATGCAATTTGGCGTACTCTTCCATCCGCATTCACCTGTCTGCTATGGCAGCATACCTCCAGAATAGGCAACACCTGTCACTTTTTAAGGTCCCTGCTATCAAGGCTTTTCTGGAAGGACTCAAGAGTCATTCCACCAAGGACCCCACCAGCTCCGGAATGGAACCTCAATGTGGTTCTTACAAGACTGATGGGTCCTCCCTTCGAGCCACTGCACTCTTGTGAGCTTCAGTTTCTGACTTGGAAGGTTGCTTTCTTAGTAGCAATTACATCGCTACGGAGGGTTAGCGAGTTGCAGGCGCTCACCATCCAAGAACCTTTCTTCCAAGTACATGCTAACAGGGTTGTGCTCCGCACTAACCCTAAATTCTTACCCAAGGTTGTATCTCAATTCCATATGAACCAGACAATTGAGTTGCCAGTGTTTTTCCAAAACCCAGAGACGCTGGCGGAGCGGATGCTCCACACCCTTGATGTTAAAAGAGCCTTGATGTACTACGTGGACAGGACAAAAGATTTTCGCAAAACCAAGCAGCTTTTCGTTGCTTTTGCCTCACACCACAAGGGAAACGCTATCTCCAAAGCTGGGATCGCTAGGTGGATCGTGAAATGCATTCAAATCTGTTACGCTAAAGCTAAACGCACTTTCACTATCCCACCAAGAGCCCACTCCACCAGGAAGTTGGGGGCCTCTATGGCTTTCCTAGGTAACATTCCCTTAGAAGATATTTGTAGAGCAGCTACATGGTCTACCACACATACTTTCACTAAACATTACTGTGTAGACGTGCACTCCAAACAGCAGGCAGCTGTTGGTCACGCTGTTCTCAAAACACTTTTTCAGACTGCTGCAGCTGGCACGGGCGGCCGCCGCTAATGGAGGGACTGCTATGTATTCTATGCACAGATATGAATTCAGCAGCCCACATGCCTCGAACTGCAAATGCTACTTACCAGTATGCATCTGTTCTTGGCATGTAGGGCTGCTGACATTCATATCGCCCACCCTCCTCCCCGGCGCCTGTAGCAGCTGCAGTATTCATATATATATATGCTCATAGCATGGTCATCACTCACATACTTCACTCCATCTCTGCCAATGGCTAAAAACAATCTGGGGATGGAGGCGATGCCCATGCGCACTGTAGTCCAGGGGAGGAGCCACCTATCTCGTGATACTTCGAAGACTCTTCCAGGACAACAATGTGCAATCACCGGACCCAACACTAGGCGGCGATCTATGCACAGATATGAATGTCAGCAGCCCTACATGCCAAGAACAGATGCATACTGGTAAGTAGCATTTGCATTCTCCGGCCACACCTGAACCTCATACTTCGGAATCCCCACCAGTAGACATTGGAGGATTCCACAACTTCGTGGAAAGAGCGGCCACAAGATTCCACATGGCTATAGCATCACAAGAAACAGACTGTTTTCTATATGATTTTAAAGATCCGATCAAAAAGACAACCAGATCAATTCCCATAATTGAACACATACGGGAACAAGGCCAGCAATTGATGCAAACTCCAGCATTGGTCTCTATAGTGGTACCCAGACTGGATAAAAAATATAAGGCACCAACAACAGCAGCTACCTGCCTTAATGCGCATCCCAAACCAGATTCTGTAGTCACCCAAGCGGCTCAAAAGAATTCAAGAAATCAGGTCTTCTCCACTGTCAGCACCACCAGACAAAGAGGGCAGAAAATTAGACAGCATAGGCAAGCGTTTTTCAACCACGTCAGCCATGACTATCAAAATAGCTAACGCCATTGCCCTAATAGGGAGATACAACAGGCAACTATGGGAAGACATTGTCCCATACCTGACAGAAATACCTGAAGACTCAAAGGAGGAAGTCCAATCCCTCCTAAAAGAAGGACAAACGTCTGCATCAGAGATCATCGATTGCGCTGTAGATATCGCAATGACAGGCTTCAGACAACTGGCAGGTGCAGCAGTCTTACGGAGACAAGGGTTGCTCAAAGCAACATCCTTCCGCCAAGAAATCCAAACTAAAGTTTTAGACATGCCCTATGACGGACAACACCTATTCGGTGAGAAAATAGACGAGGCCCTACAGGCAATCAAAAAAGATAGACACAGCACAAGCTCTAGGCACGTTACAGTTCAAAAACCAGTCTTTCGAGGGAACAGGGGTAGAGGTCAGCCCTCTTACAGAGGATCATACCAAGGAAAATCCTCATACTCCTATAATCAAGGCCGGTCACAATACCAACAACGGCAACAGCAGCAAGGTCGCCAGACCTCCTATGGGAAATCTAACTTCAGAGGAAGAAACCAAAGAAAACCAGCAGGCGGACGCCAATGACAGTTTCCAACAGCCAGTCCCTCCACCATCTCATTCTTTCAAAATTGGAGGCAAACTCACACACTACCTCCACAATTGGAAATCAATAACGGATCGGTGGGTGCTCCAGTTAATCCAATACGGACACTCATTGGAATTCAGTTCAATCCCCCCAATAACTCCTCCTCGCAAGACTCAACACAGCCACCTGCGATTGCTCCTGCAAGAAATTTCATCAATGTTGAAGAAAGGAGCAATAGAGCGAGTCCCATCAGCTCAAAAAGGGAAGGGGTTTTGATCCCGCTTCTTTCTAATACAACAGAAAAGAAAGAAATGGAGGCACTCAATTCATTCTTGAAGAGCCAATCATTTCGGATGGTGACCCTTCAGGAAATCTTAGGATCTCTAGAGTAAGGAGACTTTATGACTTCTTTGGACCTGCAAGACTCATATTACCACATCCCAATACACAGGCGCCACAAAAAATTTCTAAGATTCGCTGTAGCAGGACAGCACTACCAATTCTGTGTCCTCCCATTCGGCCTCAAATCAGCACCTCGCGTTTTCACAGAGTTGCTCTCTCCAGTGTAAGCTTTCCTACGTCAGCAGGGACGTCAGGATTTTCCCTACCTGGACGACTGGCTGGTGAAAGCACCATCAATGGCAGACGCACAAATGTCTTCCAACGCCTGTCTCAATATTTTCGAACAACTGGGCCTGACACTTAATCACGAGAAGTCAACCTTACAGCCCTCCAGAGTTATGACCTTTCTGGGGGCGACTTTAAATACGGCATCTTCAACAGCATTCCCATCACAGGAAAGGAAACACAAAATAATTACTATGGCCAACGCAGTGACTTCAAAGAACACCATCCGAGTCCGTACTTTCAAGTCCCTCCTAGGGATGATGTCCTCATGTATACTGCTCATTCCTCACTGTCGGCTCAGTATGCGCCCCCTCCAAGAGGCCCTGACCAAGCAGTGGACTCCGTGCACAGACTCTTTCGAGGATCACATTGTGATTACTCCACAAATCAACAAGGCCTTACACTGGTGAAAGACATCCATGAACCTATCACAAGGACTAACGTTCCTGCCTCCTCCAACTCCACATGTCATAGCTACAGACGCCTCTCTAGAAGGATGGGGAGCAGTCCTTCAAGAAGTATAAATCAGTGGCAAGTGGACAGACCAAGAGAGGAAACTCCACATCAACCTTCTAGAACTGAGGGCAGTTTTCCTATCTCTTCAGGCTTTCCTCCCGCGCATCAAAGGCTCAGCAGTGCTTGTACGAACAGACAACACAACAATAATGCACTACCTGAACAAGCAGGGAGGGACACGTTCACTGACACTATCTTGCGAATCGCAAAAAATTTGGACCTGGCTAGTACTACACAATATCAAGCTAACAGCAGAGTATGTCCCAGGCAAGGACAACGTCATAGCGGACGCTCTGAGCAGACAGAGGTTTCTGTCCCACGAATGGGAACTCAACCAGACTGTTCTAAACAACATTTTCTCGAAATGGGGGAGACCGCAGATCGATCTCTTTGCCACCAGAGAGAACGCCAAATGCCACAACTTCGCAAGCTGGCATCCCCAATCGCGGTCACTAGGAACTGCATTTTCCATCGCATGGCGCAATGTGTTTGCGTACGCATTTCCGCCATTTCCCCTGATAACAAGAGTCATTCGGAAAATGAAAACGGAGCACTGCACACCGATTCTCATTGCCCCGTTCTGGCCGAGGCAGCACTGGTTCACGGACCTTCGTCGCCTTTCAGTCCAACCCTCAATACATCTGGGCCAGCATCCATCCCTACTCACGATGTCCAAAGGCCAAGTACTCCACCCGAATCTGAAATCTCTCAGGTTATCGGCATAGCTCCTGAGTACGGAGAATTCTACCAACTAAACATTCCGCAGGAGTGCAAGAATGTCCTAGCAAAGGCAAGAGCAGACAGCACAAACTTATTCCTTAAAATGGAAACGCTTTTGCGTTTAGTGTATGGACAACGATCTCCATCCCTTTCAGATCACTCCGGAGCAGCTCCTTCCATATTTATTACACTTGGCACAATCAGGACTTGCCCATGCCTCCATCAGAGTTCATCTGGCAGCCATATCCCGCTTCACAAGAACTTCAAAAGGACCATCTCTCTAGTCCCACAGGCTAATTAAGCAATTTCTTAAAGGACTCTACAGATCCTTTCCTCGACCACGCAGAATTCCACCAACATGGCACCTTAATGTGGTACTCAACCAATTAATGAAACATCCGTTTGAGCCCATCCATAGGGCTGATATCAAATACATTTAATGGAAAACAGCCCTACTTTTAGCCCTGACCTCAGCAAGACGAGTCAGCGAGCTACAAGCTCTTTTCATTCAAGATCCCTTCATGCAGTTCAGGGAAGACAGGGTGATTTTAAGGACAAATCCTCGCTTCATTCCTAAGGTCCCTTCGGACTTCCACTTAAATGAACCACTAGTCCTCCGATCATTCTTCCCAAATCCTAGTACTGCAGCTGAACGATCCCTTCACTCTTTGAACTTAAAGAGATGTCTTAAATTTTACCTGGACAAAACAAAGCATTTCAGGAAAACAAATCAGCTTTTCATCGCCTTCAGCAGGCCAAAAAAAAGCATGCCGCTTTCCAAACAAAGCATTTCAAGATGGATATCCTCTGCAATTGCCTTTTGCCATGACAAAGCCGGACGACCGTTACACTCCAAAGTCCGAGCTCATTCCTCAAGAGCTATGTCCACATCGGCGGCACTATTCGCTGGGGTGCCAATTCTGGACATTTGCAGGGCAGCGACCTGGAAGTCGCCGCACACATTCACCAGGCACTACTGCCTGGATACGGAACTGATGCAGGATGCAGCTGTAGGCCAGGCTGTACTTCGCCATCTATTCCAGTGAGATGAGCCTTCCTCCTTCCCGCCATCCTTTATTGGTATGCACATTTACTTCTTTATTATATTTACTTGTTGACGGTTGTTCGTCGTATGATATGTGTTATCTCAGACTGCTTATACTGTCTCTTTACAAATGTGCACAATGTATTGCTCGCTACTCTGATTCAGGCATGTGAATCTATGAAAGACACCCATAATACTGGATAAGAAATGCGTTACTTACCTGTAACTGCAGTTATCCAGTATTGGTGTCTTTCATAGATTCACATGCACCCTCCCGCCTCCCCAGAAAGGTCTCTTCTCTCTCTCTATCCTATATTACGCCTACCTAGCTTGGTGCGTACGAAAATCCGAGAGACTGAGGCTCCTGGCAGGAAGGTTCTAGAGGGAGGTGGTAGCTGATATGCTGCCTTCTAGAGTTTGGTCCTTTTTACAAAAGGACATAGGTTACTAAGGCAAGGCCCTTAGGCCTACTTTTCTCTATGTATGTCTATAGGACATTACTGTTCTATTTACCGGGGCTCCCATCTCGATGACGGAGAATGATTCAGGCATGTGAATCTATGAAAGACACCAATACTGGATAACTGCAGTTACAGGTAAGTAACGCATTTCTTTCTGCCCAACAGCAGACTGATTGCAAGCAAGTCTTGCAGCAGTATGCTAAACTCTTTTCCTTGACCCCTGGTCAGACAAACTGATGTGTCCATGAGTTGGACACTGATGACAGTTCACCTGTCAAAAACAAAATCTATTGACCGTCTGATCAAGTCAAGGAAAGCATCAGAGAGGAAGTCAGCAAGATGCTGGAGTTAGGCTTTATTGAACCCTCTGAGAGCCCCTGGGCCAGCCCAGTGGTTCTACTCCCCAAACCTCATCCACAGGGTGGAAAGAGAAATGAGGTTCTGTGTGGACTATAGAGGACTCAACTCTTGTCGCCAAGACAGATGCTCACCCTATCCCAAGAGCAGATAAGTTGATAAACAAACTGGGGGGCAGACACATTTCTCAGTAACTTTGACTTAACTGCAGGGTACTGGCAAATTGGCATGGCCCCAGGAGCATAAGATAAAACCGCATTCTCCACACCTGAAGGGCATTATCGGTTTGTTATGCCCTTTGGTTTAAAGAATGCCCCTGCCACCTTCCAGAGGTTGGTGAACCAATTTCTTGCTGGATTAGAGTCTTTAAGTGCGGCTTATCTAGATAATATTGCGGTCTTCCGCTCCACCTGGCAGGATCACCTGATCCACCTTGGGAAGGTTTCAAATGCCCTGCAAACTGCTGGCCTAACTAGCTAGGCATCCACATGCCAGATAGGGCAGGGAACTGTGGGGTACTTGGGCCACCTTGTTGGCGGAGGCCAGGTACAACCATTACAGCCCAAGATCAAGGCCATCCTGGACTGCGCAGCTCCAACAACCCAGACCCAAGTCGGGGCATTCCTTTGCTTGACTGGGTACTACAGGTGGTTTGTGAAGGGATATAGGTCCATTGTAGCTCCCCTCAGAAAACTCTCCTCCAAGAAAATGCCCAAAAAGGTAAACTGGACAGTTGGTTGTCAAAAGGCTTTTGACATCCTGAAAGAGGCTATGTGCTCGGCACCAATTCTCAAAGCTCCAGATTATGCCAAGCATTTCATTGTGCAGACTGATGCCTCTGAGCTAGGTATAGGAGCGGTCCTATCCCAGACTAATGATGAAGGCCAAGACCAACCTGTTGCTTTTATAAGCAGAAGGCTTCTCCCTAGGGAGCAGCGTTTGAGTGCCATTGAAAGGGAGGCCTTTGCTGTGGTTTGGTCCCTGAAGAAGCTGAGACCATACTTGTTTGGTACTCACTTCCTTGTACAAACTGATCAAGGACCTCTCAGATGGCTAATGAAAATGAAAGGTGAAAATCCTGAACGTTTGAGTTGGTCCATCTCCCTAGAGAGAATGGCCTTTGTAGTGGAACACAGACCTGGGACTACCCATCCCAATGCAGATGGACTTTACAGGTTATTCCACTCAGAAAATGAAGACTCTTTAGGGAAAGGTTAGTGTCATCCTCTTTCGTTTGGGGATGGGGGGGATGGGGGGGGGGGTGGAGTGCCCTCTTTCTGCATGGTTGCCCCCACGTTTTGCTGTACTGCTGATGTACTTTGACTAAGATTGGCAGGGATCGCGAAGGGGAAGCTTCAAAGACTTGCCGCCTTTTTGAGCTTCCCCAGGCCACTTGCTGATTTCAGGAACTAGTCCCCACTGTTTCTGACCCCCACTTTGAGCAGGAGAACCGGCGGGAAAAACAAGCGAGGAGAGGTGTACCCACCTCTGCCACCTTCACCCCTCCGGTGGGGGAGGCAAGGTGAAGTAAAACTCAGTCCACGCCATCTTGAAAATGGGGGGACTCAGCCAACCAGGGACAGGCTCATTCCTCCCTCACACTAAAGAGTGGCATAATAGGGGGTGTACCCACCCCAGGGAAGGGCCCCATTGGTCCTCGCCTTTTACCTACCTGTAACAACCCTAAATCTAGTATTTTGGGGCACCACTGAACCTTGCTTCCTCAGACAAGAACCTGCAACAGGAAGAAGGACTGAACAGCTGTGCAGCAGCTAACTAGAGGAAGACGCCCACTGACTTGGCCCCAGACCTACCGGCCTGTCTTCCCCCTCGAACCTGCTCCTGCAAAATCCTGGTGTCCTGCAGCCAGCAACCTCAAACACCCCGGAGGTCCTGCCTGCCCTCAACTCCTAAGATGTTGTCTCCCCTGAACACTGGATTTGTTCATTTGCAACCTCTTGCCTTGACCGGAAAACGCGAATACGCACTACTCTGCACCTGCCGTCCACGGCCCGAGCGGGCAAACACCACGAGGAGGTCACCCTGGCGATCCTGACCCGAGATCGGGTGACCCCCGACCTGCCTCAAGACTCTATCCGATGCCTGCAGTCTAAATCCAGAAGGCTCCCCTAACCTCGACCAGGAGCTGGTAAGAAGATCCGACCCCAAAAGGCACCCGCGCCATAAGGCCTTGTTTGCCCAACGTGCCTAACCAATGCCTACCCTCCCAAGTTACCTCTCGAAGTAGTGGTCCCACCCAGAAGACCATTGTCTCCCTGCCTACAGTGCTTTTGCAAACCAAATTTTCTCCATTGAAACCAACAGAGCGTCCGACGTCTAACTGCACCCGGCCGCCCTAGTGCCGCTGATGGTGCAACTTTGGTGCTACTTTGTTTTCCCAATTGCCCTGAGCTAAAAGTCCAGGAGCTTTGCTCCCACAGCTGAGTGGCCTGCTAGTCAGCAACCGGAGGCATCCTATCCCCCATTGGATAACATTGGGCCTCAGCACTGTGCACCCGGCCGCCCTAGTTTGTTTGTTGACTTGATAACATCGCTGCGCCAGCGCTTGGCAGTGAATAAGGACTGCTGCAAGCGTTTTAATTGTTTTGCTATTTGTTTTAAAAGTGTGTTTTATATACCTGTATCTTTGTTTGCCCACTCCCCGGTCCACCGCAGCAACCAGTGCTGTTTGTAGTGGAGGGAGGTAAAGCGGCACTACTTCCTGGTTGCTCCACATTGGGCGGCCTTCTTTGGAGGGTGACGCGCTAGTCTCCCCCTTCGCCCTCACTACATAAGGGCTTGGAATCATTCGCGCTCGTTTGTTGACTTGATAACATCGCTGCGCCAGTGCTTGGCAGTGAATAAGGACTGCTGCAAGCGTTTTAATTGTTTTGCTATTTGTTTTAAAAGTGTGTTTTAAATACCTGTATCTTTGTTTGTCCACTCCCCGGTCCACCGCAGCAACCAGTGCTGTTTGTAGTGGAGGGAGGTAAAGCGGCACTACTTCCTGGTTGCTCCACATTGGGCGGCCATCTTTGGAGGGTGACGCGCTAGTCTCCCCCTTCGCCCTCACTACATAAGGGCTTGGAATCATTCGCGCTCGTTTGTTGACTTATTCACTGCCAAGCTCTGGCGCAGCGATGTTATCAAGGACTGCTGCAAGCGTTTTAATTGTTTTGCTATTTGTTTTAAAAGTGTGTTTTAAATACCTGTATCTTTGTTTGCCCACTCCCCGGTCCACCGCAGCAACCAGTGCTGTTTGTAGTGGAGGGAGGTAAAGCGGAACTACTTCCTGGTTGCTCCACATTGGGCGGCCATCTTTGGAGGGTGACTCGCTAGTCTCCCCCTTCGCCTAATCTATATCTGCTCTCTTTGTCCCGCGCAGCGGTGACGCGCAGCGGTAGCGCCATAGACGCGCTAAAGAGAAGCCAGTCTGCGCCAGTCCGCGTCCGGACGCTTCCTGCTTGCTCTTGGACAGGACTCCCATCATGGTAGGGGCTCTACTCTCTTATAACTCCTCTTCGCTTCTCGCCCTAGGACCCCTTACCAATTCGTCATGTCGCCACTCGTTCCTCCCCACCAACACAGAGTACCATTGCAAAGACTGTGACTGGAGTCCACTTCCCCTACACAGCTGTTATTCGCCCCCTGTACAGAAATGGAGAATGTTTCTCCTCAATTGTCGGTCTTTACTGAAACATTATACTGAACTGTACATGTTGATTGAAGAGCTCAACCCTGAGGCTCTTTTTTTGACAGAAACATGGCCCCAGATAGACAATGACCCGACCACAGTGTGGGTCACTCCTCAAGGATATACGCTCAAAAGACTGGACCGCCAGACTGGGAGAGGCGGTGGATTGGCTATTATATATAGAGACAGCTATAGATGCCGCGTCACTCCAACCACCACGCCAACTTGCGAGAGCCTTCACTTCTCGTTAGAACTCTCTCCCACTACCACCTTCTCTGGTATCCTAGCCTATCGTCCACCTGGCGCCCTTAACAACTTTATCACCAAGATAACAGACCTCGCTGTTGTCTTGTGTGTCGTGTTGACCTCGCCTAACCTTACTTTGCTCGGGGACCTCAACTTACATCTAGATGACCCCCACGACACATCAGCCAATAACCTCCGTTCCAACTTGCAAGCCATTGACCTATGCCAAAAGGGCTTTCATGCAACGCATAATAGGCGACATCTTCTTGATCACATCTACAGTAATATAAATAATCTCACGGTGGAGACTCCTATACCACTACCCTGGACCAACCATTTTTTAATACCTCTCACCTGGCGCACTAACCCCCCCTCCTCCTCTCAAAACCTCGCTAAGCACCGGGGAAGGAAATGGCCCTCACTTCCCCTCCCTGACTGGGAAGCCGCCCTTGCCAGAGATCCACCTAGGAAGGGAACTAATCCCAATACGGCCACTAATAACTTCGACAATTGGATCTCTAGTACCCTTGACCAGGTTCTTCCTAAACACTCTTGTAAATCTATAAGAAGACCCAAAGTTGCCCCATGGTATACACCCGCCCTTAGACTCATGAAATTAGCCTGCCATAAATTTGAGAGAGCCTGGAGGCAGGACCACTCTCAACTTAGAAAGGCTGAGTACAGGGCTGCTATAAAGCTCTATAAAATGGAGATAAAGGCGGCACAAGTTCTTTTTTATGAAGGGAAAATTAACGCGGCTGCGAATGCCCCCAAGGAAAATTTTAAAATAGCTAAATCCCTTATCTCACCCCTCGCTGAGCGTCCCTCTGTTGAAGGCGCCCAAAACCGCTGTAACGATTTGGCTGTCTTTTTTTCCCAAAAGATCCAGGCCATATACTACTCATTCAGTAACACTAAGGAAGATAAGGAATCCACCCCGCCTACAACCTCTGACTCCTTTGTCCCCTGTATGCTTGATAAAATTCCACTTCTTGACACCCCTGGATTAGACAGACTGATCCCTAAGATCACTTCTGGTTCTCCCAACGACCCAGCACCCCCTCAGACCCTCATCAAGGTCATGAACGTCATTCGTCCGGTTATCTTAGACGTTCTTAACACATCCATCACTTCCAAATCTGTTCCACCACCATGGAAGTGTGCGATGGTGAAGGCCTTGTTCAAAAAGCCCAACCTTGACCAGAGTAATTTGGCAAACTACCGCCCTATTTCTTTACTTCCGTGGCTGAGCAAACTGCTTGAGAGGCACGTTAACAACACCTTAGTGGACTATTTGGAGTCCAATAGCCTGCTGCGTGCCTCTCAGACAGGGTTTCGCCCTCAGCACCAGAACCGAAACCGCCCTCCTAGCGGTAACGGAAGAAGCGAGAGCCGTGCTGGACCGGGGAGGAAAAGTCGCCATTATTCTATTGGACCTCAGCGCCGCGTTCGACACGGTTAACCATGCCACGCTATTACAACGACTGGCGGGCATGGGCGTGTCGGGCGCGGCCCTGGAATGGCTGGCATCCTTCCTGGATGAACGATTCTTTCAGGTCTTTGAGGGTGAGGCGGCTTCCCCCAAACACCCACTTAGGTGCGGGGTCCCCCAGGGCTCCTCCCTAAGTCCTACCCTTTTTTTTTTTTGTAAAATTTTTATTTTGCATATAACAAGAAGGAAAAAACACAAGAAAGCCGCACCGAGGTGCCGCACATGTCCCCACACAGTGGGAAAAGAAGCAAATTAAAACGGTGGTGACGCTACATCGCAAAGATAAAGATCAGTCAATCAGTCCAGGTACCTGCAAAAAAAAAGCCATAAGAAAAAGCCACATAGGTGCGGAGTCTTGCGAAATCAAAATGTCCCATCAAGCAGGCCTTCGGGCTATACAAAACCGTGGAAATGTACCACCCGGTGAAAATAGGCACCTCGGTTGCAACACAGGGAAAGAAAGAGAAAATACAACTCCCCAACCCCCCCCCCACCCCCCCCCTCCCCCACGACGGTGACGCATACATACCACATTCATTCAACAGGCACACTAAATTTGGAAGAGGTGTAAGGATCTCAATGATGCTGGGCAAACAGCCGAAGGCAAGCCAGTAGATAGGAAGGATACCAAGGGACCCCAAACGTGCTTAAAGTTCTTGTAGTTACAGAGGAAGATGTCCGCCATTCTTTCCAGGCTCAAAAGCCTCCAGAGTCTCGCGTGCCAAAGTGATATCGCTGGTGCCTCTTTACGTTTCCAAGCCGCCGCCAGCGTGAGCTTGGCTGCCCCCAAGCGCAGCCACAGAATCTTTTTATCCGAGCGCGTCTGGTGTTAAAGACCGGGGTCCCGCAGGCCCAATAGCGCAAAGGCCATAGAGTCCTCAATAGGATATTGAAGGATATCCTTGATATGGGAAAGAATTTCATCCCAGTACGGCCTGATCACGGGGCAATCCCACCAAATGTGGCGAAAGTCCCCCAGAAGTCCACATCCCCTCCAGCACTTATCCGAGGCAGCCGGATAGATACGGTGGAGCCGAGTCGGAACCATATACCATTGCGTGAGAGTCTTTAAGTGAGCCTCCCGTAAGTGGATCGAGTGGTTAAATTGGTTCATATCCCTCCAAAGCGCTGACCATTCGGTGTCGGTGACATCCCTTCCCACCATCTCCTCCCATTGCTCCATATATCGTGGCCTAGGTGACAATTCAGACTGAAGCAGCAACTGATATAGGAAGGAGATGGCTCCCTTCATTGTAGACGTCCTTAGCAGAAAAGCCTCAAATTTCGAGGGAGGCCTCGTGGCTGCCTCCAGCACCCCTGGCGACGTGGCCCAATGTAGCAATTGGACATGCCTATACCTATCAGTCTGCGGCACCTGGTAGTCCCGCATGCAGTTAGCAAAGATCAAAGGCTCAGAGCCATGAAACAGGTGAAGCAGCCCCCTGCACCCACCCTCCCTCCATGCGTCAAAGGGTCCCTCGGCTAACGCCGGTGGAAAGGCCGGGTTGAAATGCAATGGCGTGAACGGAGATGGGAAGGTTGTCCACCATTCATCGCCAGCCAAGGTGTCCCAGACCTTCAGCGTAGTGCCCGTGGGGGTACTGATGTAGGCATTCAAGGGGCGGTCTTTCTTCGGTTTCCAGGCTAAATCCCAGATGGACCGACCCGCCACGCTCCGGTCCATATGCAGCCAATGTTTTTCTGATAGCTGCTGCGACCATTCCACCATGACCCTCAATTGGGCAGCCTTCTAATATAGGTGCAGGTCCGGGAGACCAACCCCACCCTCCGACCGAGGCCGGCGCATAACTGTGAAGGACAGACGGGCTCGGCCCCCTTGCCAGATAAAGATTCAAAATGTAAGATTTGCCAGAGTTTACTTTAAATCCCGCCACACCCTCAAAATCAAGCAAAATTTCCCTTACGCAGGGCAAGGAACCAGCCGGATCCGCCACCGAGAGCAGGACGTCGTCCGCGAAGAGCGAGATTTTATGTTGCTCTCCCGTGAACGGTATGCCCTTCACGCCTTCATCTTCCCTCACCGCCACCGCCTCAATACTGAGCGCGAACAGCAAGGGAGAGAGGGGACACCCCTGTCTAGTGCCCCGCGAGTGTGGGAAGAAGGCCGATAGGTGGCCATTCACCGCCTTTCTCGAGCGTGGGCTGCAAAAGTTTGCCTTTGCCATAGTGATGAATCTGTCAGAGAAGCCGAAGGCCAGTAGCGTATTAAACAGAAAGCCCCATCCACTCGGTCGAAGGCCTTCTCCGCGTCCAGGCCCACCAGCACAGCCGGTATGCGGAACCTGTCCGCTTTTTCGATGAGGTGAACCACTCTACGGGTATTATCGTGGGTCTGTCGACCTTTAATAAAGCCAGACTGGTCTGGGTGGATAATCGCCGGCAACAGATCCTGTAGGCGGCTCGCCAGAATCGCCGAGTATAGTTTTGCGTCAATGTTAAGTAAGGCTATGGGGCGAAACGAAGCACAATGCTCCGGGTCCTTCCCTGGTTTCGGCAAGACCGTGATCACCGCCTCGGCCAGGGTCCCTGTGTTCATTCCGGACGACGCCATATCATTAAAGAAAGCAACTAAAAAATCACACAGCTCGGTAGCATACGTCTTGTAAATGGTGTAACCATGGTGTAACCATCCGGACCCGGGGCCTTGTGTAATTTCAAATTTTTGATGGCGGAGAGAACCTCTTCTCTAGAAATTGGCGCCTCCAATAGGTCGTTCCATTCGCTAGATACTCGGGGTAACGGCAAACGTCGTAAGAACTCCCTTTGTGATTCCGCATCCAGGTTGTCACCCGTATACAACTCGGCGTAAAAGAGTCCAAAAATGTCCGCCTTCGTTCCGTCCCGGTGTTGCAGCACCCCTGCAGCATCTCTGTCCCCTCCTATGTATTCCCGCTCCCTCCTATCCCGCAGTTGCCGCGCCAAATGTTTACCAACCTTGTTACCGCTTGAATATGATTGTCGCCCCAGTCGCAAAAGCGTAAGCTCGGCCCTATTGGCATAGTGCGCCTTTAATTTGCCTCTCACCGCTGTCAGCGGGCGGAGAGTCACCCTCGAGGGGTTGAGTTTGTGAGCACGTTCGAGCTCGACCACCTCAGCCTCCAAGGCCTCACGTTCCTTCCTCCGCAGGGCGTTAATCTGCGAATTGAGTCCCAGGCATGTGCCCCTGATCGTAGCTTTAAAGGCGTCCCACGTGGTCGACAGTGAGGTGTCCGACGGGGGATTAAGGTCAAAGAATTCTCTGATAGCAAGTCGCAAGGCTTGATTAGATATATCGTCCCTGATTACCGACGCCGGGAAATACCACTTCCGATGCGACGCACCAGTTGGCGACCAACGAAGGCTAAGCACCAAGAGACTGTGGTCCGAAACAGAGATTGGAAGAATGGCGGCATCTACCACGTCCCCGCGTAGAGATTGGCTAAGGAAAATGAAATCCAAACGGGAATAGGAATGATGCACGTGGGAAAAAAATGTGTAATCCTTTGTGGTAGGGTGGAAAAACCGCCAGCCATCAACTAGTCCCAGGTCCCCCACTCCATGCTGTGCCGAAGCAGAAAACACCCCCGTGCCCGCCCTATGCCCCCCAGAGCTGTCCAAATCCTTGTCCCACACCAGATTAAAATCCCCCAGCAAGAATAGATGACCCTCCGCAAAGTCCCCAACCTTCAACAACAGATCCTGCAAATACTTATTCTGACCTACGTTGGGTAAATACACCACCACAAAAGTGCACAGTCGACCTTGAATAAGCCCTTTGACCATCAACCAACGGCCCTCCTTATCGTGACGCACCTCCATAGGTTGAAAGTGCAGCGCAGCTCGGAAAAGGAGTGCCACCCCCCTGTGTTTCGTAGCGGCGGAAGACCTATAAATAATGGGATAAGCCTTATGGCGGAGCCGCATCTCATCTTTCCGTGCTAAGTGGGTTTCTTGCAACCCCACAATGTCAAGGTGATGATCCACCACATATTTCCACACCTTCTGCCTCTTCTGTGGCGAATTCATGCCCTTTACGTTCCATGACCCTATGCTAACCAGCATTACAAAAATGGACCCCAAGAATATCTCCTGTCACTCCAATTGTCCCCCTCCCCATACATAGACAACCTCCGATCCAAGGGACGCCCAGGGGGTCCGCCACTCTCCCCCCTCCATAATCCAAAACTCGCCAGCCAATCACAGCAATGTCATCCACGATGCCAGCTCGCACGCACACCAGCAGCCATCCATCCAGCAGTCCCCCTTTCCCACCGTCATGGGACCCCCCCAACACCCCAAACTCACCAACTCCAACCCCCCCCCCCCCCCCCCCCCCCCCCCCCAGTCGAAAAACAACCAATAGCAAAAACAAAAGCAAAATTGTGAAAGCGAAGACAGTACTCATCGTGTCCAGAAGACCGGAGTCCGTAAGGGGCCTTCCTTTCAGGAAGTAGGCCGGGGGGACTAATACAGTATCCCCCATGGCCACGGTCGAGGGTGTCTCCTCCAAGAGTACTTTCATACCCCCAGACCAGGAGGCCAGAACCCCTCCGGCGCCGATCCATCAGCAAGAAAGAGGTCACGCTGCTCCGGAGCTTTGCTGCGTATCAGCCAATGTAGCCGAAGCCACCGATGCCACCGCGTTGCCCCGCTCCTGCAGGCTGGTAGTGAGGTCCGGTCGCCGCCGATCAGGGGAAGCGCCCACCCTGTGCCAGGAAGACGAGCGGTGGCGCCTCCGAGACAGAGAAGTAGTTGCTTCCTGCGAAGGCGGTACATCCTCCAGGCCCAGGAGGTCCTTTGCCACCTGGAGCGAGCGGATCTGTGCGAGCCGATTCTGCCACCGAAAGATGATAGGAAATGGATGCCCCCAGGAATAAGCGATGCCACGTTCTCTCAGAAAGGCAGTCACTGGGCGGAACTCCCTTCGTTTCCGCAGTGTGGAGGCCGCTAAATCTTGATACAGCTGAGGGCGGTGATCCCTGAACTGCAATGACGTGATTGCCCGGGCTTTGCGGAGGATACGCTCTTTCACCTGAAAGTCGTGGACACATACAAGAATATCAGGAGGGGGCCCCCCCCCCGCGCCTGGGCAACCCCACTCTATGCACCCTGTCCATTCGAATTTCCAGCGTATCCTCCTCATCCAGTATCTGGAGGAACAGGTCTTGGACATATCCACGCAGGTCTCCTGCCTCACCATCCCAGGGCACAGCTCGGATACGAATGTTGTTCCTGCGGGAACGGTTTTCTAAGTCCTCCGCGTGCGCCTGTAAGTCCAGGTTCTGCTCGGTGAGGCGGATGATATCCTGCTGCAGCAAGTGCACATCGTTGGCCATATTTAAATCATGGTCCTCCAGAGTCTCCACCCTCTCGCCTATACCGTCCACATCCCTCCGCACCTCCCGTAGATCGGAGGCCAATTGCGCGCGGAGCTCGGAGATGTCTTCCTTAATGGAGGCAAAGAGTTCGGTCATAAAAGCCTTCGTCACCGGTGCCTCATCGTCCGATTGCTTCGAAGATCCACTAGCTCCAGGGGATGCCGGCTGCTGGAAAGATTTCGAAGTGCCATCCTTCCCCGGGCGCCCCTTGCGCTGCCCGTTAGACATGGCGGCAAGCAGCACTCCACCCAGGCGCCACGCGGCCAAACAAGATGGCGGGCCCTGCCGCTCGACCCAGTCTAGAACTTAGGCCCGTGATCCCAATGGCCAAGCCTCGAACTATAGGCCGTAGTACTTCTGAAAAACGCTCACGGCCCACACAGCAGCCCGGGTCTTCGCTCCTTAGGCGTCACAGACGACCAGGGTAAAGCTCAAGCTTGCGGACGACCAAAAGTCCAATGGCGGCCATGCAGGAATGCCGCCGCTATCCCATAGGCCGCGTCCTCCTCATACGCAGATCCGGCCTCACCGGAGCCCGCCGACCTGGCACCGCTCTCCACCACCAGTCTCGCTCAGGGCCACAGCCACTGCCCAGTCTCACCGCCACCGGCATTCAGATGTCTCGGGCCTCCTCTCGGCGAACACCGCCGGGTGCTGTTAAACCTCCTCCTCCAAGCCTCGTGGGCCTGCTCCACGCCACAAGCTAGATGACTCCAAGCCACCCCTGTAGCAAGATCTGCCGCCTCGCCGACTCAGTGCGGGTCTCCACCTTCCGCCAGCTCCGGAACCTCCAGGCGGGATCTCAGGAGCTTCGCCCTCTTCCTACATCGGCCGCCAAGACCCAAGAAAGGCCGGGGTCGCGCAGGCCACAAAGCTCAGTCGGTCTCGTGGTCGATCTTGAAGTCTCTCCGCCCCACCGACAGCACCAAACCTCTCCGCTATGCCAGGGGGACTTCTGCAGCACTTGTGAAGCGAAACCGCTCCCTCAGGACCGTACTATAAGATGCTTTGTCGGATCAGCGCCGGAGCGGCTCGGAAAGGCGTCCTACTCCGCCGCCATCTTGGCCACGCCCTCAGTCCTACCCTTTTTAATGCCTACATGGAACCTCTAGACAGGATAGTCCATCCCTTTGGTGTGCGTATTGTCACCTACGCGGACGATACCCAACTGGTGGTCTCTTTAGACCACTCTGAGGGATCGTCCTCCACCTTAGGCCCCTGTCTAGAGCCTGTCGCCAGATGGATGCAATCTTCCTGTCTGAAACTCAATGGGGAGAAGACAGACATCATCCTATTCGGCAATCCTCCCCCCTCTGCCCTTGCATCCATCTGGCCACCATGTTTGGGCCCGCCCCCCATCCCGAAGTCCCAGATAAAGAGCCTCGGGATCTGGCTCGACAAAGCACTGGACTTCTCGGTCCAAGCTACCAAGACCGCCGCCACCTGTTTTGGGCTAATGAGGATGTTGCGGAAGGTGCTCCCTCTGCTCCCATTCCAGGCGAGGAGGGTCATGGTCCAGGCCCTGATACTCTCCCGCCTGGATTATGGGAATGCTCTTTATATGGGAGTCCCGATTTCCGTCACTCAGAAGCTCCAAGTCACACAAAACAGCGTGGCTGGCTTACTTTATAACCTACCCCGCTGGCAGTCAGCGAAGAACGCCCTAAAGGAACTTCACTGGCTCCCAGTGGCGGCAAGAGTGCAATTTAAGGTTATGTGTATTTTACACAAATCCTTCCACCGAACAGGTCCCGCAATTCTACATCCTATGGTTACGCCTTATGTTCCGTCCCGCCCCCTTCGCTCGTGCACCCTTCAGCTGGCAACTTCCATCAAAGTCAATAAAGCCCGCTGGGGAGGCCGCTCCTTTTCCCATACTGCGGCCAGACTTTGGAATTCCCTCCCTCTCTCTCTTCGAGAAAACAGCAACCATATGTCTTTTAGGAAAGCTCTGAAAACGCACTTGTTTGCCAAAACCTGCTGAACTACCCTGAGCTCGCGTTAAGCAATCAGTCACAAGCGCTGCGAGGCCTCCGGGTAATTACGCGCTATATAAGTGCAATTTTTCATTTCATTTCATTTCTAGTGCCCCTGTGGGTGTAACAAGAGTGCATTCTTGACCCTGGGTGATTCTGAGTCTACCACCAAAACCTCAACTCCCACTACCAAATACTTTACCTCAAAACCAATAACACTATTTTCCTCCATAGGATAACATTGACAGTTTTTCCGTGAAAAGTTTCTAAGTGTGGAGTTTGAGAAACTAAAGAAATTCTTTAAAATTGCATAATCTAACAAAAACGAATTTACTTACCTGTTTTCAGGAAATGTCCCAGAGTAGCATCTAGGTATACTACTCTGTTTAGGCATGGTAATCTCAAAAGTTACTTACATGCTATTTTACTAAAGCCTATTCAAGTGTATGTACTGCATTTATTAAGTATTGCATTTCTCTGTGTCCATACTGTAAATCAAACCAAAGTGCATACAAAATTATCATTCAAGCTGTATGTCAATTGCATTTCTACTATATAGTATTTATTGCTTACCTGTGCCAGGCTTGCTTGGATCTAGAAAATGAAATAATGAAAAGAATATTTTTATACAAAAACAATTGGTCTGAAGTGCAGTCTTTGAGTGTGTTAGTTCATTTGCTGACTGAGTGTGTACAACAAAATGCTTAACACTGTCCTCTGATACTGCCTTACTGCTCGACCACACTACCACAAATGGAGAGTAAGGTTCTATCTAACTTTACCTCTGACTACCTTTGGGGTTCCACTCGAGTCTGTACACACTATACCTCACTTTGGCATAGTATATACAGAGCCAGCTTTATACATACACTGAAGTATTTTTTCATTATTCAAAAAAGATGTGAATGTATACAAGACCTCCAACTGAATTATAATTATCTTGATGTTGCCATTAAGAAGGTGGATGCTCCCCAATGTGGTTCCTGTCAGTAAAACTGTGTAATTAAGCCACAGACTGGTCCCTTATGTGATTTGCATGTTAGATCTTTGCAACTTAAGGTTGAAGACCGAAGATTAACACTTTTTTCCTTTTCTGTGCTTAGAACCTTTGGTTTGCCAACCCTGGAGGCAGTAACAGCATGCCTAGCCAGAGCCGCAGCTCAGTGCAGCGAACACATTCTTTACCCGTCCACACATCACCACAGGCCATCCTCATGTTCCCACAAGGTGAGTGTCATTTGGTTTCTTCACGTTATTGCTTCTCCTTTACCATGGGAATACAGGTTTCACTGTAGTCCTTCTCATGGCCACCCATTTAAGTAGAAGTCCTACTACCCTTCTTTCTCATGTGTTAGGGAGCTCATTACAAACAGACTCTGACAGGTAGGATTTTAAAGGGGTTGGAGGCTGGGGTCTGACCTTGGAGAGTGACTTCCAGAATGTTTGGGCACAGTAAAAAAATTATTGGTTGTCTGTCTGTTGTAGCAAATGGAGACATAGTTTTCTTCTGCTAGTACATTTTCCACCTCAAGGGATGAGTTTATGGTGATAAGTAGTTTTGTAAATAACAATACCTGGTTTGAAGTTAATTCTTTGCCTTTAGTTGAGCCAGTGTAGGTTAATTAGTTGCATATTGATATTACTGCTGTATCTGATAGATACTTCTAGATGCAGATTCCTTACCTTAGAATAATCCCCGGGTGTCATACTGTACCTGGAGGATTTTTGAGCAGTACCCCTGCGCGCACATAGGTGGCGTCGTTCTGCGCCGCATGGAGCCGTCCACGCCGGAAGTTTCTTATTAGAGTTTCTAGCCTCAGATTCCTTAACCTTACTCTGACTGGATCTGGATATATTTTCATGACCAGTATCCCTGTGCGCTGGTAGGTGGTGTTGATCGGCTTAGTGTACATCATCTCATCATGTATACATGCACCACCCAGACGCTGACGTCCGTTCTTTTCTTTCGGCGCCAGTCAGCACTGATCTGTAGAAGAGCTATCCCGTCAGACACTTTTTTACTGGATTTTTTTCGACTTCTGTCAACTTCTTATGAGGTTTATTCCTTCTGGTGTGGCAGAAATGTCCTCCAAGAAGTCTGGCTAAAAGCCTTGTGGCCCCTTGTCATCGACCAATGTCGGTAATGATCTTGCATGCCTGTGGTGCCTCAAGTGCAACCAAGACCCTAAGTTGTGATCCGACTGCCCGAGGGGTCAGCAGGGATCCCATCACGTTCCCTTTCAGCTGCTCTGGTGCCAGTCAAACCCTCAGGGGTCTGTTCATGGATCCGGACGGACGCCAATCATACAAACTCGACCTTTCCCGACGCCAGTCTTGATGCAGACTCTCAACATCATCCCCATTCTGATCCCTGAATCCGTTTCCAGCATCAACTGGAGCCTTTCCTCCTAGATAGGAGTCTGAGCCCTATTTTTTTGAGTTAGGACTCTGGGAAGAATGGGAGGTATCACTGGACACTGAGGAATACCAGCCATATGAAGAGAAACCCTAACATGGACTGGTGCGAGGAGATAGTTGAAGCTGCTGGACTAAACACCTCTCCAAATATTTGTATGCTTTCTCCCCGTTCCATGGCTACTGAGGAGGGAACCTCTTGCGCAATGGTGGTGTGCAGGGCGACTGAGGCCCATAATCTTCAGTTGCCCTCAGTGGCATTAAAGACTAACATCTTGACGGAGGTTCTGCAAGCTGGAGTCTCCCCCTCAGAACAGCTACTCCTGTTCAAGGAGGCCCTCACTGACATCCTTTTGGGTGACTTGGTGCAAACCCAACACAGGGCCTCCTGTGAATAGGACGATATCCCGACCCTCCGCAGGGGACCCAAACTGACTCACTCAACACCCTTCCCCAGAGAACTTTGTGGTCCAAGCCATGACATCCCATGTAAATCCTGGTGCATTCCCTACCGCTCCCTCGGATAGGGAATCCAAGAGGCTGGACTCTTTTAAGAATTTTTTCCCCCCCCATCAACGTTGCATTGCGGTCCATGAACACTGCATGCGTTTTGGGCCGTTACTCCCACGATATATGGGACATGGTTGTGCAGGTGATGCCAACGTTTCTGGAGGAGGCTTTCATCGTACTCTCTCAGGCTGTTGCCGCTGGGATAGATGCAGCGAAGTTCACTAGTCGATGTGGACTTGACACTACCAACTCACTGGGCAGAATGGTTTTGGCGACATTGGCCTTCAGGCACCATGCCTGGTTGAGGCGAGCTGGATTTTCGGAGGATGTTCAATCCTCTTATTGATACGCCCTTTGATGGTATCTGGCTCTTCGGAGACCAAGCAGATCTGGCACTGGAGCACTTCAAGGTCAGTCTGGCTATGGGCAGGTCCTTGGGCCTTTCTACGACTTTATTTCACCCTCAGTTCGCCTTTCACAGCTACAAAAGGGGCTTCCAGCCATGCCAATTCCCACCCAGCCGCGCATGCTCCCCAGCCTTTGCGTGGCCAAGAGCATCGTACTTGTAGACCTTGTGGGTCAGGCAACCAGAGGTCTGGTTAGTCCACCACCCCCAGACAGCTTCAGTTTCCAAACCCTCCTAATCTGCCCTGTTACCAGCATAGGCACCCAGTTGGCAGCAGGATTCGCCATTTCCTGACCTACTGGCAGTCCATCAAATGGGACAGGTGGGTTTTGCAAATCGTCCGAAGGGGTTACTCTCTCCCCTTCGTGACAGCTTATCCCTCCATGCCACCATCTCATGACCAGATGACTGTGGATCATTGGTCCCTTTTCCACAAGGAAGTCACAACTTTCTTGGCCAAGGGAGCCATAAAGAGGTTGCCAATGCCAGAAGTGGATTCTGGTTGCTGTTCCCACTAATTTCTGTTTCTCAAAAAGGATGGAGGGCTTTGTCCTATTCTAGACCTGCGGCCCCTGAACTACTTCCGCAAGAAGAAGTTGAAAATGCTCATGTTAGTTCAGGGTCCTGTTTTCTCTGGACCCAGGATACTGGATAACAGCATTGGACTTGCAGGACTCTTATTTAACTTTTCCCATCCTGCCTGCCCACTGGCGTTACCTACGGTTTACAGTAGACAAAGAACATTTTCAGTTCACTGTTCTCCCTTTGGGCCTTACCAGCTCCCCTCAGGTGTTCACCACGGTGATGGCAGTGGTTGCAGCGCACCTGCGGAGATCAGGGGTGCCAGTCTTCCCCTCCCCTGATGACTGGCTGTTGAAAGCTGGCTTGCACCAGGCTGTCTTCTCCTACTTCCAGACTATAGCTAATCTCATCATTCGCTGGGGTACGCTATCAACATGCCGAAGTCACACCTGACTGACTCCCTCTCAGATGCTCCCTTTCTTCTGAGCTGTTCTGGACACAGTGCAGTTTTGGGCTTATCCTCCCAAGCAGTGAGTCCCGGTTAATCAGGCTATGATACTGATGTTTCAGCCTCTAACCTGTATTTTTGTGAGACTGTTGGGACTCACATCCTGCTGGTAATTGATGTCTGATGGCATATGCGAGCTCTGCAGTGGGACAAGGTAGCGCATTGCTGCAGTGGCGCTTCGCGCTTCTAGCGCTGATATTGCTTTTTAAAAAGACCTCCTGATTATTCTTTTGTTTTGCTCTTGGTTGGTATCCCCCATTTTTATTTCCCTCTTACTTGCATTTTAATAGTGCCCCGCACCGCTACTTGAGCGGGTCCGGTTCCTGGTGTGGGAGTCCATTTCCGGCGCCATCTTGGAGTGGTGTGGGGGGCGGTTCAGGCACCAGCATTTGCGTGCGCTCTACTGCGCAGGAGCCAGCTAGGGTCATCTACTTAAGGCGAGTCCCTTCGAGGCTCGGCCTTGACAAGGTAGCGCATTGCTGCAGTGGCGCTTCGCGCTTCTAGCGCTGATATTGCTTTTTAAAAAGACTTCCTGATTATTCTTTTGTTTTGCTCTTGGTTGGTATCCCCCGTTTTTATTTCCCTCTTACTTGCATTTTAATAGTGCCCCGCACCGCTACTTGAGCGGGTCCGGTTCCTGGGGTGGGAGTCCATTTCCGGCGCCATCTTGGAGTGGTGTGGGGGCGGTTCAGGCGCCAGCATTTTCGTGCGCTCTACTGCGCAGGAGCCAGCTAGGGTCATCTACTTAAAGCTCCTCCCCAAGCGCAGCGGGATCACGCAGCGGGGGCGCCTTCACTTAGCCGGAGTCGTGCCAGAGTCCTGCCCGTCTGCGCCCGTCCGCGCTAAGGCCGTGCGGGGCGCTGCGGGTAAGTGAACCGTGTGAGGTAAGTTTTTTCAACCTGTGTCGCGATGCTCACCTACTCTAGAGAGAGTTTATGGTCTATTGGGCAGGCCGTTCCAAGATGTGTGCTACCACCCATCCATATTCTTTGCGGCCCTTATCAGTGTACCTGCAATAGGCGGATGCTTGACCCCCCGGTGTCTATTCACCAGAGGGGCACTCCATCCGTCCCCCGGAGCAATGGCTCTGTGCCCACTCTGCGGGTGCTGAATCTGAATGCTAGATCTGTGGTAAAACATCACCAAGCCATTTATGACCTTATTGAGGATGAGTCCCCTGACGTTTTCGCTATCACAGAAACCTGGCTTCAGGAGGCGGACGTGGCCATTATCAACTTAGCCTGTCCCCCTGAGTACTCTATGTACACTTTGAATCGACCTACTAGAGGTGGTGGCATTGCCCTTATAGTCAGGTCCTGTTTTACCTGTAATTGGAATGGCCTCAACATCGCTGGCTGCGAAAGCACCTCTTAAGATCTTTATCAGCCCACAGTTTACGCTCTCTGGGATGGTTGTCTACCGACCTCCTGGTAGCGATGTAGTGTTCAGAGACGCATTTCCAGATGCTGTTAGTACGCTAGTCATGGGCTGTGCTAACTTTTCCATCTTGGGTGACCTGAACCTGCATTTCGATATTCAGACCATCCCGGCGGTGAGCAGTATTCTAGCTGATCTAGAGGCTCTTCAGCTTTCCCAACAGGTATCCCAGCCCACCCACGCAGGGGGCCACATTTTGGACCCCTTCTTTACCAACTTGGCCGAGGCTAGGGTTCTGTCCATCTCCCCTTTAGGGTGGACAGATCATTTTCTTGTGGCCATTCGGTACCCTTTGCCTGAGACCCCTCCCACTCCATCGGTCAGAAGGGTTCCTAGGCGGCACTGGAACAAACTCAGCCTGGACGACCTGCACCGTCTCCTAGAGGAAGAGCCGCTAGGCCCTCTGGACAATGTGGAAACGGGCTATGATCAGTTCTGTACATGGATCTCCAAGGCATTGGACTCTCTGATTCCCATCGTCTCGAGCAAATTAAGCTCTAGAGAGTCGAGTCCCTGGTATGACAGTGCGCTACGTGCCTTGAAGGGTATATGTAGACGGGTTCAATAAATTTGCTTCGCAAATTAAATCTGGCTCTCCGTCGGATCCAGTAAGACCCGCTCTTTTTAGAGACCAGTCCTTTCTGGAGCGCTCTACAGTGTGTTCCCTAATTAATCTTTCACTGGCCTCAGGTGTGGTTCCAACTAAATGGAAGCAGGCGGTGGTTTCTCCAATCATTAAGAAGCCTTCGTTGGACCCTTCGAAACCCGAAAGTTATCGCCCTATTTCATTACTACCCGGGCCGGCGAAGATTGCGGAGGCTCATGTTAACCTGGCCTTGTCAGAACATCTTGCTCGGACCAATGTCCTAGACTCCACGCAGAATGGCTTCCGTGCTGGGCACAGCACGGAGACGGCCCTTCTTGCTATGGTAGAGCACCTACGTGCGGTTTTGGATGCTGGTCAGTCGGCGGCGCTGGTATCATTAGACCTCAGCGCCGCCTGTGACACTGTTTCTCACAGCATTCTGCTGCACCGGTTGGAGGAGTTTGGTGTTGGGGGACAGGCTTTACAGTGGTTTTGCTCCTTTCTCGACAATCGTTCTTTCTGTGTGGCCATCCCACCCTTTCAGTCCAAATTCCAGCCTCTGGCCATGGGGGTTCCGCAGGGATCCTCGCTGAGCCCCACGTTATTTAACCTGTACGTGAGACCGCTGGCTGAGGTCTCAAGGCAGTGGGGCCTGACTCTGGTCTCTTATGCCGATGACACTCAGCTGACGGTTACTCTCAGTGGGGATGCGGAACAAGATGCCCCTAGGTTTCAGAATGGACTAAAGGCGGTGGCCAACTGGTTGACGGCGAACTGTCTCCAGCTTAATTCTACAAAGACAGAGATTATGATTGTCGGTAAGAGAGTGGAGCTTTGGGGTGACAGGTGGTGGCCCTCAGAGCAGGGACCAGCTCCGACTCCGGTCTCGGAACTAAGAAACTTGGGAGTTTGGCTGGACGCTGACCTCACTTTTGTTGGCCATACTAAGAAAACTGCAGCCTGCTGTTTTGGCGTTCTTCGGGGTTTAAGACCTGTTCTTAAATATTTTGATGCCCCGACTAGGCAGCTGGTGATTCAGGCTACGGTTATTTCCCGCCTGGATTACGCCAGCTCCCTCCTGGTGGGGGCTAGTCAGGCAGAAATTACCCACCTGCAGCGGGTGCAAAATGCCGCAGCTAGAGCGATAGTCGGCCTGCCCAGATTCTGTCCTGTTTCCAACGTTCTTCGCTCCCTGCATTGGTTACCAGTGAGGATGAGAATTCACTTTAAGGTCCTTTGTTTGACTTTTAAAATTCTGAAAGGCATAGCTCCTCAGATTCTGTCCAATCTTCTGTCCTTCTATGTCCCGACACGCTCTCTTCGTTCCTTGGGCCAGGCCCTTGCCGTGGTCCCTCGGTTCAGGCTTTGTCGTGCCGGTGGCCGATCTTTTTGTGTAAAAGCCGCAGCTATCTGGAACTCTCTCCCGGTGGAAATTCGTTGGTTGGAGGATCTCATGCACTTTCGGAAAGCCATTAAAACTTTTCTGTTTTAGTCTTTCCTTTTAGCTGTCCCTATCTGATTTGGTTTAAGTTGTGCTATGGTCTACCTTGTTCGGGCGCCAGGACGCTCCTTTGCTGGAGCAGCTGTGCGCACAATAAATACCTATAACATAACCTGAAGTTCTAATGGGCACAGCATCAGGGGAACCTCTCCGACATTGTCCAGATCTCGGAGGGAACTGTGAATGATCTTCATTGGTGGCTAACTAACTGCGATTGGATCAGAGGCACACCCCTCTACCTTCCCTTCACAGTAGTGTCAGATACAGCAGTCCTGGGATGGGACGGCCATCTGGGAGCAGTGGAGATCAGAGGACTCTGGTCTCCGGTGAAATCCAGACTCCCCATGAACCTGCTGGAGCTCTGTGCAGTCTGTCTGGCGTTAAAAGCCTTTCTACCCTCCAACAAGGAAAGGCTAGTGCAGGTGTTTACAGACAACACCACAGCCATTTGGTACTGCAACAAACTGATCAGGGTGCGGTTGTGGACCCTTTTTCAGGAAGCCCTGCGTCTCTCGACATGGCTAGAAATTCTGGGACATTTTCCTGGCCGTTCAACAGCTGGAAGGCTCCCTGTACACCAGAGTGGACAAACTCGGCTGTCTATGCCTATCTTATCACAAGTGCAAGGTCTCAGTGGGGAGAGCGTTTGTTAGATCGGTTTGCCTCCACTGAGAGCGCACAATGTCAGCAATTTTGTGCACTTGAGTTTCCAAGACAGCTCTCGCTCAGAAACGCTTTTAGTTTGGAGTGGATCACAGGCCTCCTATATACTTCTCTGCCCATACCACTCCTGCCCAGAGTTCTCAAGAAGATCAAGAGCGATTGGGCCAAGTCATCTTTCTGGCTCCAGACTGGGCACGCAGATTCTGGTATCCCGAGCAACTGAGCCTGGCCCTTGTCCTCTGATCAGGCTGCCCATTTGGGAGAATCTTCTGTCACAGCAGCAGAGGTGGGTCCTCTACCCAAACCTGTCCACTCTCCTCCGTCTTGCGTAGAGATTGAGCAACAGAAGACAGCTTTCAACGTTCCTCCTGAAGTCTGCAGTTTCCACTTGGCAGCGAGGCATCCCTCCACCAAGGCGGTGTATCTTGCCATTGGAAAACATTTGTGACATTGTGTGAAGAAAAAGACCTTGATCCCCTTTCTGCCCCCCTTTCTGAAGTTCTACTTATCATTCTTTCCCTTGCCCGGCAGGGCTCTGCTCTATGCACTCTTAAGGGCTATGTTTCTGCTCTGCCTGACACACCTTTCATTTTGAAATCCCCTATTGTACATAGGTTTCTTAAAGGTCTTGTTCATATTTTCCCTTCTTCTCCATGTATCCCTCAGTGGGCCCTTAATTTGGTCTTATTCTCTTGATGTGTGCTCTTTTCGAGCCTTTCCATAATTGCCCCTTCAGGCTTCTTATAATTGAAACAGCATTCCTTCTGGCTGTTACAGCGGCCCAAAAAATGAGGGTGCAGCAGGCCTTGTCATCCAAGCCACCGTACCCCTCGACCAACTTGTGCTTCGCACAAGTCACCTGTCTCCCAAAAGTGGTTACTCTATTTTGTGTAGGCCACTCCATCACACTGTCTACTTTTTACGCTCCTCTACATCCCTTTAAAGAAGAGAAACGATTCTACCGCCTGGATGCAAAAAGAGTGGCATTCTACCTTAACTGCACACAAGAGTTCCTAGTGGACGACCAACTCTTCGTGGGGTATGATGCTGAGAAGAAAAGCCTGGCTGTGTAGAAGTGGACCATCTCCAGATGGGTTATGCTTTGCATTAAAATCTGCCACGCATTGGCCAAGAAGCAACCTCCTGAAGGCTTGAAAGCTAATTCCACCAGAACTAAAGCTGTAACCACTGCATTAGCAACTTGAGCTTCCCTGCTCTCGTTCACCCAACATTACTGCCTGTACAGTCAGGTCTGTAGGGATGGGCATTTTGCCCATTCGGTCCTGCAGGACTTCTTGGTCCGCAGACCCACTGCTGGGATGGGATTGCTTGCGTATCTATTCGAAGGTAAGGAATATGCGGCTAGAAGTCTTTATCAGATGAACAAGTTACTTGCTTCTGAGTAATGCCTTATCTGGTAAAGCCTATGTTCGAGGCATGTGGGCTGCTGAATTCATATCTGTGCATAGATCGCCGCCTAGTGTTGGGTCCGGATGATTGCACATTGTTGTCCTGGCAGAGTCTTCGAAGTATCACGAGATAGGTGGCTCCTCCATCGGACTACAGTGCGCATGGGCATCCTCTCCGTCCTCAGATTGTTTTTTTCCGCCATTGGGTTCGGATGTACTTTCCAGCACTCAAAGTTCGGAATAAAGACAAACTTTTCTAAAGGCTAAAAGGCCTTCGGCTTCGTCGTTATTGTTCTCGATCGGTACAGATAACCTTCTTCACCATTTGCTTGCACTCCGGTCGTCGAATCGGGCCGTTAGGCCTTCTCGACGCAACGTGGACAGACGGTCGATGGAACGAAGTCCATTCAAATACTGCCCGCAGTGAAACTCGAAGTTCCCGCACACAGATAAGCATCCCTTGTGCAACAAATGTTTAACTCCAGATCATAATGAAGATAATTGCCTAGCTTGTGCCCAGTTCCGGTCCAAAAAGACGATCCAGAATCGACGGGCGGCAAGGCAAGAGATGCAGAGGTCGGCACCAGAGCCCGAGTATATCTTTGACGACGAGGAAGAACTAGTTGACGCTGAAGATTCGGATCGAGAGGAAGATCAATACTCCGAGCACAACTCTGAATATTTATATCGACGACGAAAAACAAATTGTCGATGTCGAAGAATACGATCAAGATATCGTAGCTGTCGAAGACGACTCCTATGACAGCGCGGGGCGAACCGTGAGTTCGAGGCATGTGGGCTGCTGAATTCATATCTGTGCATAGATCGCCACCTAGTGTTGGGTCTGGATGATGGCACATTGTTGTCCTGGAAGAGTCTTCGAAGTATCAGGAGATAGGTGGCTCCTCCCCTGGACTACAGTGCGCATGGGCATCGACTCCATCCTCAGATTGTTTTTTTCCGCCATTGGGTTCGGATGTCTTTGAATTCCCTCTTGTCGGAATTGATAAAAAACTTTCTTAAGACCAAAAGGTCTTTAGTCTAATACGTCGGTATAGTCTTGCGTTCGGTCTTTGTTCTTCCAGCTCGGTCCCGAGCCGGATTCCCTACACCCGCGTGCTTTCAACGCGGAAGGCCCAGTCGACGCTTCAGACCCTATCGACGTTCATCATGGACCGTAGTCAATTTAAAAGATGTCCCGTCTGCAACTCGAAGTATCCCCACATCGACGTCCACCCGGTGTGCAACAAGTGTCTGTCGCCGGACCATGATGAAGCCATGTGTATGGCTTGTTCCCGCTTCAGGTCCAAGAAGACGCTTAAGCTTCGACCAGGAGGCCCAGCATGCTGCACCGGCGCCTGTGGACATCTTCGATGCAGGGGATGTCGAGGAAGAATCTATCCAGGACATTAGTGAGTCGAACCCCGCGTCGGACGTCGACTACGACTACGACTCGGATGCTGAGATGTTCGAGGCCGAAGAAGTCGTCGTTGACGTAGGAGACGACGACGGGGCCCTCGGGACCATGGAGGATAGCTCGGACGAAGAGCTTCCTCAAACTGACTCTGGGGCTGTGCCAATTCATAAGGCTCAGGTCGAGGGATCGCCATTAGGTCTTACCCAAGATCTTACAATGGGTTCTACGGCCCCGCCTTCAGGCTCGGCCACGGACATTGCTGCTGAGCCGCACCCTGGCAAATCGAAACCGAAAGTGAAACCTACGGTCTCGACACAAGAAACTGCGCAGGTGCCGTCCTCGAAACCGAAAGTGCGCATCGCTTTGGTCGGATCCAAGGCCTCGGAGCCCTCGGCGCCGAAGAAGCAGAAGGGTGCTGTCGAGCCGAAGGCTCAAGTCAAGGGCGTCGAGACGAAGTCTGCCGCGCCGAAGACTAAAGTCAAGATGGTCGAGCCGAGCGCGTCGGCGCCGAAGACGGTCGACACCGGCAAAGGACTCGGCGACCCGAAGAAAGCTCTTGGTGACCCGAAGAAAGGACTAAATGACCCGAAGGTTCTCATGACTCCGCGTCAACAGGACAGGGCCAAAAGCGGCACACCCCGAGAGACTACTCCTGGTGAGGCCTCGAAGGATTCCGTCGAACTGGCGCGCCCATCCGCCGCTTTCACCAAGTAGGTGACGGACTCCCTACAGCGCATCAGGGAGAAGGCATCATCGGTCGGACCAAAGGATCCTCGCCTCCGAAGCCGGTCGAGAAACCTCACAAGGCGTCGACGCCCATTCACTTTACATTGCCGCCAAAGGTGGCGCCGAAGTCTTTCACTCCTAAGGCGGTCGCCAGCGTCCCCGAGAAGGTTTCCTCGTCGCCGAAGTCGTCAACGGTGGTCCCCGGCCCGCAGCCCCGACGACCTTCAGTGGACGAGCATCAAGAACACTTCATTGATGCCGAAACGGGCAGGCTTTCCCTCCACAAGCGGAAAATTGCCCCAGAACGTCCAATGGAGTCCTACAAGATACCTCTCAAGAAGAAAAAGGACTCTGCTTTCACTCCTGACTTGGTGGAACTACTCTCTCCACAGACTCATAATGTTTCGCCCACTTACTCTGATGTGGACCCTGGGGAGGGTGATGATGAGGATGAGTACAGCTATCCTGTCTATACAGACCCTGAGGATACCAACGAACCCTGGGCCGCTGGTGCTGACCCAGGTGATCCTCAATCAGGACAAGACCCTCAACTATTTTCTGCGAAAACGTCTCCTACAGAAGACTCTGCAGCTTTCAATGCCCTCATTGAACAGGCGTTTAACAATGACAACGTCCAGCTCCATGCTGACCCTGTTGATTTAGACTTCCTTTTTGATACCTTCTCAGTCTCCGAGAGAACTGTCAAGACTCTGCCTATGCTGAAAGGTGTTTTGAAACATGCTGGCGAGATCTTTAAAGAGCCTACCAGGGCGAGGGTGATAAACCCTAGGATTGAAAAGAAATATAAGTCAGCGCCTACTGATCCTACCTACATCAAAGGACAGTTGCCTCTGGACTCCCTTGCCTCTGGACTCCCTAGCCTTGTCGGGCTAATTCTCAGACCACGAGTGATGCTCCTCCCCCAGACAAAAAATCCAAGGTCTTTGAGGCATCGGGGAAGATTGTAGCAGCACAGGCGCCAACATCTGGCGCATTTCAAATACACAAGCGCTTCTGGCAAGGTATGACAGGGCACACTCTGACACGCTGGAGACCCTGTTGCAGCACCTGCCTGATGAATACAAGGAGGCAGCTGAGATGCTTATTCAGGAAGGAAAGCTGATCTCTATTGCTTCCATTAAGTGCGCTCTGGACGCAGCTGACACCGCAGCCAGGGCTGTCAACACTAGTGTTATGCTAAGACGACATGCCTGGCTGAGAATCTCTGGATTTACGCCGGAAATACAAACCCCCATCCTTAATCAAACAGTGAATCCAGATCACCTGTTTGGCCCGGAGGTTGACACCACCTTAGAAAAAATTAAAAAGGACACGGAAACTGCTAAATCCATGGGTGCCTTACAGTCCCAGCAGTTTCGGGGTGGGTCTTTTTGTCGCTCAAGCACTCCCAATCCACGCAGTACTACAAAGGCAACACTCAGTCCACATACACCAACAAGAGTCGAGGTGGATGTCGTGGTAACAGCGCCAAGGGCAGAGGTCGTGGAAACAACAACTGCAGATCCTCTGCCACCAACAAACAATGACGCCGTGTCACTGCCCCCCGACCACACAACACCAGTCGGGGGGAGACTCCAGCAGTTCCTGCCAGTCTGGAGAACCATCACCACAGACGGGTGGGTCTGAAAACGTATACAATACGGTTATTTTCTGGAGTTAACATCCACTCCACCCAACATACCCCCTATGTCTGCCGAGCATTTGCACTTATTGCAGCAAGAGGTCATCGTCATGCTGCAAAAAGGAGCAATAGAGCTCGTGCCTGTGCAGGAAAGAGGCACAGGGGTCTACGCCCTGTACTACTTAGTACCAAAAAAGGACGGGTCCCTCAGGCCCATCCTGGACCTCAGGCCACTCAACCACTACATCCTGTCGGAGCACTTCCATATGCTGACCCTGCAGCAAGTGCTCCCGTTGCTCAGTCGGGGGGATTTTCTCGCAACCTTAGACCTAAAGGATGCGTACTTTCACATTCCACTGCACCCTTCACACAGGAAGTACCTCCGATTCACCATCCAAAACCAGCACTACCAGTTCAAGGTTTTGCCTTTCGGAGTCACCACGGCACCCAGGGTATTTACGAAGTGCCTGGCGACAGTGGCGGCGCACCTAAGGAGACAGAACATCCATGTCTACCCTTATCTGGACGACTGCTCATCCAGGCGAAGTCAGCCCAGCAGTGTGCCGCCCACATGTCCCACACCATTCACCTCCTTCACGATCTGGGATTCTCACTGAATTACCCAAAATCCCACCTCCAACCCGCCCACATACGGCAGTATCTGGGTGCGACCATAAACACTCTGGCAGCCACAGCACAGCCTAATTCAGTGAGGGTCAGCAGCATTCAATCGCTGATACAGAAGTTCAGACCTCAACACTTGCTTCCAGCAAAAGTGTTCATGCAGTTGATAGGCATGATGGCCTCCTGCATCTCCATAGTCCCGCACGCGAGACTACATATGCGTCCGCTTCAGGAGTGCTTAGCACGTCCGTGGACTCAGGCTCACGGGCAGTTGAAAGACCTAGTGTTGGTGAGCGGTCGGGCATACAACTCTCTGCATTGGTGGAATCCACGAAACCTATGCAAGGGACGACCGTTTCAAGAGCCTGTGCCACCGATCATCCTGACGACGGACGCTTCTCTCCAGGGATGGGGAGCTCATTTACTCCATTACACTGTGCAGGGACTATGGACACCACAGCAAAGGAAGATGCACATCAATGTTCTGGAACTGATGGCAATCTTCATGGCACTAAAAGCCTTCAAAGTACATCTGTGCAACAAGGTCGTGTTGATCCGGACGGACAACATGACGGCCATGTACTACATTCAAAAGCAGGGAGGAACACACTCTCCAGAGCTGTCTCATCTGGCTCAGAGCATGTGGAAGTGGGCCATTCAGAGGAACATCTTCCTCATGGCAGAACACCTCCCAGGCAAGGACAATCAGATGGCGGACCTGCTCAGCAGGTACAGCCACCAATTGCACGAGTGGGAGATACATCCATCAGTACTCCGACCGTACTTCCAAAGGTGGGGTCATCCAGAGATAGACCTGTTCGCCACAAGGGAGAACGCAAAATGCCAAAGCTTCGCCGCCAGGTTCCCACACTCACAGTCGCAGGGCAATGCGATATGGATGAACTGGTCAGGCAAATTTGCGTACGCTTTTCACCCAGCACCTCTGATACCGCTGGTGGCACGCAAGCTCAGGCAGCACTCGATGACTCTCATCCTGGTTGCTCCAACTTGGGCTCGCCAACCGTGGTACACCACGTTTCTAGAACTGTCCGTGGTACCGCATCAAAGGCTACGCCTCACACCCAGCCTTCTGACGCAGAGCCATGGCGACATTCAGCATCCAGATCCGCAACAGCTCAACCTGGCGATCTGGCTCCTGAGGTCTTAGAGTTTGGCTATCTAAACTTGCCTCCTGACTGTATGGACATCATCCGGGAGGCGAGGAAGCCCACCACAAGAGCATGCTATGCGGCAAAGTGGAAGCAGTTTGTCATTTATTGTGCAGGCCACAACATTAACCCGCTAGATGCATCTATTCAGAACATCATTTGTTATCTTTTCCATTTGTACAAATGTAATCTGGCCTATGCTTCCATTCGCATACATCTATCCGCAATGGCCGCTAATCTCCAGAACAGGCAGCACCTCTCACTTTTCAGGGTGCCTGCCATTAAAGCCTTTCTAGAAGGACTCAAACGAGTCATTCCTCCGCGGACTCCACCAGCTCCGGAGTGGAACCTCAATGTAGTTCTCACCCGGCTGATGGGTCCTCACTTTGAACCACTGCATTCCTGCGAGATTCAATTCTTGACATAGAAAGTGGCTTTCCTTATAGCGATTACATCGCTGCGACGAGTTAGTGAGCTCCAAACACTAACTATCCAAGAGCCATTTATTCAAATTCATTCCAACAGGGTAACCCTAAATTCCTTCCTAAGATAGTCCATATTAACCAGACTATTGAGTTGCCTGTTTTCTTCCAAAATCCTGAGTCATTGGCAGAGAGAATGCTCCACACCCTTGAAGTCAAAAGGGCCCTGATGTATTACATCGATAGGACCAAGGACTTTAGGAAAACTAAACAACTTTGTTGCTTTTGCGCCACAACACAAAGGTAACCCCATTTCCAAAGCTGGTATAGCTAGGTGGATCGTTAAATGTATTCAGATCTGCTATCTGAAAGCCAAGCGTACTCTCACCATTTCACCAAGGGCCCACTCCACCAAAAAGTTGTGGGCCTCCATGGCTTTCCTTGGAAATATTCCTTTGGAAGACATATGTAGAGCAGCCACATGGTCTACCACACACACATTTACAAAGCATTATTGTGTTGATGTGCACTCCAAACAGCAGGCAGCTGTAGGGCAGGCTGTTCTAAAAACACTTTTCCAAACTGCTGCAGCTGGCACGGGCGGCCACCGTTAATGGAGGGACTGCTATGTATTCTATGCACCGATATGAATTCAGCAGCCCACATGCCTCGAACCGAATATGCTACTTACCAGTATGCATCTGTTCTTGGCATGTAGGGCTGGTGACATTCATATCGCCCGCCCTCCTCCGCGGCGCCTGTAGCAGCTGCAGGATTCACATATACTTCTAGCATGGTCATTATTCCCATCCCGACGGACCACGCACGGAACCTGGGCGTCATCCTGGATTCCTCACTTTCAATGAATAGACAAGTCAACGCCGTCTCTTCATCCTGCTTCAACATTCTTCGCATGCTCAAAAAAAATTTCGTTGGATCCCCACCGAAACTAGGAAAACGGTCACCCACGCTCTGGTCACGAGCCGACTGGACTACGGAAACACCCTCTACGCCGGTACTACCGCAAAACTCCAGAAAAAACTCCAACGAATCCAGAACGCTTCAGCCAGGCTCCTATTAGACATCCCGCGCAAAGAACACATCTCTGGTCACCTGAAAAACCTCCACTGGCTCCCTGTCAATAAGAGGATCACTTTCCGGCTCCTAACCCACGCACACAAAGCACTCTACGAAATCGGACCAGAATGCCTCAACACACGACTGTCCTTCTACACCCCCTCACGCCAGCTACGATCATCCAACCAAGCCCTGGCCACTGTACCTCGCATCAACAAAACCACCATGGGAGGTAGATCCTTTTCCTACCTGGCAGCTAAAACCTGGAACTCACTTCCCACTCACCTTCGCCTTACTCAGAACCACCAAGCATTCAGAAAGCAACTTAAAACGTGGATATTTGACCAGTAATTCCCCACCCCTCTTCAAGCGCCTTGAGACCCTCTGGGTATGTAGCGCGCTATATAAATTCTCTGACTTGACTTGACTTAGTTTCACTCCATCTTGGCCACAATGGCTAAAAACAATCCGAGGATGGAGTCGATGCCCATGCGCACTGTAGTCCAGGGGAGGAGCCACCTATCTTGTGATACTTTGAAGACTCTTCCAGGACAACAATGTGCAATCATCCGGACCCAACACTAGGCGGCGATCTATGCACAGATATGAATGTCAGCAGCCCTACATGCCAAGAACAGATGCATACTGGTAAGTAGCATATTCGGTACACCGCCCCATACAGACACTACACAGATATCAGAGACTCAGGTCGAGGCATCGCCAACAGGCCTTAGCCAAGATCAAAATACTGGTTCTACAGCCCCGCCATACCGCCCGGCTAAGAACATACAAAAAGAGCCTTCTGAGACACGTAATCCAAGGCCAGTTCCATCGAAACCGAAACTCATCGACACGACAGTCTTCGGACCAAACGTCGTCGAACCGAAGGTGATCAAGCCAAAGGGCGCCGACCCGAAGCCACCGTTCCATATGCACCTTCGAAGCCAAAGGCCGTCGAATCGACCTCGAAGCCAAAGGCCGTCGACCCGAGCAAATTGGGTTTGACTGTCGAAAAAGGAAAGAAGCCTGACGAAGAAGGCAAAAGGGCTACGCCCAAGGCAGTCGTCGAACCGAAACCTAAGGTAGACCATACCAAATCGGTCGAGCCGAAGCCCATCGATCCAAACAGGGGCATCGAGCCAAAGCCACAGGCTCCGAAGACACCTCTACCACCTAAACAAGTTACCGAACCGACGAAACCGCTCGGTCCGAAAACAGTGGTGAAACCTGTAAAAGACGTCGGACCGACAAAACCTGTCTGAAATCCTCTAAAACAGATCCAGGCACCAAAAGCGGTCTAACCGATTAAAGGCATCGAACCGAAGAAAGTCAAACCAAAAACTACGGTGCCAAGGCAAAAGACTGTGAAAGAGGAGATCATCCATCCAGACCCCTCCACAGAAGAGTAGTCAAAACTATATATTGACCCACATACTGGGAAAGTGACTGTTTATAGAAGAAAGAAAAGACCAGTGCCTACTGAAGACTTTTCTAAAATTCCACTCAAAGAAGAGACTGTGCTACCTCTCCTATTCTTTTCCAACCTATCTCTCCAGCTAGGCCTGCTACTCCATATGCACCATACTCACCTGCACGCTCTGAATACAACCCAGATGAAGATCAGGATACAGATGTGGGTTTTGGATATCCACAAAACCCATATGTAGACACCAATACACCACCATGGGAGGGGTGGAGGTGAGCCAGACACTGAGGGGGCTCTACCCATTACAGACCCTACTGTAAACCCAGCTAAGCCATCACCCACAGAAGACACAGTGGCTTTTAACTCCTTAATAGACTGAGCAGCAAGCTACCATAATGTAGACATGCATTCTGATGCGATAGAAGAGGACTTTCTATTTAATATGCTAGCAACATCAGAAAGAAGTGTCCAAACTCTCCCCATGTTAAAGGGCGTCCTAAAGTACGCAAATGACATATTCAAAGACACTGCTAGAGCACATGTCATCAACCCTGGAATAGAGAAGAAGTATAAGGCTGCACCAGTAGACCCTACATACCTCAGGAGACCACTGCCTTTAGACTCATTGGTGGTATCCAACGCATGAAAGCGTGCTAATTCACAAACAACTAGAGAGGCTCCTCCTCCTGACAAGGAGTCCAAGATTTTAGAAGCATCAGGCAAATGAGTAGCAGCTCAAGCAGCAAACTCATGGAGAATAGCCAATACACAGGCCTTGCTGGCCAGATATGACAGGGCGCACTATGATACTTTAGAGAGACTTCTCCAATACTTACCTGAGCCTTACAAGGAGCAGGCAGATGAACTGATACAAGAGGGAAAGCTTATCACCAATGCCTCCATTAAATGTGCTCTAGACGCGGCAGATACAGCTGCCAGATCTATCAAAACAAGCGTACTGCTTAGAAGGCACGCATGGCTTCGCATATCTGGATTTAAAAACGAAGTACAGGCCACAATTCTTAACCAGCCTATTAGGAATATGCTACTTACCAGTATGCATCTGTTATTGGCATAGAGGACTGCAGAGTGGAAACCTGTGTTTGTTCCAACACTATCTTATTTAGATACACTTACATGGGCATTTCTATCTGTATTCTATCATACTCCTCCATCTAACCCAACTATGGCAAAACAATCTAAGGATGGAGCCGATGCCCATGCGCACTAGCACCCAAAGGAGGAGTCGCCAGTCTCGTGACGACAAAAGACTTCTCCAAGAGAAAAACAAGTGCAATCATCCGAGCCCAACACCAGATGGCGATCTATTCATAAATGTACCATCTGCAGCCCATATGCCTCGAACATCCAGATTTCTTGTTTGGTCCAGCAGTTGACTCCATTCTGGACAAAATGAAAAAGGACACCGAAATGGCAAAGTCCATGGGAGCTCTTCAATCGCAACAACACAGAAGCTCCTTTCGTCGCTCCAATTATAGAGGAGGAGCGTGAGGTAACATATCGCAGCAATCCTCCACTTACAAAACTAATACGCAATCCACATACAATAAAAACACAAACAGGGGTGGATACAGAGGGAAGAATACCAAGGGCCGAGATCGTGGAGGCAATGCCAATAGATCCTCCACTAACACCAAACAGTGACTTCTTGGCACTACTCCCAGACCATATAACACCGGTCGGGGGAAGACTACAACAATTCCTGCCAGTCTGGTTAAACATCACTACAGGCAGGTGGGTGAGGCTGTGAGAAGGTGGCCCGATATGCAGCGTTCGCTATTCTAGCGACCACTATGTATCGTTCCAACGACCCTTATGGTGATTGGTTGTAAGTCAACCTTAGACCAGCTATCCTAGTAGCGTGGATACGAGCAGTCTTCGGGCTAAACTCTAAGAGGGCGTGTTAAGCCAGCTGTAATACCATCACATACCCCTTGAACACCAAGTGAAAGGACACCACACAAGTGTTATGAAAATAAACAGTATATTTATTAGAATCACAACAGCCCTGTACTCTTTATGAGGACAGGGTACTAAGCACAGAACCAAAGCTCTTAGAAAATACTTCAAGTGCACAATTAAAAACAAGTGCCCGAGGGCACGGGAAGTTTAGTGGTCTCGGGCGGACCCGATAAGGCAAGTCAGAAGCGAGGGACTCGGGACCCTAGAGTAAGGAGGCTATGCAGGCACCGAAATGCCGAAGTTACCTAGCCACGAGGGCTGCGGCTGCACAAGTCTTACAGGCGTCGGGGGTCTTCGCTGACGAGCCAGGAGCCGGAAGAAAAGGAGTTGCTGGCCGGCGACCAGTGATGAATAGTTCGTAGAGATCCAAGCCTGGATCAGTGATTGTTGATACCTGAAAGCAGAGGGGACCAAGTTCGTACTACTAGCCAGTAGTCAGAGGGTACCAGGAAGGCACCGGATGGCCGTCACCTCGACTAGGTGAGTGGGCGACGCTAGGCTCTGCAGTCTCACGGACCAGGAGGCGTTGTCAGTGACCAGGATGGAGGTGCGAGCTGTCCCACGAAGGTTGATGCTGTCGGCGTCGCTGGGCCCAGGATTGGGGCAACAAGCCTTGGCAGATTTCAGGGCCACGTGGTGGGCCTAAAATGGCGTCTTGAGTGGACCAGGAGGGTCCGGGGTGCTCCTCTCGAAAAAGGGAGCAAGGGCCGGTCTGGAGCAACCAGACCAGCAGCGTTGGTTGTCGGGTGTCGTCAAAGAAGGGCACAAGCCAGCGGCTAGTGACCAGACAACGTGCTGAGCACCGAGCAGAAGGGCCCCACGCAGATCGTGGAGATGCTGGGAGACTGCACTTCGGTGCTGGAGCTACTCAGGGTCGGGGCTTCTCGGACCCCAGAGCACTCACCAAAGAATTGCTTCGATGGTCGTGCTGATTAAGAAAGCGTGCAGGTTTTGATGATGGCCGGTCCCTCGAGGTCTCGTCGAACCCACAGATCTCAGCTGAGCTGACGACGTGGGTAGAGGTCAGAGGTGCCAGGGAAGCCGGTTCTCGTCGAGCTGGGCCGTCGGATCCTTGAGGAAGGACTTGCAGCAAACCGCAGAGTTCTTAGATGGTGCCTGCGGACGCAGGGTGACTACTCCTCAGCCACAAGGGAGAAATCTTGAGAAGAGTCTCGAAGTCCTTTCGTAGAAAGTATTCTTGATTCAAAGATGATCTAATTTGGAAGGGTCCCACTCCGGCCTTTATCCTAAAGAAAGGGGCGGGTACATGACTAGGTCCTGCTCTAAGGGTGGGACCAGGAAGGGGGGTAGTTACACCCCTCTCCCTTTGCTGGACTTTCCCCAGGTCAGGGGCTGCGCGCCCCTGGAACTGGTTCTAGCCGGCAGATGCGTAGTGAGCACCGGGGTGCCACTCCGCAGTCACCTTCTTGCAAAGCCCTACCTACCCAGAATACACAAACCCTGTCTGGGACGGTGCGAACACCGCCCTTGACAGGAAACCCTTTGTCCAAGCTCTCCTCGCTGGAAGGACTCCCAGCAGCAGGAGGTCAGACTTGTGTCTGTGGTGGCAGCGTCCATTTTGTGGAGCTGAGGCTTCAGTTAACTTTAACCGGGGTTCACAGTTACGCACATGTCGTGTCCCTCTAGAAGGGCGGAATGCTAACCTCGTCGCCAGTATTGATGAGGGGGCAGCATCCCGATTCGTATGACACCTTACTCGACATGTCTTGATTACGCGATACCGAAGTTACCGATATGATACGCGTTATCATGGAACAGCCATTGGGTCTTGGTTCCGCAAGCTGCAACCGGGCTCGGCTCGGGCCAGAGCCCAATTCACACGGTTCCATGCACTGTGCCTTCAGGATTGTCAAGGCCTGCCATAGGAGTGACTGGGAGGAACTCGGGTGTCCATTTTAAGGTTAGGTATAGGGATACTACACCTACAGCAACGGGCGAGTACGCCACGTGGCCCCAGCTGTCGTGCAGCCAGTTGTGTCAGATTTAGATGGCCATCCAGAGGTGGCATAATACATGCTTCAGACCCTGGTAGGCCCTGGGTACACCGATGCCCTGAGTTACAGGGTCTGACAGGGTGGCCCAGTTCCAATTGGGTAATGCACCTAAGGTACACATCAATTTAGCGAGAGAACAGCTAGGCTGTGGGTCTGATTGGCAGGCCCACAGCCCGAGAAAGTCGTAAACCAGTGAAACAAAAGCAAAAAGTCCGGGTGATCATAGGATTGCAGACCCTACTCTCCTACAGAGGCAAATTATCCAACATGGCTATTGCCTAGAACTTACGTCAACACCACCCACATACCACCCGTGCACCGTCCAATGTCACAGGAACATATAACATTACTGCAGCAATAGGTCATCAGTATGCTACAAAAGGGGGCCATAGAACCAGTCCCACTCAAACACCAAGGAACGGGAGTATACTCACTATACTTGCTCATTCCAAAAAAGGACGGGTCTCTCAGGCCCCTCAACCTGTACATTTTATCAGAGCATTTTCATATGCTCACTCTCCAACAAGTCTTACCACTGCTTCGCTATGGAGACTTCCTAGCAACTCTAGACATCAGACGCATACTTTCTTATACCAATACACCCTGCTCACAGAAAGAATCTAAGGTTTACTATTCAAGGACAGCACTACCAGTTCAAAGTCCTACCGTTCGGTGTAACAGCTCCACGGGTGTTCACCAAATGCCTAGCAATAGTGGTGGCACATCTCAGGAGACAACACATTCATGTGTATCCTTATCTGGACAATTGGCTAATACACGCGCCATCAGCCCAGCAATTTGCCAGCCACATGTCAAAGACCATTCATCTCCTGCACAGCCTAGGCTTCTCGCTGAACTACCCGAAGTCGCACCTGCAACCCTCCCACGTCCAACAGTACCTGGGAGCAACAATAGATACACTAGCAGCAAAGGCATATCCGAACGCAGCACGAATAAACTGAATGCAAATGTTAATCCAAAAGTTCAGACATTAACACTCATTGCCAGCTCGAGTGTGTTCGAGGCATGTTGGCTGCTGAATTCATATCTGTGCATAGATCGCCGCCTAGTGTTGGGTCCGGATGATTGCACATTGTTGTCCTGGAAGAGTCTTCGAAGTATCACGAGATAGGTGGCTCCTCCCCTGGACTACAGTGCGCATGGGCATCGACTCCATCCTCAGATTGTTTTTTTCCGCCATTGGGTTCGGATGTCTTTGAATTCCTCTTGTCGGAATCGATAGAAAACTTTCTTAAGACCAAAAGGTCTTTAGTCTAATACGTTGGTATAGTCTTGCGTTCGGTCTTAGTTCTTCCAGCTCGGTCCCGAGCCGGATTCCCTACACCCGCGTGCTTTCGACGCGGAAGGCCCAGTCGACGCTTCAGACCCTATCGACCGTTCATCATGGACCGTAGTCCATTTAAGAAATGTCCTGTCTGCAACTCGAAGTATCCCCACTTCGACGTCCACCCGGTGTGCAGCAAGTGTCTGTCGCCGGACCACGATGAAGCCAAGTGTATGGCTTGTTCACGCTTCAGGTCCAAGAAGACGCTTACGCTTCGAGCTGCACGCCAGGAGGCCCAGCATGCTGCACCGGCGCCTGTGGACATCTTCGGTGCAGGGGATGTCGAAGAAGAATCTATTCAGGACATTAGTGAGTCGAACCCCGCGTCGGACGTCGACTAAGACAACGACGCGGATGCCGAGATGTTCCAGGCCGAAGAAGTCGTCGACGAGGTAGGAGACGGCGACGGGTCCCTCGGGGCCATGGAGGATAGCTCGGACGAAGAGCCTCCTCAAACTGACTCTGGGGCCGTGCCAATTCATAAGGCTCAGGTCGAGGGATCGCCTTCGGGCCTTACCCGAGATCTTACCATGGGTTCTACGACCCCGCCTTCGGGCTCGGCCACGGACATTGTTGTTGAGCCGCACCCTGGCAAATCGAAACCGAAAGTGAAACCTACGGTCTCGACACAAGAAACTGCGCAGGTGCCGTCCTCAAACCGAAAGTGCGCATCGCTTTGGTCGGCTCCAAGGCCTCGGAGCCCTCGGCGCCGAAGAAGCCGAAGGGTAGCGTTGAGCCGAAGGCTCAAGTCAAGGGCGTCGAGACGAAGTCTGCCGCGCCGAAGACTAAAGTCAAGGTGGTCGAGCCGAGCGCATCGGCGCCGAAGACGGTCGACACCGGCAAGGGCCTCGGCGACCCGAAGAAAGCTCTCGGCGACCCGAAGAAAGCTCTCAGTGACCCGAAGAAACGACTGGATGACCCGAAGGTTCTCGTGACTCCGCGTCAACAGGACAGGGCCAAGAGCAGCACACCCCTAGAGTCGACTCCAGGTGATGCCTCGAAGGATTCCGTCGAACCGGCGCGCCCATACGTCGCGTTCACCAAGAAGGTGACGGACTCCCTACAGCGCATCAGGGACAGGACCTTATCGGTCGGTCCGAAGGATCCTCCGCCTCCAAAACATGTGGAGAAACCGCATGAGGCGTCCACGCCTATCCATTTTACGTTGCCGCCGACAACGGCGCCTAAGGCTTTCGCTCCTAAGGCAGTCGCCAGCGTTACCGAGAAGGTCTCCTCGGCGCCGAAGTAGTCAACGGTGGTCCCCGGCCCACAGCCTTGACGACCTTCAGTGGACGAGCATCGGGAACACTTCATTGATGCCGAAACGGGCAGGCTTTCCCTCAACAAGCGGAAAATCGCCCCAGAACGCCCAATGGAGTCCTACAAGATCTCTCTCAAGAAAAAGAAGGACTCTGCTTCCACTCCCGTCTTGGTGGAACCACTCTCCCCACAGACTCATGATGTTTCGCCCACTTACTCTGATGTGGACGCTGGGGAGGGCGATGATGAGGATGAGTACAGCTATCCTGTCTATACAGACCCTGAGGATACCAACGAACCCTGGGCCGCTGGTGCTGACCCAGGTGATCCTCAAGCAGGACAAGACCCTCAACTATTTTCTGCAAAAACGTCTCCTACAGAAGACTCTGCAGCTTTCAATGCCCTCATTGAACGGGCAGCTAACAATCACAACGTCCAGCTCCATGCTGACCCTGTTGATGTCGACTTCCTTTTTGATACCTTCTCAGTCTCAGAAAGAACTGTTAAGACTCTGCCTATGCTGAAAGGTGTTTTAAAACATGCTGGCGAGATCTTTAAAGAACCTACCAGGGCGAGGGTAATAAACCCTAGGACTGAGAAGAAATACAAGTCAGCGCCTACTGATCCTACCTACATCAAAGGACAGTTGCCTCTGGACTCCCTTGTCGTCTCGAATGCCCGGAAGAGGGCTAATTCTCAGACCACGGGTGATGCTCCTCCCCCAGACAAAAAATCCAAGGTCTTTGAGGCATCGGGGAAGAGGGTAGCAGCACAGGCAGCCAACATCTGGCGCATTTCAAATACACAAGCGCTTCTGGCGAGGTATGACAGGGCACACTATGACATACTGGAGACCCTGTTGCAGCACCTGCCTGATGAATACAAGGAGGCGGCTGAGATGCTTATTCAGGAAAGGAATCTGATCTCTAATGCTTCAATTAAGTGCGCTCTGGACGCGGCTGATACCGCAGCCAGGGCTGTCAACACTAGTGTTATGCTACGACGACATGCCTGGCTGAGAATCTCTGGATTTAAGCCGGAAATCCAAACCACCATCCTTAATCAAACAGTGAATCCAGATCACCTGTTTGGCCCGGAGGTTGACACCACCCTAGAAAAAATTAAAAAGGACACGGAAACTGCTAAATCCATGGGTGCCTTACTGTCCCAGCAGTTTCGGGGTGAGTCTTTTCGTCGCTCAAGCACTAGAGGCGTTTCCAGGGGCCAGCTCTCCCAGTCCACACAGTACTACAAAGGCAACACTCAATCCACATACACCAACAAGAGTCAAGGTGGATATCGTGGTAACAGCGCCAAGGGCAGAGGTCGTGGAAACAACAACTCCAGATCCTCTGCCACCAACAAACAGTGACGCCTTGTCACTGCCCCCCGACCACACAACACCGGTCGGGGGGGAGACTCCAGCAGTTCCTGCCCGTCTGGAAGTTCATCACAGACAGGTGGGTCAGAAAACTTGTACAATACGTTATTGTCTGGAGTTAACGTCCACTCCACCCAACATGGCCCCAAGACACCGTCCTATGTCGGCCCGAGCATTTGCACTTATTGCAGCAGGAGGTCACCGTCATGCTGCAAAAAGGAGCAATAGAGCTCGTGCCTGTGCAGGAAAGAGGCACAGGGGTCTACTCCCTGTACTTCTTAATACCAAAAAAGGACGGATCCCTGAGGCCCATCCTGGACCTCAGGCCACTCAACCACTACATCCTGTCGGAGCACTTCCATATGCTCACCCTGCAGCAAGTGCTCCCGTTGCTCAGTCAGGGGGATTTTCTCGCAACTTTAGACCTAAAGGATGCGTGCTTTCACATTCCACTGCACCCTTCCCACAGGAAGTACCTCCGGTTCACCATACAAAACCAGCACTACCAGTTCAAGGTTTTGCCTTTCGGTGTCACCACGGCACCCAGGGTGTTCACAAAGTGCCTGGCGACAGTGGCGGCGCACCTCAGGAGACAGATCATCCATGTCTACCCTTATCTGGACTAATGGCTCATCCAGGCAGTCAGCCCAGCAGTGTGCCGCCCACATGTCCCACACCATTCACCTCCTGCACGATCTGGGATTCTTACTGAATTACCCAAAATCCCACCTCCAACCCGCCCACATACGGCAGTATCTGGGTGCGACCATAAACACTCTGGCAGCCACAGCACAGCCAAATTCAGTGAGGGTCAACAGCATTCAATCGCTGATACAAAAGTTCAGACCTCAACACTCGCTTCCAGCAAGAGTGTTCATGCAGTTGATGGGCATGATGGCCTCCTGCATCTCCATAGTCCCGCACGCGAGACTACATATGCGCCCGCTTCAGGAGTGCTTAGCACGTCAGTGGACTCAGGCTCACGGGCAGTTGAAAGACCTAGTGTTGGTGAGCGGTCGGGCATACAACTCTCTGCATTGGTGGAATCCACAAAACCTTTGCAAGGGACGACTGTTCCAAGAGCCTGTGCCACAGATCATCCTGACAACAGACGCTTCTCTCCAGGGATGGGGAGCTCATGTACACCATTACACTGTGCAGGGACTATGGACGCAACAGCAACAGAAGATGCACATCAATGTTCTGGAACTGATGGAGATCTTCATGGCACTAAAAGCCTTCACAGTACATCTGTGCAACAAGGTCGTGTTGATCCGGACGGACAACATGACGGCCATGCACTACTTTCAAAAGCAGGGAGGAACACACTTTTCGCAGCTGTCTCATCTGGCTCAGAGCATGTGGAAGTGGGCCATTCAGAGGAACATCTTCCTCATGGCGGAACACCTCCCGGGCAAGGACAATCAGATGGCGGACCTGCTCAGCAGGTACAGCCACCAAATGCACGAGTGGGAGATAAATCCATCAGTACTCCAACCGTACTTCCAAAGATAGGGTCATCCAGAGATAGACCTGTTCGCCACAAGGGAGAACGCAAAATACCAAAGCTTCGCCGCCAGGTTCCCACACCCACAGTCGCAGGGCAATGCGATATGGATGAACTGGTCAGGCAAATTTGCGTGCGCTTTTCCCCCAGCACCTCTGATACCGTTGGTGGCACGCAAGCTCAGGCAGCACTCGATGACTCTCATCCTGGTTGCTCCGACGTGGGCTCGCCAGCCATGGTACACCACGTTTCTGGAACTGTCCGTGGTACCGCATCAAAGGCTACGCCTCACACCCAGCCTTTTGACGCAGAGCCATGGCGACATTCAGCATCCAGATCCGCAACAGCTCAACCTGGCGATCTGGCTCCTGAGGTCTTAGAGTTTGGCTACCTACACTTGCCTCCTGACTGTATGGACATCATCCGGGAGGCAAGGAAGCCCAACACAAGAGCATGCTATGCGGCAAAGTGGAAGCGGTTTGTCATTTATTGTGCAGACCACAACATTAACCCGCTAGATGCATCTATTCAGAACATCATTTGTTATCTTTTCCATTTGTACAAATGTAATCTGGCCTATGCTTCCATTCGCATACATCTATCCGCAATGGCCGCTTATCTCCAGAACAGGCAGCACCTCTCACTTTTCAGGGTGCCTGCCAATAAGGCCTTTCCAGAAGGATTCAAACGAGTCATTCCTCCGCGGACTCCACCAGCTCCGGAGTGGAACCTCAATGTGGTCCTCACCCGGCTGATGGGTCCTCCCTTTGAACCACTGCATTCCTGCGAGATTCAATTCTTGACGTGGAAGGTGGCTTTCCTTATAGCGATTACATCACTGCGACGAGTTAGTGAGCTCCAGGCACTAATTATCCAGGAGCCATTTATTCAAATTCATTCTAACAGGGTGGTGCTTCGCACTAACCCTAAATTCCTTTCTAAGGTAGTGTCTCAATTCCATATTAACCAAACTATTGAATTGCCTGTTTTCATCCAAAATCCTGAGTCATTGGCGGAGAGAATGCTCCACACCCTTGACGTCAAGAGGGCCCTGATGTATTACATTGATAGGACCAAGGATTTTAGGAAAACTAAACAACGCTTTGTTGCCTTTGCGCCACAACACAAAGGTAACCCTATTTCCAAAGCTGGTATAGCTAGGTGGATCGTTAAATGTATTCAGATCTGCTATCTGAAAGCCAAGCGTACTCTCACCATTCCACCGATGGCCCACTCCACCAGAAAGTTGGGGGCCTCCTTGGCTTTCATTGGAAATATTCCTTTGGAAGACATATGTTGAGCAGCCACATGGTCTACCACACACACATTTACAAAGCATTATTGTGTTGATGTGCACTCCAAACAGCAGGCAGCTGTAGGGCAGGCTGTTCTAAAAACACTTTTCCAAACTGCTGAAGCTGTCACGGGCGGCCGCCGTTAATGGAGGGACTGCTATGTATTCTATGCACAAATATGAATTCAGCAGCCCACATGCCTCGAACCGAATATGCTACTTACCAGTATGCATCTGTTCTTGGCATGTAGGGCTGCTGACATTCATATCGCCCGCCCTCCTTCCTGGCGCCTGTAGCAGCTGCAGAATTCACATATACTTCTAGCATGGTCATCATTCACTTAGTTTCACTCCATCCTGGCCGCAATGGCTAAAAACAATCTGAGGATGGAGTCGATGCCCATGCGCACTGTAGTCCAGGGGAGGAGCCACCTATCTCGTGATACTTCGAAGACTCTTCCAGGACAACAATGTGCAATCATCCGGACCCAACACTAGGCGGCGATCTATGCACAGATATGAATGTCAGCAGCCCTACATGCCAAGAACAGATGCATACTGGTAAGTAGCATATTCGTTATGCAACTCATAGGCATGATTGCCTCGTGCATATTCATAGCCCCTCATGCCAGGTTACACATGCGTCCACTCCAGGAGTGCCTAGCAAGGCAGTGGAACCAGGCTCAGGGACAATTACGGGACCTAGTGTAGGTGACCAGTCGAGCATACAACTCTCTGCATTGGTTGAATCCACAAAACCTTTGCAAAGGACGACTGTTCCAAGAGCCTGTCCCACAAATAGTGATGACAGCGGACGCATCCCTGCTAGGCTGGGAAGCTCAAGTCCTGCATTACACAGTTCAGGGACTGTGGACTAAACAACAGAAAAAGATGCACATAAACCTCTGGAGTTGACGGCGGTCTTTCTAGCCCTAAAAGCATTCAAAAAACACTTATGCAACAAGACTGTGTTGATCCGGACGGACAACATGACAGCTATGTATTATATTCAAAAAGGAGGAACACACTCCCCACAGCTGTCGTACCTAGCTCAAAGCATGTGGAAATGGGCCATTCAGAGGAACATGTTTCTCATGGCAGAACACCTCCTAGGCAAAGACAATCAAATAGCCGACCTGCTCAGCAGGCACAGTCAGCAGATGCACGAATTGGAGATTCACCCCAATGTGCTCCAACCATTCTTCCGGCATTGGGGACAACCGGAGATAGATCTGTTTGCCACAAGCGAAAACGCAAAATGCCAGTACTTTGCCGCCAGGTTCCCACATCCGCAGTCGCAGGGCAATGCGATATGGATGAACTGGTCAGGCAAATTTGCGTACGCTTTTCCCCCAGCTCCATTAATACCGCTAGTGGCACGCAAAATGTGCCAACATTCGCTGAGGCCAATCCTAGTTGCTCCCACATGGGCGAGGCAACCATGGTACACGACGTTCCTAGAACTGTCAGTGGTGCCTCATCAAAGACTACTACTAACACCCAGTCTTCTGACTAAGAACCGTGGCGAAATCCAACACCCAGACCCGCAACAGCTGAACCTGGCGATCTGGCTCCTGAAATCCTAGAGTTTGAATACCTGAACTTGCCTCCAGACTGCATGAATATTATCAAAGAGGCAAGAAGACCCACTACCAGGGCATGTTATGCAGTTAAGTGGAAACGCTTCGTCATTTACTGCAGTAACAACGACATAAACCCATTAGACGCTTCAACACAAAACATCATTTGCTATCTCTTGCACCTACAATGTTGCAATTTAGCCTACTCATCCATCAGGATACATCTAGCTGCGTTAACCGCATATCTCCAAAACAGGCAACACCTTTCACTATTTAGAGTACCAGCAATTAAAGCATTTATGGAGGGACTTAAATGAGTAATTCCCCCAAGGCACCCACCTTCACCAGTCTGGAATCTAAACATCGTTTTAACCAGACTTATGGGACCACCTTTTGAACCACTAAACTCATGCGAACTACAATTTCTTACTTGGAAGGTGGCTTTCCTTATTGCCATTACTTCACGAGTTAGTGAGCTGCAAGCCCTAACTATTCAAGAGCCATTCATTCAAGTACATGCATATAGAGTAGTTCTCAGAACAAACCCTAAATTCATGCCAAAAGTGGTATCCCATTTTCATATAAATCAAACAATAGACCTGCCAGTGTTCTTTCAAAACCCACAGACAGTTGCTGAAAGGTCCTTGCATACTCTAGATGTCAAAAGAGCTCTGCTTTACTATATAGATAGAACTAAGGCATTTCGAAAGACAAAACAGTTGTTTGTTGCTTTCTCACCACAACACAAAGGCAACCCTATTTCAAAATCAGGTATAGCCAGATGGATCGTTAAGTGCATTCAGATATGTTACTTAAAGGCAAAACGCGCCTTAACAGTTCCCCCTAGGGCGCATTCTACACGCAAACTAGGGACATCCATGGCTTTCCTAGGAAATATTCCTTTACACGAAATTTGTAGAGCAGCCACATGGACAACCATACATACATTTACCAAACACTACTGTGTAGATGTACAGGCTGTTCTCAAACTGCTGCAGCTGGCACGGGCAACCACCGCCAAGGGAGATACTGCTATACATTCTATGTACAGATATGAATTCAGCATCCCACATGCCTCGATCGGAATTTGCTACTTACCAGTATGCATCTGTTCTTGGCATGTAGGGCTGCTGACATTCATATCGCCCACCCGCCTCCCCGGTGCCTGTCGCCGCTGTAGCATTCCCTTTTTGCATGGCCATCTCTTACTATACTATACTCCATCTCTGCCACAATGGCGAAAACAATCGAAGGATGGAGGGGATGCCCATGCGCACTGTAGTCCAGGGGAGGAGCCACCTATCTTGTGATACTTCGAAGACTCTTCCAGGAGAACAATGTCCAATCATCCGGACCCAACACTAGGCGGCGATCTATGCACAGATATGAATGTCAGCAGCCCTACATGCCAAGAACGGATGCATACTGGTAAGTAGCATATTCCATTTACCCACAAATTACTTACCGACCCACTCATCCTTCCCGTTCTTTGAACAGATTTCTAGGGACAGGACAGATCCCTTTGAGGGCCCTAGTTTTCCACACCAGTGGTCAGTGTTCTTCATAGGTCCGTGCTTCTGGTATGGAAAGTTGTGAAAAGAAACTTGACATCAGCGAGCCTGGATGGTGCTTATATAGGTGCCGCCGACATCACTTCCAGCACGGATGACGCACACGGAGCTGTTCGACGCCACCTACTGGAATGCAGGGGAACTGCTCACAAAAAATCTTCCGGATCCAGTCTGATGCCTGGGGAAATTCTAAGGTAAGGAATCTGCAGCTGGGTGTAGTCTCGACCAGATAAGGCGTTACCAAAGGTAAGTTTTTTGTTCGATGTGCCGCTAGCTGAGGACAGTTCCCTTTCCGCTCCAGATAGTGCTTATCCAGTCGGAGGTATCCCTCAGTCACACGTTGACTGCGTTTTTTCTAGCTTTTGACAAGCATTTTTTTGGTTCATCTCCTGGTGTGATGATATGTCTCCCAAGTAACAGGCTGGTTTCAAACCAGTTGCAGACTGTCGCAGGGAAATGTCGGTGACAGATCTGCACTTGGTGTGTTTGTGGTTTGGAGCGGGACTACGACTCCAGGACCTGCCAGGGTTACCACACCTTGCTTCTCGAGTCACTGAGGGAATGATCCCTCAACCTCCTCACCAGAGTGCCAGCGTCCGACCGGGTCAATACTTCAGTGAGCGGAGCCAGTGCCTTATTTATTTGGCAAGCCTTGAGAGGGAGAAGAATGGGAGGACTCTATGGACCTTTATAGTTGCCAGCTCCCTGAAGAACAGCAGGAGCAGTACTGGTATGAGGAGCTAGCGGAGACCAGTGGGTTAAACACCTCATCTTACGCCGGCCTTGTCTCTCCTCCTACTGTAACTACAGAGGAGAGAGCCGCTTTTACTATAGTGATGCGTAGGGCAGCTGAGGTTTTGGACGTTCAGTTGCTAAGTGGCAGTCACAACGAACCTGTTGACATGAATGCTTCAGCCAGGAGTTTCACCTTATCCCATTCAGGGCCTGGTCCACACCCTACACTGGCTCCAGTGCATAGGACGATTGCCACTTCCCTGTAGATGCCAGTTTCCTCACCCAGCACCATACCCCGGAGAGCTTGGTAGTCCAAGGCTCAATGTCCAGGATTAGCCCCAGCGTGTTCTCTACCACTTCACAGGATAGGTATTCCAAGAAGCTGGACAGCTTTGGCAAGAAAATGTTCTTTTCTGCCAGCCTAGCATTGCGGTTGGAGAACAGTGGGCCCCTTTCGGGACGCTGTTACCAAACAATGAGACTCTGTTGCACAAGTGCTGCCTATTGTCTCAGAGAAGGCCAGAGCCATACTCACCTAGGCTATTCCTGATGGGCAAAATGCAGCAGAGTTCACCATGAGGTATGAGCTTTACCTGACTGACTCGCTGGGCAGAGCAATTTTTTCTTCAGTGGCCTAGAGGCGTCAACCCTTGCTGAGAACTATTTTTTCAGGCTATGTCCAGTCTTTATTCATGGACATTCCCTTTGATGGCTCTTGCCTCTTTGTAGAGAATGCAGATACAGAGCTGGAGCGCTTTAAGGACAGAAGAGCTACTGCCAGGTCCTTGGACTTATCTACAGCCCCAAGTCAACTCCAATCTGGCTTATACAGGATCTCCAACCGCACCCCTATCCTTCCAGCCAAGAGGCTTCCCAGAATTTTGGTGGCCAAGGATGCGGATCATACAGACCGCGTGGGATAGGCAGGCAATGGTCGTGTCAGTCCACCACAGCCTCCCAAGATTCATTAGTTTACCCTCCGACCATCATAGGCATCCAGCGAAAGGCAGTTTACGACATTACCTGTCCTATTGTAGGTCAGTGACACCAGACTGCTGGGTCCAGAACGTCCAAAGGGGATACTCCCGTCCCTTTTTGACCACACCTACATTCATGTCACCCACTTACAAATGGCTGATGGAGGACCATCGCTCCAAAATCTGTCAGGAATTGCAGGCTGTCTTTGCCATGGTAGCCGTAGAGAGGGTGTCTGCATCAGAACTGTCTCCTATACTAGATCTCCGCCTTCTCAACTTTCTTGAGAAAAGAGAAATTTCAAATGCTCATGCTCGCCCAAGTTCTATCTGCCCTCGACTCGGAAGACTAGATGGTAGCGTTGGAATTGCAGGATGCGTATTTTCACATCCCTGTCCTGCCTGCCCACAGATGTTATCTGAGGTTAATGGTGGGCCAGGAGCACTTTCAGTTTGCTATTATCACTTTTGGCCTAACCAGCTTGAAAGCGATGGCGGTCGTTGCAGCTCATCTTCATAGGTCGGGGGTTCCAATCTTCCCCTATCACAGTCTTTGTTGAAAGCAGGCTCACCACAGGCAGTCATCTCCCACCTTCGTACTATGGCGAATGTCTTGCATTCACCGGGGTTTACAATTAACATGCCAAAGTCACACCTGGCCATCTCAGAAGCTCCTTTTACTTAGGAGCCGTTCTGGACACAGTGCAGTTTTGGCCCGATCATCTCGAGCGGCGAGTCCAGGATATTCAGGCTATGATTCTGATGTTTCAGCCTCTATTCGTGACTTGAGGCTGTTGGGCCTCAAGCATCATGCTGGATACTCACGCCTGATGGCATATGTAGACTCTACAGTGGGACCTAAAGTACCAGTGGGCACGGCATTGGGGGAATATCGCGGGCATGGTCCAGATCTAGAAGGGAACTGCAAAAGGTCTGCGATTGTGGCTAACAAACTGCAATTAGATCAGTGGCACCTGCTGTGGCTTGCTTCCTTATAGGCCTGCTGCATATGACACCACCTATGCCCTTAATCATGCCTAAGTGGGACCTCACCTGCCTCATGTGCACCATTCAAACCTATGGCCAATTTTCCTCTTAGGCTCTTGATTATTATAAACTGCCTTTTTCGTAGCCATAACTGGGTCAGTGAACTGGAAGCTCTCTATACACACCCTTCTCATATAACCTTTCACCCAGACAAGTTAGTCTTTCGGACACGTGCATCCTTCCTACCGAAGGTTGTGGCTCCTTTCTATGTAGACCGGAACATCACCCTGCCTACTTTCTTTGCTCCGCCTCTTCCCTCCAAAGAGCAGGAGAGGCTCCACAGTCTGGACCTAAAAAGAGCATTGTCGTTCTACCTTGACTATGCAAAGAATTCTGGGTGGACAATCAACTCTTCGTGGGCTGTGTTGTAGCAAACAAAGGGAAAGCAGTACAGAAAAGGAACATCTGGCAATGGATTGTCCTATGTATTTGGATCTGCTATGCATTGGCCAAGAAGCAACTATCTATTCTAAGCTAAGGAATCTGCGGCTAGAAGTCTCCATCAGATAAACAAATTACTTGCCTTGAGTAAAACCTAATCTGGTAGAGACTCCATCTAGCTGCAGATTCCTTACTCCCCTCTCTGCGAACAGATTACAGAGTAGGGAACACCCTTTTAAGGGCCTTATGTTTGCCATCAGTGGTCCGTGCTCATCTTGGCTCCGTGCTTCTGGCATAGAAAAATGCAAAAGTAAGGGACGTCAACGCAGTGAGGTGGCGTCTATATAGGTACCATGCACGTGGACGATGGCGATGCTACGTGACCCGAATGAGTCAACCTAGTGGCGTGCAAGGGTACTACTCAAAAATCTTCCAGATTCATTCTAACACCTGTGGATTATTCTAAGGTAAAGAATCTGTGGCTAGATAGTCTCTACCAAATAATGAGTTCCACAGGGTAAGTAACTTGGATTTTAGATGCTTGGAGCACTGCTTTCATTGGTTATATAGATTACCTCAGGGGGCCAGCAAGTAGAGCATTTCCTCTCACCTTAGGAGTGGACCTGTGTGAGAAAGTGCCCTCTTTCTGCATGGGTGCCTCCACTTTTTGCTGAATTGCTGATGTGCTTTGACTGAATGTGCTCTGGGCTCCTGCTAATCAGGTACCCACAGCCTATGTTCTTTCCCTAAAACTGCATTGAAGCCTAAATCCAATTTGTATCTCTGGCCACAGGTCAGCCCCTGGTAAATGGTATCACAGGTACCCAGGGCACTGTGACCAGAGAAGGCCTCTAAGTGCTACAACACTTATTGTGCCACCCATAGACGTCCTGTACCACTACACTCACACACACTGCCTTGAAGGCTGCGTGTTTTGGTGCAGGACAAAGTGAAGAGTTGACATGGCACACATCTGTGTGCCATGCCTACAACCCACTGCCCTGGCATAGGTCAGTCACCCATCTAGCTGGGTGCACTATACCAGTGATGAGGGTACAGGTGCATGAGCCCTGTACCCCTACAGTGTCTAAGTCCATTCTTAGACATTGTAAATGCAGTGTATGGTGATGGGAGGTTGTCATTACGAACGCCACAGCACCATAATGGCTACACTGAAAACTGAGAAGTTTGGTATCAAATTTCTCAGCACATTGAACCCACACTGATGCCAGTGTGGGATCTAATGAAAAATGCACACCGTGGGCATCTTAGAGATGCCCCCTGAAAAACAACCTACCACTAGTGTCCAGGCTGAGTGGCTGCTTTCAGCTGCCACCACAAGACCTGTTTCTGGACCCCTGGGTCGAGAGCCTGCTGCTCTCTGGGGCCTGAAACAATGTACATCCTGGGACGAGGTGCCACGCCTCCTCCCCAGAATGCGGTACAAAAGGGGGTGGTGATGGACGGAGCATCTGAATCAATCACTCACACCCAGTCAAAAGATCTGGGTTTAATCCATCACCGTTCTTTAGCCCACTCTGCCACCCCAGTTCAGACATGGCTATATGCAAATCAGTCTGACCCTGTGCCTCATGGGAACAGTCCAGCCCGAACTGCCAAGCCATGTCTTCCCTGAACCGGAAACAAGCTTCCGAGGACCGGTTTCTGGCATTCTAGCCGTCTTCAGCCCGGCTTGACCTGGCTTGGCAGTTCGGGCTGGACTGTTCCCATGAGGCACAGTGTGAGACTGATTTGCATATAGCCATGTCTGGACTGGGGTGGCAGTGTGGGCTAAAGAACGGTGATGGATTAAACCCAGATCTTTTGACTGGGTGTGAGTGTTTGATTGATTCAGATGCTCCGTCAATCACCACCCCCTTTTGTACCGCTCCTCCCCAGAATGAGCAGGGTTCACGAGGGGGAATCTTCAAAGGCTTTCCGCCTTTGTGAGCTTCCCCAGGCCACTTGCTGCTTTCAGCAACTGGTCCCGACCCCCACTTTAAGCGGGAGAACCGGCGGGTAAAACAAGTGCGGAAGAGAGGTGTGCCCACTACTGCCAACTCCACTCCTCAGGTGGGGGAGGAAAGGTGAAGCACAACTCTCAGGCCCCGCCATCTTGCAGATGGGAGAACTCAGCCAACCAGGGACAGGCTCATGTCCCCCTCCCACTGGAGGGTGGCATAATAGGGGCTGTACCCATCCCAGGGAAGGTACCTATTGGTCCCTACCTTTTTCCTACCAGTAACATCCCTAAATCTAGTATTTAGGGGCACCCCTAATCCTTGCTTCCTCAGACAAGAAATTACAAGGAGGAGGACTGAACAGCCGTGCAGAAGCTAACAAGAGGAAGACGCCCACTGACTTGGCCCCAGCTCTACCGGCCTGTCTCCACCTCGAACCTGCTCCTGTGAATTCTGGGTGTGTCCTGCGGCCAGCAACTTCGAAAACCCTGGAGGACCTGCGTGCCTTCTAGCCCAAAGACTTGTCTCCTTGTCTCCCGTGAACACCAGACTTGTTCATTCGCAACCTCTGGCCTTGGCTGGAAACTGCAAATCTGCACCTGCCGTCCACGGCCCGAGCTAGAGTGGGCTAACACTAAGAAGAGGTCCCCCCGGCGATCCGGACCCTTGATCCGGCAACCCCTGACCTGCCTCAAGCGTCCAACCGACGCCTGCAGCCTAAATCCAGAAGGTCCTCACAACCGCGACCAGAAGTTGGTAATAAGATCCTACCCTAAAAGGCATCCCCGCACCCGACGCCCCACGGCCTTGGATGGCCCAACAGACTGTGCCTAGCCAACTCCCAACTTACCTCTCGAAGTAGTGGTCTCACCCAGAAGACCTTCGTCCCCAAGCCTGCAGTGCTTTTGCAAACTGGAGTCCCCATTGAAAGCTACAGGTTTCTGACGCCAAAACGGCACCCTGCACCCGGCAGCCCTAGTGCCGTCGAGGTATGTAACTTTGGTGCTACTTTGTTTCCCCGTTTGCCCTGAGCAAAAAGCCCAGTAGCTTTGCTCCCACAGCCTAGTGACCTGCTAGCCAGCAACCGGAGGCCCCCTATCCCCCACTGGATAACATTGGGCCTCAACACTCTGCACCCGGCCGCCCTAGTGCAGATGAGGGTGTAACTAGAGGGCATCCTTGACGCTGGGGGACCCCTGAGTCCCCCTACCGAATATTTACCTCAAAACCCATAACACTATGTTCGAGGCATATGAGCTGTAGATCATATACTTGTGCATTGATCACTATCTGGTGCTGGGCTCTGATGTTTGCACTTTGTGTTTGTCTTGGAAGAAGTCTTTGTGGTCACGAGATAGATAACTCCTCCTTAGGGTGAAGTGCGCATGGGCATCAACTCCATCTTCAGGTTGTTTTTTCTGCCATCGGGTTAGGATGTTATTTGCTGCGGGTCGGTATCTGTTTTGAACCCCCCCCCCCCCCCCCCCCCCCCCCTTCGACGCGCAATCCCACTCCACGGTATTGCCTCGATCGTGTTTCCCTTTCGAAAAATAAACTCCTCGATCTTCAACGTGGGCCGTTATCCCTATCCGCGCCGACCACGCCAGCAGTCAATGGAAAGGACTCCCTTCAAAAAATGCCCCAGCGGTGGTGCGCAGTTCCCACACATGGACTTGCAAGAGGTTTGTAATCTCTGCCTCTCCCCGGAGCACGAAGACAAACTGCGAGGCCTCTACATCGTTCATGTCGAAGAAAACCATCCGTGACTGGTGGGCTCGACGTCACGAAATGTCTTGCGGAAGCAGCTCTATTCCGGATATCTTTGGAGCAGATCCCAATGTCCAGCCGGAACAAGGTGCTGAATAAGACATTGCCGAGGCCGGCGACTCTGCGGTCCGTGAGTACCAAAACCCCTGTCCCAAAGACCAAACCCAAGGCTTCGGTAACACCTTCACCCTCGGGCTCAGGTCGACACCGGCAACCTGTCTCAGACACCCCGCCCTCTGGCCCGGGTATGAAACCTAAAGAGAAGCCTCCGGGCTTGAGCCAGTCCCATTCTGGTGACAAAAAAATCACCTTCGGCACCGAAGCACGTAACAAAAGAGGAGCCATGCCCTTCTTCGTTCGCACCAAAGACAGCCTCGACGGCGAAGCCCTTTGCATCGAAGCACACGAAGGACAAACATTCAGAACCAAACATATCTTTGGAGACGAGAACACCTTCGGAGCAGAGAACGCCTTCGGAACCACTAACTCCTATAACAAAACCTAAGGAGTCCGAGACCCCACAGCAAGCCTCAGAGACTCAGTCCAAAGAACATTCTGACCCAAAATCTTCGACACTAAAAAAATTAATTTTACCCGCACAGTCTGTACCTGATTGTTTGGATCCAAAAAAAAAGACTCTTTTTATTGACCCAGAGACTGGCAAAGTCGTTGCCAAGCCTCCAAAAAAGAGAACTTTACACTTCAGAGGAATCTAAAATATCCTTGAAAGGAAATGAGATGAGTACTAACACCTCTCCACCTCCTTCTCCTCCTCCTCCAGCTGATCCAAATCTAATAATTTCTCCACCACACCCCCTACAACATGCTTTTTCACCTCAAACACTAGTTGATTAGGAGGAACATACGATCCCACACAACGTAGACTCTTGGGATGACTGCAACACAGATCCAGACCCAGATAACCCGGACCGCTATCCATCTAGGCCATCACTACCAGATGACAATATTGGATTTGCGCAACTAATCAATAGGGCTGTCCAATACCACAGGGTACAGTTACATTCTAATCCCTTAGAGAAAGATTGTTTTATTTGAAACCTATGCACGCTCCCAAAAGTCCACACTCAGCCTGCCAATGTTAAAAGGCATGCTCAAACATGCCCAGAAGTTTTTAAGGACCCTGTCGGAGCCAGGATTCTCAACACCAGTGTAGACAAAAAGTATAAGGCAGCTCCCAGTGACCCAGTTTACATTAAAGGTCAGGTCCCTTTGGATTCTCTTGTGTCTAATGCACGCAAGATTGCAGACTCCAAGTACAGGCGACACCCCCCCATCCTGATAAGGACACCAGGCTATTAGACGCATCTGGTAAATGTATTGCGTCACAGGCTGCAAAACATTGGCGGATTGCCAATGCCCAAACTTTATCTGCCAGGTACAACAGGGCTCACTATGATTAGCTTGAAAAACTCATGCAACACCTTCCTTGCCAGTACAAACAAAAAGCCAACAACCTTATACAAGAGGGGAAATTGATCACAAAAACCTCATTTAAATGTGTGCTCGACGTGGCTGATACCGCATCTCGTGCTGTTAACACTAGCGTTTTGTTGCGCAGGCACGCTTGGCTCCGGATTCAAGCAGAAGGTGCAATCTGCTATTCTTAATCAGCCCTTTGATCAAGAGCATCTTTTCGGGGCCCTCAGTTGACACATCTTTAGAAAAGATGCCTTCCCCTAGAGGTTCTTTTCGCCACTCCTTTCGCCACTCCTTCGCTGACTCCAAAACCATTGACACAGAACATCCCTCTTCTTCCTATAAGAGCCCCACTCAAACGTCCTCCAAAGGATGCTTTTGCAAAGGCTACAGAGGCAACAATGGTAAGGGAAGAGGTCGCTGCAACAATAACAGCAACTCCCCTACCACCAAACAGTGACTTCCCTGTACTTCCACCAATCATCCCACTCCTGTCGTGGGACGTCTCTTACAGTTCCTACCTGTCTGGAATTTAATCACCAAAGACAAGTGGGTAAGATAAATTATCCAGTATGGTTATTGCCTGGAACTTACCTCTTCTCCCCCAAATATTCCTTCCAGGCAACGTCCAATGTCCTCGGAACATCTGACACTTCTCAAACAAGAGGTTCTCACTCAATTACAAAAACATGCAATAAAACCAGTCCCCTTGCCTCATCAAGACAATGGGGTGTACTTCCTCTATTTCCCAAGTCCAAAAAAGGATGGCTCTCTCAGGCCCATATTGGACCTCAGACCGCTATACATTAATTGGGACCACTTCCACATGGTCACTCTCCAACAGGTGCCCCCACTGCTTCAACAGGGCGACTTTCTCTCCACTGGATTTAAAGGACGCCTACTTTCTTATTCCCATTTACCCCGCTCACAGGAAATATCTCAGGTTTGTGGTAGATGGTCAACACTACCAATTCAAAGTCCTCCCATTCGGGATGACCACAGCACCCAGAGTCTTCACCAAGTGTCTCGCAGTAGTTGGGGCTCTCCTACGAAGACAGCACATTCATGTCTTCCCTTATCTGGACGACTGGCTCATAAAAGCGAAGTCACACAGCAGCTGTGTGCAACACACACACACACACACACACACACACACACACACACACACCCACACAAAACAATCCAACTGCTTCACGACTTGGGATTCATGGTAAACCTCACCAAATCCCACCTCCAAACATCCAGCATACAAGAATATCTAGAGGCGACGATAAACACTTCAAAAGCTCTAGCATACCCCAAGCCAGTCATGATAAGCACCATACAAGCTTTAATAGCAAAATTTCAGCCTCAATGCTCACTACCAGCTCGAGTGTTCCTGCAGCTAATCGGGATGATGGCCTCTTGCAATCTCATCGTCTCTTTTGCAAGACTCCAAATGCGTCCCTTACAGGAGTGTTCGGCACATCAGTGGAACCAAGGTCAGCTAACAGATCTGGTGCTGGTGGACGGCCGTACCTATCGCTCTCTGCGGTGATGGAATACACAAAACCTTTCCAAAGGGCGGCCGTTCCTCTACCCGGTTCCACATATAGTGCTAACAGCAGACTCATCGTTCACCGGCTGGGGGGGCTCATCTTCAAACCCCTAGCATTCAGAGCATGTGGACCCCCCCCAGCAAAAACAATTCCACATAAATTACCTGGAATTGTTAGTGATCTTCCTAGCGTTAAAATCTTTTCAACTCCAACTCGAAGACAAAGCTGTCCTGGTCCGTACAGACATGACAGCAATGTATTACATACAAAAGCAGGGGGGCAAGGGATACTCTCTGCAGCTTTCACACCTATCTCAAAGCATATGGAGATGGGCCCTTCCGCAAAACATATATCTCCTTGCAAAACACCCCCCAGGAGTACACAATCAGATTGCAGATCTGCTCAGTCGTCAAAGACAGCAGATCCACCAAAGGGAACTTCATCCTCAAGTTCTGCTTCCATTCTTTCAAATGTGGGGCCACCCAGAAATAGACCTGTTCGCCACACACCAAAATGCACAAGCTTCACATCCAGGAAGCCACACCCATTGTCCAATGGCAATGTACTATGAATAAACTGGTCAAGCAAATTTGCTTACACTTTTCTGCCCCTCCCGCTTATTCCGCTAGTGGTTCTGAAGCTCAAACCGCATTCCCTCAGAATTATCCTGATTGCTCCAACATGGGCCCGACAGCCAGGGTCAGCAACCCTCTTGGAGCTATCAGTAGTTCCTCATCAAGAGCTACACCTCTCACCCAAGCTTCTCACTCAGAACCATGGAGAGATAAGGCATCCAGATCCCAGTCAACTCAACCTTTCGATCTGGCACCTGAAATCTTAGAGTTTGGCTACCTCAATCTCCCGCCAGACTGCATGAACATCATTAAAGAGGCTAGACGTCCTACCACTGGAGCTTGCTATGCCGCAAAGTGGAAAAGATTTGGAATTTATTGTACAAATAACAAAATCAACCCACTAGATGCTTCTATTCAAAACATCTGTTACCTTTTACATCTACAACAATGTAATCTAGCGTATACATCCATTAGACTACAACTCGCAGCAATAGCATCTCCAAAACAGACAACACTTGTCTTTGTTTAGGGTATCAGCTATCAAAGCATTTCTGGATGGACTTAAAAGAATCATTCCACCTAGAGTTCCACCTTTTCAGTATGGAACTTAAATGCGGTCCTTACCAGACTCATGGGTCTCCCATTTGAAACTCTGCATAAATGCAAATTACAGTTTCTCACCTGGAAAGTAGCTTTCCTTGTTGCGATCACCTCTCTCAGAAGAGTTAGTGAACTCCAGACATTAACCATACAAGAACCATTTCTGCAAGTCCCTCATAATAAAGTGGTTCTTAGGACTAACCCAGAATTTCTATCTAAAGTAGTGTCTGCTTCCCACCTTAACCAGTCTATAGCACTCAAAGTGTTTTTCGCGCTGCCAGACTCAGTAGCAGAACAAGCTCTTCACACGCTAGATGTAAAAAGAGCAATACTTTACTACATTGAAAGAACAAAATCTTTCAGGAAAACCAAACCGCTCTTTGTGGCTTTCTCTCCACCTCATAAAGGCAATCCAATCGCAAAAACAGGGATTGCATGGTGGATTGTTAAATGCATCCAAATATGCTATGTTAAAGCCAACCGTACATTAACCCTTGCCCCTAGAGCTCACTTCACACATAAGCTATGGGCTTCCATGACATTCTTAGGGAACATTCATCTACATAACATCTGCAAAGCAGCAACTTGGTCGACACCACACACGTTCACAAAATACTATTGTGTAGACATGTAAGCAAAACCACAAGCTAGTGTGGGTCAGGCTGTAATAACACTTTTTCAAATCACTGCAACAGATACAGCTAGCCACCGCTAAGAGGATAACAGCTGTATAGTCTATGCACAAGTATATGATCGACAGCTCATATGCCTCGAAACTGAAAATGCTACTTACCAGTATGCATCTGTTCTTGGCATGTAGAGCTGTAGATTCATATACTCCCACCCTCCTCCCCGGATACCTCTATCTGTTGCAGTACTATCTAAATTAGATACATCATACATGGGCATCCCTTTCTATTACTTACTAACTCCATCATAACCCTTCATGGCAAAACAATCTGAAGATGGAGTTGATGCCCATGCCCACTATCACTCTGAGGAGTCACCTATCTTGTGACCACAAAGACTTCTTCCAAATGTAAATGTAAATGTACAGGAATTTATATAGCGCAAATCACCAACCGGTCTCTAAGCGCTTGCTTAGGGAACCCGCCCTGGTATTCCCCTGTGAGATAACCCCAGCAGGGTATCCGCAAGGTGAAAGCTAGGCATCCCGCCGCGAGGGGCCATTGTGGAGATTAAGCAAGCTATTACCCAGAGTCGCAGAGTGTGAACCCGTGAATAGAGTAGGCACCGGAGCGAGAATTGTCGAGTCCATGGACATTTTAGGACTCAAGACCCCGCCGAGCCTGGAATTGAACCCTGGTCCTGGGCTGACCTCTGCTTCCAGGTCTGCCTCCTCTAACCAGTGAGCCACACTTCTCCACTAGACAAAAACAAAGTGCAAACATCCGAGCCCAACACCAGATGGCGATCTACACACAAGTATATGAATCTACAGCTCTACATGCCAAGAACAGATGCATACTGGTAAGTAGCATTTTCCTTTCCTCCATAGTGGAGTTTGAAAACTTAAAGAAATTCTTTAAAATTGTACTGTTCAACAAAAACGATTTTACTTAACTATTTACAGGAAATGTCCCAGAGTAGTATCCAGGTATACTACTCTGTGTAAGAAAAGTAATCTCAAAAGTAATTTACTTGTAATCTTACTGAAAATCCTATTCAAAGTATATTTCTGTATTCTGAAAAGCATTGTATTATCAGTAACACTAGCAACACTACTGTAATCAAATCAAAGTGCATTTACAATTGCAATCCAAACTGTTACAACCTGTATATTTACTGCAAAGTGCTTATCACTTACCTGTGCCAGGCTTGCGTGGTTCTAGGTAATAAAATAACTAAAAGAATATTTTTATACAAAAACAATTGGTCTGAAGTCCAGTCTTTAAGTGTGTAAATTCCTTTGCTGACTGTGTACAACAAATGCTGAACACTGTCCTCTAATACTGCCTTACTGCTCTACCACACTACCACAAATAGAGTGAGTTGCCATCTAACTGTACCTCTGCCTACCTTTGGGGTTCCACTGAACTCTGAGCACACTATACCTCACTTTAGTATAGCATATACAGAGCCAGCTCCCTACACCAGCTCATCACAAATATCTCAGATTTGTGATGGAAGGAATTACCAGTTCATAGTACTTCCGTTTGGAGTCACCACTGCTCCCAGAGTATTTATCAAATGTCCAGCAGTTGTAGCCGCTCATGTTAGAACACAATGTATTCATGTCTTCCCCTACCTAGAGGACTGGCTCATCAAAGCCAGTTCTTACCAAACCTGCTGCAACTCACTCAGTCAACAATACACCTACTTTATCAATTGGGCTTCACCATTAATGCACAAAAGTCTTACCTGTGTCCCGCACAGATGCAGTCTTATCTAGGAACTACTATCAACATTCTAAAAGCTCTAGCCTCTCCCAATACAGCCAGAATTCACAAGAATCAGTCTTTGGTACCACAGTTTCAGCCCAATCAAACATTATCAGCCAGAGTTTTCATGCAACTGCTGGGAATGATGGCATCTTGAATCGCAATTGTGCCTCATACAAGGCTTAACATGCGAGCTCTACAAGAATGTCTAGCGAGTCAGTGGAATTAATTACAGGGTCAATTAACGGATCTAGTGTTGGTAAACGACCGCAGCCATCGCTCTCTGCAGTGGTGGAAGCCACATAACTTATCAAAAGGGCTGCCCTTTATAGACGCTATTCCACAGACTGTGCTAACAGACGTATTTCTCACTTGTTGGGGAGCCCATCTACAACATTACACAATCCAGGGTCTGTGGAGCAACAATCACCAAAGCCTCCACATCAACTACCTAGAACTTCTGGCGGTGTTCCTAGCACTCAAAGCTTGTCAGGCTCATGTTCTAAGCAAAGCTGTCCTAGTCCACACAGACAACATGACAGCAATGTGCTTGGTACAAAAAAAGGATGGACACACACTCTCCAACTGTCACGCCTCACAGAACATTTGGAACTGGGAAATTCATCATAACATCTATCTCCTAGCAGAACACATGGCAGGAGTAAACAATCCGATTGCTGACCTCCTCAGCAGACAGAGGCAGCAAGTTCACGAGTGGGAACTTCATCCCCAATTTCTTCTTCCTTTCTTCCAACACTGTGGAATTCCTCAATAAGATCTGTTTGCCACAGTAGACAATCAAAATCCCCAAACTTCGCATCCAGGTTCCCACACCCTATGGATTAAGTAGTCCGGGATATTTGCCTACACTTTCTGCCTCTCCCACTACTTCCTTTGCTAGTTTGGAAGCTCAGACAAACATCCCTTTCACTAATCCTAGTAGCCCCCACATGGGCTTGTCAACCTTGGTACCCTACCCTGTTAGAACTGCCAGTGGTTCCAAATCAAAAACTACATCTCACCTCCAGTCTGCTCGCTCAGAGCCATGGAGAAATTAGACCCCCATATCCCAAGGAGCTCAACCAAGCGATTTGGCTCCTTAAGTTAGTTTGGTTATTTAAACCTACCACCACAATGTATAACTATTTTAAAAGAAGCAATAACGCCTACTACCAGAGCTTGCTATGCAGCAAACTGGAAAAGATGTTTTATCTATTGCAATAACAAAATTCATTCTCTAGACGCTTCTATACAAAATATTGTTTGTTACTGTGAGAGTGCCATCTTTCTTCCCTTGGTATGCTCCCACTTTTTTCTGAAGTGCTTTGACTGAGTGTGCCCTGGGTTCCTGCCATCCAGGTACCCAGGGCCTGTGTTCCTTCCCTAAAACTATGCTGAAACAAAAACCCCATTGGCATCTCTGGCCACCTGTCAGCCCCTAGTAAATGGTACCCTAGGTACCCAGGGCATGGAGACCAGAGAACACCCCTGGGGGCTGCAGCACCTATTGTGCCACCCTCAGGGGCCCTGTACCCTGGCACCCACACACTGCCTTTGCAGGCTGAGTGCCGAAGTACAGAACTAAAACAAGAGTCGACATGGTACACCTCCCTGTGTGCCATGCCCACAGAACCCACTGCCCTGGCATACTTCAGTCACCCCTCTAGCTGGGTGCCCTATGCCAGAGGTGAGGGCACAGGTGCATGAGCCCTGTGCCCCTACAGTACCCAGGGCCATTCATGGGCACTGTAAGTGCAGTGATGCCATTTAAGAGTATATGGTGCTGGGAGGTTGTCATTACGAACTCCGCAGCACCATAATGGCTACAATGAAAACGGACAAGTTTGGTACCAAACTTCTCAGCACATTAAACCCACACTGATGCCAGTTTGGGATGTAATGTAAAATGCACAAGAGGGCATCTTAGAGATGCCCTTCAAAACCCGAACCTACAATCCACGTCTGGGCTGAGTGGCTGCCACCCAGCAGACACGTTGCTGGACCCCTGGGTGGAGAGCTCCCTGCTCTTCTGGGCCTGCAACAATGCACATCCTGGGCGAGGTGCTATGTCTCCTCCCTCAGGACAAACCGGGGGAAGCCTCGAAGGCATGCCGCCTCTGAGAGCTTCTCCAGACCATTTGCTGTACCCAGCAACTGGCCCCCACCCGTTCTACCCCCACTCTGGGGAACCCTGCCCAATCCCAGCTAGGCTCCTGCCCCCAACCCACAGGAGAGGAACAGGCTAGGGGGTGTACTCACCCCAGGACAGACCCATTGGTCCCTGCCCTTGCCCTACCTGAAACTCCCCTAAATTTAGTATTTAGGGGCTCCCTGAACCTTCCTTCCTCAGATCCCTATACCAAAAAGATCAAGAAGACCCGCTGTGCAGCTTCTACCAACAGGACAACAACAACTGACTTGGCCCCAGCCCTACCAGCCTGTTGATCCTGGAACCTGCTCCTGCCTAAACCCGGCGACCCCCGCGGACAGCCACCTTGGGACACCCAGAGGACCTACCTGCCTTGACCCTCTCGAAGATTGGGACTCCCATCAGCAGAGGCTCTGCTGCAACAACCCACCTGGTGCCTACCAGGAAGCTCCAGACCAGCCCACTCTGCACCAGCCGAGCCCGGGCCGGGCCATCACAAACCAAGACCACAAGAACGTCCCCCCGGCGACTGGGACCCGAAGTCCAGTGCCCAAAGACCCTCCTCGACGAACCAGCCGACGCCTGCAGACTCAGAACCAGGGGCCACCCCAACCGCGACCAGCAGAGGGTAAGCTTTTCCGACACCTAAAGACACCCCTACACCTGGCGCCCTACAGCCCCCTGTGCCTTCCTTTGGAGTACCTACCTGTGCTCCAAGATCCCAACTTACCTCTCGAAGTGCTGGTGAGTCTCCGTTCCCGAGCCTGCAGCCTTTGTTCCCTCTTCAAGATCCTCATTGGATAACATTGAGCACCCGACTGCTCAAAAGCACTCTGCACCCAGCCGCCCGAGTGCCGCTGGCTGTGACCCCTTTGTCCTATCCTACTTCCCCCCCCCCCTTGCCCTGAGAAAGTGACCAGGAGCCCAGATCCCAGAGCCGCGTGGCCTGCTAGCCAGCAGCCACCAACCGAAGGCCCCCTTTCCCTCATTGGGCCTACCTATCTCTGCACCCAGCTGCGCCTGTGCCGCTAGGACTTAATTAACTGTACTTACCTGACCCTGGGGACCCCTGAGTCTATACCCGGAACCTTAACTTCACCAACCAAGTACTCACCTGGAAACCGGTAATTCACTTACCTGCCTTTGGATAACATTGACCCATTTTGACTCGAAAATTTTCTAAGTGTGAAGTTTTGAAAACTGAAAATATTCCTATAAAATCAGCCAAAGTCCCAATTCTGAAGAACTCACCTATGATCAGGGGAGAAGCCAGTACTGTACCTTTCAGCCCAGTACTGAACTGCCAAAGTAATCCCTAGCGGGTTTACTAGTAATCTGTATTTTCTCCATAGGAACCCATTGACTGTTTTTCTATGAAATTTCTTCTAAGTGTCTACTTTTGAAAACTGCAAATATTCTTTAAAAATCATACGAAATACTGAAACGCAATTACCTACCTGTTTTGAGTTAAGCCCCCAGTGCTGGCCCAAGGAGACCAGTGCTGGGTTACAAAAGTAACGCGATCGTACTTTACCTGCAACCTGAATTTCCTCCCATTGAATAACATTTGGACGCTTACGGGCAGCTGTGCGCTTTACAAGTCCAGCACATTTACATTTACATTTACATTGTCAGATTTACATTGAAAAGTATCTAAGCGTGAACTTTTAAAACCGCTTTATATTCATGAAAATTCACTTCAGTAACTAAAACGTTTTTGATAATCTGATTTCAATTTAGACCCCAGGACTGAATCTAAGATCTAGTCCTGGAACTATCAAAGTAATCCATAAAGTAATCAACTGTACTTATATGTAGAAAACCCATTCAGCTCAATGCTAAAGTGTGTTTTAAGATTATGTTGCTTACTACCTATACTGAAGTCATTGTGTGCACAAACTTTATTGCTCCTTTGCAAAGTATTTATATGAGAGTACTCGTAACCAGAAAAGTATATTTTTATAACTGTTGGTTCTAAAAATAAAACTATATCTGTGGATATAAAAACAATTGGCCTGAAATTCAGTCCTTGAGTGTGTGAAACCTTTTGCTGACTGAGTGTGTACAACTAATGCTTTACACTGTCCTCTGGTACTGCCTTACTGCTCGACCAAGCTACCACTTTGGAGAGTAAGGGCATTTCTGACTTTAACCTCTGTTATTCCTCTGGGGTTGGTGGACGCTATACACACTGTACTTCATTCTAGTCCAGTATATATAGACACTTTCTCAGTTACCTGTTGCATTTACAGCAAACCGGGTTAGCTTACCAATCTATTAGTCTACACCTTGCAGCAGTGGCTGCCTATTTGTAAAACATACATTATTAATCTCTTTTCAAAATTCTAGTTATCAAAGCTTTCATGGAAGATTTGAAAAGAGTAATAATAAGAGTTGCACCAGAGCGGAATCTTAAAATTGTCCTTACAAGACTTATGGGTCCACCCTTTGAACCCTTGCATAAATGTCCTCTATAGTTCCTCTCATGGGAAGTTGCTTTCCTCATTGCCATCACTTCATTGAGGAGTGTTGGTGAGCTTCTGGCTTTAACCCTGGAAGAACCTTTCTTTCAACACCATAAAGATGGTTCTTCGCACCAATCCAAAATGCCTTTCCAATGTGGTTTCTGCTTTTCATTTAACCAATCAGTTGAATTACCTGTTTTTTCCCTCAACCTGATTCAGTGGCAGAAAGAGCTCTCCACACGCTAGACCGGCTTCACAATATTACATGGAAAGGACCAAAGACTTTGGCAAAAATAAACCACTATTTGTTGCTTTTGCACCCCCTCACAAAGGCAACTCCATCTCAAAATCAGGCATTTCAAGATGGATTGTTAAATGCATTTGAATATGCCATGCTAAAGCCACTAGAACTTTATCTACACCCCTAGAGCGTATTCTACTCACAAGATAAAGGCTAATACCGCCAATTTAGGCAACATTCCTCTAGCTGACATATGTAAAGCAGCTTACATGGTCTACACCACTCACATTTACTAAACACTACTGTGTAGATGTGTTGGCAAGTCAACAAGCTAATGTAGGCGAGGCAGTGCTTAACCCCTTCCCTGCTCATGACGAGCTCAGCTCGTCATGAGGCACAGTGGAGCTGTGCTTATGACGAGCTGACCTTGTCATGAACAAGTATAGATCTTACTTTCCAGCACAGGAGGGGAAAACCACTAGCAGCCAAGGTGTTAAGACACTATTTCAAACAACTGCAACACCTACAGGTTAGCCACCTCTTGGGGAGCATACTGCAAAGTATGTGTATCTACAGCACACATACCTCTAACGGATGATGTTACTTACCCAGTAAGCATCTGGTCTTGGCATTTGGAGCTGTAGATTCATATACACCCACCTGCCTCCCCGGACACCTGTAGTTGCTGTTCTTCTTCTTTTACGTTTTTTTAACTTCAAATTTTTATTGAATTTCAACTCACACAAACAAATGAGCAAAATCATGGATAGTAGATATACAGTTACATCATCAAAGTCCATATGACCCCGGTTCTGCAACCTGTGGAGCGTACAACCACAAATTAAGTATAATTTGCTTTCTTTGACAGTGCCCAGCCATTTACCCCACACCCTCCGGTATTTCATGGGACATCCGCGTGCCACGTATAGAGCTTTCTCTTGTATCGCGCACCAGTCCACTCTTTTGCGCCACTTTCCCAGAGCTGGTGGATCGGAACAAATCCATGCTGCCGTCATGGCGCGCTTGGCAACTATCATAGCTGCGTTAAAAAAGGTCTTATCGTCCGGGACCCGTCTAGCCCATCTGTTATCCCCAGTAATGAATGTCGTGGATCGTGAGGAACTGTCCACCCCAAGACCTCCGTAAGTTCCTCGTCGATGGCTCTCCAAAATTTTGCCAGCCTGGGACAGGTCCAGACCACGTGGGAAAAATCTGCTGGGGCCTGGCCGCACCTAGCGCAAGATGCATCAGAGCATAGACCCGCTCTGTGAAGGCGTACCGGAGTGAGGTAAGCAGCGTGCAAATAGTATCATTGGATTAGTCTAAGTTTGGCGGAAGCGGTAATTGTTTTGGGCGCCATGAGCGTATCGCGCCAGTCCACTTCGTCCAGGGCCCCGCCCAGTCTGTCCATTGGTCCTTCAGTTTGTCCAAGGAGGTGGGAGTTTTGTTGATTAAGGTGGGGTTTATATATATGGGAAATGCCCCCCTGCCCAAGTCCCCCAATAACGTCTGGGCCTCCGTGGGGCTGTATTCCGGGAGCCGAGTGTCATCTGTGTTGTTTGTGAAGGGCGTGTCTTAACTGTAAATATTTGTAAAATTGGGATGGGTGTAGGGAATTATGGTTGCGCGTATCCTGGAAGAAAAGCATGTGGCCCGAGACTCAGACGTCCCCAAGCTGTGCTATGCCTATGAGGCCCCAGGTTCTGAACCCGGGTGGACCACTCACCTCCCGGAGCCAAGCCCCAAGCCAGAGGGGGGTGCATTGGGTCAATTTCCCGTTTCAGCCGGTATGGGGCAGTGAAGCCCGCAAAGCCAGGAATACCAAACGCGTCACCTCTGGCAGCCGGATCCCCAACAACATGGCCTGTACTTTAGAATGTCCCAGTTCACACAACTACAGCCGGTAGGCCGGGTCAGACCATCCCCCGTTGAACCAATCATGGACCACCAGCAAACGAGTGGGCTATATAGTAGAGGTACAGGTGGGTCATGCCACCGTCAAAAAAAGGAATCCTGCATGTAGAGAGGGCCAGACGCAGCCTCCTGCCGCCCGATAAAAATCTGGTAAGCTGTCCAACTCCTGAATCCACGATCTAGGGGTGCAGAACGGGGTGTTCTTTAGGACATAGAGGAACCTAGGGAGGATCAGCATTTAAACGAGGCGACCCGGCCTAGAAGGTTCAAGAGCAGTGTCTTCCATTTCTGAAGGTCTTCTTTGGCCTTTTTGACCAGTGGGGTTACATTGAGGGACCAGCCCAGTTCCGGGAGCAGGGTAATCCATATTCCCAGATATTTAAAGAAATTGTGCTGCATCAGAATATTAGACTGCCAATCATAACAGTCCCTTGACGGGTGAAGTGGGACCAGTACAGATTTCCCGGGGTTCAGCCAAAGACCTGAAACTTGCCCAAACGCCTTCAACAACCGGAGACAGTGCGGTCTCGAGGAAGCGGGCCCTGTCAGAAAGAGTAGGACGGCATCCGCATAAAGCGCGATCTTGTCGGTGTACGGCCACTCCCGTTCTTTAACACGACGTCAGCCCGCACCAGGCCACCCAGGGCTTCCATTGCCAGAGCAAACAGGGGTGAAAGGGGACAACCCTGCCGCGTGCCCCTGGCAATGGGAAAGGCCTCGGACAGGACGCCGTTCCCTAGCACCTGTCAACATATCTTGGAGATCTGCCCAGTCCACCGAATCGAAAGCTTTTCGAAATCTGTAAGGAGGGCCAAATATGGGGTGAGTACGTGTCTGTGGGCCAGAGCCAGTTGCACCCTCAGGAGGCAATGACAGGGTCGCGCGTGCAGGCACAAAGCCACATTGGTCCGGGTGGACCAGCGTGGGCAGGTGCGGCTTTAGTCGTTGGGCCAGGGTGGTGGCATAAAGTTTGATCTCTGTATTTAGGAGGGATATGGGACGGTAATCTGCGCAGTGATAGGAGGGGGGCTGGGATTTCAGAAGGACCACAATAGTGGCAATGTCTGTCTCTGGCTGGAAGGAGCCCTGATCAAGGGCCTCCTGAAAAAGGCCAGCCAAGTGGGGCACCAGTGTGTCACGGTATGCCACGTAGTATTCTTGTGGAAGACCATCTGGTCCCGGAGTCTTACCCTTGGAGATAAGAGAAATGGCTTCCTCAATTTCTTTCCTAGAGATGGGGTGGTCCAGGTCTTTCTGGGCTGCTGCCTCCAACCAGGGGAGACTGACTCGACTCCTTCTGAGGAGACCACGGAGCGATGACTCTGGAGTTTGTGCAGCATACACATGCCGATAGTAGCTAGCAAACCGATAGGAAACACCGTACCTCGTGGCTGGAAATACTTCTTCGGAGACAAAAAAAACTTGCATACATCCAGACCCAACACTAGATGGCAGGAGTATGCAAAGCTTGTAAATCTACAGCTCTACGTGACCAGAACAGATGCTTACTGGGTAAGTAACATTATCCTTCTTGAGGATGTTTGCTTGCTTCTCAATCTTTCCTTAGTTTGCAGACCTCACTAAAGGCTTAGTCCTAAGATGTGCTCTAGCCTTCAGTCTTCAATATTGACAAGAAGTTTTTTGGTTAAAAAGAGTTTTAGGGATCTCTTTAACAATATTAATCCCAGTGGGGGTGTTTTTTCAACAGGCATCAAACATGTTGATATATGAAACATTCAGTCTGTCTGCAACAAGTCTTTTGTTGCATTGGCAGTAAACACGTAGGCAGAAAGCAAATTCCACGCTGCCCGTATGGATCTCACATCGGGAAGGCTTTGGAAAGCAGCTGTGATAATCTTAAAACTCACTTTTATGACGCACAAACATAAACATGGAGGCTCCAAAAATGGGAACGCCTCCAGCAGTGGATAAAAGATACCATAAAATTGCTTTCAAATCCAGAGCTTATACCTCATGAATCTTATGGTTATCTCCAGAAAGCACAAACCTTAGCTGCATTCGGACCAAGGACAGAAGGGCACAATTTGCAGTTCCAGAAAATGAAAGCACACTGCATCATTCTGTCTAGGTTTTGCTTCTCAAAGGCGAACTAGGGACTAATACTTTTAAACCAGAAGTATACTTTACATGCACATAAGTGTTTATTCTTTCCCATGCCTATACTAGATATGTAGCACTCACAGTAAGATAACATAAGTGCCTAAAGAACACACTAATATATTGCCAATTGCAACAGTTACTACAAACACTCTGCAAAATAATTTGCTGCATAGTGTATATTGCATGCAATCTCGAACAAAAGTTTGTAAGGCAAACCATCACAAATGCACATGGGTAGCTTATTCAAACAGACCACAAAGACTCTGTAAACCATTGGCATATTTCCTGTACAGTAACCTACTGTTCAGTAAGCATTACTATAAATCACCTAACAACCTGTGATCACAGTACAAAGACAGGGTGGGCTTCTTCGCATTCCCATAGGTACACGGGCCATGGATGTGTATACGCACAAATGCATATAACCTTAAAAAAAATCATAGGTCCACCCAGGAAAAACTCTGGGTAATAACAGGAGTGGTTGTTTCTGCTCCCAATAGGACAACATGTTGCTATTAAGCTCAACTATGGGGAAGAATGCAATAATAATGCCTATATAAAAACAAAGCCATCTATACCAGTTCCACACTTCAATATACCTGTAGGCAAGCACAATTCAAATTACTTCCATATGTGCCCCAGGGGACATTTTGGGTACAACAAGAGGGTTGCTTTCTTTTTCCAACACAAGAAGTCACTATTAAGGTAAATTAAAGAGAAAAATCAGGAACCTTAAACGAGGACTCCAAAGAAAACAACAATAATGCCTAGCTGAAGATAGCTACATCTTAACCAGTTACAATCCTCATTAAAACCAGGTTCATTGCTGTAGCCAATCACAGCTTCCAAGACATATATGTATGGTTTTTCATGGTTACTCGTGTATGCAGTTACACAGAAGGACATTCACATGTAAAGCAGTTAAAGGTCATGGTGATAATAACACTTACTACTAACATTGTTCGCAACCCTGTTTGCACCTACTGGGATTCCAACCTTTCGGGGGCAAAACTTGCATGGCAAAGCCATACACTATCTTAATACATGCACTCTGACTTCTTGGTCAGTGTCCAGCTCTCCCTTTGCACAGCTCCGCAGCAAGTCTCCTGCCACTTGTGCTGCTTTCTGGTGTTCGAGGCCCCTGTGCCTCGGTGCTGCCCCTCGTGGTTATGCTGGTTCTGCCTTGCTGTGCTCTGTTTTTGCCAGTTTTCCGCTGTTTCTGTTTTTTCCTGCTTCACTCTCTGTGGGTACTTTTAATTAATTTTTATACCTTTGTTCCCTAGTCCCTTTATTGTATTTCCCCTCCCCCTGACACATTCTCCCAGACCTGCTCCCACCTCCTAGCTCTCCTGCCCTCCCCCAGACACCTACTTAATTTGGGCCGCTCGCAGCGGGTGTACCGTTGCTGAGCCAAAAGGAAGCCCATCTGCGTCCGTCCGTGACCCACGCCTGGAACCCTGGTTCACTAACGCTTCAGCTCCTCTGCTCTCTATACACTCAACGTCGGCAAGAACAACTGCAAGCTCCACTCACCGCTCTACACCCACGGACCCTTCACCTGCCCACACTGCTGCCACTCCTTCACTCTCGCAGAGACACAGGACACCCCTCCACCCTGCAGCAACACCTCCCTCACCCCAATCCCTGCAATGTATCTTCCTCCATGTCCGCTCCCACCACAGACATGCCGCAGAATCCTGGGAACTCCTCGCCGCACTTCCCCCGACGTCGCCTTCCTCACAGAAACCTGGACGAACTCGATCTCGGGACCTGACCTCGCAATCGCCATCCCTGAAGGACACAAAATCACCTGGAAGGACCGCCCCAACCGACCCGGAGGAGGCATTGCCTTCACCCACAAGGCCAACCTTCGCCTAAGCACCTACACCGACTGGCCCACAGGTCTGATGGAACACCGCCACTTCAAGATAAAGACCAACCCTTCTACCACCCTCATCTACAGACCCCCCGGACCCTGTGTTCCCTTCTCCAACTCAATCACCGACATCACCCGCACGCCATCACCTCCACCAACTACAACTTGCTGGGAGACCTCGACTTTCACCTCGACTTCCGCCAAGACCCCTACTCCACCTCTTTCCTGGGCAACCTCCACAACATCGGACTCAAACAGATCGTACCAGAAACCAACGCAGTCGGCAGGACACACCCTCGACCCCATGTTCACAGCGGGGAACTCCATCACCTTCAGCCACACCTCCGAAATCCCCTTGACAGACCACAGCTGTGAACACTTCACCTTCAAAACTAACATCTCCCGCAGATGTCCACACTAGCGCCAACGCAGAAACTGGACCAGAATCTCCGATGACCAGCTTGCTGCCACCCTCAGCAACCCCGCTCCCACCGCCACAGATGATGACCGTACCACTGCTGCCTGCACCCTACACAGCTGGATCACCGATTGCGCCAACACCACCGCCCCCCTCAAGAAAGCCTCCAACCCTCACAACAAGAAACTCCGGGAATCTAGACGCACCTGCAGATGCTTCGAAAAGCTATGGAGGAACTCCAAAACTCGGCATACCCCGACAACTTCAAAAGAGCCACCACCGCCCACCACAAACTCATTAAATACTCAAGGAAGATGTCACTCGAGGGCAGAATCTCCATCCACATACACACAACAGCAAGGAACTATTTGGCATCATCAGAGTTTGCTCAGCCCAACAGCGAGACTACAGACATCCCACACTCCCAGTGTAGTGTAGTTCCTATATTCCCAATAGGCTCTGCGCATTGGAATCATATATCCTATAGATTTGACGTAGGACTGAGGTCGACTAGGTCTCTATCGAATATATTAGACTTAATTGTGAGTGCCAGCTAGCTCAGAGGTCACTAGAAACTTTCTCGAATACACAAGAAGGGATTAGTATCCGACAACCGCATAAACATGACAACTTTGTTTCCCCAAGATAAAAAGTATCTTCAGAGTCGTAGAAACAATAGATAGATATTTTACTCAGTCATTCGTGCATGCTTCGTTTCATCAGAGGTGCAGAGAAATAGAGAGACAGGCGTTTTAAATAAAAGGATTTATTGAACAGTCTTCTTTCTCATGCAATAGAAATGAACTGCTACAATCGTAATACTGGCTGTACAGTATAATGCGTACAGCAAGAAGAGTATTATAAAATAATACTGTAAAAGCATGTTATGGTTTCTAAGCCAAAAAATACATACATAAATAACAAAGCTAAAAGTACTCAACTGGTGCTTCTAAAATACGCCTACCCCAATGTACCTAACCGAAGTCTAGTACAAGGGAAGAAGTAAGTGGTGTAGCATAGGTTTCATTTCTTTGCCAAGAATCTATCCAGGATTTTTCTTAGGGTCTAATCAGCTCCGTACCTTGGTTTTAGAATGTCAGAGGGCTGGTATCTCTGTCTCTCAGGACTCGATTTCCCAACACCCCGCGAGGGGAGCTTGGAAACACTGGAGCTGGCTTCTCAGCGAGAGAAAGGCAGCCTCTCTATCAGTGCGTCAGCTGGAGGGTCGGCTTCCTTCAGCACTTGCTGTAGCGAGCTGCGTCAGGCAAGTAGATAGTCGAGCTGCTCCAAACCACTGTGTGTTTGCTAGGGCAAGTGTAGGTAGATTTATACCTTGAAGGTGCCTGGTTTGACCTAAAGTCCGACATAACGTCACCAAAGAACCCCAAGGGAATGGTAGTTCTTTGAAAACGCCATGATTTCTAGGACAAATCAATATTCAAGAAAGGGGATGTCCCTGACTGCTGAAGCAGAGTTTTCCAAGAAATCGTTGTGGCTTTTTGGAACTAGTGGAAGTAGCCATGCCTGTATTTGGACTGGATGGGTTATGTCTAAATATAGTTAGGATTTCTATGCCTATATAAGGGCAGGGTGAATTATGCCTATATAAGGGCATGATGCGGGAAAATTGCGCTAGGATCCTAAAACGCTACACAACACCCACTCCATTATGTTCGATATTACTAAATTCTAAGCATTCAAAATATATCTAAAGCATGATGTGTAAAAATCCCTCCCAAAATACATAAAATGCATTTAAAATGGTTGTACACGAAAATGAGCATTTGTGCTGTACACATTTAAAAGCAATATTTTCATTCAAAGCATATAGTATGACATTGGAAATGCTATCCAAATGAATCATGAAATTACATTCATGAAATGGCTCTTATTACAGGAGATAAAGTCGAGACCATTCCATGTCAGAATATATAAATTAATTCAGTAGTGGACAAGATCAAATATTGTCTCTTTGGAAGTATTCAAGGAATTCTTGTTCTCTAAGAATAGTTATACTTTAAGCAGATTACTTTGTGCCAAAAAAGTTCAATTTTGGAAAAAAGTCAAACCGTAGTAAAATAGAGTTCCAAAGTTAGAGTTTTTGTTTTGAAAAATGAAGGTTGAATTCAGAGTTCATCAGAACGCTGTGTGCCAAATTCAAAAGTCATTCTTGTTGTTAGGAGAAAACATCAAAACTTCTAAGCTAGAAAAGAATTTGTCTACTACTGTAGGTGAAAGTTGGATTACCTAGTTAGGGGGTCCCAGCAAGCAAAAACATAATCTATACAGAAGTGACAGAGAATAATGACACAATTAATTCGCATACATTGTTATTTAATCACAATGTAGGTATATCTTGAATTACACAAAGATGCATATATAAATAATTTACAAAATATTTACAAGTGCCCCTGGGAAGGAGGGAAGTGTTATGGTGATGGGAAGTGTGGGTAGAGGATAGTGACATATAACATGGCCAAGCGGCCTCACTGTATTATGTAAATATAGTCAAATACAGACAAAACGATCATCAGTTCAAATAATTCTGAATCAAAACATCATGCGCCACTTATTACAATCAATGTCAAATTTTATGGGGTGGAGCTGAAGTGAAACCAAAGCTGTCGACGTTTCGACCCCTTTGAAAATGGCAGGTACTCATTATTCCCTTGTGGCGGGGTCTTTATCAGGACGGGGGACGGGGCAGGACACCTAATTGGTAAGTAATGAATGTTTGTTTTAATAAATAGCCTAAATCGAGATGGATTCATTAAACATTGTTAAGCACACAACAGATAATAGACAAGACATACCCAGCAGTCGCTTGTCTTGGGTGGATATGGAAGAGAGGCCAAACGCTCTCGATGAGAGGAAATTCAGGATAGCTAGGTGGATTGTCAAATGCATACAAATTTGTTACCACAAAGCTAAACGTACGTTATCTATTCCACGTAACGTCCATTCTACTAGAAAAATAGGGGCTTCAATGGCATTTTTAGGGAACATTCCCCTAGACAACATATGCAAAGTAGCTACTTGGTCTACACCGCACATATTCACAAAACACTATTGTGTTGATGTGCAAACTAAACAACAAGCTACTGTCGGCCAAGCTGTACTAAAAACCCTGTTTCAAACCACTGCAACGGATACTGGTGGTCGCCCCTAAAGGTGGGTACTGCTATACAATCTATGCACAGTGTGTAATCTGCAGCTCAAATGCCTCAAACGGAAAATGCTACTTACCAGAATGCATTTGTTCTTGGCATGTAGAGCTGCAGAGTTACACGCACCCACCTGCCTCCCTGGCTACCTTTATCGGTTCCAGTATTATCTTAATTAGATACAAATTACATGGACATCCTTACTTTTCTTGCAAAACTCCATCACTTCGCTAATGGCGAAAAACAATCTGGGGATGGAGCCAATGCCCATGCGCAGTATGATGCAAAGGACGAGTCCCCTATCCTGGGACTTCCAAAGACTTTCTAGAACAAAAACGAACTGCAAACATCCGGGCCCAACACTAGGTGGCCATCTATGCACAGCGTGTAACTCTGCAGCTCTACATGTCAAGAACAGATGCATACTGGTAAGTAGCATTTTCCATACACACACTTGATGTTAGAGGTGCTATACTTTACTACATAGAAAGAACCAAAGAATTTAGGAAAACAAAGCAACTATTTGATGCTTTTTCTCCACCTAACAAGGGCAATTCTACATCTAAATCAGGTATTGCAAGATGGATTGTAAAATGTATCCAAACATGTTATGTTAAAGTAAAGAGAACTTTGTTAGTACTCCCTAGAGCGCATTCTACTTGGAAAATAGGGGCTACTATGGCCTTCATAAGAAATTTTCCCATAGCTGATATTTGAAGGCAGCAACATGGTCTACACCACACACATTCACCAAACACTGTTTTGTAGATATGTTAGCAAGACAACAAGCTAATGTAGGACAGGCAGTACTTAATACACTGTTTCAACTTACAACAACAACTACAGGTTAGCCACCGCTTTGGGAGTATACTGTTGGGTAGTCTATGCAAAGCATGTGATTTACAGTACAGATCACATGCCTCAAAAAGATAATCTTACTTACCCAGTAAGCATCTGTTCTTGGCATGTAAGGCTGTAGATTCACATGCGCCCACCTGCCTCCCCGGTATCCTGTAGTTGCAGTTCGTAGTTTACATACATTTGCATGGACAATTCTACACTTACTAACTCCATTCTCATCCTCTGCCGGAAAACAATCCAACTATGGAGTTGATGCCCATGTGCACGATCACCGAAAGGAGGAGTCACCTTACCTTGTGATTGGAAAGAAGACTTCTAAGAAAAATAACTTGCAAACATCCGGACCCAACACTAGATGGCAGGAGTATGTGAAGCATGTGAATCTACAGCTCTACATGCCAAGAACAGATGCTTACTGGGTAAGTAACATCCTACGTCTCTTTCATAACACTATTACTGGTGGATTCTGCTTCCTGTATATTCATCACAATCCTTTTTCCTGTGAGTCAGTGGCGTGTTTAGTATGATCTTAAGTTAAGCAAAAATATATGCTGCTATATTGTCGCAGATATTGATGCTGTCTATGTTAATGAGGTGCAGAAAATGTACCAGGAATTGATGCCAAAGCTCCTGATGGCACCTGATATAGTTTGATGTATTGGCAGTCCGTGCAGGCAGAGCCGCAGCAGTGGAGAGCTGTTGCTGTGTCAATTATGTTATGGATCAGGTATCGCTCCGCCAATATTCAGAAGATGAGTAATATGCTGGAAGACCAGGTACCAACCCGAAATATAACCAAATACAAGAAGGTAGTGGTGTTCCCAACATGGGACAAGACCGCACATCAACAGAAGGGAAACTGGTATCTAACAATTAAGTAAATGGCATGATGTATAAACAGTGGCTGCAAGTTCAGCGGGATGCTAGGTAAGCTGTGAGCACTTACTACCAAAAAGTGCTGTAGATTGAGAAAACAATCCACTGGAAAATTCACAAAGAAATCCGCTATTGCAGCACACCCGTAGAAAGTATAATAGTTCCCAATCACAACAAAATAATCAAGGACCAATGTTAGAAACGAGTAAATAAACAATTGCAAAAAGTCATTTATCCAATGCAAGGTATCCAAAAAGTTCCAGAAGATGGAATGAACAGTCCACGCCGCCTCAATGGATGTTATTTTTATTGTTCTTCCAACACAAGAACAGCCAACACGTGGTTTCGTCTGTACCAAGTCAGTACAAATTACTTTCTCAAGGCTGTAAACAAGAACAATGTATGTAAATAAATACACTGATAATACAAAAATATTGCCATATAATCACAGAAATGTACTCAACATTTTTTAGTGAAGACATCAAACATTGTGCCATTAGTAGGAATATTACAGAAAAGAAAGAGAAAGGTGCTCGAATAAAGCTCTGTGTAAAAGGCAAAAAACACCACCACCAAAGGAATAGTCTCACACGAAGCCTCATAAAAGCAGCGATGCCCAAGAAATAAAGTAAAAAAGTGCAAATATGATCAATACTATGGGCTAAAATCAAACTGAAGAGAAATATAGAGCAAAAAAGAGTAGAATAGAATTAAACCGAAAACGTGAAAGAATGAATGTAGTATTGTTTTTATATTTTTTTATTTTTTTCCTACTCCACTCACAATATGCACAATGTGCCGTTATAAATTAGTAAATCTCATATTAAGGTCAGAACCAATAGAAAAGAAAAATTGAGAAGAATAATAAAAACTAGGACCCACCTAAATGATTCTTTCTTAGCATTTATCAAAAATCCATTAATTACAAGTGAAAAAACGGCAAATCAGTACAAATCTACAATGTATAAGCTAACGTCAGGTTAATCTAATAAAGAGAAGAGGGGGGGGGGAAGAGAATAACTCTGATTTATAACCTAGTCAAGACAGATTTTTAACCTGTCTAGAGACAGGAATAGTGAATACCAACTTGAAATGCAATAAGAAATCTTAAGCAGAAGAATATAATTAGCATAGCCAGCACTAGGACCCCAATTTCGAGTTATATATCCTCTTGGTCCATTTAAAAATCTAAACACTGCGATGTTAACCCCTTCCATGCTGGTGACGGAACCGCTCGGTCGCGCTGTGCTGGTGATGGAGCGGTTCCGTCCCGGCCCACTCGACGCGCCTGCGCGGCGCTGATTTCTGTAGTAGGGGATCTCTGTGTATAGTCATAATCTAGTGAATAGTCCCGCTCATGTGCGTGGACCCCGGCAATCAAAAATAATCTCTTAAGTTGTCAAGAAATGCAGAACTGCAAGACACTTAAGAGAGAATTAAAGACAAATAATGCAGCCTATATCCACAGGCTACACTGTCCAGTACTTCAACTAGAAATTCCACCAAAAACACCACACACAATACAGCCTGCCCAGTTTCTTCCATAGAGAAACTTGCCTCTACCAGTACAAGCCTCTGGAATGATAGAGAGGAAGGCATGGACAGACAAGCCCCATAGGCTGCCATTATGTGGCTTACAATAGGATACTGTGCCTTTAAGAGAACTTTCCAGAGCTTTCTCCCAGTATCCCAGGTCCCTTTTACTTTCAGTTCTTTTTTCCGGCTCCTGCTAACAGGACTCTGGCATTGAGCTCTCCCCTTTTTCAAGGGTTTATTGGATTTTGTTCACTTTTTTGATAAAAAGTGTTTGTGATATATATTCCTTGGTGCTTTTCTTCTCTCCTATGTGTTTGTTCAGGCTTTTAGGGCTCTAAAATGCCTGCTCTCTTCGACAAATGCCCAGTGTGTGGAAGGAAGAAGGCCATGGGTGATCCACATGAGGTCTGCATTATCTGTCTCCCTGAGGCACATGTCCCTGAAGACTGCGACATCTGCCAGCACCTTTCAGCCAGAACCCTGAGGGAAAGGCTGAAGATTAGGCTTCAAGGCCTTGAGGAGAGGCGACTGCAGGCTGCAGGTGGGTCTGGGCAGGCTGGGAAGGCTCCCTCTGCCTCTGCTGAGGCCTCTGGGGGGCTCCCCAGGGGCAGGAAGACCAGCAAACGGTCCCAGTCTCCGCCGGCGTCGATTGCCTCGACGACGGCGTCAAGAGGGAAGACGGTGTGTTCCCCATCTCCCCGGGGCTCCGGGTCGAGAAGGCGTGAGAGGTCAATGTCGAGGGGCCTGGTTCGGCTGCCGTCGAGCCCACTGTCGACTGTGTCTTCATCGTCGTCGACGACATCAGCGTCGAGGGAGGACAGACAGACAGGCGTCGGCGCTCGTCGTCAAGACGACACCGCCGATCGCCGTCGAGAAGACGATCACCGTCGAGGGGATCTTTGGCGTTGAAGACCTCGAGGAAGAGGACGGCATCGAGGAGGAGTCGACGTTCGTCGTCGAAAAGGGATCGGTCGACGTCGCGGATCCGGTGTTCGACGTCGAGGAAGGATAGTTCGGCGTCGCGGAGGCGACGTTCGACTCCTGAGTCGCGGAGGCGACATCTGACACCGGAACAACGTCGTTCGGAGTCGAGGAGAAAGAGGTCAGCGTCGAGGAGTCGTTCGCACTCCCCGAAGCGGCGCAGAAGGGATTCTGGCGCCAGAAGTCACGCTGGGTCTGATGGAGGCCGCCGGAGGCGGCGGTCACATACTGGAGGGGCTGATTCGCAGTCCCCTCCTCCGAAGAAGTCACCGGGCTCGGTGTACTCGGTGGTATATACGCCACCCCGGCCAAGGTCTCCTCCTCCGCCTCCTCCTATACTGAAGGAGAATCCTCCCGTCAAGCCTCCTCTACCATCAGGACAGCCACCACCACCACTTCTGCCGCATGGGCCCGCCCCTCAGCCGGTGATACCCCCTGTCCCTCCGCCGAGATCGGTGTCGCTACCGCTTCTCCCTACTCCGCCTAAGGGGACTCCAAACCCTCGTCCCCAGGATAAGCCGCGGAAGACGCCCCCAAGGAAACCTGCGGAGCGCCCACGGACAGGGATGTCACGCTCTCGTTCCCGGAGGAGGGAGCGATCGCGTCACAGGTCGTCCACGCGGTCGAGACATCGCCATAGGAGGCACAGATCTCGCTCACGCACAAGGTCCTCAGGAACCAGGGACTTCTCCCCGACGTTGTCAGGATCACCGGATACAAGGGTCTCTCCGGTTGATGACTTGGTGGCGTTCCATGATGTCCTTCTGCGAGGTGCTGCCAAATTGGGCATATCGTTGACGGTGCCTGTAGGAGAGTAGGGTCTGCAATCCTATGATCACCCAGATTTTTTGCTTTTGTTTCACTGGTTTACGACTTTCTCTGGCTGTGGGCCTGCCAATCAGACCCACAGCCTGGCTGTTCTCTCTCTAAATTACATGTACCCTAGGTGCATTTACCAATTGGTACTGGGCCACCTTATCAGACCCTGTAACTCAGGGCATAGGTGTACCCAGGGCCTACCAGGGGCTGAAGCATGTATTATGCCACCCCTGGCTGGATTCCTAAATTTGACACAACTGGCTGCATGACAGCTGGGGCAAAGTCGTGTAATCACCCTTTGCTGTAGATATAGTATACCTATATCTAACCCTAAAAATGGACACACAGATTCCTATTAGTCACTCCTATGGCAGGCCTTGACAATCCTGAAGGCAGAGTGCTTGGAATCGTGTGAGATGGTGCTCTGGCATGAGCTGAGGCTGTCTGCAGCTTGCGGAACCAAGTCATAATAGCTGTTCCATGATAACGCATACCATATACTCTTAAGTGCATTATAATCCTCGCGGTTAAATGCTATCTTTGGTATTGCTTTATCAAAACATGTCGAGTAAGGTGTCATACGAATTGGAATACTAACCCCTCGCCAATTCTGGCGACGGGGTTAGCATTCCACCCTTCTAGAGGGACACGACATGTATGTAACTGTGAACCCCGGTTAAAGTTAAACGAAGCCTCAGCTCCACAAAATGGATGCTGCCACCACAGACACGAGTCTGACCCCCTGCAGCTGGGAGTCCTTCCAGCGAGGGGAGCCTGGACAAAGGGTTTCCTGTCAGGGGCGGTGCTAGCACCATCCCAGACAGGGTTTTGTGTATCCTGGGTAGGCAGGGCTTTACAGGAAGGTGACTGCTGAGTGGCACCCCGGTGCTCACTACGCATAGGCCGGTCAGAACCAGTTCCAGGGGCACTCCAGCCCCTGGCCTGGGGGAAGTCCGGCATGGGAGAGGGGTGTAACCACCCCCCTCCTAGTCCCACCCATAGGCAGGACCTAGTCACCGGGTCAGCCCCTTTTCTTAGTATAAAGATAGGAACGGGCCCCCTGTTCAAATTAGATCATCTTTGGAATCAAGACACGACTTTCTTCGAAAGGACTTCAAGATTTCTTCTTCAAGATTCTCCCTTGTGGCTAAGGAGTAGTCACCCTGCATCCGCAGGCACCATTTTAAGAACACTGCGGTCTGCTGCAAGTCCTTCCTCAGGAATCCGACGACCCAGCTCGACGAGACCCGGCTTCCCTGGCACCTCTGACCTCTACTCATCTCTACAGCAAAGCTGAGAACCGTGAGTGTGACGAGACCTCGAGGGACCGGCTATCGCCAAGACTGCACGACTTCTTTCCAGCAAGCCTGCCGAGTGACCCTCTGGTGAGTGCTTTGGGGTCCGAGAAGCCCCGACCCTGAGCAGCTCCAGCACCGAAGTACAGCCTCCCAGCATCTCCACGATCTGCGTGGGGCCCTTCTGCTTTTTGCTGCTCACCGCGTTGTTTGGCTACTAGCCCGCTGGCTTGTGGCCTTCTGAACGACGCCCGACGACATCACTGCTGCTGGTCTGGTTGCTCCAGACTGGCCCTCGCTCCCTTCCAAGAGAGGAGCACCCCGGACCCTCCTGGTCCACTCCAGACGCCATTTTGAGTCCACCGCGTGGGCTTGAATTAGCCATGGCTTTGTTGCCCAATCCTGGGTCCAGCGACGCCGACAGCTTCATCCATCGTGGGACAGCTCGCTCCTCCATCCTGGTCGCCGACAACGCCTCCTGGTCCGTGAGATCTGCAGAGCACAGCGTCGCCCACTCACCTAGTCGAGGTGACTACCATCCGGTGCCCTCCTGGTGTCACCTGACTACTGGCTAGTAGTCACGAACTTGGTCCCCTCTGCTTTCAGGTGTCATCTATCTTCAAGATCCAGGCTTGGATCACTTCGAACTCTCTTCACTGGACGCCTGCCAGCATCTTTCTTCCAGGCTCCTGGTCCGTCTCCGAGGATTCCCGACGTCTTTTGAGACCTATGCAGCTGCAGCCCCTGGGCTAGGTAACTTCGGCATTTCGGTGCCCCAGCATAGCCTCACTATCCAAGGGTCAGAATCCACTTTCGTTTTCCTCCTACCAGGTCGGGTTCGCCCGAGAACACTAACTTTGCTTTTACTAGCTACCATAGACTTTGTCCCGCATCATGCGTGAGAGTGCACACTCTGCACCCGAGTCCCCTGGGTCTCCTAGAAGTAATCTAACGATTCTATAGTCAAGTCCTAGCGATTCCAAAGCCTATTAGTACTGTACTTACCTGCTAGTAATTTCGCATTCCACTTTCAGAATATATGGTTTTCCGTGCCCCTCGGGCATTTGTATATACTGTGCTAACTTAAGTATTTTCATAAGAGTTTTGTTTTGTGCTTAGTACCCTGTCCTCATAAAGAGTACAGGGCTGTTGTGATTCTAATAAATACACTGTTTATTTTCATAACACTTGTGTGGTGTCCTTTCACTTGGTGTTCAAAGGGTATATGTGTGGTATAACAGCTGGCTTAACACGCCCTCTCGAGTCGTTAGCCTTAGACTGCTCGTATCCATGCTACTAGGATAGCTGGTCTATAAGGTTGACTTACAACCAATCATCAATAAGGGTTGTTGGACTGATACATAGTGATCACTAGAATAGTGAGCACTGCATATCAGGCCACCTTCTCACAGTGCCCACGCCTAAGACATCAGTCATCTTTGAGACACTGCACCAGAAACACCTGTCTCGTCCACTACTTCCTTTGGTGCCGGGCCTGGAGGAACCGGCCAAGGACCTTTTCCTCACCCCTGCGGTGACTAGGGCAGCACCATCGAGGTTGCAGAAGAAGTACCGGGCTCCTGATTCGGACCCGGCTTTTCTTCGGGTGGACCCTCCTCCGGATTCGGTGATTGTGACGGTGGCCCGCAAACAGCATGCCACCACCCCGTCATCCACCGTCCCCCCGGACAAAGAATCTAAGCGGATAGATTCAGCGGGAAGGAAGATGTGTGGAACATCGGCGATCTCCATGAAGGCTGCAAGTGCCACAGCTCTTTTGGGTCGCTACGACCGCTCCCTCTGGGAATCTCTTCAGCAGTTTGCAGAGCACTTACCTCGCGACAAACGAGAGGATTTCCTGGAAGTGCTAAATGAGGGGATGCTGGTAGCTAATCAGATTATCAGCGCTGCGGCAGATTCATCCCTATTAGCGGCACATGGCTTTTGCCATGGAATTAACCAGAGACGACCTGCCTGGCTACGCCTTACGTCACTGAAACCAGACGCGCAGCAGAGGGTGGCCAACCTTCCATTCTCTGGCGAAACCCTCTTTGGGAAACATGCGGATGACTAAATGGCCCGCATGAAGGCGATGGCTGGGTCTAGGCCCTAGGAACCTACTTTCCCCGGATCTGTTACCCACTCCGGTAGGGGGAAGCATTCAATTTTTTCTGGCAGAGTGGAGAAAAATTACTCAGGACAAGTGGGTGCTGAATATTGTTTGCAATGGATATCGTCTTCGGTTCACCAGCCCGCCTCCATCAATCCCTCCTGTCAGTTCGCAGTATCAACTGCGGAAGCTCCAGGAGGAGGCAGATATCCTGTTAAGGAAAAGGGCGATAGAAGACGTACCTCTGTCTCAGAGAGGTAGAGGTCTGTACTCCCGGTTCTTCCTGGTTCGCAAGAAGGACAAGAACGAGTTCAGGCCCATTCTGGACTTGCGACAGGCAAACAGATGGATTAGCAGGGAAAAGTTTTGCATGCGGTCGTTGCATCAGATTTATCCTCAGTTGTAACAAGGAGACTGGCTATGTGCTATAGACCTACAGGATGCTTACTTCCATGTGCCCATTGCACACAAACACAGGAAGTTCCTGCGGTTCCAAGTCGGCGCCAATCATTATCAATACACAGTACTCCCATTCGGACTAAAGTCTGCGCCGAGAACGTTCTCGAAGTGCATGGCGGTGGTAGCGGCACACCTGAAGAAGAACAAGGTGTTAGCTACCCGTACCTGGACGATTGGTTGATCAAGGCATCCTCCTTCTCGGAAGCGCGAGCACACTTCCAGAGGACGTGCGTTCTCTTGAACAAACTGGGGTTGCACGTCAACCTGTCCAAGTCTGTCCCGACTCCAGTCCAATGCATACAGTACTTGGGAGCCTCCATCAATACGCTGTCAGCAAGCGTGTCTCCTTCGGAGGAGCGATGATTATCACTCCTTCGGAAGGCTCAGGCTCTTATGACCACTCCATCTACGACAGTGAGGACGGTGTCTTCTCTACTGGGATCGATGGCCTCTTGTATCTTCCTGACACCACACGCGCGGCTGCACATGAGACCGCTGCAGGAGTGCTTGGAGGACCAGTGGGATCAGAGGAAAGGATCTTGGGACGACCAGATACGACTGTCTCTGCATGCTCTTCAGTCTCTGAAGTGGTGGTGTTCGGCGGAGAATCTCCTCAGAGGTGTTCCCTTCCACAAGGATATTCCCACACAGACTGTTGTGACGGATGCTTCTCTCCAGGGGTGGGGAGCGCATTCTGGAAGTCTACAGATTCAAGGAACGTGGTCCCCGATGGAGGCCACGTATCACATCAATTTCCTGGAACTCAGAGCTGTTCACTTGGCACTGAAGGCCTTTCTTCCGTCCTTCCGGACCAACTCTCTGCTTGTACAGACGGACAATACCACCACGATGTATTACCTCAACAAGCAGGGGGGTTCGAGATCACGCACTCTCACAGGAGGCGCAGGCGATCTGGCACTGGCTTCTGGCCAGAGCACTGACGATGACGGCTACCCATCTGCCAGGTGTGCAGAATGTTCAGGCAGACGCGCTGAGCAGACTGATTCAGGAAAACCACGAATGGGTCATAAACGACTAAGTACTAGGAGACGTCTTCGCAAGGTGGGGAACTCCAGACGTAGATCTGTTCGCCACCGCCAAAAACAGCAAATGCAGAGACTTCGCCTCCAGGTACTTCCAGCAGGGGACGCTGGGGAATGCGTTATGGAACGACTGGTCAAACAGCTTTCTGTACGCTTTTCCACCCATTCCCCTGATTCCGGCGGTACTCATCAAGCTGGCCCGGTCCAGGGCTCGGATGATCCTGATCGCCCCGGAATGACCCAGGCAGTGGTGGTTCACGGACCTCCTTCACCGGTCTCTCCTTCCTCACATTCGGTTGCCGTGCAGGCCGGACCTTCTCACGAAGTTCGGGGGGCAGATGTTGCACCCCAACCTCTCGTCTTTTAGTTTGGCGGCATGGCTCCTGAGATAGTGCAATATGGCCATCTTAATCTGCCCGAAGATTGCATGGACATACTGAAGGAGTCTAAGAGACCTTCCACTCGGACTTCCTATGCTTACAAGTGGAAGAGGTTTTGTATCTGTGTCAGTCCAAGAACTATGACCCGACGACGTGCAAGGAAGATGTCATCCTTCCTTACCTTCTGCATTTAGCACAATCTGGCCTTAATGTTCATTCCATTAAGGTTCATCTTGCTGCATTGACTGCCTACAGGAAATGCCCTTCACAGACTTCCTTTTTCCAGGTCCCTGTGATCAAGGATTTTTTGGAAGGCTTGAAGAAAGTGTTCCCTCCTGTCAGGCTTCCTTCGCCTTCATGGGAATTGAATGTGGTGCTGTCCAGATTGATGAAGGAGCCTTTTGAACCCATTCCTGGAAGGAGGCGTTCCTCGTGGCCATTACATCGGCCCGCAGGGTGAGTGAAATTCAGGCGTTGTGTTGCCAAGTACCTTATACTGTATTTCATGTTGCTAAGGTTCTTATGCGTACTCGCCCTAAATTTCTTCCCAAGGTTATTTCTGATTTTCATGTCAACCAGACTATAACTTTGCCTACGTTTTTCAAAATCCTTCATCTCCAGCGGAAAGGTCTCTGCATTCCCTGGATGTTAGAAGGGTGTTGAAATTTTATCTGGATAAGACCAAAGATATTCGTAGGTCAGACCAATTATTTGTCAATTATGGATCGATCAGGACAGGTCTTGCTACCTCTAAGCAGTCCATCCCTAGGTGGATTGTGTCCTGCATACAGTTGTGTTACCAAAAAGCTAAGACCTTAGGGGGTAAGCCTAAGGCTCATTCCACCAGGGTAAAAGCTGCCACAACAGCTTTACTCCGTAATGTTTCGATTGCAGAGATCTGCAAGGCGGCCACTTGGAAGTCGGTTCATACCTTTGCTAAGCATTACTGCCTGGACACTGATGCCAGGGCGGATGCTCAGATTGGACAGGCTTCGCTGCGGAATTTGTTCGCACAATAGTGGTGTTGATTTTCTTCTCTCCACCGCTTCTTGGTGTGGGGATGGGCTTGCCATTCTATTCACTAGATTATGACTATACACAGAGATCCCCTACTACAGAAGGAGTAGTTTCTGTCCTGTAACTCCAGTTCTGTAGTACGGGTATCTCTGTTATAGTCATAAGCGCCCGCCCTCCTCCCCGGTGGAGATAAATATTCATGTAAGGAATGCTACAGGTCTGGCGTGCTACGCCTTCAAAAAGAACTGAAAGTAAAAGGGACCTGCTGTGCATTCTGGGATACTGGGAGAAAGTTCTGGAAAGTTCTCTTAAAGGCACAGTATCCTATTGTAAGCCACATAATGGCAGCCTATGGGGCTTGTCTGTCCATGCCTTCCTCTCTATCATTCCAGAGGCTTGTACTGGTAGAGGCAAGTTTCTCTATGGAAGAAACTGGGTAGGCTGTATTGTGTGTGGTGTTTTTGGTGGAATTTCTAGTTGAAGTACTGGACAGTGTAGCCTGTGGATATAGGCTGCATTATTTGTCTTTAATTCTCTCTTAAGTGTCTTGCAGTTCTGCATTTCTTGACAACTTAAGAGATTATTTTTGATTGCCGGGGTCCACGCACATGAGCGGGACTATTCACTAGATTTTGACTATAACAGAGATACCCCTACTACAGAACTGGAGTTACAGGACAGAAACTACTCGTTCGCGCCTGCGCGGCGCATTCTATTGAGCGGGCGAGGCCGTGACGGAACCGCTCCGTCACAAGCACAGCGCGCCCGAGGCTCGTGACAAAGCACTTCCGTCACGAGCATGGGAGCGCAGCGCGCCCCTCCCCCCTAGCGCTGCGGCAGAATTGCCACTGCAGCAAAGAGGTTAACGGGGGCATAGAATTAAACCCTCTAGATAAACGGGTTGAGACTAATACAGAGTATAGCAACCATATTACACAGCAGGCTCCCACTGTCTCCAACTAGAGAAATGCATAAAGAATGCTAATGTCTTGTGCACTCACCGTTCAAAGAATATAAGCGCAGTGAGTATTGTCCATACTAAAGTATGTGCTCCAAAATAAGTGTGACTGTATAGACCTTCCGTAACCTGTATAAGAAGAAATCGGTATATGGCGAATTGGCAAATACCCATGTTCAGTTAAAAAAAACATTTAAAACCCATAAGTATATAAACGTTAAAATACTCGGCAGTTGGTGCAAAAATGTAAATCCAAAGAAGAGAGAGTGCACAAGACATTAGCATTCTTTATGCATTTCTCTAGTTGGGGACAGTGGGAGCCTGCTGTGTAATATGGCTTTATTAGTCTCAACCCGTTTATCGACAGGGTTTAATTCTATACCCCCGTTAACATCGCAGTGTTTAGATTTTTACATGAACCAAGAGGATATATAACTCGAAATTGGGGTCCTAGTGCTGGCTATGCTAATTATATTCTTCTGCTTAAGATTTCTTATTGCAGAGGCGTGGCCAACTGCATGGCTGAATAAGATGTGCCTCGGCGTAGCTCCCGGCAAAACTGCACTCGATCCGGCGATCTAACTATCTAACAGCCTGCAAACTTCACGAAATTCGGCTAGGAAGGTGTCGGAAGGCGTGAGGCACCTAAACGGACCTTCGGCTCGGCCCTACATCTATGCGGAGGCGGAATACTCGACGGATTCTCCCCTGAGACCCGAGGCACCTAAGATGGCGGCGCCCGGTAGCATTGAGATCCTCGACTGAAGCGGAGGTGAGGCGACTGGAGCGACGGGAGGCGCGTTCCCCCACCCGCGCGAGAGCGGACGATCCTGGGCCTTGCCTTCTTGCCGGGGGGGGCGCTGCTCCGACGGCCCTGGAGGCGGGCCGAGGCCTGTGAAGCCGGGGACTGGATTAGCGGCTGCCTGCTGCCGAGGGCGAGTCCCGGCCTGCGGAACCGGTGCGCGGAGGGGCCTGTGAGTATTGGATGACTTGACCCCCCCCCCCCCCCCCTCCCTCGCTAGCGGAAGCGACGACGAAGACACACGGGACCCCAAACAGGATCTGGGGGTGCCAGCTGGATTGGGGCTCTGCCCCGGTGGCCTGCAGATCGCCACCCGCTCCTTCTCCCCCCCCCCCCCCCCCCACCCTGGTGGGCTCGGGGAACCATCGGAGGCCTTGCTTCAAAGGGAGGATCCGGACTAGCAGTGCTCGCCCTGTGGAGGACTCACGAGACGGGGTGTGGTGCCGAGGCGTCAAGGCAGGGCGAAAAGGGTGTGCTGCCACCGCCTTGAGAGGCTGAACTCATTGCCGCCCTCCCGCTCCTGCGCCCCGACTGGCGGACTTGGGGACCCCCGGGTGGCCAACATGGGCAAGAGAGATCCGGTCCCGCGATCCACCAGGCAGGAATCAATTGAGAACTTCACCACCACACGCACACAGAGATGCGACAGTGGGAGCCGGGAACCACACACGGATACCGCTATGCTCCTGGAGGCGATCCAGGCCTCAAGAACTGACATCCAGGACTCTAGAGCAGCCCTTGAAACCAAGATCAGAGAGGTGGGCTCTGAAGTTCTCCTGCTCCGCCAGGATTTTAGGAACTTGTCGGACAGAGTGGGCACAGCGGAGACCAGAATCTCAGAAACGGAGGACTCTGTTACCTCCCTCAAGAAAGATATGGCAGAACTACAGGCCTCACATAGACAGCTGCTGTGGCGTGTGGATGATGCGGAGAACAGGGCTCGCCGAAACAATCTGCGCTTCGTGGGCCTGAGGGAAGGGATTGAGAAGAACGACACTGCGGCCTTCCTTCACTCTTGGCTCAGGACTATATTCCCACAGGCTCACTTCTCTAATTGCTTCGTGGTTGAGAGAGCTCATAGGGCACTCCTGGCAAGGCCACAAGAAGGAGCGAGACCTCGCCCTATCATTGCGAGATTTCTTAATTACGCGGACAGGGATCTCATCCTTAGAGAGGATCGGAAAATGGGAGAAATCAAGTTTGAGAACACTGTTGTCATGATCTTCCCTGACTACAACCAGGATGTGCAAAAGCAAAGGCGCTCCTACGACACTGAAGGCTAAGCTACGAGAACTGAACATATCCTATATGCTACTCTTCCCTGCGAAGCTAAAGGTCCTGTTCAAGGGCAAATCGCATTTCTTTACTCGCCCGGAGGAGGCCTGGCACTGGCTGGAGGAGCGACCCCTGTTGAGAGAGGTGGAGGAGGATGGTCGTAGGATCCGTGATGAGCTGGCGGCGGCCAACTTCAGGAGAAGCCCGAACGTGTCACAGAGATCACGACAACATCGTGCGGGCAGACAATCACAACGGACTCCGTACCCTTCACACCAGAGCGCTTCCGGAGAGGGCCGGGGCGGTGGCGCAGCCGCTGCGGCCGGAGATCCCGCTCGGGGGTCGAGATTCCGGTGCTTGCTCCCTGGATCAGGTAATGTGACGGATCAGGAAGAGGACACAACCGCCTCAGATGTGGAAGAACGCACGGAGCAATCCTTACATCCACTGGCTGTGGCCATCCGAGACCTGGAACAGGGTGAACCTAGCAACACGGAGGGCACTGAACCTGAGACGCAAGATTCCCACTCCTGAGAGGCTACGGAACTGAGATCCAATTTAGCAGCTCTTTGCTTGGGACACGCAAGTAAAGTTTTTTGTTTTGTGGGGTGGGAACACACCACTTCAGAACGTGATTCTGGACAGCTAGGTATTTCCTAGGTGGGGTTGTTTGAGGGGTGGGCGACAGACCTTGCTCCCTGATATTCCGAACCGTCGATGGTTGTACGGGCGGGATGGCCGGGAGGTGCAGGTGGGGTGGGGTGGGGGTGGGGGGGGGGGCAGGGGTTGTTTGTGCAGTTTGGTTGTTTATGAAGGGGGAGGGGGAGAGAGGGGAGATGCGGGGGGATTAGTCATGAGGTTTGGAGTATTTTGTGGTTCTACCGTTGCGAGTGCTTGCCCGCCTGCCTAACCTCACGTCCTGAGGTGCACATGCCTTACTGTTGTACTTATGGTCGTTGAATCACTGAAGGTCCTGACGTGGAATGTGAACAGTCTGGGGAATAAGATTAAGCGTGGCTTGGTGAATAATTTTCTAAAGAGAGTAGGCCCTGACATCTTCCTGCAAGAGACACATCTGAGAGGCACGGCCTGCGCATTCATAGCGAGAGGTAGATATAAGGTACTGGGCCATGCGGGTTACAATACTGACTCCAGGGGTGTAGCGATTGTTGCTAAGAATACCTTCCCATTCCATATCACGCGCACGTGGGGGGACCCGCTGGGAACATGTGTGGGTGTACAGGGGACATGGCGCAGGCGCACCTACACTCTAGTATCAAGTATCAATATATGCTCCACCCAAATTACAGGCAAATGCGCTAAAGCTGCTTGCGTCCATACTTTTAGACACCTCAGATACAATACAGATAGTGGGGGATGATTTCAACGATGTAATGGATAGGGGTATGGATAGATCCGGAGTGGCCAGCAATCGGGGTACCCAGACTCCCCTGGCTCAAATGATATCTGAGATGGGCCTGACCGATATCTGGAGGTTACTGCACCCGCACACTATGGCCTACTCCTTCTACTCGGCAGCGCACAAGGTGTTCTCCAGACTGGATTATGTCTTTATGCCTCGACAGACAATCACTACGGAGGACACGGCGGAATATCTGGCAAGGGGTCTTTCAGACCACTCGCCCTTATTAGTATCGATGGGCCGGCTTGGGAGCAGGAGAGAGGCCACGTGGCGACTCGCTTCTTGGGACTTGGCGAACAAGACAATCCTTAAAGGTGTTAGGGCGGATACACAGGTCTACCTGGCTGAAAATGAGGGGTCGGTGGACTCGGCGGTGACCCTGTGGGAAGCGATGAAGCCGGTGCTGAGGGACAGGATAAGTGGCAGACTGGGGGAGGAGCGGAAGAGACTATTGGAGGAGGTGGGGACTGTAGAACGCACTATAGTGGAGTTAGAAAGGGAACACCTGCGTACTAAATGCACAACGGCCTTGTGTAAGCTGTTGGATAATCAGAGGCGTTATCGGGAATTGGTGTCGGATGAGGCGAGAACACAAAACCTGGCTACCCTGCACCGTCTTTACGATGTGGGGGATAAATCGGGTAAACTTTTAGCCTGGCTTAGTCGCAGAGAGAGGCTGGCGAGGTGGGTGGATGAAGTCACTGATGAACAGGGAAGGATTGTGCGCTCCGACCCACAAATTGCGGACACGTTCGCAACATACTATGAGCGCTACTACAGGGCTAGACAACTAGGCTCGTGTGAGGACTCACTCCTATATATGTCGCAGGTGGACCTCCCCAGGGTAGATGATGAGGCCCTACCTGAGTTAGAAGTTAAAAATGCCATTACCAGACTAAAGCCGGGTAAGGTCCCGGGGCCAAATGGCTTTCCCCCGGAATTCTTTAAATGCACGGCTGACATCGTGGCTCCACACCTGAGGAATCTCTTCCTTGAGGCTTTTAAAGAGGGTGGTCTGCCTCCTGACCTCACCTTGGCAACCATAATCCCTGTCCACAAAGAGGGTAAGCCACGGGGGGACTGTGCCTCCTACCGTCCCATCTCCCTACTGAACACGGAGGTGAAACTCCTTGCCACGTTACTGGCGCGACGCCTTAGGGCAGTTCTACCCGACCTAATACACTTGGACCAAACAGGCTTTCTGCCAGACAGGGCCACGAAATTCAACCTCCGACGCACGCACAACTGGCTACAGGAGGTGAAGGATAGGGCCCCATCACATTGGTTCCTTTCCTTAGATGCTGAAAAGGCCTTTGACTCCGTGCACTGGCCATTCCTTGAGGCCACCCTACAAAAATTTGGATTCGGCCCCAAATTTCGCTCCTGGGTACAGCTGCTCTACACCAACCCGAGGGCCAAGGTGCGGGTGAATGGGAAACTCTCCCGCGAAATCTTGATACAAAGAGGCACCAGACAAGGATGTCCTCTGTCGCCACTTCTCTTCACCCTGACAATCGAGATACTGGCGGCCAGGATACGGCAGAACCAGAGGATCTCCGGTTTCCGGGTTACACCCGCAGATGACACACAAGAGAAGCTGTCCCTCTATGCTGATGATGTCCTGCTCTATATTACTGACCCGCAGACCACAGTGCCCGAACTGTTCCGGGAGTTAGACGGCTACGGCGGCTATTCCGGATATGCAATAAATTGGCACAAGTCCGTCCTTTTCGACCCCAAAGGGGACACGAGTGAAGGAGCCCTTCCGGATAGGTTGGTGGTGTCTGCGGAGGGCTTCCAATATCTGGGAGTATTCATCACATTGGACAGGGAATTGTCACACTCCAAAAATGTTGAAACAATACTCGTTAATTCCGTGGGTGATATGTCCCGATGGCGCCAGCTTCCTTTGACCCTCCTGGGCAGGGCGGCGATGTATAAAATGGTGATACTGCCCAAATACTTGTATGCCCTACAAAACGGTCCCAGGCGACCTCCTGCTCAGAACACATGCCGACCTTAGATCTTTCATTTGGCTGGGCAAGCAGCCAAGAGTGGCGCTAACTACCCTCCAACGTCACCAATACAGCGGTGGCATTTCCCTGCCGAACCTTGAGGCCTACTATTGGGCGGAGCACCTGTCCCCCATTAATGACTGGCTCCATGCCCCGGCGGACCACCCCACGTATGTGCTGGAACGCGCCAACTTGTCCCCACATAATCTGCTTACGTACCTGTACGATGGCCTGAGGAGGAAGCCCCTACTTCCGGCCACGAATATTACGCTCCGGGCCTGGAGAATGGCCACAAGACGCATGGGCTGGGAACGGAAGCCCACCCGACAGACCCCACTTTGGCACTGCACGTGGCTCCACCAATTACGTAAACTCACTGGCTTCAAGCAATGGGACGACATTGGGATCCCCACGGTGGGAGATGTAATCGCCAGGGGGGGAACTAAAATCATTCGCTACCTTGAGAGCAGAGTATGGGCTCCATCGCTCGCAGTTTTTTAAATACATTCAACTGCGTCATGCATGGAGGGCACAGGCTATAACCTTAGAGGGTCTCCCGGAATATGCACCACTGGAAGGCAGACTACTGCAGGAGCAGATACCCAACAAGGCTGTATCACTTACATACAAAACACTCACAAACATGCTGGGGGATCTGGCGAAGCTTAGGGCCACCTGGGAACATGACGTGGGAACATTGGAGGAGATTGACTGGGACCTAATCCTTATGCACCCAAGGGAAGTGGCTATCAAGTCCCGACTCCGCCTGATCCAATATAATGTGCTCCACAGGACATACTTTGATAGGGTCAGATTGTTCAGGATGGGAAAAACACCAGATGATAGATGCCTGCGATGCCTACACGAGGGAGGGGACTTCTTCCATATCTTATGGGCATGTGATAAAATACAATCCTACTGGACGCTCATCTTTGCCGAACTGAGGGAGGTCCTGGCGGTGCCGCTTGACCAGGAGCCCAAACTGGCCATCTTGGGAATGACTAACGATGTTGATCTCCCCCGCCCCCTACTGATGTTTCTGACGCTGGCCTTAGTAGTAGCGAAACGGGACATTGCAAAATGCTGGGGGGTTGCGTCCGTCTCCACTATGGAGGAATGGAGAAGAGGTTTAGACCTCTACATGGCGGCGGAGCGAGTGACCTATAAATCGAGGGGTTGCCCAAAAAAGTTTAAAAGGGTCTGGTCGAAGTGGAGACAGTATCATGGGCTGGAGAGTGGGTCGGGGGAGGGTGAACTGTGTGCGGGCCCAGGGCTCGGAAGACGGCCGGGGTGGAACAACATGACACGCTAGGAGTGGGCCTTGATGTGTAAGTCACGCATTACCTGTTTGAATGTCTTTGGGCCAATTGAACACCGGGCACGGGGGGAGGGCTGGGGCTGGCGGGAACTGTGTATACTACTACCATGACTGTACTGATAAATGTTGATTGCGAAGATGTTCTTTCAATTTCCCTCGCATAGTTCTGTTTGTTGTGGGGGGGAGGGAAGGGGAGGGGTTCAGATAAAACAAAAAAGCAGATGCCCAGATGACTACTATGGACACCCCCTATGCTGAGGCGCTGCTCCGCCTGGACAGACTTGAGGATGCAGATAAACTGACTGTTGCCTTGTGCACTGATGCGAACGGGGGGGTTTCATGATCTCTATTTCATTATGTAACTGTTTCTTGCCTGCATAACATTGCTAATGTGGTCCTTCTTGTGTCTGTGTATCTGCAATAAAAAAAATTTGAAAAAAAAAAAAGCTTTCTTTTTGCATTTCAAGTTGGGAATCACTATTTCTGTCTCTAGACGGGTTAAAAATCAGTCTTGACTTAGTTATTAATCAGTTATTCTCTTTTTTTTCCCTCTTCTCTTTATTAGATTAACCTGACGTTAGCTTATACATTGTGGATTATTTGTACTGACTTGACGTTTTTTTTTCACTTGTAATTAATGGATTATTGATAAACGCTAAGAAAATGTCCTAGTTAGGGCTCGCTGCGAAAAGCGCACGAAAGCACTATAGCTGTCGGCTCAGCCGACAACGAGGGGAGACAGGAGCTGGCCACGCGCAGCATTTTTCAATAGGATTAGGTCGCGTGCGTGAGCTTCTGCATTAGAAAGCATGGCCGAAAGAATCGGATCGCAACGCGCGCCTCGTGAACAGTTCACGTGGCTGACTTTGGAATGCAGGGGGAGTCTGCAAAGGGGCGCGCAGCGCTGTTCACGAGGCGCGCGGCGCTGATAAACATGCTGGCTGCAGGCTTTAATAATAATAAAAATAGCTCGCAGTGAGAGGTACGGCGGATGAAAGTTTCAAACTTCAGTGACCGCCGAGGGGCACGGGCGCCGATAAACAGAGGCAGGCTTTGTAAAGCAGAACTCTTATATACGCCGTCGTAGCCTTTTATTAAAATAGAAAAACGACTTTTTTGTTTATGCTGCATGTTAGCCTCCATCACACATTAGTGCACTTTTCCAGATGAGTACAGTCGGGGCAATGCATTTTGTAATGGGGATATATGTGTGTTCTGCGTGACTCGGAGGCGAGTGGCCTTCTGCCTTTGCTGATCCTTGAGTAAAGGTGCTTAGGCAGTGCGGCCGGATTTGCGTGACCTCGCTGTGTAAATGCACTTAGGTAACACAGCCCGAGGTTAGGAGATTGGGAGGTTTTCAGCCTGTTTTTTGGAAAGGAAGACAGATGAATGACCACTAAGATTGCAGTTGTACCGGTTTGCCTAACGTACGGCATTGTACCTCCGTTATCAGACACTGATCAAGTGTCTAGAGTGAAAGTTAACACTCATGCCAGCGGGCCTGTTCATTGAACATAGTGTAGGAATCGCAGCGCTCTGTGCTTAGACCCTGCACCATCAGAAGGGGGCACGCTTGTGCGAGGGTCTTCCAGTAGGGTTCATCCGCAATTGAACTGTACTCGATTACTTTTGCAAGCCTGGCGGTATCTCGAACACCACAATCTAAATTGTGTGCTCCTTCTAAAAGAGTACATTCGGTTGCAGAGCCGTTTGAAATGCACCGTAGAAGGCTAACTTCCTTCACTTTGGATGTGCATTACTACGCCTCACCAGGGTTAGTAAGCGCTATATAAATAGAATTTAAACACATTTGGCTTGGTGCACTTAGTGATTGTAATGTTATTATAGGAAAGTCATTTCTCATTAAAGGGAACCTATTATTTCACTGATGGCCTCGGACACCAATGCCTCGCTAGTCATTCTGAGGTACACTGACTAGCTCACGTCATGTATTGTGATGGTTTATTCATTGGCTCTGATTGATGCTGGAGCGAAGTAGATCATGAGTCGTCCTCTGCCAGTTAGCCACACTCGAGATTATGCGGGCAAATGTGTGTGTCTTCCGCACACACATGTTGGGGAGTTATAGGCTTGATAAACAAGCATTTGCAATGCAATAGGTCTCGCAGTTGGTCGAGTTTGAGCCATTGCCATTGTAAATGGCAATGCCTTTTATTTATGTGTTAGTTTATAAAACGTAAATAAAAGGCATTGCCAATTACAATGCCAATGGCTCAAACTTCAACAACTGCGAGACCTATTGCATTGCAAATGCTGGTTATTATTCTTCTCAATTTTTCTTTTTTATTGGGTCTCACCTTAATATGAGATTTTCTAATTTATAACCGGCACATTGTGCATATTGTGAGTGGAGTAGGACATGCATAAAAAAATATAAAAACAATACTCCATTCATTCTTTCTCGTTTTCGGTTTAATTCTATACTTCTCTTTCTTTGCTCTATTCTCTTCAGTTGTTTTTTAGCCAGTAGTATTGCTCATATTTGCACTTTATAACTTTATTTGTTAGGCATTGTTGCTTTTATGAGGCTTAGTGTGAGACTATATTCCTTTGGTGGTGGTGTTTTTTGCCTTTTACACAGAGCTTTATTAGAGCACCTTTCTCTTTTTTTTCTTTAATATTCCTACTAATGGCACAATGTTTGATGTCTTCAGTAAGAAATGTTGAGTACATTTATGTGATTATATAGCAATATTATTTTTGTATTAGTGTATTTACACACATTGTTCTTGTTTACAGCCTTGAGAAAGTCATTTGTACTTGCTTGGTACAGACGAAACACGTGTTGGCTGTTCTTGATTTGATATGTGTTGGAAGAACAATAAAAATAACATCCATTGAGGCTGCATGGACTGTTCATCTCATCTTCTGGAACTTTTTGGATACCTTGCCTTGGATAAATGACTTTTAGAAATTGTTTATTTACTAATTTCTAACATTGGTCCTTAATGATTTTGTTGTGATTGGGACCCATTATACTATCCATGGGTGTGCTGCATTAGCTGATTTCTTTGTGAATTTTCCAACCCGAAATATTACTGAAGCTAAAACTGCTTTTGCTCTGGAAACAAGAGGGGTTTAATTTGAATAGTTAATCCTATTCATTTTGCTTTTGCTCCTGTGGCTGGCATTGTTGTGAAACCTAGAGATTTTTGTCTGAGCAGGTTTTGGATGTATGTGGGAATCCATCCTGATGAGGGAAGGAAGAATATTACCCTAAAATACAACTACCCTGAATTCCTACTTCTCCAGAAAGGTTTACATCATGCAAATGTAGCCCACCAGACTTCTGAAATGTGGGTGGACATCATCTGCATATGGATGAATGGCTGTATCACCTTATTTTTCACATTGCCATTTCATTGTACATGTTGCCATATGTTAGACAAGTTATGGGGACAAAGAGGATTCCTTATATTCTGGCTGGGTTTTAGCGGACAAACAAAAAGGGCAACAGTTCACCACATTCATCCTCCTTAAAATGGCCTGCAGTTGGAGAGTGGCAGACAATTTAGAAACTTGTCATGTTTTGAGGGTCTGTTCTGTCATAGTTTGACTATATTATTAGAGGGGATTTTGTCAGGGAAATTTCCTTCCAGAGAACACACACACACACACACACACACACAATTTGATATTGAAGATTGTCGATTGTTTTGTAAGCTTGAGTCATCCATATGCAATTGATTGTTGATTTTGGGAATTGTTAGTTCAATTTTCTAAAATTTGGTGACGTGAACCATGTATAGTGGAAATGTAGAGTTTGGACATAAGATAGGAGCTACTCCTAGTCTCTTGGCGAACATGTCATCTAGACTTCCCCATTTCCTCCTTGTGTCATTCCCAATCCTTCTCCACCCATGTGCCAGACTCAGTACCAGATTCCTGATTCTTCTGCAGTTATCTACCTGATTGCCTTCATACCATTATTGATTGATTAAGTCCGATCTCCCTTGTGCTTTTCATAGAATGCCAAGCTCCTGGAACGGATCTCGAGATCAACCCCACGCTGGAATCCCTCTGCCTCAGCATGACGGAGCATGCCCTTGGAGGTGAGATTAATGCTTTGGTGCCCTCTGTGGTGTCAACAGTAGTGGTTGGTGGGGTATGGTTAAAATGGATGGGCTGAGAACATGGTACAACTGTAGTAAGCTCCTTATCACAGTCAACGTTTTTTTAGTTTCTCTCTATTTTTTTTTAACAGATTTTATTTGTCAAGGTAACACATACGATGCAGACCTCTGAATCCCAGAGACAGCTTCCGCATGTATGCTACAAAAGAAATGGTCTTTGACCATTTTACTAATTAAAACAGGAGAATATGAAATGCAATACATATAAAACTGATCCCTGCAAACACCCAAGATTCCTCCCTCCCTCTCCACCCCCCAGTGCACTATCTCCTTTTTCTGGAACAGCATATCTCTAAACCAAACTGCCATAGCTTTTACATAGAAGCCCAATGTCTAAGATATCAGATCCTGCCGTAGAGGTAGGGGCAACCCAAAAGAGTATGTAGAGAACAGGGAAGGCCAACAGGTCACTCCGGGTCACGGCTCCGTCCCTCCTGCGCCAGCTCCAATTCCAAGCATCGATAATCCGCCCAGCGCCTCCAAATCTTATAGTGCTTACGGGGCACCCACTAGCTTCAAAAATGGGACTCTCGAGACCCATACAGAAGTCAGTCCAGACCTTTCTTCCAGGCCGAAACCGAGGGAGCAACCACCGTCTTCGAGGCTCTAGCTATATCTCTCTTTGCTAAGGTAAAGCCTAGGAACATAAGGTGGCACTTACAGATGTTGCCCCCGATCCCTTCCATCACATGAAGGAGGACCAGTTTCGGTGAGTCAGAGAGCTCCCACCCAAGTACCTTGGAGAGACATGCCAGGACCCCCCTCCAGAATTGTGCAAGCGCTGTGCACTGCCAAATAGTGTGTAGCAGGGTCCCCTCCTCATGCCTGCAGAGAAGACACAACGGGAAGCCACCAAGCCCGCCCTCCAGCGCCTAACCCTGGTGAAATAGACCCTATGAAGGTATTTAAATTGAATAAGCCGCTGGTTTACCGCGATAGCCACCCCACGCGGGGAGGCCAAAGCTTCTGTCCAGTCCTTTTCCTCCATCTGACCTACATCTCCCTCCCAGGCCTCTCGCAGATAGTGCAAGGAGGGGGAACAGTGTGTAACCAGAGATTGATACATTTTAGAGATCTTATGGTCTAGGAAGTCTCCCATAAATACCTAGTTTATCCAGTATTATGGGTGTCTTTCATAGATTCACATGCCTGAATCATTCCCCGTCGTCGAGATGGGAGCCCCGGTAAATAGTAAAGTAATGTCCTATAGACATACATAGAGAAAAGTAGGCCTAAGGGCCTTGCCTTAGTAGCCTATCTATGTCCTTTTGTAAAAAGGACCAAACTGTAAAAGGTAGCCAATCAGTTATCCAGTATTATGGGTGTCTTTCATAGATTCACATGACTGAATCATTCCCTGTCGTCGAGATGGGAGCCCCGGTAAAGAGTAAAGTAATGTCCTATAGACATACATAGAGAAAAGTAGGCCTAAGGGCCTTGCCTTAGTAGCCTATCTATGTCCTTTTGTAAAAAGGACCAAACTGTAGAAGGTAGCCAATCAGCTACCACCTCCCTCTAGAACCTTCCTGCCAGGAGCCTCAGTCTCTCAGATTTTCTACCGCACGTTGTGCTAGGGAGTCCCCACCTGAGTTCTCCTCAGATTTCCAAGATTTATCTCTTTTCCTAACAGAAGTTGGATATTTTCTTCTTCAAACAACAATGGCTGATCAGCAGAAGAAAGGGCTTTTCAGAGCCTGTTCATCCTGTGGTAAGAAGAGACTGCACGTCGATGACTGGCATGAGACTTGCCTCTACTGTCTTTATCCTGATCATTCTGCAAAAGAATGTAGAGTTTGTAGAACATGCTCTACAAAGACGCTTAAAGACAGGGAATGAAGACTGCTCCTCTGGTTGAGCGGACTCAAAAACAGAGATGATGCACTGTCTTCAGAGGAAGGTGAAATTGCTTCAGTCTCATCAAAACTATCCCTAAAGAAGCCAAGGGGTGCTTCCCCTAGCCCTACAGACGTCCCTCCTAAAAAGACTACCACAAAGTCTTTTGAGGTACAATCCGTCACGACTGAAAAGGAGGTTCCCACCTTCAGAAAGCCACCTCACTCCTCGACGACTAGTTCGTCGACTTTCTTCAAGAAAAACAGCCTATGTCTCCACATCGACGACTACGGTGTCAACGACGATGGCATCGTTAGCCTCTTCGTCGACGACAACGTTAACTCAATCGTCGACGACGGGTAAGCCACTGTCATCGATTATACTTATAAAAAAGCAATCGACGTTGCTTAAAGTTCCGTCGACGGCGACACCGTCGATGACAAAACAAAAACCGTCGACACCTGCATCGACGACGAATGGCACATCGTCGACAAAGACATCGTCGACGTCGAAGATATCGATGACTAGCACGCCGTCGACGACGAAGGCACCGTCGACGACGAAAGTACCGTCGACGACCGCACCGTCGACGACTAAGGTACCGTCGACGACTAAGGTACCGTCGACGACCGCACCGTCAACGACTAAGGTACCGTCGACGACCACACCGTCGACGAAGGAACCGTCGACGATGGGAACGGCGACGAAGGGACCGTCGGCGACCTCACTGTCGACACTTGAATCATCGACACGATGGAAAAAATCAGATTTAATTCCGCCAAAGAGAAAGGATAAAAATCCGATTACGCCAGAACTAACGTCCCCAAGCAGGGTACAAAAATTACTCCCATCTCATCTCCTAGAGTGATGAATCAGAAGATGACCAGTATGACCAAGCTACTAGTCCTTCAGATCTTATTGTAAAGTGCCAGAGCACAGATGAAGATGGAGATGATGTCGTTTTTACGGAGGAGACCGTACATACACAAGTACAGAAACAGGTCACTCCTATGGTTTGCCTTCCAGTATCGATTGTCTCAGATCTTCAATTCTTGATCACAGACTACAAAAGGCGATTTCCAGAATCTCCGGCAGCATCCTCCAAACCGCACCATCTCCAAAGAAAAGACCACCACCTCTGGATCTCGCTCATGAGAAGGAAGCGGTTCATAATGTTCAGTCCTCAGACGACGAGGGCGAGGAACCAGAAGAAGGGGAGGTTCGGGATGACCTGTCCAATAACAGAGATGATGAGGATTATATCGCTCATTCTCCTGCCACACCTGAACCTCATACTTCGAAATCCCCACCAGTGGACATTGGCGGATTCCACAACTTGGTGGAAAGAGCAGCCACGAGATTCCACATGACTGTAGAATCACAAGAAACAGACTGTTTCCTATATGATTTTAAAGATCCGATCAAAAAGACAGCCAGATCAATTCCCATCATTGATCACATATGGGAACAAGGGCAGCAATTGATGCATCGGTCTCTATAGTGGTACCCAGACTGGATAAAAAATATAAGGCACCAAGAACAGCTGCTACCTGCCTTAATGCGCATTCCAAACCAGATTCTGTAGTCACCCAAGCGGCTCAAAAGAATTCAAGAAATCCGTCCTCTCCACTGTCAGCACCACCAGACAAAGAGGGCAGAAAATTAGACCGCATAGGCAAGTGTTTTTCAACCACGTCAGCCATGACTATCAAAATAGCTAACGCCATTGCCCTAATAGGGAGATACAACAGGCAATTATGGGAAGACATTGTCCCATACCTGACAAATACCTGAAGACTTAAAGGAGGAACACAATCCCTCCTAAAGGAAGAACAAACGTCAGCATCAGAGATCATCGATTGCGCTGTAGATGTCGCAATGACAGGCTTCAGACAACTAGCAGGTGCAGCAGTCTTACGGAGACAAGGGTGGCTCAAAGCAACATCCTTCCGCCAAGAAATCCAAACTAAAGTTTTCGACATGCCTTATGACGGACAGCACCTATTCGGTGAGAAAATAGACGAGGCCCTACAGGCAATCAAAAAAGATACAGACACAGCACGAGCTCTAGGCACGTTACAGTTCAAAAAACAGTCATGAGGGAACAGGGGTAGAGGTCAGCCCTCGTACAGAGGGTCATACCAAGGAAAATCCTCATACTCCTATAATCAAGGCCGATCACAATACCAACAACGGCAACAGCAGCAAGGTCGCCAGACCTCCTATCGGAAATCTAACTTCAGAGGAAGAAACCAAAGAAAACCAGCAGGCGGACGACAATGATCGTTTCCAACAGCCAGTCCCTCCACCATCTCATTCTTTCAAAATTGGAGGCAAACTCACACACTTCCTCCACAATTGGAAATCAATAACAACGGATCGGTGGGTGCTCCAATTAATCCAATACGGACACTCATTGGAATTCAGTTCAATCCCCCCAATAACTCCTCCTCGCAAGATTCAACACAGCCACCTGCGATTACTCCAAGAAATGTCATCAATGTTGAAGAAAGGAGCAATAGAGCGAGTCCCATCAGCTCAAAAAGGGAAGGGGTTTTATTCCAGCTTCTTTCTAATACAACAGAAAAGGAAGAAATGGAGGCCCATACTAGATCTCAGGGCACTCAATTCATTCTTGAAGAGCCAATCGTTTTGGATGGTGACCCTTCAGGAAATCTTAGGATCTCTAGAAGAAGGAGACTTCATGACGTCTTTGGACCTGCAAGACGCATATTACCACATCCCAATACACAGGCGCCACAAAAAATTCCTAAGATTCGTTGTAGCAGGGCAGCACTACCAATTCTGTGTCCTCCCATTCGGCCTCAAATCGGCACCTCGCGTTTTCACAAAGTGCCTCTCTCCAGTGTCAGCTTTCCTACGTCAGCAGGGACACCAGGTTTTCCCCTACCTGGACGACTGGCTGGTGAAAGTACCATCGATGGCAGGCGCACAAATGTCTTCCAACTCCTGTCTCAATATTTTCAAACATCTGGGCCTGACACTCAATCACAAAAAGTCAACCCTACAGCCCTCCAGAGTTATAACTTTTCTAGGGGCAACTCTAAATACGACATCTTCAACAGCATTCCCATCGCAGGAAAGGAAACAAAAAATAATTACTATGGCCACCGCAGTGACTTCAAAGAACACCATCCAAGTCCGCACTTTCAAGTCCCTCCTAGGGATGATGTCCTCGTGTATACTACTCATTCCTCACTGTCTGCTCAGAATGCGCCCCCTCCAAGAGGCCCTGATCAAGCAGTGGACTCAGTGTACAGACTCTTTCGAGGATCACATCGTGATTACTCCACAAATCACCAAGGCCTTACACTGGTGGAAGACATCCACGAACCTATCACAAGGACTAACGTTCCTGCTGCCTCCAACTCCACATGTCATAACTACAGACGCCTCTCTAGAAGGATGGGGAGCAGTCCTTCAAGAATTGCAAATCAGTGGCAAGTGGACAGACCAGGAGAGGAAACTACACATCAACCTCCTAGAACTGATGGCCGTTTTCCTATCTCTACAGGCTTTCCTCCCACACATCAAAGGCTCGGCAGTGCTTGCAAGAACAGACAACACAACAACAATGCACTACTTGAACAAGCAGGGAGGGACACGTTCGCTGACTCTATCTCGCGAATCGCAAAAAATTTGGAACTGGCTAGTACTACACAATATCAAGCTAACAGCAGAGTATGTCCCAGGCAAGGACAACGTCATAGCGGACGCTCGGAGCAGACAGAGGTCGCTGTCCCACGAATGGGAACTCAACCAAACTGTTCTAAACGACATTTTCTCGAAATGGGGGAGACCGCAGATCGATCTGTTTGCCACCAGGGAGAACGCCAAATGCCACAACTTCGCAAGCTGACATCCCCAATCGCGGTCACTAGGAAATGCATTTTCCATCGCATGGGGCAACGTGTTTGCGTACGCATTTCCGCCATTTCCCCTGATAACAAGAGTCATTTGGAAAATGAAAACGGAGCACTGCACACTGATTCTCATTGCTCCGTTCTGGCCGAGGCAGCACTGGTTCACGGACCTTCGTCGCCTCTCAGTCCAACCCTCAATCCATCTGGGCCAGCATCCATCCCTACTCACGATGTCCAAAGGCCAAGTACTCCACCGAATATGAAATCTCTCAGATTATCGGCATGGCTCCTGAGTACAGAGAGTTCTACCAACTAAATATTCCGCAGGAGTGCAAGAATGTCCTAGCGAAGGCAAGAGCAGACAGCACAAACAAAACGTATTCCTTAAAATGGAAACGCTTTTGCGTTTGGTGTATGGACAACGATCTCCATCCCTTTCAGATCACTCCGGAGCAGCTCCTTCCATATTTATTACACTTGGCACAATCGGGACTTGCCCATGCCTCCATCAGAGTTCATCTGGCAGCCATATCCCGCTTCACAAGAACTTCAAAAGGACCATCTCTCTGGTCCCACAGATTAGTTAAGCAATTCCTTAAAGGGCTCTACAGATCCTTTCCTCGGCCACGCAGAATTCCACCAACATGGCACCTTAATGTGGTACTCAACCAATTAATGAAACATCCGTTTGAGCCCATCCATAGGGCTGATATCAAATACATTTCATGGAAAACAGCCCTACTTTTAGCTCTGACCTCAGCGAGACGGGTCAGGAGCTACAAGCTCTTTTCATCCAAGATCCCTTCATACAGTTCAGGGAAGACCGAGTGATTTAAGGACTAATCCTCGCTTCATTCCTAAGGTCCCTTCGGACTTCCACTTAAATGAACCACTAGTCCTCCGATCATCCTTCCCAAATCCTAGTACCGCAGCTGAATGATCTCTTCACTTTTTGGACCTAAAGAGATGTCTTAAACTTTACCTGGACAAAACAAAGCATTTCAGGAAAACGAATCAGCTTTTCATCGCCTTCAGCAGACCAAGAAAAGGCATGCCACTTTCCAAACAAAGCACTTCAAGATGGATATCCTCTGCAATTGCCTTTTGCCATGACAAAGCCGGACGACCGTTACACTCCAAAGTCCAAGCTCATTCCACAAGAGCTGTGTCCACATCGGCGGCACTATTCGCTGGGGTGCCAATTCTGGACATTAGCAGAGCAGCGACCTGGAAGTCGCCGCACACATTCACCAGGCACTACTGCCTGGATACGGAACTGATGCAGGATGAGAAGGCTGTACTTCGCCATCTATTCCAGTGAGATGAGCCTTCCTCCTTCCCGCCATCCTTTATTGGTATGCACATTTACTTCTTTATTATATTTACTTGTTGATGGTTGCTAGTCGTATGATATGTATTATCTCAGACTGCTTATTCTGTCTCTTCACAAATGTGCATAATGTATTGCTCGCTACTCTGATTCAGGCATGTGAATCTATGAAAGACACCCATAATACTGGATAAGAAATGCGTTACTTACCTGTAACTGCAGTTATCCAGTATTGGTGTCTTTCATAGATTCACATGCAACCCTCCCGCCTCCCCAGGAAGGTCTCTTCTCTCTCTCTCAATCCTATATTACGCCTACCTAGCTTGGTGTGTACGGAAATCTGAGAGACTGAGGCTCCTGGCAGGAAGGTTCTAGAGGGAGGTGGTAGCTGATTGGCTACCTTCTACAGTTTGGTCCTTTTTACAAAAGGACATAGATAGGCTACTAAGGCAAGGCCCTTAGGCCTACTTTTCTCTATGTAGGTCTATAGGACATTACTTTACTATTTACCGGGGCTCCCATCTCGACGACGGGGAATGATTCAGGCATGCAAATCTATGAAAGACACCAATACTGGATAACTGCAGTTACAGGTAAGTAACGCATTTCTTCTCTATTTTGACCTCCCATTTTATTGTATGCCAGCCTTCTTCAAGGGTAAGTTGAAACTTAAGGCCTCTGTTCGCATGCACGGAACTAGGGTGTCAAACATTATTCTCCAGTATTAGGGTGTCTTTCATAGATTCACATGCTTGAATATCCCCCGTCGTCGGAGTGGGAGTCCCACAGTAAATAAAATAGCAATAATATATACTATATATATATATATGTAACATAAAACCTGAAATATGTAATAGAAAAAAGGCATAACAAGCCTACACATATTTCTACATAGGAATGCATGGAAAAGGAAAAAACCATTTGCAGTCTATCATTGTCATTATGTTGGTCCAAACTACAGCCAATCAGGCGCCAGCAACCCTCTAGAACCTTCTCCTCAGAGCTCAGCACCTCAGATTTTCTACCGCACGTCGTGTGAAGGGAGTCTCCCTGAGCTCTGCTCAGTTTTTCTTCAATTTTCTTCAATTTTCTTCAATTTTTCTTCTTAATATCACAGTTTTGTACTGTCTTCCTACATGAAGTCTACGTTCAGACCCTGTGTCACTTGTAGGAAGCTCTGACCTTTTCCTGTGAACCCTCATGAAGAGTATATGGAAACACTCTGCTTGTCTCTGACATGGTAAGAGGAGAAGGGGTTGTTCTTGTGCTTAGACTGTACCCCCCTTCTGATGTGGGAGGAATTTTTGTTGTTTGTCCTGCACATTCACGTTTTAAGTGATGCTTCTACTCTACTTCACCAGCTGAAGTAACATCACAATTAAGAGGTCTCTGGCCTTCTTTGAGTCTGCCTCCCACATCTACGCCCACGAGATTTACTCTCAGGCGTCTAGACTCACACTGCGCACTTTTCTACGTGAAATTGTGCCAGCTTGTCGATGATACGGTCTATGTATCCTCTGACTCGTCTACGATATGTCCCGTCGACGGTGGCCTCGTCGACGGTGGCTCAGCGACGGTAGGCTCGTCGACGGTGGCCTCGTCGACGGTGGCCTCGTCGACGGTGGCTCGTCGACGGTAGGCTCGCCGACGGTAGGCTCGCCGACGGTAGGCTCGCCGACGGTAGGCTCGTCGACGGTAGGCTCGTCGACGGTAGGCTCGTCGACGGTAGGCTCGTCGACGGTAGGCTCGTCGACGGTGGGCTCGTCGACGGTGGGCTCGTCGACGGTGGGCTCGTCGACGGTAGGCTCCGTAGACGACGGGCTCGTCGACGGTGAGCTCCGTAGACGGTGAGCTCCGTAGACGGTGAGCTCCGTAGACGGTGAGCTCCGTAGACGGTGAGCTCCGTAGACGGTGAGCTCCGTAGACGGTGAGCTCCGTAGACGGTGAGCTCCGTAGACGGTGAGCTCCGTAGTCGGTGAGCTCCGTAGTCGGTGAGCTCCGTAGTCGGTGAGCTCCGTAGTCGGTGAGCTCCGTAGACGGTGAGCTCCGTAGACGGTGAGCTCCGTAGACGGTGAGCTCCGTAGACGGTGAGCTCCGTAGACGGTGAGCTCCGTAGACGGTGAGCTCCGTAGACGGTGAGCTCCGTAGACGGTGAGCTCCGTAGACGGTGAGCTCCGTAGACGGTGAGCTCCGTAGACGGTGAGCTCCGTAGACGGTGAGCTCCGTAGACGGTGAGCTCCGTAGACGGTGAGCTCCGTAGTCGGTGAGCTCCGTAGTCGGTGAGCTCCGTAGACGGTGAGCTCCGTAGACGGTGAGCTCCGTAGACGGTGAGCTCCGTAGACGGTGAGCTCCGTAGACGGTGAGCTCCGTAGACGGTGAGCTCCGTAGACGGTGAGCTCCGTAGACGGTGAGCTCCGTAGACGGTGAGCTCCGTAGACGGTGAGCTCCGTAGACGGTGAGCTCCGTAGACGGTGAGCTCCGTAGACGGTGAGCTCCGTAGACGGTGAGCTCTGTAGACGGTGAGCTCTGTAGACGGTGAGCTCTGTAGACGGTGAGCTCTGTAGACGGTGAGCTCTGTAGACGGTGAGCTCTGTAGACGGTGAGCTCTGTAGACGGTGAGCTCCGTCAACATTCCGCCTCGAGGCCAGTTGGCTTCGTTGACGGTTGACCCTGTCAACTATTGGAATCGTCGACGGTTGAGCCCGTCGACAGTTGGTTTCACACACGGTTGTCTTTTATGCACAATGTGTGTTGGTAGACGATTTATCTCGTCGACTGCAGCTTTCTGCTACATCCACGTGATGGCGTGGTGGCTTTTTACTCCTGCCTTTATATCTTCCTCTAAAAACTGGAGCTCTATTGCATTCACCTCCGGTGAATATTGGAGGTTTTCCCCTCCTTATGAAGAGAGCGGCGAATCGCTTTTCCCTTTTTCCCCTCGTCCGGGGGAAACCACAAAAACAAGTTCATTCAGTTCCTATCATAGACTTTATTTAGCAAGGAGGTGTTAGTCTCATGCAGAGGTCAAACTCTGTGCCGGCGGTTTTTGTTTTTCACGCCTCGACAAGAAATGTGAAGCTCCCCACTATTCAGCCTACCCTGCCTCAGTCATTATTCAGGCGGCACAGCGATTATCTTGCAAGCCAGTTGGGCAGGTATGCCACCATATGTGCTCCGACATGTTGGCGCCAGTAGCACTTATTTCAGAATCCTCCAAGCCTCACGCCTTGAAGATCCTGCAGGAGTGAGAGCGAGAGAGAAGTGCATCAGAAATGATACACTGTGAAGCGGACATTGCTTGTACAGGTGTTCCACAGCTCGCTATAGGGGCAGTCTGGGAAAGACAATTTTGCTTCAATGCTACGTCTTTCGCAAGGAGGTTCAGACTTCTATACTTCACTTGTTCTTTTGATTGAGGAGCCCTTCTGGCCAGCATGTTGATGAGGCACTGCAGACCATCTTAAAGGACACAGATACTGCCCGCACCTTCGTGATATAGAATCGCAGCCTTTTCGTGGTGCCGAGGACGTAGCTCCACGTCCTTTGTTTCAAGGGGGTTCCATCCAATATTGGCTTCTACAATCAAAATCAATTGCGTTACTCAAATCAAACGCAGTCACATAGGCACAGTACCAACAGGTCCTACCTAGACTATCATCGTACAGCCTAGGCAAACTCTTCTTAGAAACGATGGATTACCGGGAACACAACTTTATTCCCTCCAAAAACGTCAGAGATCTAATATCTCACTTTTACTCCACTTGGTCAAAGGTGACAGAGGACCGTTGGGTTTTTAAACGTCATGCCCAAGGGCACACTTTAGAATTTGTCTAATTTCCCTCTTTCTACACCTCCAAAGGGACCTCCTCCTTCTCATCTACGGGTGTCGTTTTCTCAAGTGTCTATATGGATACAAACAGGGACCGTCGGAGTGGTTCCGAATCTCCAACAACGTTAGGGTTTACTCTCAGTTCCTCATCAACAAGCAAATGAGGAAAGTGTTGCATGATTTTATATCTTTGCGCGAACTTTACAAATGTTGTCCCTCAACAAAATCCTAAAGTTCTTATACCAGAACGACCTCCAGGATGTTTATTTTCATGTGCCAATCCTTCCTAAGCATAGGAAGTGGCTACGCTTTACAATAGGTACAGAGCTTATTCAATAAAGGTCCTACCTCTTGGATTTAGGTCCGTTTCACATGTCTTTACGTACATCCTGGCACCAGTGGCAGCCTATCTACGTCTGCAAGGCATACAAATTTCTCATTCCTGAGACAACTGTATAATAAGGGCTCGCTCTTATTTACAATCAGTCCAGCACACCCAAACTTGTCAGTCACTGTTTCAAGACCTGATTTTCAATAGATCATGACGAGTCACAACTAGTACTAGCTCCGATATCAACATTTCTCGGATCATCAATCAATACCAACCTAGCAAGGGTGTTTATCTCGCACAAACAATGGGCTTGCATCTCCCACTTGGTGGTTCTTCTACGTTGGTTTCAGGTCTCCAGTTCCTTTGTAGATCTCATTCAAATCAATCCTCGGATGCAAGAGGCCCCCCCTTTTTGTTGGTGGGTCCAAGTAAGAAATTGGTAGAAGGGGTGTACGTTATTCCTTCCAGAAGTGCCAAATTACACAATCACCGCAGACGCATCCCTTCGAGGGTTGAGGAGCATATCTTAAGGGCTGAAGGTTCAGCAGGGAATGGAACCCTCAACAAAAGGCTTAGCACATCAATCGGCTAGAGCTAGGTGCTATCTTCTTAGCCCTCAAATCCTTTTGTGTTATCATTCAAGGAGCCACAGTATTGGTTTGCACAGACAATACCTTACTTACACAAACAAGGAAGAACGAGGTTGGTTCTTCTATCTCAGAAAGCCCAAGAGATATGGGCTTGGGCAATATGACACAGGATCAAACTCTTGGCTGTTCATGTGACGGGAGTTGCAAATGTGCTGGCGGACACCCTCAGCAGGTCAACAGGTGTCCACCCACAAATAGGAACTGCATCAGCCAACGGCGGATCGAATCTTCCAGCAGTGGGGTCATCCCGATCTGGACCTCTTTGCGACAAAAAAGAACAGCTTATGCCTGTTTCTTTGCAAGCTAGCATCCTCACAGGGATTCGCAGGGGAAGGCGTTTTCGATAAACTGGTCTCAAATATATGCTTACGCCTTGTGTCCGGTACCGTTGGTTCCGAGAATTCTCCGTCAGATGAGCAAAGAGCCGTATCGTTTGATTCCCATCGCCCACAGGTGGCCTCGCCAATACTGATTCACCGAACTTCTTCTCCTCTCAGAGTACGATCTAATACAGTTTCGACCAATTCCAAATCTCCTCTCCATTCAGAATGGTCAAATTTTCTATCAGATCCGGCTTCTCTAAAATTAGCAGCTTGGTGTCCGAGCACCTTGTATTAGCTCATCTGACTATCTCGACGGATTGTAAAGAGGTGCTGGCTTACGCGAGAGCACCTACTAAAGACATACAGTCTTTAAAAATAAATAACTACATAAATAATAATCTGAATTTGGTGTTAATCTACTGGGGTTTACCCATTTCTTGCAACGCCGGACCAGATATTACCTTTTTTCTTGCACCTGGCAAGATCAGGCTTATCTCATACAACGTTGAAGGTCTTTTTGGCAGCCATTTCAAGGTAACGTCAGGATGGGTCCATCTCTCTTTATTCTTCCAGAATACAACAGTTCTTTAAGGGACTACTCAGAATGTTTCCTCCTGTACGTCGTCCGCCTCCATCATGGCATTATAATGTAGTATTAGCGCAGCTCATGCGCCACCCATTTGAGCCAATTTTTAGGATGTATTTCAAATTCCTAACATGCAACGGTTTTTCTCTTTGTAGCAGTAACTTCATCTAGAAGAGTCTGTGATGTCCAAGCTCTCATTGTCAATTCACCTTTCTTACGATTCACGCCCAATTCTGTGGTGCTACGTACAAACCCAAGGTGTATGCCTAAAGGTGCCTTCGGATTTTCACCTGAAAGAACCAGTTATCTTAAAGACGTTTTTTCCTAATCCACAATCCCCTGCGGAGAGGGCATTTATGTACTCTTGACATCAGAAGATGTTTTAAATTTCTATTTGCAAGGACCTCTGTCATTATCAAATCCGATCAACTGTTTATTGCCTATGGAAATATACAGCTAGGACGAGCAGTGTCTAAACACACCATAGCTAGATGGATTTATGTGGCTGCTGACATTTGCCATCGTCATAGCTTATGGACGTTTCCACTAAGGGCGTCCAGTTCCCAAACCTACAATTGCTCGTGGGGTTTCCTCGGCCATTGCTTTCTGCCATCAACAGGCAGGCAAGCCTCTACAGTCTTCAGTGAGGATCCATTCTACCAGGGCGATGTCGTCTTCAACTGCCCTGTTTGCCGGTGTGCCGCCGCATCAGATCTGCAGAGCAGCCATGTGGTCAAGCAGGCACATGTTTATGAAACGCTACTGCCTGGGTACCATTAACAAAGCAGACCTGCAGTGGGACAGTCTATGCTTCGCTATCTATTTCAATAAGGCGAGCCTCTGTCTTCCCTCCTCCATTATGGTTTACCATATTAATGTACGTCTTGCAAGACTATAGACATATTTGGTTTTATAAGTCTATGCATGTGTCTCATGCTGGGAAGTTGTCTTCGGATATTACTGCTTTCTATTCTATATTCAAGCATGTGAATCTATGAAAGACACCCTAATACTGGAGAAGAACAATTGTTACTTACCTGTAAACAGGTGGTTCTCCAGTATTGGTGTCTTTCATAGATTCACATGCGACCCACCCTCCTCCCCTCAGAGGCTCTCTTCTCCTCATAGACTCTGTGGTCACTCTTGTGCTACGAAAATCTGAGGTGCTGAGCTCTGAGGAGAAGGTTCTAGAGGGTTGCTGGCGCCTGATTGGCTGTAGTTTGAACCAACATAATGACAATGATAGACTGCAAATGGTTTTTTCCTTTTCCATGCATTCCTATGTAGAAATATGTGTAGGCTTGTTATGCCTTTTTTCTATTACATATTTCAGGTTTTATGTTACATATATATATATATATATATAGTATATATTATTGCTATTTTATTTACCGTGGGACTCCCACTCCGACGACGGGGGATATTCAAGCATGTGAATCTATGAAAGACACCAATACTGGAGAACCACCTGTTTACAGGTAAGTAACAATTGTTCTTCTCTTGCTTCAGGATACTTATGGTTTGCAGATGGTGAAGTAGAGTGTTTGGTGTGGGCAGATTTGAGGGCAGGTTTGGGGCGTGAACAGGCAGGAGGGTAGAGTGAAGTTGACAATGTGGGTTAGGGAGGAGGTGGGCAGTGGTTGAAGTGAGTGGTCAGGGGAGAATGACTTATACTGAGCACATGTGTCTGGTAGATGAACATAGACATCATAGCTGCTCCAACTCTATCACGTTGTCAATGGCATAGCATTAATCAGTCATGACATATTCAATGTTAAAATCGTTCTCAAACTAGAGTGCTTGAAGGTTTCATAAAAATGTGTCTTTAGCATTGAGCCTAAGCACAGCAATGACAGTGAAGCATAAGAAAGCAACTGCTTTCTCCTTCGATGCACAACACATCTCAGCTGAGGGCATGCCGCCTAACATACCAGTTTAACAAACATTCATCTTCACAACAGCCACAGTATGTCTCCATCTCATCTCGGATCAATAATCTTTGCCTCTACAGTGGCCTCATCCCAAATGCGGCCATAGACGGAAAAAGACGTGAAAGGCCATGAGAAGAAAATTCCTGGTTAGAAAAACTTGAGTCACACTTCCATTAAAGGTGCACAAAACGCCTCTCGTATTGAACTTGAGGTGCGTATTCCCACAGTCTCCAGAGCAAACCATTTGTGTTTTAAATCTCCTGATGACATCTTGCTTCACCTGCTAATGAACAAAGCTGAAAAAAGCTAAACATTAATCCCATTCCACCACTTATATAGATGAGTTAATTTTAATCCTCTCTAACCACAAACATGAGGAAGTTCATTGTTTCCCAGAGTTCTGGGACCCATCACAGACACTTTGACTTCATCATTCATGATGATCTACGAAGAGGAGAATGGGTAAGGTATATAAGATGCCTGATCGAATACAGCATTCACAACACTTTAGTGGTCGCTGCAGCTGGGGAAAAGTAGACCACACATTCAAATCTTCTGCTCCACTAGACAAGGTAGGTAAATGCTTACTTTTGTTAAGAAAGATCTTCAGGGCGATGTTCTGCCTGTTGGCGAAGGTTTGGTGCTGCAAAGCAGGGGCCACATCTTTGTGCCGATTTGTGTATCAGGACAGCCACTCATAGTTCAAGTCTGTGCTCCTGAAGCCCAAATCCTCAGTTTGGTGCCCTGCTGCTCCAGTACCTCTCTTCCCATATTCATCACAGCCTCAGACCCTAGCTTTGTTGGCTGCACCTTGACGCTCTTGCTGTAACCTGCTAATAAGCAGGGGAGCACTCTAAATTAAACATGGTTCTGCCTCTGCTTATGACATTCGCCATTCTGCTCCTTCAGGGAGCTCTAGGAGTAGCCATAAGCACTTAGTAGGCCTTGCACATCCTGAAGCGTTTCTTCCAAGAACATATATCTTCAGATTTGCCTTTGTATGCCTTCATATTTGCCTTTTTATTTAAAAAGGAATAATTTAAGACGATAAAAAGTGTGTGTGTGTGTGTATATATATATATATATCTCTTTAGCAAAACTTTTTTAAGGAAATGTAGTAAAGTAAACCAGGACAATGTAGCCCTCTCCGCTTCAACCATGCCAGGCTGAAACTGTGGTGTGACTTTAGAGACTCCTGGCACTGAAGAATCTCATCATGCCTTATCGATGAGTTACCTCTGTTTTTCCTGGCTCCTGGTGAAGGAATTCTGGAGGATAGTGCTCAGCCTTATCTGATAGAGACTACTAGCCGCAGATTCCTTAACGTAGAATTATCCCCAGGCGTGAGACTGGATCTGGAAAACTTTTTGCCACAGCCTCCCTGCGCGCCAGGGGGACGGCATCCCACGACTCCGCCCAGGCATTTATTTATTCATTTATTGAAGTTTTGTATAGCGCTAACTGGACCCGAGGGTATCAGAGCGCTTCACAGCAAATACAGATATGCAACAAAAGGAAAATGTGGGCGGTAAACAAGAACAAGGAAACACAGGTGGGAAGTAAAAGTCTGCACAACATCAACTTGAGAGCACCACGGAACGGAGATCAGGAGCGAGTCATCCGGCTCTGGGATCAAAGAGATAGCGTTCTTTCACAGTCTGGCGTGGGGTTCTCGTTACGATCCAGATCACTCGAGGAAGAGGGCTTTGAGTAGCATCTTGAATTTCGGGAAGGAGGCGGTCATTCTGATATGGGGGGGGGGGGGGGGGGGGGGGGGGTGGAGTTCCAGATCCTGGGGGCATTACCCTCAAAGGATTTATTTGAGGTTTTGTGTTTCTGTGATTTCAGAGGTATGAGTAGGAGCGTGTTGGAGCTTCAGAGGTTCCTAGACTGACCGGCCCTTTTGAGTTTGGTGGCCAGATACTCTGGTTTGCCTGTATGCATGGCTTTGTGTCTGAGGCAAGCTCTACAGAAGCTGGCTCGTTGGTCTATAGGGAGCCACTTCAGTTCCTTGAGTGCCGGTGAGATGTGCTCGTATTTCTTTGTTCCTGTGACCATTCTTGCTGCGGCATTGAGGGTAGTGGTAAGAGGTCCCAGGTTAGATTGGGCTGTTCCAGTCAGAGCTGCGATGCCGTAGTCAATTCTGGAGAGCACCAGTGCATGAGTCGCCTGTTTCAGATCCTTCGGGGGGAGGAAGGGTTTTATTTTGTAGAGAAGTTTCAGGTCAAGAAACGCACTTTTGGCAGTTTTTGAGATGTGTTTTTTCATGTCCAGTTTGGAGTCAAGAGTAATCCCTAGGGATTTTACAGATTCCGTTGTCGCAAGAGAAACATTGAGGGCGTTTAAGGCTTTGAGCCATTCTACTATTTGGAGGTTTTCATCTTTATTCGAGATGAGGAGCACTTCTGTTTTCTCTTCATTGAGTTTGAGGTGGTTGGATGAGAGCCAATGTTGGACCTCCATGAGTGTACCGTTCAGTCTGCGATCGATGTGGTTTCCAGATAGTTGTGTGTCGTCCGCGTAGAGGTGGAAGGGGATGTTGGAGTTCTTTAGAAGTGAAGTGAGGGGTTCCATGTAGATGTTGAAAAGTTGTGGGGAGAGTACTGACCCTTGTGGAACTCCTCTACTAATGGGGATGGGGTCCGATTCAAAGATGTTTATTTTTATTCTTTGTGTGCGGTTGTTGAGAAAAGAGGGGAACCATTTTAGAACCGTCTTTTCAATGCCCGCACTCTCCATGAGGACCTTGAGTAGCAGGGTATGATCAACTGTGTCCAACGCAACTGAGAGGTCTGAGAGGATGAGAAGGCTACATTGGATAGAGTCGAGTCACATGTGCAGATCATCTAGGACGTTTAGGATAGCGATTTCAGTGCTGCAGCCCTTTCTGAACCCTGATTGGTGTGGGTCGAGTAGATTAGTGTTCTCTAGATGTTGGGTTAACTGTGACAGCACACATCTTTCAAGAATTTTGGATAAGAACGGAAGGTTCGAAACCGGTCTGAAGTTATTCATGTCCTTGGGGTCAAGGCCAGTTTTTTTTTTTAGAAGTGGCGTGACTTGTCCTAATTTGAGGCAGTCAGGAATGGAACCCTCGCTCAAAGAGCTGTTCATGATCTTGCCCCGGATTGGGGCTAGAGTAAGCTTCAGGTCTTTGGTCAGTCTCGAGGGTAGCTGATCGAGGGTGTGTGACAAGGGTTTAGCGGAGGCGATAAGATTGCTTATCACTTCATTCTGGAGAGGCTGGAAGGATGACCAGCGGATAGGAGGTTACTGGGGTGTTGTGGTTAGTTGAAGGAGACCGGGTCTCTGTGCGGGAGGAGGGCTTAGAGCGGAATGATCGATCAATTCTGGCGATTTTTTTCATTGAAAAAGCTTGCAAAGTTGTCACAGTGGGTTTTGGACACTGCCATGTTGGCTGTCACTGGATTGGAGGTTTGGTTCCTGATAATGTTGAAGAGTTCTTTGGGGCGGTTTTTAGCATTGTCTAAGGCAGAACAGGAGAAGGAAGACTTTTTGCTCTTGATATGATTATAGGAGTTTTTGGTGCTGCCTTGAGTTGATCCCGCTGGAGGGAGGTGGGGTTGTTCCTCCAGGTTCTTTCCAGGGATCTGAGGTGTCTTATTTCCTCATTGATGTCAGTGGAGAACCAAGACCTAGAGGGGATACTTCTGTTTTTTTTGTTAGTTTCAGAGGTGCCAGATGATCCAGGGTGAGCTCCAAGTTGGAATGGCAGAGCGAGGTGAGTTCCGAGGTTGAGAGGAGGTCCGTCGTGTTCGGGTGGAATGAGCGAAGTCCTTCTTCTAGCTTGTCATGGGGTACTCTGGATGTGTTCCTGACCTACTTAGGGGAGGCTTGAGTGGGTGGGAGGGATAGGGCCAAATGATTGATATGTAAGAGAATGATGTGGTGGTCTGGCCAGTCCACCGGGATGATGTGATCAATCGTGATTGCATTTTTGTCCGCAATGATTGCATCCAGGATCGCACCTCTATGGTGCGTTTCCTCTGAACAGTTTTGGATCATATCGTTGTCTTGCAGAAGGGTGTTGAGAGATTGAATGAGCCGGTTTTTAGGTTCGAGGCATGTGGGCTGCTGAATTCATATCTGTGCATAGATCGCCGCCTAGTGTTGGGTCCGGATGATTGCACATTGTTGTCCTGGAAGAGTCTTCGAAGTATCACGAGATAGGTGGCTCCTCCCCTGGACTACAGTGCGCATGGGCATCGACTCCATCCCCAGATTGTTTTTTTCCGCCATTGGGTTCGGATGTGTTTCGGTTCCCTCTGTCGGAATCGATAGTTGTTTTAACTTCTTTTACTTGAGACCAAAAGGTCTTTAGGACTCGCGTCGGTATTGTCTATCGTTCGGGTTCGTTTGTTTCATCGACTCCGAGCCAACTCCGCCCTTCCGCGTGCTTTCGGCGCGGACGGGCCTACACGACGCACCAAACTACTTCATCATGGAACGAAGTCCATTTAAGAGGTGCCCGATGTGTGCCTCGAAGTACCCACATATCGACGTGCACCCGGTGTGCAATAAGTGCTTGTCGCCGGACCACGACGAGGCCAAGTGTATGGCCTGCTCCAAGTTCCGGTCGAAGAAGACGCTTAAGCTCCGCCGAGCTGCAAGACTGCAGGCCCAGCGATCGGCACCCCCTCCGACGGACATCTTCGACACTGAGGATGTCGGCGACGACACTATCCAAGATATCACGGAATCTAACCCGGCGTCGGAGGTCGAAGAAGACTACGACGCGGAAGACGAGGATTTCGATGAAGTCGTCGAGGAGGTAGGGGACGACGACGGGGCCATTGCCACCGTAGAGGATAGCTCGGAGGAGGAGCTTCCTCACACTGACTCCGGGGCCAGCCAACATTATAAGGCCCAGGCTGAGGGATCGCCTTCGGGCCTTACCCAAAGTCTTGATTCCCGTCCCACGGCTCCGCCTTCCGGCCCGGCCACGGACATTGATACGGCGCCACTTGCGGTACAGAAACCGAAAGTGAAACCATCGGTCTCGACGCCAGACGTATCGAAACCGAAAGCGCAAGTCGCACTGTTCGGGTCGAAGGCTTCGGAGGCCTCGGCGCCGAAGAAATCCAAGATGGCCGTCGAGCTCAAGGGACACGCCAAAATGGCCGACCCGAAGACTACGGTGTCGAAGCCGAAGGTGAAAACGGGCGACGCGGCGGCGCCAAAGTTGGTCGACGCACTTAAAAGTTGCATCGATGCCAAGAAGGTCGACTACCATAAGAAGACCACAAAAAAGCGGCAGGACGACCCCAAGTCTATCGCTGACCCGCTTCCAATCGACAAGGCCAAGGGGGCTGCTGCGTCGGCTCCGAAGACTGCGGCCTCGGTCGCCGGCCCAAAATCTGCTTCAGAAGACTCTCTCAAGTCGGTCCGTCCCTCGGCCTCGCTCACTAAAAAGGTCAACGAGTCCCTTCAGCGTATTAGGGAGGGGACCGCGGCAGTCGAGCCGCAGGACACTGTGCCCAAGCCTCTCTAGAAACCGGCGAAAGTGCCAACGCCGATTCTATTCACGTTACCGCCGAAAACGGAGCCGAAGGCTTTCACAGCAAAGTCTGGGGCCGGGGGGCCCTTGAAGTTATCTTCGAAGCCGAAGGCATCGTTGGTGGTTCCAAGCCCGCGCCACCAACCACTGGCAGAAGAAGAGCGTCAAGAAGTAATCATCGACGCCAACACGGGCAAGCTCTCTCTCCTTAAACGGAAGATCACCCCTGAACCAGCTTTGGAGCATTTCCAAATCCCACTTAAAAGAAAGATAAACCCTGCTGGTGCCTCTGCCCCTTTAGAGCCTGCATCACCTCAAGGCCATGAACTTTCACCCACTCATTCTAATGTTGAGGAGGGTGATGGTAACGACGAGGATGAGTATGCCTACCCAGTCTACTCAGACCCGGAGGATGTGACTGAGCCTTGGTCTGCTGGTGGCGACCCTGGGGACTCGCATTCAGGACAGGAGCCTCAGCTCTTTTCAGCAAAAACTTCCCCAACTGAGGACTCTGCAGCTTTCAATGCTCTAATTGAAAGGGCGGCAGCCAACCATGACGTCGATCTCCATGCTGACCCAGTAGACGTCGATTTTCTTTTTGACACCTTTTCAGTCCCTGAAAAAACTGTAAAGACTTTGCCAATGCTAAAAGGGGTGTTAAAACATGCGCCGGAGGTCTTCAAGGAGCCCACCCGAGCAAGAGTCGTCAACCCACGTATTGACAAAAAGTACAAGGCAGCGCCCACTGATCCAATATACATCAAAGGACAGTTGCCTCTGGATTCCTTGGTTGTCTCCAATGCTTGCAAGAGAGCCAACTCACAGACTACGGATGATGCTCCTCCCCCAGACAAGGAATCTAAAGTATTTGAGGCTTCGGGGAAGCGTGTTGCTGCGCAGGCTGCAAACATATGGCGCATATCCAACACACAGGCGCTGCTTGCGCGTTACGACAGGGCACACTACGACACTCTAGAGACCCTTCTACAACACCTGCCAGAGCAGTATAAGGAAGCAGCTGAGATGCTGATACAGGAGGGGAAGCTTATCACCAATGCTTCAATTAAGTGCGCTCTGGATGTGGCTGACACCGCCTCAAGAGCGATAAACACTAGCGTTCTACTGCGTAGGCATGCATGGCTCAGAATATCCGGTTTCAAACCAGACATTCAGACTACCATCCTCAACCAAACTGTCAACCCAGACCACCTGTTTGGCCCAGAAGTCGATACCACCCTCGAAAAGATGAAAAAGGACACCGACACTGCTAGTCTATGGATGCCTTGCAGTCACAGCAGTTTCGGGGTGGTTCCTTTCGTCGCTCCAATAATAGAGGCACCTCGAGGGGTCAAGCGTCACAGTCAACGCAGTTCTATAAGAGTAACACCCAACCCTCCTATACCAACAAGGGTCGGGGTGGATACCGTGGCAACAACGTCAAAGGCAGAGGACGTGGTAATAACAGCTCCAGGTCCTCCACCGCCAACAAACAGTGACGCCTTGTCACTGCCCCCCGACCACGCAACACCGGTCGGGGGGAGACTCCAGCAGTTCCTGCCCGTGTGGAAGTCCATCACCACGGACAGGTGGGTCAGATTTCTTATCCAATATGGTTATTGTCTGGAGCTCACATCCACTCCACCCAACATACCCCCAAAAAGCCGTCCTATGTCCGGCGAGCACTTGCACTTGTTGCAGCAGGAAGTCAACATCATGCTGCAAAAAGGAGCAATAGAGCTCGTGCCCCTGCAAGAACAAGGTACAGGAGTTTACTCCCTGTACTTTCTGATTCCAAAGAAGGACGGATCCCTCAGGCCCATCCTAGACCTCAGACCTCTAAACTTTTACATTCTGTCGGAACATTTCCATATGCTCACGCTGCAGCAGGTTCTCCCACTGCTTCGGCAAGGGGACTTCCTGGCAACTCTGGACCTCAAGGATGCGTACTTTCACATTCCACTGCATCCTTCACACAGAAAGTACCTCAGGTTCACCATTCAAAACCAGCACTACCAGTTCAAGGTTTTGCCTTTTGGGGTCACCACAGCGCCAAGGGTCTTCACAAAGTGCCTAGCGACGGTGGCGGCGCATCTGAGACGTCAAAACATCCACGTCTACCCCTATCTGGACGACTGGCTCATTCAAGCGAAGTCGGCCCAGCAGTGCGCCGACCACGTGTCCCACACCATTCACCTTCTGCACGATCTGGGTTTCTCACTGAATTATCCAAAATCACATCTCCAGCCCGCCCACATACGGCAGTATCTAGGTGCGACTATAAACACTCTGGCGGCCACTGCGCAGCCGAATTCAGTGAGAGTCAACAGCATTCAGTCGCTGATCCAAAGATTCAGACCTCAACACTCGCTTCCAGCCAGAGTGTTCATGCAGTTGATAGGCATGATGGCCTCCTGCATCTCCATAGTCCCGCACGCGAGACTACATATGCGTCCGCTTCAGGAGTGCTTAGCACGTCAGTGGACTCAGGCTCACGGGCAGTTAAAAGACCTAGTGTTGGTGAGCGGTCGGGCATACAACTCTCTGCATTGGTGGAATCCACGAAACCTTTGCAAGGGCCGACCGTTTCAAGAGCCTGTGCCGCAGATCATCCTGACAACGGACGCTTCTCTCCAGGGTTGGGGAGCGCATGTACTCCAATACACGGTGCAGGGACTATGGACACTACAGCAAAGGAAGATGCACATCAATGTACTGGAACTGATGGCAATCTTCATGGCCTTAAAGGCATTGAAAGTACATCTGTGCAACAAGGTCGTGTTGATCCGGACGGACAACATGACGGCCATGTACTACATTCAGAAACAGGGGGGCACACACTCTCCGCAGCTGTCTCATCTGGCTCAGAGCATGTGGAAGTGGGCCATTCAGAGGAACATCTTCCTCATGGCGGAGCATCTCCCAGGCAAAGACCATCAGATGGCGGACCTGCTCAGCAGGCACAGCCATCAAATGCACGAGTGGGAGATACATCCATCAGTACTCCAACCGTACTTCCAAAGGTGGGGTCATCCAGAGATCGACCTGTTCGCCACAAGGGAGAACGCAAAATGCCAAAGCTTCGCCGCCAGGTTCCCACACCCGCAATCACAGGGCAATGCGATGTGGATGAACTGGTCAGGCAGATTTGCGTACGCTTTTCCCCCAGCACCTCTGATACCGCTGGTGGCGCGCAAGCTCAGGCAGCACTCGATGACTCTCATCCTAGTTGCTCCAACGTGGGCTCGCCAACCATGGTACACCACGTTTCTGGAACTCTCCGTGGTACCGAATCAAAGGCTTCATCTCACACCCAGCCTTTTGACGCAGAGCCATGGCGACATTCAGCACCCAGATCCGCAACAGCTCAACCTGGCGATCTGGCTCCTGAAGTCCTAGAGTTTGGCTACCTCAACCTTCCTCCCAATTGCATGGACATCATTCGGGAGGCTAGGAAGCCCACTACTAGAGCCTGTTATGCGGCGAAATGAAAGCGGTTTGTCATCTATTGCGCAACCCACAACATTGATCCACTAGATGCTTCTATTCAGAACATCTGTTACCTGTTCCATCTGTACAAGTGTAATCTGGCATATACTTCCATTCGCATTCACCTGTCTGCGATGGCCGCATACCTCCAAAATAGACAGCACCTTTCACTTTTCATGGTGCCAGCCATCAAAGCATTTCTGGAAGGCCTCAAAAGAGTCATTCCGCCACGGACTCCACCAGCTCCTGAATGGAACCTCAATGTGGTTCTTACAAGACTGATGGGTCCTCCCTTTGAGCCACTACATTCCTGCGAGGTTCAATTCTTGACATGGAAAGTGGCTTTCCTTGTAGCAATTACATCGCTACGGAGGGTTAGTGAACTGCAAGCCCTCACAATCCAAGAGCCTTTCTTCCAAGTTCATGCTAATAGGGTAGTGCTCCGCACAAACCCTAAATTTTTACCCAAGGTTGTGTCTCAGTTCCACATCAACCAAACCATTGAGTTGCCGGTTTTCTTTCAGAATCCAGAGTCACTGGCGGAGCGGATGCTCCACACCCTTGACGTTAAATGGGCCCTAATGTATTACATTGATAGGACCAAGGATTTTAGGAAAACTAAACAGCTTTTTGTTGCCTTTGCACCACATCACAAAGGTAACCCTAATTCCAAGGCCGGTATTGCTAGGTGGATCGTGAAATGTATTCATATCTGCTATGCAAAGGCAAAGCGCACTCTTAGCATTCCACCAAGAGCCCACTCCACCAGAAAGTTGGGGGCCTCTATGGCTTTCCTTGGAAACATTCCCTTAGAGGACATATGTAGAGCAGCCACATGGTCTACCACACATACATTTACTAAGCATTACTGTGTAGACGTGCACTCCAAACAGCAGGCAGCTGTAGGGCAGGCTGTTCTCAAGACACTTTTCCAAACTGCTGCAGCTGGCACGGGCGGCCGCCGCTAATGGAGGGACTGCTATGTATTCTATGCACAGATATGAATTCAGCAGCCCACATGCCTCGAACTGCAAATGCTACTTACCAGTATGCATCTGTTCTTGGCATGTAGGGCTGCTGACATTCATATCGCCCGCCCTCCTCCCCGGCGCCTGTAGCAGCTGCAGTGTGCACATATCATTTCATGGCATGGTCATCATTCACTGAGTTTCACTCCATCTTGGCCACAATGGCTAAAAACAATCTGGGGATGGAGTCGATGCCCATGCGCACTGTAGTCCAGGGGAGGAGCCACCTATCTCGTGATACTTCGAAGACTCTTCCAGGACAACAATGTGCAATCATCCGGACCCAACACTAGGCGACGATCTATGCACAGATATGAATGTCAGCAGCCCTACATGCCAAGAACAGATGCATACTGGTAAGTAGCATTTGCATTTCGTTCCATCTCAGGTTGAGGTCGCCCAGAATTATTCTGTAGTCGCTGTTGAGTGCGGATTGGGTGATCAGGTCTGACAGCTGAGCTCCAAATTCGTTGGAGTTGCCTGGAGGATGGTATAGGAGATGTAATTGAAGTGAACTATGTGTGAGAGATTTGAAGTTGACCGATAGGCATTCGAAGGAGTTATACAGGCAGGCGGGAGTTTCAGAGATGGAGAGGTCACTTTTGGATAATTGCTATGCCGCCACCTTTGAGTTCAGGCCCGTCTGCGGAAAATTGAGAAACCGGGCGGCACCAGCATGTCCAGAATGGGGAGGGATAGGGTGTTTAGCCATGTTTCCGTGATGAAAGCTACATCCAGGTCATGAGAAAGGATGGCTTCAGCTATTTCCGTTGCATGTTTGACGGCGGACCGGCTGTTGATAAGCATACAGTTAATGGGAGGGTCTTCTTTAGATTTCAAATTGTCAGGCTTGACTCTGGGTATGGAGGCTAGATACGTTGAGGGTCTAGTGTCTCTTCGGGGGGGCGGGTCCCTACCCACTCCAGTGATGACTTGGATCAATGAGATGAGAGTAGAGTTTAGGGGTGGGTCCTGGGCTAGCTGATTAGAGGGGAGTTCGTAAGATGAGAGGATTGCGCTCACTTCCTGGGGGAAGAGGATGGGTATAGTTCTTCTGGTACGGTCTGCTCGCGACTCAGTCCAGGGATTAGTGAGAGGGGGCCGGAAACCTGGGGGGGGGGGGGGGGGGGGTTGTTAAGGGACCAGTTAGGGGGCAGAGAGTCATTCCTAATGAGGTGGAGAGATGTGAGGTGTTGCGGAGTGAGGGAGGGCAGCTGGAGTTTCCCTAGGGAGGATAAGGTTTCCTTGAGGCCAAGAATCAGGGTGACGATCTGTGCTTCTAGAAGGTCTAGGCCAGGGGTCTCCAAACCGGTCCTGGAGGGCCGGATCCATGCCAGATTTTTAAAATTACTACATGTATCTAAATGGGGTATCCCAAAAATCTGGAATGGATCCGGCCCTCCAGGACCGGTTTGGAGACCCCTGGTCTAGGCGTTGCGTCAGCTTGAATGAGGGGGAGGGTGGGCAGAGCTGAGCCCTGAGTGTGAGGGGCTTTGGGGCGCGTCGCTACTGGGGGGTTTAACAAGAGGGGGGGAGCTAGTTCAGATTTAGAGTTCAATTGTGGGAAGGCTAGAGAGGGAGGGAGCTTGCGCTCCCTTTGGAGGTGAGAGTTTTCTTCACTGAGGGGGACGATGTGAACTAGTGGAGTGGGGGTTAGCGGGGGGCTGTGAAACGGAGTTAGGGGGTCTGGGATCTCTAAGGGCGGGAGACTGAGAACTAGGAGTGCTTCGGGAGCTAGGGAATGAGGGGTTGGGAGTCAATTGGGGATGAGGGGGGTTGAGTTCTGGAAGGTTGGGTGAGATGGGTGGAGGATGGGGGTTGGGAGATAGGGGGAGCTAGGGCTGAGGGTGACGTATGACTGGCGGAGTGACTAAGGGTGGGGTCGCTGTGGTGGTGAAAGCCTGCTCCGAAGACTTGGAGTTTGTAAGGAGCCATGGGGGAGAGGGGATCGGCTGGTGTGGGTAGTGAGCTGTAGCCATCTTTAGTGTGATGCGTACGTGACGTCAACGAGGTCACATAAGCCCCACCCTGGCATGCCTGTGTCAGTTTTTTCTTTTTCCGCATGCAACGCGGATCCGGATCGTGCTCTGGGCCCGTTCAGGCCTTTCCCTTTCGCTTATTGCATTGTGTGTGGGAACAGTGTGCGAATGCCTCCGGGCTTTAAGACGTGCTCGTCTTGTCCGCGCCAGATGTTGGTGACGGATCCTCATCTCATCTGCATGTGGTGTTTGGGGGAACACCACGAATCCACTGATTGTGAGGCGTGCCAGCGGATAAAACTGAAGTCCCTGTGGGAGCGCCAGATGAAACTTCTCTAAGCTCACATGTCCAGGTCGGCGTTGTCGCCACACCCGGCCCCTGCGGAGGGTTTTCGGGACCATCGCCTCCGTCTTAGACATCGTCCCTCTCCTAGGTCGCAAAAGCATTGCTCACCTGTCGGTAAGTGTCGCAGTTTGTCCCCGAGGGCTGGTTCTCGGCCTCTTGGGGGCGCTGGCTCTCTGCGGGTGGTGTGGCCTGCATGTCGTCCCCCTATCCACCGTTTCCCAGTGTGGGGGCGACTAGAGCCCAGGTGGAGACATATGCGGCGGCTTAACAGACCTCGCTGGCTTCTCCTCCTCCTCCCTCTCCTCCTGGGACATCTGCGGATCCCTTACAGTGTGCGGGCCCTCCGCGGCGTTGCCGGCGGCTCCGGCCCCAGCGCCGACTGGTTCAGATCCAGGCTAGAGGATGTGGAGCCTTTGGGGTGTGGCCCTTCGGAGGTCCCTCCTTCAACCCACGGCGCCTCTGCTTCGCCGAAAACTCCAGCGGGGGTCCCTGTGGTGTCGCGGGTGGTCGCCGGGACTCTGGTCGTACAACCGAGTCCCAGGAGACGCTGCTTCTGCGCCGGTGACTACTGGCCCTGGCGGCGCCACAGGAGCTGACTGAGGGCCCTTCTCTTCCGGTCACCGGCCGAGGTTGGCAGGGGACCCCTCGTCCTTCCATGGGTCCCTCTCGCCCCTCCACGCAGGCGACTGACTCGTCTGAGGTCGGTCGACGTCTTTCCGGCGCCGTTCCCTTGCCATTCTGGCCCCAGCCCCGGTCTCCTGCGCCGAGCACTGTGTCGCAAGTCGTTCCGGTGTCTCCCCTGGCTTTGGACGACTATGTCCTGCCTCAGATTGCGGACTCTTTGGCGCCAGGCCGACGTCGGGCCGTTGACTCGTCCTCGGACGCCTCTTCTCCAGAGGTTCGACACTTGCTGGTGTCATCCTCACCAGAGACGGGCCGACGCATCGTGGATTTTTCCCTGGTGTCTTCTAAGGACGGCTCCTCGCCGCGGTCTTTGCGGGAGGAGCCGCAGGTCCCCCACTCCTCAGTCCCTCTTCCTCCTTTTTGGACCTGGCCCTTCCTTCCCCCGGTGCGCTTGGGGGACGGCCGCCTTAGCTTGCAGCCGTCGCATACTGAGGAGTTGCTTTCCCCACCGTGGGGCCCTACGGAGGCGGGTGCGGCCTTCGCTCGCGCAGTTTCCACGGCTGTGGGAATTTTGCGCATGGGTGATCCAGCTGCCCATTTCCCCGCGGATCATCTTCTGGAGGTTCTCCATCAGCGCTCTGGTGGTAGGGAGCTGCTGCTTCCCCTTGAAGGTTCACTGCATTCTTCTCTTTTGGGCACTTGGGGCTGTCCCGCTATGGGGGACCCGGTGCCCCAACTCCTTCTGCACCGCCACTATCCGGCGCCGTGTGATCCGGTGTGTCCCTCTACCAGAGGCCCTCTTTTGCAGAATGCCTTTCCCTCCCTCCCTGCCGTCGCTATTGTCTCCCCCGACACGGGAGGCCCGCTGGCTGGACTCCTGGGGACGCAATATGTTTGCCTCTACCAGTGCGGCTCTGAGGGCCCTTAACACACTGTGTGTTGTGGCTAGGCCACTTCTTGCTTGTGGGACTCGGCGGAGTCCCTTACGTCTGCCTCTTCTCAGGAGGGTGCCTGTGTTGATTTGAGGCATCATATGTTGGATGGCCGGGAGCTGGTTGCGTTTATTCTTCGCTCCGCTCTGAACATCTCGGATGTGCTTGGTTGTGCCATGGCTTCTTCGGTTGCACTACATGGCCATACCTGGCTTCGGGACAGTGTGTTCCCGGAGAACCACCTTCTTCTTCTCCTTCTCCTCCTTCTCCTCCTCCTTCTCCTCTTACTCCTCCTCCTCCTCCTCCTCCTCCTCCTCCTCCTCCTCCTCCTCCTTCTGCTCTTTCTCCTCTTTCTCCTTTCTCCTCCGTCTACCCTTCTCCTCCTTCTCCTTCTTCTTCTTCTTCTTCTTCTTCTCCTTCTCCTTCTCCTGTCTACCCTTCTCCTCCTTCTCCTTCTCCTCCTTCTCCTTCTTTTCCTTCTTCTCTTCCTTCTCCTTCTTTTCCTCCTTCTCCTTCCCCTACTCCTCCTTCTCCTCCTTCTCATTCTCCTCCTCCTCCTCCTCTCGCCCTCTGCTATCGTCTAGGTTTGGGTCTTTGGCTGTGCCTCTGCCCTTTGTTCCTTATGATGGTTGTCACACACTGTGATGGGGCTGTCTTGAAGTTTGGCCGTTCCTGGTTTGTCACGGGCCGGTTCCCCTTCGTTGTTTTTGGTTGGGGTTGCAGTCTTGCTCCATGTTATCATGATATTTTTACATATGTTCTTTGTCCCCAAGGGGGGCTATCTCCTTACTGGTAGGGTTGCTGCTCGGGCTGGGCTCTGTTCTTTATTCTTTTCCCTGCCTTTGGGTACTGCAGTGCCTTGCACTGCTCTTTATGGTGTTGTTCATCACCATTAATTTTTCTACTTTTTCTGCTCTTTTTAACACTGTTCCTATACTCTTACAGTTTTGCCTGCTAGCTCCGCGTTGTGGCGTGGAAAAGTTGTCCAAAGAAAACTGTAGTAGGCGCGCTGGGGTGGAACTTATGTGAACTTATGTGACCTAGCTGACGTGGACAACGCCTGGGCAGAGTCGCATGATGTCGTCACCCCGGCGCGCAGGGATGCTCTGGCAAAAAGTTTTGCGGATCCAGTCTCACGCCTGGGGATAATTCTACGTTAAGGAATCTGCGTCTAGAATCGTCTTTACCAGATACATCGTTACCGAAGGTAAGTAACTCATACATTCAGCTTTTGGATAGGAAAATCTTTTCAAAACACCTTTAAAACTGACTTACTCAACACCTTTTGAGTTTTAAAGTATTTTCCCTGTCATTTCCCATCAGAATTTTGGTTTGATTTTTTGTGCAAACATGCCATATTTTTGGGTGAAATTTTCAGTTTCTGGCAGTAAATGGCTAAAACAAATCCTCATTGTGTCTGCATACTCTGCCTGCGTCACAGTCCTGATGGCTCTGAGCACTGAAGCAACTTCTCCAGACACTCATCATAGTGAGCCCTGTCTTTCCGCTCTAGTAAAGCTTGTGAGTTAGCAAAAAGTCAAAAATGTGTCGCCTGTGACGCAAGTCTTTTACCGGATGCGTCTAATAGTTGAGACTCTTTGTCTGGCGGAGGGGCATCACCTGTGGTTTGGGAATTTGTGACTACCAATGAATCTAGAGGGAGTTGACCCTTGCATTAAGCTGGATCGCTTGGAGCTGGTTTGTATTTCTTCTCAATTCTAGGATTGAGCACTCTAGCTCTGACAGGATCTTTAAAAACTTCAGGGGCATGTTTAATCATCCCTTTTAGCATAGGGAGAGTATTTGTTGATTTTTGAGGCTGCAAGAAGGTCTCTAATAAATCATCTTCATCCAAAGGGTCTGAGTGGAGTTGAACCCCATGGTATTGTACAACTCTATTTATTTATTAGTTGGGCAAACCCTATGTTGTCATCTGGAGGGGATGACCTGGAGGGATTTACATCTGGCTCAGGTACATCTGGGACATTATAATCATCTCAAGAGTCATCGTCAGTATCGTCATGATCATGTGGTGGGTTTATGTCCTCATCCCCACACCCTATATCCTCATCATCCTCTTGTGTAGGGGAAAGAGGAGGCACTGGAGAGTGTGCTGGAGAAAGTGTTATGTTTGAAATCTGTGAAGGTGGATAGAAAGGCCTCATAGGTAAAGTGGCTGAGTTTTTTTTTTAGGTCGAGCTGGTGGTTGCAGCGCGAAGCGCTGCGTCCAGCGAAATACCTTAGGTTATCCACTTGCTGGGAATGTTGGACAGGGGATGGGCACGCCGCAGGGCCGTACGCGCACGTACAGCCACGCACCGTGCACATCTCCTGTCCCAGTCCCACAGCAAGTCAGCCTCTCGAAATCGCGCACGCACAGACACACAGACACACACACAGCCACACACACAGCCACACACACAGCCACACACACAGCCACACACACAGCCACACACACAGCCACACACACAGCCACACACACAGCCACACACACAGCCACACACACACAGCCACACACACAGCCAGACACACAGCCACACACTAAAACACACACACACGGCTACACCCACACACGGCTACACCCACCCACTCACCGGGCTCCGCATCGCCGGATTTCTCTTCTCTCTTCCTTATTTGGAATTCTCCTTCCCTTTTCCTGGAACGTCGCAGCCCTGTCCATGGGATGTTCTGGGAGTTGGAGGACCTTCCTCGCTTGCACCGTTATGCCTTGCCTGCTCTCTCCTGGGAACCCCAGCACTCCCGGAATCCCTGCTTTCTTCTGGGCTCTCCACTACCCACACCCCTCTGCCTCCAAGGTGCCGCGCTCCTGACGAGCTGGCACAGAGGCGAGGCATCTCCCGGAACCTCGCAGGCTCCAAGAAACTTTCCTGCCTATCAAAGCAGAGCCAGTCTCTCTCGCCTGCGTTCCAGGCCTCGCTCGTAACATACGCACGCCTTCTTGTTGAATATTGTGATCCATAATTCCGTGGTCCTGGGGATAGCTGTTTAAAGCCGCAGTGGGTTTTCCCGCCTCAAACAGGAAAATATCAAAGAAACTGAGCGCAATCCGAAGCTAAATTGCCCGCTGTGTCAGCGTCTGACGTCAGCATGCACCCCTCCTACCCCCTCAAGAAAAGATTCCCCCCATCTAATGCTTCCTTCTTAACCAGTTGTGGGTTGGGCTGCCAGCTGTACTCGGAGCGGTGGGTGGCCCTCCCAGCTCCTCGAAGTCGGCACCTTGGCACTTCTGAGGGGGTGCCCAGCATACGCCCAGTGGCAGCGCCTCATAGAGAGGCCTTTTAATGTCAGGGGAAGCCAGGCCTGGTGCAGAGAGCTCTATTTTCGGGGCTAGCCTGAGTTAGGCCTGACTGGAGCACTGTACAGTCTTGGCTGCCGCTGGTTTCTAATTCACTCTGTTGCTAGGGGACCTGGGGGTGAGGCTCACTCTGGAAGCTTTGCTTAGAGACTGGTTAAACTGCAGCGAGCATCACCCAGACAGGGTCCTGTCCTGTGCTACAAGCGTGCGCGCTAATGAGCTTGGATGGAGGGACTGACGCATGCGTCACCTCACTGACAAGGACGTGTCATCCCAAATGATGGGCCAAGGAGCTGTAGGGGCATCTAGACGGGTGTAAACTGGCTGACTCGGATGGACGCCCCCACCCATGACGTATGTATGTAACCTTTCTGACTCCAAGAGGTGTGGGTGGGTGAACGTGGAAACTATCCTATTGTCGCCTGTTTTACAGATAGCTACGGGGCGTTGCTTAGTGTGTTCAGCCCGGAGGTGTCTGACCTAAGAAGTGGGTGTATAGGTGTTCCATATAAAGCGTTGGTATACCATACACAGCGGCGCTGGACACACAAGGTCACTGTAACACATACAGCAGATATGGTGACCAACTGGCATGGGTGCAAATTCAGGACACAGTGAGTGTAAAAATGCAGGACAAAAGGTCACAATTCAGGACCAACATTGAGGACAAGCAGTTCAAATTCAGGACAATTGTTATGTCTTACAGACACATCAGAGGAGGTCTCACAATAGTATATAAGTAAGCCCATCCATATCCAAACATATTAAACCATTTGCAGACCTATCCATCATGTATCCTTCCATCCATCATTCCACTCATCCATCCTTCCATCCACCCTTTCACTTATCCATCGTTTCACCCTATCCATCCATACACTCATCCATCCAGTCTTCCGCCCATCCATTCACTCATGCATCCAGCCATTTACCCTTTCACCCACCCATACTTTCACTTACTAACCCATCCACCCAGTCAGTCATCCTTCCACCCATTCACCCTTTCATCCATCCACCCTTTCGCTCTCCATCGACCCTTTCACTTAGCCATCCTTCAATCCACCCATCCACTCATGAATCCATCCATTGACCCTATCAGTCATCCATCCTTTCTCTTATCCATCCACCCTTTCACTCATCTATCCATCCTTTTGTCCATCTACCCTCCCTTTCACTCACTCATCCATCCTTATATCCACCCTTTCACTCATCTGTCCATCCATGGACCCTTTCACTTATCAATTCATCAATCCATCCATCATTTCACTCATCCATTCACTCGCCCATCATCCACCCTTTCACTTGTCCATCCATCCTGTCACTCATCCATCCACCCTTTTACCCATCCATCTACCTATCCACCGTATATCTTATCAATTTACCTTTTCTCTCTTCCATCCATCCTTCCACTCATCCATCCAGCCTTTCCCTCATTATCCATCAATTCACCCTTTCATTCATCCATTGACCCTTTCACTAATCCAGCTATCTGCCCATCCCTTCACTTACTCACTCACCCACCTTTGTCAAATTAATTATGAGCCGAGCCGTTGTCTGCAGAGTTGTTTCCAGGGCTTTAGGTGGGATGAAAAAAATGTGTGGTCCATCCAAAGGGGGTGTTCAATGTGTTCAAGGGTGTGGCTTAAAACACCTAAGCTAAAAATATATGCTTAGTATAGTGTACAACCCGACTGGTATTTTGCCTATTCAGTCATTGTATCCTGATATATAACAAGTAACGTTACACCTACAACAAGCCAGAACTATTGGCTGTGTCAATGGTGGTTAGTTGCATAAAATAAACTAGCATTTGCAATACAATAGGTCTCGCATTTTCAAGAGTTTGAGCTATTGGCATTGTAAATGACAATGCCTTTTATTTGTGTTTACAAAACCTGCAAGCAGTGCATGAACACGCACTTTGTACTTCTAGTCCTTGCTTACAAGAATCAAGGCAGTAAAAGAGATGCAGTTACTGCCTGCCTTGCTTCTCATAAGTAACCACTATAAGTACAAAGTACAGGTTTACGCAGCACTTGCAGGTTTTCCAAACACATAAATTAAAGGCACTGTCATTTACAATGCCAATAGCTCAAACTCTTGCAAATGCAAGACCTATTGCATTGCAAATGCTTGTTTTAAAGGTATATCAGTTGTCTCTGAGGTGTCCAGTTATCTCATTTTAGGAGGTATAGCAGTGACCTGGCCGGTAATGGGGTCGATGTGGAGTGTTTTCTGCTTACTATCTGGTAGTTCTGGATGAAACAGTTCTTTTGATCCACTGTCTTTTTTTCAGAGCAGCGGACTTTGCCTCAGAGTGCTGCTTTGGCTTTTTAAGCTGTAGGAGGGGTTTTTGTCTCCTTCTGCTTAGGTGTAGTTTTTGACTCCGAAGATTTCGTATGTTTTTTCTGATCCGAAGCTGTGGGTTGACTGTGTCGGTGCCGAAGAGCCTGGTGTCTATGGAACCTTGGGTTTGTGTTTTGGTGCCGAAGATTATTGTTCAGCACCGTGGTGTGGCTGGCTCGATCCCGAGCTGCCTAAAGGCTTTATGGACTTCGGAGCCAGGGCTTCTGAAGTATCATCACAATGTTGACCAAGACCTGAAGGTGTTACCGAAGCCTTGTGTTTTATGGGGGCAGGGGCTTCGATGTCAGGACTCACGCTCCATCGACCTGGAGTAATTGTGTGGTCTTCTGAGTCCGATTAATCGGCTTCGGAGACACTGGCTTGTTCATCTCCTGTCTTTGGTTCTGGATTGTCAGGGTCTGCCTCGAAGGTGTTGTCCAGTGCCGAAACGGTTGATCTGGACATTTTGTGACGTCATGCCCGGAGATCACATATAGTTTTCTTGGACCTGAAAGAATTACAGGCCTGGCAGTGTCGACTCTCGTGTTCTGGAGAGACAAAGGTTGCAGACCTCAAAGAGATCTGTGTGTGGGAATTTAGCCCCACACTTGCATTTTTTTAATTGAGTCCTTTCCATATGCTGGTTGATGACATTGATCTCCTCCACGGCCAGCGTCGACGACCGGACTCTAATATTTTGTTGGTTTTTGGATACGCAAGTCGAACGGTGAGAGCTTAGCGCGTCGAAGGGGAATCGAAAACGACACCGACCCGGAGCGCAGCAAATCACATCCGAACCAGATGGCGGAAAAAACTATCTGGAGATGGAGTCGATGCCCATGCGCACTACTAACCAAAGGAGGAGTCCCCTATATCGTGACTACAAAGACTTCCACAATAACAAAGTGCAAACATCCGAGCCCAACACCAGATGGCGATCTATGCAAAAGTATGCAGATCTAGAGCTCTACATGCCAAGAACAGATGCATACTGGTAAGTAGCATTTCCCTTAACTTACCAGCTCCTCGAAATGCCAATTAGTTTGATGGCTGTCGCTCAGAGCACAACTGGACTAGATGATAAAAGCTGCAAATTTAGAGAATGTCAAATTGCTAGGATATTTGTTTTGTATAAGAGTCAAATTCTTTAATTTTTAGTTGTTTCTTTAAGCTAGTGTTTTTTAACTACATAGTGGTAATCTTCTGCATGCATTGATGATTTTGCAATGGTTTTTATTAACTATGCAACAATTTTCTCTTCACCTCCTCCATTACCTCTCAAAAGATGCGAAGAGGTTCAATCAATTAAACCCGAAAAGGGTTTCAGGTTTTTTATTGATCGTACCGAGGACCATGTAGTGGTGCAATGTTTTCCATAGCAAAGCGTGGTAGGTTTTTTAGGAGAGCCCTGTCTAGGTGAATAGGCCTCTGCATTAAGATCGGTCACATCCTGGCCAAAAAGCAACCCTAGAATGGTTTGAGAGCCCATTCTACCAGGGATAAGGCTGCTACCACTGTATTGACCTCCCCTTGATATAATTTGGGCATCCATTCACAAAACATTACTGCCTTAAAAGCAATGTCTGTTGTGAAGGACACTGACACCACCTTGGGGGAGTACTGCTTGGGTATCTATTCTGAGGAATCTGTTATTAGAAATATTAATCTGGAGAACAAATGTACTACTTCCAGTAACTTTCTGTTCGAGTGATGTGTGGCTGTATATACAATTGCGATGTATACTTCTGCCATCTAGTGTTGGGCCCAGATGTGTGCAAGTTGTTTTTTTCTTGAATTCTTCTTGAGTCATGTGGTAGGGTGACTCCACCTCTTGCTGATAATGCTCATGGTCCTTGGCTCCATTGTGAGATTATTTTCTTGATACTGGTGTAAGGGCAGATTGCCCCCACGCCACCACCTCTTTGAGGTGTTATTAACCACTAAAAAAGTCTAAAGTCAGTACTTGTCACACTGTTACTAACAATTGTTCATGCTCGGCATCGGAGTGCATGGACAGGTATGGCACTTATATGAGGCTCTGCTCCATCACTTCAGTCTGCATGGAGCTACACAATGCCACTTATCGGCATGTAGGAGCACTGCTAAAAATGTCTCCGAAATCCAGCCATACGTCTGAGGGTTATTCTCAGGTAAGGAGTCTGTGGTTTCCACCAAAAAGAATGTTACTCAAGTTATGCAGCTCCTTCTTTGGAGAGGGAATTAGAGAGGGAATTAGAGGTACAGATTGTGATTGCTACCCCAACAAGGAGGGATCAAGGCCTTGCAGGGAAAAATCTTATTTACCATGTATCCACCAAGAAAGTAATCAGCAAATATAACGTTCCTGGACACCAATATGAACTATGGCTCAACAAACTGATTTGGCACAATAAAGATTTAATAAACACCCAACTATTCTGGAGCGCTTGACTGAGGAACACCAGGACTTCACTGTTAAACTATTCTTTAAGGTAGATGACATGACATTCCAAGACATTGAACAACATCTTGAATACAAAAAACACATACTAACTCACACACATCCCCCTCCACCCCCTCACCTCAATAAGTAGAAATCTGCGGGAGTGCCAGCAGATATTCAGAGTCTACATTGATGAATCACTCTATTGTATGCCCCACATTGCGCTGCGTGCCCACAACAAACTCCACAAGGCCATTTTCAGGACAGCAACTTAAGATATCATGCCTAAAAAGGATGCTATTAGATGCATTCTTTATTAATGGTTCAAACACCTCTGTAACTAAAATTATCTTTGACATCAGCACCCTCAACCGCTTCTTTAGGAAGGAGAATTTCAAAATGCTCATGTTGGCTCAGGTCCTCTCTGCCCTCGATCCCGTAGACTGGATGGCAGCGTTGGACTTGCAGGACTCCCATTTCCACATCCCCGTCCTGCCAGCCCAGAGGCGTTCACTACGGTTCACGGTAGGCCACAAGCATTTTCAATTTACAGTGCTCCCCTTTGGCCTTACCAGCGGCCCTTGGGTGTTCACGAAAGTGATGGCGATGGTTGCAGCTCATCTGCGCAGATCAGGGGTTCCAGTCTTCCCCTATCTCGACGACCGGCTGTTGAAGGCGGTTTCTCCCCAGGCTGTCGTCTCCCACCTCCAGACTACTGTGGACCTCCTGCATTAGTTGGAGTTCACGATCAATGGCCGAAGTCGCACCTGATTACCTCGCAGAAGCTTCTTTTCATCGGAGCAGTTCTGGACACAGTGCAGGTTCGGTCTTATCCTCCTGGGCAGCGAGTCCGGGATATTCGGGCTATGATACCGATGTTGTCCAGATCTCTGAGGGGACTGCACGTAATTGGTGGCTCATGAACCAGAATTGGGTCAATGGCAGATCCCTCTCTTTCCCAACTACAGTTCAGTGGTGACAGATGCGTCACTCTTGGAATGGGCGGCCACATGGGAGAGGCGGAGATCAGGGGCATCTGGTCTCCGGCGGAGTCTGGGCTCTACATCAAGCTTCGGGCGATCCGTCATGCACTGAAGGCATTACTTCCTTCTGTCAAAAAAAAGAGTAGTGCAGGTTTTCACGGACAACACCACCGTCATGTGGTACTGCAACAAACAGTGCAGGGTGGTGTTGTGGGCCCCATGTTTTCGCCAGAGGACAAGCCTGGGGCATCAGGGCATATCCCTGTTAAACAGGACGGACGTACTCAGCCGCTGGTGCATGATGGATTACGAATGGCGTCCACTCGGAGGTGGTAAAAAGTCTCTTTCAGCAGTGGGGAGAGCCTTGGTTAGATCTATTCGCCACAGAAGAAAACGCACAATGTCAGTAGTTCTACGCATTAATATTTTCTAGGCGGCACTCGCTCTGCGTCGCTTTTCGTCACGAGTGGAGTTGTGGCCTCCTGTATGCCTTTTCACCTGTACCACTTATACCCAGAGTGCTGCAGAAGATCAAGTGCGATCGGGCCAAAGTCATTCTTGTGCCTCCGGACTGGGCACAAAGAGTCTGGTACCCTGAGCTCTTGAGCATGGCCATCGATCCTCCGATCAGACTGGCTCTTCAGGAGAATCTTCTATCGCAGCAGCAGGGGACGGTCCTCCACCCGAACCTGTACAGCCTCCACCTCCTATCTTGGAGATTGAGCGGCGACATTTGACAGCTTTTGACCTTCCTTCCGAGGTGTGTAATGTAATATTGGGAGCCAGGCGTCCCTCCACTAAAACGGTATATGCCTGTAGATGGAACAAATTGGTGGCATTGTGCACAGCAAAGGTGGTGGATCCCTTTCTGCTCCGTTTTCAGAGGTTCTCTTCATTCTATTTTTGGCCCAGCAGGGCTCTGCTCTGGGCACCCTTAACCTTTCGGCCATTTCGGCCTTTCTTCGCCTTCATCAGCCTTCTCTTTTCAAGTCGGCTATTGTAAATAGATTACTGAAGGACATTACTCCTCTTTCCTCCTTCTCCTTTCGTAATGCCCCAATGGGACTTGAATCTTGTCCTTATCTTAAGTGTGCTCCCATCAAGCCACTACATAATTGTCCTCTTCGTCGTCTTTCCTGCTCGCCATCTCCGCCGCCCGTAAGGTGAGTGAACTTCAGGCTCTGTCCACTAAGCCTCCTTTTCTTGCTGTTCATCCGGGCAAAGTGGTCCTTCGCACTAGGCCCTCTTTTCTGCCCAAAGTGGTTACCTCTTTCCACATAGGTCAAACCATCACATTGCCCACCTTCTTTCCGCCTCCACACCCTTCTAAAGAGGAGGATAGACTCCACAGTCTGGACCCAAAACATGTGTGGTCCTTCTACCATCAAAATCTGCTATTCTTTGGCGAAAAAGTAATCTCCATTAGGACTACGCGTCCACTGTACAGGGCGATGGCAGCCACTACTGCTTTGGGAAGTAGAGTTCCTCTGATTGATATCTGCCAGGCAGCCACATGGGAATCCCTGCACACATTCACAAAACATTACTGCCTGGATAGCCAAGTCCGGAGAGACTGCTTTTTTTGGCCGTTCTGTTCTTCAGGATTTCCTGGCGTGAACTTAGTTTGCAGACCTACCACCGGGGTTGGCATTGCTGGGGTATCTATTCTTAAGGTAAGGAATCTATAACTACAGTCCCTTTCAGATGAACAAGTTACTTACCTTCGGTAACGATATATCGGTAAGAGACATATGTAGTTATAGATTCCATACCTCTCGACCCATCCTCCCTGTTCTGTGAACTGACTTCTAGGGATAATTACTCCCTTCTAGGGCCCTAGTTATGACGTCCGTGTGCAGGGGCGGCGTCTAAGTAGACACCACAATGTCATCCCAGCGACCATGACGACGGACGTGGAGTAGACAGACGCCCCCTATCGACGTGCAGGGACACTGCTACGAAAAAAATTCTCCGGATCCAGTCTGATGCCTAGGAGTAATTCTAAACTACATATGTCTCAAAGATACATCGTTAGTATAGAATTGAGTAATTTTATTATATTTTATAAATAATACTACCTTTTTTAAATTCAGATAAGGTTATTAAAATATAATTAAATGTTTGACTTTTTTAACATTTATTTATACTTATTCATATTTTAACTAATTTAATTTAACATTTTCTCCTACAGGATTTTTTTTCAAGCCCCTACCTGCTTTCCTTTATCTACTGTGAGTGTGTTGCAATACAAATGGCTGCCATGTGTGGTGTGTGGCGTAGGACTTGCTCCTGCTCCAAGCTGAAAAAAGTTACTACTGTTTTGGGTTTTTGACTGTAGTAACTATTGAAGTGCAGTGTGTGAATAGCAATGGGCATAAACGTGTAGGTTGGTGCATGTTCCTCTCGAATCTTCCTTAAACACCTCCCTAGTTCCGGCCACTCACCATTGTCTCCCCCACATTTACTACAAATTAGTAAACTTGCATGTGTGAGGATCTTCTCATAGAAGGGAGAGGTGGAGATTTGCATTCGAAGGTTGGTGAACAGCATTTTGTAGTGCGTTTAGTAGTACTGTTAAATGTACTACAAATTTCAGATTGTGAATAGGTCCCTTAGTATTTTTATTTGGCTGTTTAAAAACATAGATTGAATCCACAGCACATAGATGTGTTTTATTCTGAAATGGGTTACTGCTTTGTTGAAAGTAATCCGAGATCCCACACTGAGGCTGAGATATTGAATGCTGAGGAATTTAATGAGGATATCCAGTATGATGATACAAGTAAATCTTCCTTGCAAGTAAACTTTTACAAGTTACTCTTCCTTACTAGCAAACTGCTGTTGTGTATTCACAAATAGAACTTAATATTCATTCAAACACATTTCTCCATTACGGAATGTGCTGCAGATTCATAATGTTGGAAACCTAGTATTGAAGTAAGTACCCCTTTCTTAAACATTTTTAATTTGAAGCATACGCATTGTGGGTGTAGGGCAGTGATGTGACTATGGTCCTGATTTTCCCAAATGGACAGATGTATATTTTGTCGTAAAATGTAAAAAACCTTTATTAGGTGATTTAAGTATAAATTAGGAATATATACGATTAAGAATTAAAGGCATAGCATATGATAAATGATTTGACTTTGACACCCTGTGTTCTAACTAGTGGCGAAGCTGAGAGCCAAATTAAACTGTCTGAAATAATCTGTCAGCATAAATGCTGCATAATTCATTATAAGATAAGTAATTAGTTAATTTTAATGATGGATGAAACAGTAGTTTAAGTGCTGGCCAACATAAATCAGAAATTCTAAACAAAATTTAGGCTTGCATTTGATTTTTATTAACCTTACCTCCCTCCCCTCTTTTAAGGAAACCTAGAGAGACCTGGAGGTCCAGAAGATTATTTTCTTTAATAGATCATGTATCAGGTGAGCTTGAACAGAGAACTTGTTCAGTTAAAAAGAGTGCACTCCCACTTCCATTTACAAAATTATAATTGTCTAGATTGTGTAATTTAGTTCAGTGGCATAGCAGAGAATAGTTAATCTTGTAATAATAATAATTGATTAAAAGACAATAGTCCTGTGCAGGATACTTAAGCAATTTACAAAACAATATATATAAAATAGACACTTGAAAGACTATTTCTCTTTTTAATTTGGTAAAGTTTAAAGGTCCATGACGCACGCAATGGTAAAGCTTTCATTGGATCATGGTGCCCATCCCTCAGCAATGGTAATAAATCGCATATTACACGCTGCATATCTGCGTACATGGTTTGTCATTGGGCGTTTTTCTTATGTACTGGTCTTTAAGTTTGGAAAAAAAAATCCGGCTGCATTGAATTAAATGTGTGCAGTAAGTTGAAATCACATCAATGAAAACATCCTTATTATTCGAAAAGTTGTTCTGCTGCGTAAATTCATTTTAACATGCAAACAGTACTTTCTAATTCCCTTGTCATTTTACTGTGGTAACAAAAACAATTGACATTTGCACTTCAATAATGTATGAATAATATTACAGTGGCTGTACATGGCATGTATTAACTTATTTACTTGCCGGTATGTAATGTGCTAGTTATTAACATTTGTGAGGGTAAGAAGGGCCTGTGACTTAAGAGGTGAAGTCTCAAGTGGGTCATGCTGCCCATTCCTTCCATAGGAAACTTTGTTATCCACTGTAGCAAAATCTTTGAATATATTGTCCAAACTGACCATGAACTTTGAACTCCCAGTAGTGCTTTGATGGTTAGGTGTGCATTTATTATTACTTGGCTTTACCAAAATGTGTAAGTCTTTGAAGAGAATATATCCTCTAATTTGCCAGGGTTAATACATTTGAAAATAAATGAATCCAAATGGACATGGGGATATTTTTTCTGTTGCCCAATATGGAATCCACGTAGGATTCGAAGGTCCAGGCGATCTGATTTACTAGTAGCAACTGAAATTTTTTAAAAAAAAAATTGCAATAGACCTTTTAGGATATCCAAGAATGAAGCCTGTTTTTTCGGGTTGAAGTGAGAAGGGTTATAAACTGGATGTGAACGCATCCTCAATTAGATCAGTGGATGTGAAAGCATCCACTGATCTAATTGAGGATGGTGGATTGTCTCAATGTCCAATGCTGCCCCGCAAATTAAAAGAAAAAATAAAGCGTTTCTTAGATTTTTGAATCCAATTTCAGGTTCACAGTTTGGAGTTTTTTCCCCTGAAAATCCTGAAAAGAAAGTTCAAACAAAAAACTGGTACAGTGAGTCCTTATAAGTGGAGGCCAGCACGGAGCACAAAGCAATCAAAAATGTCAAAATAGAAAAGTAGATAAGACTGCATGTTAAAAAAAAAAAAAAAACTGACAGATAAGCAGCAATGTCAATAGTGATTTCTGTACTGATGTCGTAAGTGATGTTATCAATGTCTTTTGTGTTGTACCATGCAGCACAAGGAGATGGTGTGAGTTATGGTTTGTGCCAGGAACCATAACTGGAGAATTTCTGTTTTGCATATTTGAGCCGACACCATAACTTAGTTTCTATCTGTTTTTTTGCAGTGATTTTTTTTAAATTTATGACACACTTAATTTCTAATCACTGCTGAGCAAGTCTTTTGGTTTTTACAGTAGCGTTTGGAACAGGGCCTCAACCATAGCCCAACACATCACAGACAGCCAATCCCCAATGTTCACTGCCTTTCACCATGAACAGCAGGGATTGGTCATAAGCCCTAGTCTATGAAAGAAATGGATCAAAACAGTAACCTTATGAAGTCAATATACTATCAACGTGGTTTAGTGTGGTCACTGGTTTGGCCCATTCTTGTCCTAGGCAATATGCCCAACCACACAAATCGGATAACGTTTTTATGAGAAGTGTGAATACTAAGGGGAGCAATTTTGTGGATCACTGCAGATTCTCGAAGTTTAATCAAATTAAAATGTGAACTCTGCGATTGAAGCCACTGGTTGATATCTGCAGAGTATTCAGGGATAAAAAAAAACATTTTTTTTATTTATTACATGGTTTATATTGGCAAAATTCTAAATATAAGACATACATACAACAGCTGTGTCATCAAAAACAAAAAAGAGGGGGGGGGTCAAAGGGTCGTGATAGGAATTGGGGGCAGGTGCTAAGGGAATAGTGCCACATGTACAAGATCCAACGTGAGGCATCATCCAATAACAACTGAACAGGTCAATATCGTTGAACGTTCCAGGCACAGCTTGAGGACTATTGATAGTAGGGTAATCAAGTACATTAAGGGGCTAATAAATAGTGGAATATATGAACTGTTTTGATGATCAAACACTCTTCTCTGTTCTGCAAGATGAATGGGCACAGCTCCAGCAAGGCATGATATTTATAATGTTTGGTCGGATGCAAGTCAGAGTTGCCCCAGTATTGGAACTCATAGATTCCCATGCTTTTGTATCATTCCCCGTCATCGGAATGGGAGTCTCGGTAACAAAAATACCATAGCAGTAGGTACAAAAGAGAAGGACAAAGGCCTAGGCCTCATTCCCTTTTGTAGCATATCACCCTCTTTTTGTAAAAGAGACCAAACTTAGGCATCAGTCAATTAGAAGTGCCTCACCCCTTAGAACCCTCCTGAAGGAACCTCAGAGCCTCAGATTTTCTACCGTACGTTGTGCTTAGGGAGTCTCTTTTGAGCTCTGCTCAACTTCTACTCTTCAGAGTTTCTTCAAGGTTTTTTCTTCAGATTCTTTTCAGATTCACTTCCGATTGTTAGCTGCCTTCCAGGATGTCTGACAAGGAGAAGGCCCTTTTCAAGCCATGTTCCACCTGTGGCAAGAAAAGGCTTTTCATTGAGAATAAGCATAAAGACTGCATCTATTGCCTCTATCCTGACCACAAGGCCGCGGACTGTATGATCTGTCGCACCTTTTCAACCAAGACCCTCCGGGACCGTGAGGGTAGGCTTCTGACATGGCTCCAGAAGTTGAAATCCAGGAAGGATACTGTCTCCAGTGACACTGAGGATTCAGCATCGACATCTTACTCAAGGAGGTCAGTGAAAAGGGGTAGGGGTTCCCCTTCTCCTTCTGTGGAGCATCCTTCTAAGGCCTCAAAAAAGACCCCCAGTGAGTCTGAGAGCCAGGGTCCAAGCAAATGTCCTCACAGAGGTGAAAAGGAGAGGGTAGGACCATCTACGCCTTACAAGGGTGCGAAGACTGACCCAGCCTTCAAGAAACCCTCTTCCCAATCTTCTGAGAAGAGTTTCAAGTCCTCGAAGGCGTCGGCAGCGGAGTTTGTCGACGAAGAAATTGAAGACGAAATTAAAATTGGTTTGATTCGTCGATGAAGGGGTCGTCGTCGAAGAAGGAAGCGTCGACGGCAGGTAATGACGTCGACGACAACGGTGTCATCGACGAGAGCATCGACGACTACTTTAACGACGACGACAGCTGGATCGTCGACAGTTTCATCGTCAACGACACCAATCTCGTCGACGTGTGTACCACCATCGTCGACGGAACCGTCGACTATATTGTCATCTGAAAAAAGAATTATAATTTCAGTGACAAGAATAACGCGGAGATGACATCTCCTAGGAGAGTGACCCCCTTGCCACCAGCTTTGCTCTTTGAGGAAGGGGAGTCGGATGAGGATCACCAGGACTCATATGGCTATGCCAATAGTCCCTCTCAACTTCTGGTCAAATGTCAAGAGACAGACTCTGAAGGGGGACATGACCAGGAGGATGGTGGACATCATCAGGTGGCCCAGTCACAACATTATTCTGGGCAGGATATGGTTACAGTACAATCTTCACTCCTACCTGACCTGCATAAGATGCTGCAGGACTACAAATCTAAGGCTACTAGGCCAATTCTGGTTCCGGCAGCGCCTGCAACGCCTGTCTTGGCTTCTGCCTCAACGGCTACTCCTGGATTACCTGCTCAGGTGTCCCCTCACCCTCAGACATCTTTTCCGCAAGATCCTTCCAGGCCGACAGATGCCCATGATGATTCCTCGGATGAGGATCCGAATTCGGATCATGACTCTGTACATACGACTGAATGGGATGAATACATCATTCCGGATCCTTCAGTTCCGGATCCAGTAGATTCCTCACCAGCGGACATTGGAGGTTTCCATCAGCTGATGGAAAGAGCAGCTGGCAGGTTCAAATTGGCTATGCCTGCGGTGGCCACGGATTGTTTCTTGTAAGACTTCAAGGAACCCTACAGGAAGACAACAAGGTCCATACCTATAGTAGATAATCTGTGGAAGGAAGGCCTGAAGGCTATGAAGAACCCAGCGACGGTGGTCCCTGTGCTACCGCGTCTGGATAAGAAATACAGAGCACCTGACGATGGGCCGGCGGCCTTAACGGGCCATCCCAAACCAGACTCCGTTATTTCACAAGCAGCGCAGAAGAAATCCCGCAACCCCTCTGCTCCCTTAACAACTCCTCCGGACAAGGAAGGGCGGAGATTGGATAATGCTGGGAAAAGATTCTCGTCGATGGGGAGTCTTCTGGTGTGAGCTGCCAATGCCCTGGCGATACTGGGCAGATACAACCCCCAACTTTGGTGTGATGTTGCTCCATTCCTGGACCAGCTACCTCCAGAATCAACATCAGAGGCAAAAAAGATCTTGCAGGAGGGAGAGGGGACGTCAATGGAGATCATTGACTGGCCATGGACATTGCAACAACAGCGTTTCGTTCCTTTGCGTGGGCTGGTGTCCTCCGTTGCCAGGGGTGGCTGAAGGATACCTGGTTTCGACCGGAGGTTCAAAACAAAGTCCTGGATCTTCCCTTTGATGGGGAAGCACTATTTGGAAAGCTAATCAAGGACACGCTTCAGGAGTTCAAAAAGGACACAGAAACTGCCAGATCCTTGGGTACCCTTCAATACCGCAAGTCTCCTTTTAAGGGTTCCAGAGGCAGAGGTAATAACTACAGGGGATCCTATCAACAACACGTTATTCATCCACTGGCTTAGGTTCCCAGCAGTACCGCCAGCCTTATCAACAGAGACAAGGCCAATCTTCTAACTACTTCATGCCTTACAATAATGGGAAACAGGCTGGCAGAGGACGGGATGCGTCCAAGTGCCAATAGCGGCATCCTGGCTCTTCCTACTGGACCCTCCTCCAAGAAGTCATCAGTTGGCAGGCAGGGTAACCAAATACCTTCAGAACTGGTCCAAAATAACATCGGACCGTTGGGTGCTCAACATCATTCGGAAAGGACATACCTTAGAATTTCGCAAGTCCCTCCACCCAAGCCCCCGGCAGCCATTCCATCGAAACACCTGCGTCTCCTGCAGCTCGAAGTCCAACAGATGCTCCGGAAGGGAGCGATAGAGCCGGTCCCCTCCAATCAAAAGGGACAAGGATTCTATTCCAGGTTCTTCCTGGTTAAAGAAGATGCTGGAGAAATGGCACCCCATTTTAGATCTCAGGGAGCTCAAAACCTATCTCATCTCCTTGTCCTTCCGGATGGTCTCTCTCCAAGACATCTTGCGGCTCATCAGTCCGGGGGATTTCATGGCCACGCTCGATCTCTAGGACGCGTACTTCCATGTCCCGATTCAACCAGCACACAGAAGGTTTCTACGATTCACAGTAGCCAAGAGCCACTTTCAATTCAGGGTTTTACTCTTTGGTCTTCGCTCAGCCTAAAGGATTTTCACAAAGGGGCTGGCGCCTGTAGCGGCATTCCTGCGTAGAAACCATTATGAAGTCTTCCCCTACCTGGACGATTGGTTGCTGAAGGCCCTATCCAGGGACGCAGCGCGGGACGCTGTTCGGGCCTGTACAAACTTGTTTCAAAATCTGGGGCTCACTTTAAACAAGGAAAAGTCATCCCTAGTCCCGTCCAGAAAAGCGCGTTTCTTGGGAGCCATACTGGATTCAAAGCTCTCAAAAGCCTTTCCGACCCTGGAAAGGAGGGAGAAACTACAAACCTTGGCTCGGGACTTACAAGAAAGAAGGTGTCTTTCAGTACGCCGCTACAAATCTCTGCTGGGGGTAATTTCATCATGTATTCCCCTGATTCCTTACTGCAGACTGAGGATGCGTCCTCTACAGGAACAACTAGACAACCAATGGAAACCGGTTCACGGATCGTTCGAGGGCAAGGTGACCGTCACTCCAATGATGAAGGAAACGGCCGTATGGCGGGCAGATCAAGACAACTTGTCCCAAAGTCTATCCTTCGTAAACGATCCGTCTCCTCAAGTAGTAACAACGGACGCGTCATTGGAGGGTTGGGGAGCAGTGATGCAAGACCTATATGTCAGCGGTCATTGGTCTCCTCAGGAGCAACGGCTCCACACCAACCTTTTGGAGCGAAGAGCAATAAGACTGGCTCTGCAAGCTATTCTTCAGCGCTTAGGAGGTTCGCAAGTGCTTATCAGGACGGACAACACCACGGCCATGCCCTATGTGAACAAGGAAGGAGGAACCAGATCTTCTCCGTTGGCGCAGGAAGCTCAACAAATCTGGGCATGGGCGATACTTCACAGAATATCGCTAAAGACGGAACACTTGCCAGGAGTTCTGAACGAGAACGCCGACAGACTGAGCAGGTCATCCTCAGTCAGCCACAAGTGGGAATTGAACCAGCGAGTTCTGGAAGAGGTCTTCAGCCAGTGGGGCAGACCGGAGGTGGATCTCTTTGCCGCACCGACCAACAAGAAATGCCGGTCTTAAGCAAGCAGATTTCACCACCGAGGGTCACTGGGGAATGCGCTTTCGATAGCCTGGTCAAGGACATTTGTCTACGCCTTTCCCCCATCCCTCTGATCCCGCGGCTCATCAGGAAGATCAAAGTGGAGTCGTGCAGGATGATCTTGATAGCCCCTGCTTGGCCGAGACAGTTCTGGTACACAGAACTCCATCTGTTGTCGCAAGTTCCTCCTCTTCCTTTGAGAGTTATACCAGATCTCCTCACAATGTCTGAATGACAAGTTTGGCACCCAGATCCACAGTCATTACACCTGACAGCATGGCTCCTGAGCAGCGAGAGTTTATGAATCTCCCCATCTCAAGCGAAATTAAGGAGGTCCTCTCCCAGGCAAGGGCTCCTTCAATGAACAGGACTTACTGTCTTAAATGGAAAAGATTTTGTTTCTGCTGTAGGAGAGAAAAGATTGACCCCTTTGCTTCGAAGCCTCATCAGCTCCTACCTTATCTGCTGTCCCTGGCTAAGTCGGGACTAGCCCATTCGTCAATTAAGGTTCATTTGGCGGCCATTTCGAGATACTGAAGGTCTGGGTCTGGACCTTCCTTGTGGTCTTCCAGGATTGTTAAACAATTTCTTATGGGCATGTTCAGATTCTACCCACCAGTGAGGCCTCCGCCTCCTACTTGGCATCTAAATCTAGTCATTTTTCAGCTCATGAAAGGCCCATTCGAACCAATTCATCGTTCTGACATGAAGTTCCTTTCATGGAATTTGGCTCTCCTCCTCGCTCTCACATCGGCTAGACGTGTTGGAGAGTTGCAGGCCCTGACTATCCAGGAGCCTCTCCTACAATTTAAAAGGAACACTAAGATCTTGAGAACTAACCCTAGGTTTATGCCCAAGGTGCCCTCGGACTTCCACTTGAACGAGCCGGTTATTCTTAAAGCGTTCTTTCCTCAACCGGTTACACCAGCGGAAAAGACAATTCATTCTTTGAATGTACAACGGTGCTTAAGATTCTACTTAGATCGCACTTAGGGATTTCGGAGGTCCTCAATTGTTTGTTGCCTTTGGTGGTCCAAGCAAAGGCCTCCCGCTATCCAAACAGGGGATATCAAGATGGATCACAAGTGCCATTCTGCATTGCCACACTGCGGCAGGGAAACCTCTGACTGGCAGGATTTGTGCGCATTCCACAAGATCAGTGGCATCTTCAACGGCCCTCTTTGCAGGGATACAGATTAAAGACATTTGCAGAGCTGCTACCTGGAGCAGCGTTCACACCTTTGCTAAGCATTACTGCTTGGAGTCCTTACAACAAGAGGATGCGGCAGTGGGCCAGGCTGTCCTGAGGAACCTCTTCCAATAATTGGTGAGCTTTCCTTTCTATCCCACCTTCCGTTGTTACACATTTTGTATCTTTATGTCATGTTGTCTATTGCAATGTATTTATGACACAAAATGTGTGTTTTTTTATTGCTAACTGCTTACTACTCTGATACTAAAGAATGGGAATCTATGAAAGTTCCAATACTGGGGCAAGAAAACAAGTTACTTACCTGTAACTTTGGTTCCCCAGTATTGTTAACTTTCATAGATTCCCATGCGCCCACCCACCTCCCAGAGGAAAGCTCAGCCTACAAAAGATATGGTGACTGATACACAACGGCTACGAAAATCTGAGGCGCTTTCTAAGGGGTAAGGCACTTCTGATTGGCTGATGCCTAAGTTTGGTCTCTTTTACAAAAAGAGGGTGATATGCTGCAAAAGGGAATGAGGCCTAGGCCTTTTTCTTTCTCTTTTGTACCTACTGCTATGGTATTTTTGTTACCGAGACTCCCATTCTGACGACTGGGAGTGATACAAAAGCATGGGAATCTATGAAAGTTACCAATACTGGTGAACCAAAGTTACAGGTAAGTAACTTGTTTTCTTCTGTTACCGGAGCCAAGATGTAAATGCCTCCCATATATCTTTGGGACAGGAACAGACTGGCTTGAGTTCCCAAAAGGTAGATAGTTTCTTGGCAAAATGTGACCTCAAAATACCATATCTTGCTAGTGGGAGTGGGTCACCTGCCCTGGTGTATGGCCACTCTGTGCTTTGCCAAGTAGGGACAACATGGCAACAAGACAGGGGTTTGTATCAGAGATATCTTCAACATAACCCATTAGGCTAAGGAGGGGAGATTGGATTGCTTCCTGACCAGTTATCATTCTTGTGTGTTCATACACCTCCCCCAAAAAAAGCAGCAAACTGGGCGCTGACAGGCAAGGTGGAGAAAGGAGACCTGGGGGGGCCCTGCAGCGCAAACAATGAACAGGAGCTAATCCCATTTGAATCAGTTGTGTAGGTGTGCGATAGATGTGGTACAATAATTTGAAATGGATTCATCTCAATCTTTAGTTGGGGGAGGAGTTTTAGCTGTCCACAGCAAAAAGACCATTGTGAATCCGTGATGGCTGGGTTGGTGTCAGCCCTCCACAGCTCCTGAGCTTTAGGAGTGGCAATGGGTGCGGAGCTCTGCAGATTATTGTAGAGTTGTGTTATTAGCTTACGAGAAGGAGTAGTGAGACTGCGTTTTAGTGCCTGAAGAGCTGGAGGAGGGGCAGGAAAGGTGTCATGAAGTATACAGCTCGTAGCTAATAGTCCAGCAGCATAGGAGATGGGGAACCTGTGGTCTATAATGATGGGAGGAATTGCCCATACGGGTATAGATCTGAGAATATTGTAATCTTGTATTTATGTGCTCGCACTGTGTCTCATTAATCTAGGAGTGGATGGATCTGGGGGTTATAGGTCAGTAGGATAGAAGGGGCATATAGGTGTCAGCTTCGCTCTTTTCTTCAAATTCTCCCACACCCATCTAACACATTCCACAGTATTGACCTCTTTACTAGGGTTTTTATAAGATTCATATAGCGCTGTAGTCAATAGGCATCAGGCAGCATGGTCTGTTTTAGCAGCCACATGAGGCTTGAACGGAATAGGGTATATCCAGAAGTGTAGGAATTGAGCCTGGGCGCAATAAGCATAGTGTTTAATCCAGAGTACCCATACTGATTTGTGTAAGTAAGAGTTCGAAGTTCTCAGGAAATCCTTGGTTGTTTCCCGGCCCATATTAGTGTGATCATGCAGGACTTCTAAGTGCTTGAAGAATTGAACGGTGAGGGGAAGTGGAATTTTGACAAAGAAATTAACTATCTCAATTCGGTCAGCTAGGGATAGAGGCAATCTAGACCATACAGCAATCCTCTCCCCCAACCAAGTCATAGCTCGGCCACAGTTTGCGTTCCACAACTCATCCGTGTCATGACTAAGTCATATACCCAGATATCTAACTGGACTGTCCACCCATTGTAGAGGGTATTCCATTTGAAATTGTCATGTGTGATCTGTAAGGGGGAATAGTATGTATTTGGCCCAGTTAATATGTACGCCAGGGTAACGGCCAAAGCAAATCACTTGTCGCATCAGAGAAGCCAAATTTTCCTCTGGATTACTGACGTACAGTGAGATGTCATCCGCGTACATTGAAATTACCAGCCCTCGAGTGGTGAAACTGATTCCCCTATCTGCGTGATGTTGTCGAAGTCATGGCACCAACAGCTCCATCTCAATAGCAAATGGATAGCGCCGATAGTGGGCATCCTTGGTGCGTACCCAGAGTAATCCAAATGGGATTGGAGATAAGCCCATTTAGACTCACACGTGCAGTATGAAGGGTGTAAAGCAGCTCTATTTGTTTGATGAAAGTGGCTGAGGCAGAACCAGGCTAACGAGAGAGGTACGCCCATTCCAAAGAGTTGAACGTCTTAGTGGCGTCAAGTAGAGCAGCAACTGCAGAAATTTGTGGGTTAAGATGGTGCATCACCGAGATGATCGTGCGTAAGTTATGGGTCATTGAACGGCCCATAATAAAGCCGGACTGGTCAGGTTGCACGATCATAGGTAAAGTAAGTTGGAGTCTGTTGGCTAGCACCTTAGCATGCATTTTGTTATCTGCATTTATTAATGAGGGTTTTGTATGAGTCGCATAGTTTGGCAAGTTTCCGTGCTTGAAAAATTTATTTATAACAGCTTCCCATAATGAAGGTGGCAGAGAGCGCCTGTAGACAGACGCTTCAAACATGGCGAGTAGATGGGGGGGGCTAATAAGGAGGCATACTCTTTATGGAATGCATTGGTGAGCCTAACCAGGCCTGGTGCCTTATCGCCAGGTAGGCCTCTTATAACTTGCTCTATTTCTTCAGTTGTGAGGGGTTCCTCAAGGTAAGAGCGGTGTGTATGATCAAGCCAGAACAATTGTACGTTAATAAAATAATCAGTTAAGTCAGCCTTATCCACTGTCAGGTTGCAGAATATAAGTGTCAGTTAAGTCAACCTTATCCGCTGTCAGGTTGCAGAATGTAAGTGGACATAGTAGGATGACATGCCCTCCAGCAGTTCTGTTGTGAAATGAACTGGATTGGACTTGGGGTCAAGTAGTTCAGTGATATAAGTGGATGTTTGTGGAGCGTGTAACAAATTGGCAAGTGTCTTATTCGGACGATCCCTGTCCCCATACGGTCGAGCCGGAGTGTGTTGATGCAGAAAGCGAGTTTCGCGAAAAGCCTCTCCCTGGAAATCAGATAGTTTGTCCCTAATTTTAGCTAAAGGATCTGAGTCTTTGGAGTCGAAATATTGTGCCTCAAGATTTCTAATAGCTCTCTAGCCCATCTAGGGTTCCTTGGATGACCTTCAAGACCCCTGCTTGTTTTGCAATGCAGGCACCCCTCACTACCACCCATAGTGTGGAAGGAGAATCCACCAAACCCATATTGTGTGTGAAGTACTCTGTTATTTCTTTACGAATCTCCTCCCTGAATGCTGCATCTAGTAATGCTCCTGCCGGTAGGTGCCAGGGGAAAGCCCGAGGTGGAGCCTGGGGAATCTGGGTATTCAATAAGCCTGGTGCCTGATCCAAGAGGGTACATGGTAAGTGAGATACCGAGGATGTCCTTATCTGGGCATCTCTGGACACCAGCCAGAAGTCCAGTTTAGACCAGGCAATGTGATAAACTGAAATGCAAGTTCACTGCAGAGCTTGAGGGTGTGTCTGTCTCCAAGCATCTACTAGGTAATTGTCTTGAGTGATCGTGTTCAATTTTGTTGTGGCGCGTGGGTGCAAACGTTTAAAGGCATCAAAACTGTCCATGTGATCATCCATTAGAGTATTAAAATCACCACTCCCTATGATGGCGCGGGTGCCGAGATTGGTGATTTTCACCCAGATCCCAATAAAGAAATCGGGGTCATCGCTATTGGGTCCGTACACTGCAGCCACCATCACCGGCCTACCATGTAGGGAGCCCACTAATATAACATACACAAAAAAGCTTAATATTTTGATAGAGTGGATTGGAAATCATCCCTCTGGGACAACTGAACACCAGGCTAAACAACCTTGCCGTCAGCTGGGGGGCAAGCTAATAGTCTAGAGGCTACCCTGTTTACTTGGATAGAATCAGTATTAGCACAGCATTTCAGTAACATTAAGCACGTTAAATAGAATAACAAGCAATCTAATATTCAAACACTCTGGAGGGTTTTGGCGAAGTTCCTTAAGCACGTTAAATAGAATAACAAGCAATCTAATATTCAAACACTCTGGAGGGTTTTGGCGAAGTTCCTCGGGTTTTGGCGAAGTTCCTCCGGTACGCCCTGTGAGGCATAGTTAAAGGTTTGTCCAGTGCATGAAATGCTCAGTCGTTGCTAAGCTAGGGCAGAACAAGATGAGGATATCTGGAATGTCCAACCTGTTTAGCAAAGTTCAACGCATACTTGGCATCAGTGAAGAAGTGCATTTTATCATTGAAGGAGATCCTCAGCTTAGCTGGATATAGACGAGCATATGGTATATCTGCTTCTAGAATTTGTTTGGCAGGTAGAAAGTCTTGGCAGGCCTGCCGGACTGATAAGGTAAAGTCTAGGTAGAAGAAAATGTTGTCACCCTGGTATTGTATCGCCCACGTTCGCGAGCCAGCCTCAGGATGGTCTCATGGCCCCGATCATTCAGCAGGCGGACGATTATATGTCGAGCCGAATCACCCACAGGGGGTTTAGGGCCTAGAGAGCGATGTGCTCGCTCCCCAATAAAGACAGCAGAGAGGTAATTTCCAAAAAGATCACACCACAGGGTCTCGAGAAAACAACTCCTTTCTTGAGATGGCTGTGGTTTCTGAAATCCCAGTTATGCGGAGATTGTCTCTGGAGCTTGCCTTTAAATCTTAATTTTTAGCTTTAAGGTAGAGTACCTTATCCAGCCACAGTAAATGTCCCTTTGATTCCTCTCGGATGTCATCTGAATTTGACACTGTTCTCCAACTGGTCCAGTCGCGTTTCAGGTGTGTCGACACATCGCTTTACATGGTCTAAGTGGCTGGTAAGAAGGTCAAGGTCAGCATCAATCGTTGTTAAGCTTGTTTTCACCTCCATGAGTAATGCACGGAGATCAGCGCCTTGTGTATCGCTTACTTCCTGCTGCATAGCGGTGAGGTCAGTATTCTGGCCAGCCTGGCGAGTAAGGCAACTGCCCCTGAAGGAGAGCTTGGACTGCTTAACATCGTTCTTCCCCATGATGTACAGTTCGAAGCGTAATAACCGGGAGTCTAGCCCAGCCTAGACCTCTACATCCCCGAAAGATTAATGGGAAGTAATTTTTCCTGGCAAATAACAGTGCGACGATGTGAAGAGGAAGGCAGAGGGTTGGAGAGCCCCGCCACCAGGGCGCATGCACTCTCCATAGGGCTAGCGTCAGGTGTATTTAGTCGGTAGATGCTGCAGGGGCCTGTAGTGGGCAGTTGTGGTAGGCAAAGCCTGCCTGGAGCAATAGATATTGCTGAGGATGTGTGTGTCTCAAAACCACTACTCTGTACAGTGGTGGAAGCAATCTGGCAGCCTAATTTTGTTGCATTAATACTGAGAACCACGTGTAGAGATGATTGCCAAGCAATAGACGGCCAATTAGGGCATGTTAGCGGGGCAGTGAATGGAGCCTGGTTGCTCTGTTAAGAAGGCAGTGTTCCATGTGTGGTGAAAAAAGAATCAAAGTCCATCCATGACATTTGCAACTGGCTCATGAATTGGTGTCGCCTCAATTACTTCAGTCGGGCAGGTAGGCAGTGTCCAATCTCCCCAGCACACAAATCTGAAACTGTATGTCAGGGAGTGTAAGAAACTGGCTCTATATATACTGCACCAAAGTGAGGTACAGTGTGTATAGAGTCCTAGGGTCTCCATAGGTTTGGCAGAGGCAAAAGTTAGATACAACCTTGCTCTCTAAAGTGGTAGTTTGGTCAAGCAGTAAGGCAGTATCAGAGGACAGTGTAAATCATTTGATGTACACACTCAGTCAGCAAATGGTCTCACACACACAAGAACTGAACTCTAGGCCAATTGTTTTGTATAAAAAAAATACTGTCGTTTTATTTCTAGAACCAAGCAAGCCTGGTACAGTTAAGCATAAAAATACTTTTCAGTAGTAAATTACTTGTATGAATACAGTTCAAAATAGCAGTGTAACTTGTACTGGTTTTGGTTACAGTTTTAAGAAAGCAGTTTGCAACACGTTAGAGGTATAGTACATTCACTTGAATGCGCTTTTTAAGTAAAATGCAGTTACTTACTTTTAAGATTACTTTTGCTAACACAGGACTGGATTTTGGATTCAGTCCTCAAACATTTTGCTGAAAACAGGTGAGTAAATGCGTTTTGGTTAAAGGTACGATTGTTAAGGAATATTATTGTATTTCAAAAATTGACTCAAAACTTTGGGAGGAAATTCACTTAGCAGGTAAGTTAGGTTATCGTTACTTTTTCTTACTCAGTGCTGGATCCTGGATTCAGCACTGCGACATTTCCTGAAAACAGTTGAGAAAATGCATTTTGGTTATTCGGCTGATTTTTAAAGAACATTTGCGGTTTTCAAAAGTCGACACTTAGAAACTTTTGGAGAGAAAAAGCGTCAATGTTATCCTATGAGGAAAAATTAGTTATTGGTTTCAAGGTAAGTAATCAGTCTTTTGAGTTAGGGCTCTGGGTTTAGACTCTGTGTTCTCCCAGGGTCAGGGATGCACTGTTGTTGCACCCTCAACGGCACTCGGGCGACCGGGTGCAGAGTGTTGTCCAATTGGGTATAGGGGGACTCCGGTTGGTGGCAGCTGGCAAGCAGGCCACAGGGTTGTGGGAGTAAAGCTCCGAGGGTTAAGCTCAGGGCAGGTTGGGGACCAAGTTAGCACCAAAGCGGCACCCTCAGCGGCGCTAGGGCAGCCGGGTGCAGGGTGCTGTTTTGCGGTTGGGTGCCCTGTTGGTTTCAATGGGAATTTTCCGGGACTAAAACACTGCAGGCTCAGGGACGAGGATCTTCCAAGAGTGACCACCACTTCGAGGTGTAAGGTGGGATGTTGAGGGATGGTTGGGCACCGCTGGGTTGGGCACACAAGACTGTGGGGCGTCGAGTGCAGGGGTGACTTTGAATGTAAGATTTTCTTACCCGCTCTGGTCGCTGTGGGGAGGCCTCTGGATTGAGGCTGCAGGTGTTGTCTGGAGGCGTAAGGCAGGTCAGGGGTCACGGGATCCCAGGTCAGAATCGCCGGGGGGACCTCCTAGTAGTGTTTGTTCACTCAAACACTGGCCTGGCTCAGCGGGTGCATTGTGCCCTGGATTTGCGGTTTCTGGTTGACACCAGAAGCTGCAGTTCAAACACGTCCAGTGTTCACGGGAGAAACTGCTTGTGAAGTGAATTCAGGCAGGTCCTCTGGGGTTTGTGAGGTTGCTGGCCGCTGGGCACGCCGGGATTTTGCAGGAGCAGGTTCGAAGGGAGACAGGCCTGGGGCCAAGTCAGTGTCCTCTTGTTACCTCTGCACGGCTTCTCGTCCTTCTTTTCTTGTCATTACTGGATCTGATGAAGGAAGGTTCAGGTTGCCCCTAAATACTACATTTAGGGGCTTTACAGGTAGGTAAAGGTCAGAGACCAATGGGTCCCTTCCTTGGGGTGGGTACACCCCTTGTTCTGCTACTCTCCAGTGGGAGGGGGGCAGGAGCCTGTCCCTGCTTGGCTGCGTCCCCCCCCCCCAGCCTCAAGATGGCGGGGACTCGAGGTTGTGCTTGACCTCGCCACCCCCACCCTAGGGATGGACTTGGCAGAGGTGGGCACACCTCTCTTCCTCACTTTGTTTTTACCACCCAAAGTGGGGGTAGAACCACTGGGGACCAGTTGCTGAGTACAGCAAGTGGTCTGGAGAGGCTCACAAAAGCCTTTGAAGCTTCTCCTTGGTGAACCCCGCCCATCCTGGGGGAGGAGGCTTGGCACCTCGTCGCCAGGATGTGCATTGTTTCAGGCCCCTGGAGCGGCAAACTCTAGACCAATGGGGTCCAGAAACATGTCTGGGGTGGCAGCCTCGGCAGCCACTCAGTCAGGTCACTGGCAGTTGGTCGAGTTTCAGGGGGCATCTCTAAGATGCCCTCTGTCGTGCATTTTACATTAAATCCCACACTGGCATCAGTGGGGGGTTTAATGTGCTGAGAAGTTTGATACCAAACTTCAGTCTTCAGTTGTAGCCATTATGGCGCTGTGGAGTTCGTAATAACAACCTCTCAGCACCATATACTCTTAATGGCAGCACTGCACTTACAGTGCCCAGGAATGGACCTGGGTACTGTATGGGTACAGGGCTCATGCACCTGTACCCTCACCACTGGCATAGGACACCCAGCTAGAGGGGTGACTGATGTATGCAAGTGCAGTGTTTAGTGGGCATTGCAAACAGGTTTGTGTGCCATGTCGACTTAGTTTTGTTCTGCACCAAGACACGCAGCCTGCTAAGGCAGTGTGTGTGTGTGTGTCAGGGCACAGGGCCTCTAAGGGTGGCACCATAGGTTCTGCAGCCCTTAGGAGCCTTCTCTGGTCACAGTGCCCTGGTGCCCAGGGGCTGACATGTGGCCAGAGATGCCAATTGGGTTTAGGCTTCAATGCAGTTTTAGGGAAGGTACACAGGCCCTGGGTACCTGATTGGTAGGAGCCCAGGTCACACTCAGTCAAAGCATATCAGCAAAAAGTGGGGACATGCCATACAAGAAAGAGGACACTTTCTCACAGAAAGTACACACGAGTGGTGATGCAGACGATGACTGGTCAGATTATCTGCCAAATGCAGTCTTACAGCATTCATAAGTTTGGGTCTCCTAACACTCACTAGGTGACTTCGCTGAAGCAAGAGTGCCGGCCTGTGCGACGTTCCTCCACACAGCGCATTCCACATCCTAGACAGCTGCGGATCAGCTACGCAGCGAACGGCTTCTGTGTGCCATGTGCCACCCTCTCCCAGCACAGCTCTGAGATAATAGGCCAGTCGGACTGCCTTCATAGGTCACAGAAACGGCCACCAATGTTGCCCATACGCTCCTGGTAGCCCTAGTCAGATCAGGCAGTGCAGGTGTCTCCAGCCAAGTGATCTAGCCGAGCTCCTCAACTACAAACACCTCACGCCAGGCCGCAGGTGGACCAAGGTTTACAACTGTCCCCACAGGTACCTGAAAGGATCATCGAGTCCTCATGTTCCAACAACCAAATCTGGTCATATGAGAGTCTGGTGCCTGAGGTTTCTGGTAACCGGTGCCCCAAAAGTAACCAGTTAATGGTCAGATTTTTAGCTTGCCCGGCAGAGCCCTCTAAGGGTGCAGCCATCTCGCTGCTTAGCAAGACCATGCCCCCTGGGTTAGAAACCTTAATAGAATCCATGCATAGGACACCACACTGGACTCCACTGAATGTATACTTAGTATAAATGCCGAAGTTTGTAATGTTTCCTGGGGTGTCGCCTGGGCTAGGATCAAAACGCTCCAGTCACACCCTATGTGAAGTCACAATTAGCTGCATTTGGATTCACGGTCAAACCTTTCCTCTCCCATAGAGAAAGCGCACACATGCATGCCAGACTAATCATAGTGCGGAAAAGTCTGAGAAAGATAAATGATGTAGCATTCCTCATAGGCAACATAGATTTCAAAATTCTACTAGAGGTCTATTCTGTACATTTCTAAACATCCTTATTAATGGATAATTTACTGTTCGAGGCATGTAAGCTGTAGATCACATGCTTTGCATACTCCTGCCATCTAGTGTTCGGTCCGGATGTTTGCAATTTCTTTTTCTTCAAATAAGTCTTTTCCAGTAACGAGGTAGGTGACTCCTCCTTCCGGTGATAGTACACATGGGCATCAATTCCATTGTTAGATATCATATTTACTGAAAAATCCCTCTTTCGATCGGGTAGCTCGTGGAAAGCATTCGGGAATACCTGCGTCGGTCCGCCTCGCAGTAGATGGAACAAACTCCATTTAAATTCTGCCCTCTGTGCCACGCGATGTTTCCGCTCACCGACTCTCACGAAGTGTGCAACCTGTGCTTGTGTCTGGAGCACAGAGAAAAGGACTGCGACGGCTGTAAGGCTTTCCGATCGGAGAAAACGCTTTGCGAGCGTCTGACACAACGTCACGACATGCAGAGCCAACACACCGGTTCCATTCCGGACCTCTTCGGAGAAGATTCGGAACAAGAGACTGGAGATGCCATGGGAGAAGGGGATACTCCTCAATAGTCATAAGCACTGAATAATCTCCGCCCATAAGCGGGAACCCGGAACATATAGACAAATACATATATATGTGTAAATATATTGCTACCAAACCAATCTTGACCATAAAAGAAGGCGCTGACTCCGTGTATCTTAGTTCAAGGGTTTTTATTTCTTAGATCAGCTTCTGCTCAGACGCGTTTCGGCGGCTACTCCCGCCTTGCTCACTAACATCTGACCACTGAATAGTGCGCTTTATATACATGTTACACTGTCACATGAGTCATAATTAACATAACTGATTGGCATTTACTTGTTGCCACGGTGACGTGGTTTCACCCTCGTGTTGACGTGACTATTAACATGCCTGTTACATCTTTTGGCGGGTTTGTTAATTGCTACATGTCACGTATATTCACACTTATATAAACATTCTCAGCATGTTTTGAACCACTTGAGTTAGAACAAATCATTACATTACATTTGCCACACTCGTTTTTTGTAGCACATACTTTTCCGATGCATGTATTGTCATAATTACATTTCCCACTTGTCAGATTTCTAGTGATTACACCCTTAGTGTCTCTCCTACGTCATGGAGGTTTTGGCGTATCTGGGAGAGGATTGTGACACACTCGTGATTGGGTCTAGTTTACGGAACGAGTGATGAAAAGGGCTCGGGCTTACCGACGATCGGTTTGCTGGCCTAGTGGCAGAGTCAGAACATGTTGCAGCGTTCACAGTCCTTTCTCCTACTGCCGGTAAGCTACAAACTGCGTTTGTCTGCAAGGTGTGTATCTTCCTTGGTATGGTGATCCCGTGAGCCCCTATACTAATTATGGCACTGGCCCGCATTCTACACAATAATTGGAGACGATATCCCGCGCTAGTGCGCATTTGCTCAGTCATTGTGTAAAATTATCAACGTGTTAATGGGGGTTGAAATGATCATACTTGACATCGTTTTGAGGTATGTGTACTCGGGTAAGGTGTTTAGTGTGGCTGATGGGTGTGATTTATTACATGTGACTAGTCGTGTAAATTATTTACAGTGATGGCGCAATCTGGGTAGTTGTTATTAAGGCTACTCAGGTGGGGGGAGAGAGACTGCACTAGATGTGGACACTTAGGGCTTCATCAGCATTGAGCCCTGAGGGGATCTTAGAATTCAGTAAAATGATATATCTGGATTCTAGGCGGCGTAACGCAAGCTTGCGGTTACCGCCTCTCACATTTTTGGGGATACTGTCTATGACAAAATATGTCAGACCTTTGGAGTCTCCTCCATGAACTTCATGGATATGTCGTGCTACTGGGTAGGCTGGGTCTTTATTCGCATTTGCCCTTAGGTGTTGCAGGATTCTTACATGCACTGGGTGGATTGTGGACCCTACATATTGTTTACCACATACACATGTGAGCACATATACGGCGTATTCCGTCTTACATGTGTAATGTTCTCTGATGGAGTAGGGTTGTCTTCGGAAGGGTACTGTGATACTTGTTGTGTTGCTACCATGACTGCAGGCCTTGCATTTTGTGCATTTTTTAAAACCTTTTTGTGATTGTAGACAGTTTTTTTGTTTTGATATAGCAGGGGCATTGCGCTTGTCTCTGGAGCACAGAGAAAAGGACTGCGACGGCTGTAAGGCTTTCCGATCGGAGAAAACGCTTTGCGAGCGTCTGACACAACGTCACGACATGCAGAACCAACACACCGGTTCCATTCCGGACCTCTTCGGAGAAGATTCGGAACAAGAGACTGGAGATGCCATGGGAGCAGGGGATACTCCTCAATAGTCCTAAGCACTGAATAATCTCCGACCATAAGCGGGAACCCGGAACATATAGACAAATACATATATATGTGTAAATATATATAAAAAGAGTTCTTAGTACTAAAAGAATTATTCACATATATATGTATAAACTAATAATATGCAGCCCTGGGGGCGTGGCCAGGCAGCATGGCCGACAGGACGTGAGCTCCTCCGGCTCCCGGCAAATCAACCCTGAAATCCTGTCCATTAATACTGTAAGGGCTCCTGAGGAGTGAAATCGAATACTCCACGACTCCCTGGGGGCAAGTCCTAGGGCGATATAAGGCGGCCCGCAGGCAGCGACGCCGAGAAAATTGTCTGAACTGCGGAGCCCCGGGCCTCGAACTACGCGAGGCCGAGGTCTGAGGCCTGCTTCCGGAGAGTGGCGGAGACCGGCGATAGAGGACCTGCAGAGGTCTGGAGGCTTTGGGTCCACGTCAGTGCCACCAAGACGACTGAGCCTACTGCCGGCGGGTACCCAACCTGAGGAGCACTGCGTGGATGCCTGCCTGAGCTGACGGAGCCCTCACTGCCGGCACCACTGCGGTTGGTGGCGCAATTAGCGGAGTGGCTGAGACCTTAAGACCTGCACACCTACCTCGCTGGGATAGCATCGCTGCTGGGGACCCTGTCCGTCTACAGGGGTCCTCGGGAGTTGAAAGTCTTGTGCGTGGCAGACAGGCCCTGTCGGGGGGGAGTAGAGGCGCCCCGTCGCTAGGCGAGGCCCCGGACTGCGGCCTGCACCTCCGGGGGCGGGGTCCCAAGGCCTGACGAGAACGGCATCCAGGACCAGGGAAGAAAGCAGAGTGGAGCCTGCGGGGGCCCGCTGTCCTCTGGGGGCTCGGAAGGCAGAGGACAGCCATTGTGGGACCATCGGCAAAAGAGGTGCTCGGGCGACTCCCCGCGCCAGCCGGCGCTGGGGAGAGGAGGCAGTCCCACGTAGTCTGAAGGCCACGATAGGCCCAGCTGGGAACGCGCCTGGAATATCCTGGGACCGACTGCCACCGGAGCTGGCCATGCAGCATCGGATCTGACTTTGGACGACGAGACCTGGTAGGGAATTCCTCCAGGAGCGTGGACATTGATGGTGGGGGGCTGGCGCAGCGGCTCCCATGGGCCACAATCATTGCTGAGGTCTTGGGGGCCTGTATAGGAACTGGCTGCTATCCCTTGACCCTCCTGCACCAGTCGGACTGAGAATAGATTCCGGAGAGAAGGCCTCGAGGCGATGAGACTAGCAGGTATGCCCGCGTCCCCCCTGGTGTGCAGGACACAACGCTGAGGGTCGAGCCATCTCCATGGTGAGACCAGCAATCGGGTTGTTGATTGAGGGCTTCCTTGGAAGGTGCACCAGTCAGGTGGCCGCAAGCTGCTTGTGGACAATTGTGCTGGACCTCTGGGGAACTTTGGTAGAGAGGGCGGTCACATAGTTGGAAGGGTCCGTCACGGATGGAACACTTTGCAAGACACAGGAGTTGTGCAGCCCACCTGCGTACAGGCCTGGACCCTCTGATGTGGTGGCGAGGGGCAGAGAGAGACACCCCTAAGTCAATGAGCAATCCCTGACAGCCGCAGACCCCCTGGGAGTGTCGTGGTGGCCTGGTGACAAGTGAGGCTACGAAGAGTTTTTCTGGAACTTGGGGTCGGAGATTGGCCTGTAGGAAGTAGAGTCAATAAACATCGAAAGCCCCGCCACCCATCGGGGAGCCGAAAAGGACACAAGGGGCGTCTGCAATGCGAAAGGATAGGATGTCTCGATCCACGCAGCCAAACACAATAACGCAATATACCACCCACAGACTACCATCCCAGCGGATCACGCGCCATTCGGGCCAAGAAGAGGGGGTGGAGGCTCCCGGGGAGCACTCCTGGGCGGAGCTGCGAAAGGCGATCCAGGGCTCACATTCAGCACTGGAACGCCAAATAGAAACAGTGTCAATCTATGTAAATTTGTTGCGGACGGATTTACGGAAGGTGGCTGATAAAGTCTCCAATGCAGAAAGAAACATAGAACAGTTGCAAGGGGAGGTGGCATCCCTCAAAAAAACAGTCGCACAACTCACGGCCACGACAGGAGACCTGGAGCGCAGAGCAGAGGACGTGGAAGGGAGGTCGCACCGCAGTAACATCAGGGCCCTTGGCGTGCCGGAAAGGGCGGAGAGCTTCGTAGAGAACTGGATTCGTACCCAGCTGTGCCCGAGAGGCCTGTCGGAGGTCTTTGTGATTGAGCGAGCCCATAGGGCACTGGTCCCTCCCCCCCCCCCCCGGCCGGGGGCACCTCCGCGGGCCCTAATCACCAAAATTCTTAATTACCGGGACAGAGACTGTATCCTCAGGTCGATAAGAGAGTCGGCGAACCTCACCTTTGAAAACAGCAGAATCTCCATTTTCCCGAATTACACCCAGCAAGTCCAAGAGCAAATAAAGTCCTTTCTGGGAGTCAAACAAACTCCGGGAGATGCACCTACAGTACATGCTGCTATATCTGGCCAAACTGAAGGTGCTGTCTCTGGGGAAGGCTCACTTTTTTGATTCCCCGGAGGAGGTCTGGGAATGGTTGGAGTTCAGAGGAGATACCTCCCGCCGGGCGAACGTGGAGGACACCGCAGGACGTGGGGTACTCGACCACCGAGAAGGCGCACAAACAGACGACGACGCCGATCCGAGGCAGCTGAAAGTGAGGAGAGACACAGAGTAAGGGTCGGAGCTAATGGAGCCTTGCATGTGGAACCGTCCGAAGCTGGAGACGGATCGGCGTCTTCGAAATCTACTGTGCCCGAAGAAATATTGGTCCTGGATACACTGCAGGTCATGGTAGAGGACATATCACTTACTGCCCTGGTGATTCCTGAAACTGTGGGGGTCGGGACTCCTGAGACGACGGATCCTTCTTGAAGTGGTTATTCGAGTGGTTGGGGCTGAGGAGTGTATGACATAAGGCAGGATCTCGGTCCTCTTCAGGATATATTCAGTAAGGGGTGTGGGTGTTTCATGATGTATGAAGGAGGCCTTTCTTCTCCAGGTATGGTATGAGAGAGGGGGAGGGAGTGAGCATGATCAGGGGGAGTGGGAGTATATGTAGATTTGAGCTAGGCAGTATGAGCCCGGTATTAATGTCTTGAAATCGGGTCTTGTTGGGAGTGGGGGGGGGGGGGCATATTGACATGTTTGGTTGTTGCTGGTATATTGCTCGTGGGAGGGGGGACTGTTCGAAGGGGATGTTGAAGGGGAATGTTTTAGGCATCATTTCTATTGCAGGTCGGGAACCGGAGGGGAACTACACTGTGAGCGGGCGGTTGCGGTGGGGTAGATTATGTTGGAAATCATGGGACATAAGTTTCTGAGCTGGGACGTGAGGGGGCTAGGCACATGCACCAAGAGATACAGAGTCCCTCGAAGACACAATATCCATCGCTTGCCTCCACGAGACCCACCTAGTAGATGATGGGGCACAGAAGTTAAGCAAAAAATGGCGTGGACAGATGTTTCATGTGTCCTTCTCTACATATGCCAGGGGGGTTCTGATCTGGGTGGCGCCTGGGGTACCGTTCGCTATGCAGTATATGAAAGCAGACCTTAATGGTAGCTACCTGCTCCTCAGGGCTAAACTAGATGGCAGGGAAATTGTCATTTTAAATTCCTATGCGCCCAATACTGATGACCCGGCCTTCTTTAGGGCCTTGCAAGACGGCTTGATTCACGACCTGGGGACCCTGACACTTTGGTTTGGGGACTTTAACTGTATTCTTGACCCAGCACTGGATAGGTCTCCGCCCCAGGAGGGCACAAAACCCTGTATGACTCTACAGCTCAGGGAGGTCATGGGAAACATAGGGACGGTGGATGTTTGGCACCAAACGAATCCTAAGCAGAAGGTATACACCTGCTTCTCCCCCACACACACCACCTGCAGCCGCTTAGATAGAGTCTTAGTGGCAAATGCTGAGCTTAATATGTCTGTGGATGTTACTCACCAGGCTCAATTTTTATTGGATCACTCTCCAGTAGCTTGTGTGGATCAATGGGGGCCTCAGATTGGCCGCCCTCATACTTGGAGGTTCCCGGTAGAGACCAAGTAGAAAAGCGCATGTGGAAACGGCCATTGGGGACTATATGGACCTCAATTGGGGAGAGGGGGTTTATCCGCGGCCACTAAATGGGAGGCCCTGAAGGCGGTGGTGAGGGGCGCGTGTATGGGGCTTTCCTATGTAGTCCGGAAACAGTTCCTCCAAGATCTCCAGAAAGTGGAGGACGTTGTCCTGCGGGCTCAGCATATAGCAGACCCTAGGAACAGGCGGCCCGAGCTCGGCTACATGACATCCTAGATAGGCTGGACAAATACACCCTGGGCAATATAGGCAGCGCCTTCACAGGGAGGGCAATAAGTCAGGGCGGCTCCTGGCTTGGATTCTAAGGAGAGAGCAGACTCCCGAGCGTATTGTAGCCTTGCGGGATCTGAACGGGCACGTGGTATACTCTGAGCAGGCCATCCTTGGGGTTCTCCAATCCCATTTACGGAAAGTATACACGGCGGACCCTGGCATTTCAGAGGTCTCTTATCTCCCCTATTTACAGGGCTTGCATATGTCGACCCTTTCGGACTCGGACAGGGAGGAATTAGATGCGGGCCTGACGTTGACATAGGTCCGCGTGGCACTAGCCCGCTTGCCGCGTGCAAAGTCGCCGGGGAGTGACTGGTTCCCACCGGAGTTTTATCATGAATACCGGGGCGTTTTGGCTCCGCTCCTGCTCCTGCTGCAGGTCTTCCATGAGGCGTTTGAAAGTGGAGAGCTCCCACAGAGCATGGCCCAGGGGGAAATCTGCATGGTCCTGAAACAAGGGGGGGGACAAGCATGACCCCTCGTCCTATCGTCCGATTACTGTGATGAATGCTGATATCAAAATTCAGACGAAATTATTGGCCACACGGCTAGCACCCCATATGGAGCATTTGGTGCACCAAGATCAATGTGGTTTTATTCCTGGGCGGAACACGGCTATGAATCTAAGACGTTTGAACCAAATCCAACACGAAGTGCGAGGTAGGGAAGAACAGACTGTCTTGGTCTCCATAGATCTGGCCAAGGCGTTTGACACTGTTGACTGGGGTTACTTGCAGGAGGTCCCCAGGAAGATTGGCCTGGGGCCCAATTTTGGCCGTGGATTCGTATCCTATATAGCTCCCCTCGAGCCATGGTGCGCCTAGGAGCCGCGAGATCGGAGGAGTGGCAGTTGGGACGGGGCATAAGACAAGGATGCCCCCTCTCACCACTGCTTTTTGCCCTTGCTATCGAGCCGTTTGCTGTCATGATTCGGACTGAGATGAGACAATGGGGTATTCAGGTGGGTGACACGTGCAATGTACTGACGCGATATGCGGATAACTCCTTGTTTTACTTAAAAAACCCGAGAGAGGCGCTCCCGAGGTTACTGCATCACCTGGACTGTTTTGGGGAGGTGTCGGGCTTGCGGCTTAACCGTAGTAAGTCCCTTATTTCCCTGCTGTCGGGCTTTGAAACTGTACCCCTAGAGGACTTGCCAGAGCTTGGGCTGCGAAGGGAACAGACCAGTTTCCGATACCTAGGCATTCATGTGGCCTCGACAGAGGAGCAGTCCCTCGCCCGGAACATAGACCGGGTGATTACGTCTTTCCAGCATTCCGTGTCCTTTTGAAACACCCTACCACTGTCCCTAATGGGGAGGCTGGTCGTCGCTAAGATGGTGATGCTGCCAAGGACACTGTATGTCCTTCAGAACACGTTGTGCCCTCTTCCGCCTAGGATTTTTCGGACCCTCAATATGCTGCTTACATGCCTGCTCTGGGCGGGTCGGCGAAGCAGAGTGGCCCTCCGTACTGCTGTGCGCTCCTTTGAGGAAGGGGGATTGGAAGCCCCACACTTCGACCTTTACTATTATGCAGCACAGCTACTTCCGGCGGCCAGATGGTTTGCAGACGCGGATGTATGGGAGACGCGATTACTAGCAGGAAGGGCGACAGTGCAGGAGCTTCAGCTGGCATTGATGCGTGGGGCTGGAGCCAATGCCGAGCTACCCTATGTGGTGAGACACAGAGCGGGCATATGGCATCGTTTTATAGAAAGGGTCCTACGCTCGGCCCCATTTCACAGGGATCTACCAATCTGGATACTGGCCCCTATGGTAGAGATAGAACACCATATGTCCTTCGGAGAATGGATAGAGGGGGGCTGCGAGGTCCTAGCAGATCTATACCCCTCGGAGAGCTTTGTGACGTATGAGCAGGCGGAGGAGTCATTTGGCCTAAGTGGCAGACCATACCTAAATTACCAAGGGTTGCGTTCTGTAGTGCGCTTGATCTGGCCGCAGTGTCCGGAGATACCCCAGATGACCCATACCTTACATATCCTGCTGTTCTGCGGCAGAGGACGTAGGTTGATAGCCTTGCTGTATGCGGCTATGAAACGTGATTCTGCCCCTCCGGTGCCACCGACATGGGCGGCTTGGGAGGTCGACCTGGGAGTGCCTCTGGATCAGGGACAGCGGAAGCGTATAGAGGTCTTGATGCGGCGGGTGTCCTGTAATGCGCGCTTTAAGCTTATTCATTTTAACTTCCTGCACCGCACCCACCTCACTCCGAAGTTGGTGAGCCGCTTCTCGGAGGATAGGATGTAGTGTAGTTCCTAGTTTCCCACTAGGCCCTGCGCATTGGAATAACATAAACAGTAGTATCGACGTAGAAGTGCGGATCTTCCAGGCCTCTACTGACTATGCTAAACTTAATTGGGTTTGTTACCAACTAGCTCAGAGGTCACTGGAAACTTTCTTGACTGAATAGGAAGTGATCAGCTTCCCTGGCACAGACCAGAAGGGATTCAGTTTTCCAACAACCGTGCAACATGACAACTTTGCTCCTCAGATCAAGAGTCAATCTCTAGGGTCGTGTGAAACAATAGACAGTTATTTTACTCGGTCAGGTTAGTGCAGATTACTTTCACAATATGTAGAGAATAGAGAGACGGGCGTTTGTCAATAAAGGGTTAACATTTATTGAACAGTCTTTCTTCTCGTACAAGAGAAATGAATTGCCACAATTGCAAGACTTGTTATTATAAAAAGTACGTACAGTAAGATAAGTATTGCGAAATAATACTGTAAAAGCATTGATATGGTTTCTTAGCCATACAATGGTTTAAAAGTAATAAAACATATATACAGTCATATATACATTAGGCTAAAATACTCAACTGGTGCTTCTAACCACGCCTACCCCAGTGTACCTGACCTAAGCCTAATACTTGGGAGGGGAGTAAGTAAGTAGCTTTAAGTTAAGTTGGTTTTGCCAAGGTTTGCTTCAAGAATTCTCACTAAGGGTTTAGTCAACACCATACCTCTGAATAGAATGATGGAGGTCTGGTATCTCCTTCAGGGAAACTCGGTATCCCAGTCACCCTCAAGGGTAGACCAGAAACGCTGGAGCTGGATTTCTCGGCAGGAGAAAGACAGCGTCTCTCTTCAGCGCGTCGAGGAGGAGAAGGAGGGGGGACAGCGTCCGCGGGCAGCTTGCATCTGCTGGGCTCTTCGCAGAGGGACGGCTGTTCAGCTCCTAGTTTCACCACACCATCGTTCGCTAGTTGGCAGCGATAGCAGTAGCGATAGCAGCTATGGTGTCATCAGCATGACAGCTTCTTCAGCGGCAGCGAGATAGCTGGCAGTATCAGCTTCACCAACAGCAACTAACAATAGGCAATTGCTTAAGGCAACGTTGGTAATATTTAGACCTGAAAGGTGCCATGTTTGACGTAAGTTTGCTGGACATAAGACGTCAATTAAAGATGTCACTAGGAAGTGATCGCTATCAGTTGCTCATTAGAGTTTTATTACTAATCAAAACACAGCAAGCGGGGATTTCCAGGTTTGCTGAGTTTTTATCTTGTTGAAGAACTCGGAGTGTTAATCTAGGAATCTCAGATAGTGACTTCTGCTCTGTCATTGCACTAATTGGTTGCAAAGGAAGTGGCAGAGAAAACTATTCTGGAATGTGGCTCTGTTCGTGTGAGGCCGGAGATGACTTTCTGAATATTGTACTTGAACGGTTATGCCAATATAGGGAATAAATGGATTTATAGCCGAATAGGGGCATAAGGTCACAGTATCGATCAGGATCCTAGTTAAGCACGCAACAAGGAGGGACAACTGCCCCAGGTGCAGCACAGTGGACGCTGGTTTTTTGCATCTGACCTGGGAATGTCCGTTGGTGGGGAGTTTTTGGACAGGGGTTGTAGCTCGTATAATGGCCACCACTGGCCTCCGAATCGAACTAACACCCTTAAATTGTCTGTCCAAGGAAACTGAAGCTTTCATATAAATTGTTGCAATTGCTGCTAGTGCTGGCTAGGCGCAGGGTCGCCATCACATGGATGGGACTGAGGGCCCCAGACGTGGACCATGGCTCAAGGATGTGAGGGAATGGAAACTCGCAGAGGAAACACACATGCAACACACTAGGAGGGATGAGAAATTACAGGCGGACCTGATGGCGTGGCGTGCCATGTGTATGACAGGGTTGGCTGCAGAAGGGCACTCGTCACACAGTGACTCTGAAGGGACTAGTGGCGACTTATTCTCTGAGCAAGAATCTGGGGGGAGGGGCCCACTGAGGGATATTCCAACAGTGCACAGAGCTGGGCCTGGCCTGATTTCCTCACAATGTCAAATGTTATCTGCTTGTTATTCTGCTGTACTGCATTAACTTGTGTGCTTTCAGATGTTGTCCTAATCCGAGATGTGCCATAATGACTCGGTCGACCTGTATGCAAATGTTCTTAACGATGCTTTGGGGGTGAGGGGGGCTTCTTTATTAGTATTTTGCAAAAATTGAAAAATAAAGTTTTAAAAAATATATATATGCAGCCCTGCTCATAACCTATAGGCTAATACAGCCATAATTACATACTTTCTGAAGAATGAAAATAATCTATATAAACCAATGCAAGAAAATGGCATGAGCCTGAAATGCATTCCACAGATAAACAACCTTTTATTTTCATCAAAGAACATGTAATTAAAGGCAATTAGCCTAAGTAGGCTGCATAAAGAAAGAACATCCCTGTACAGAAAACCAGATGTCACCTCGCCTTTAAGGCCTCAGAAAATCTGAACACTTTGTCTACCTTACTCCGAAGTTGGTGAGCCGCTTCTCGGAGGATAGGAGGGACAACTGCCCCAGGTGCAGCGCAGTGGAGGCTGGTTTTTTGCATCTGACCTGGGAATGTCCGTTGGTGGGGAGTTTTTGGACAGGGGTTGTAGCTCGTATAATGGCCACCACTGGCCTCCGAATCGAACTAACTCCCTTACATTGTCTGTCCAAGGAAACAGAAGCTTTCATATAAATTGTTGCAATTGCTGCTAGTGCTGGCTAGGCGCAGGGTCGCCATCACATGGATGGGACAGAGGGCCCCAGACGTGGACCATGGCTCAAGGATGTGAGGGAATGGAAACTCGCAGAGGAAACACACATGCAACACACTAGGAGGGATGAGAAATTACACGAGGACCTGATGGCGTGGCGTGCCATGTGTATGACCGGGTTGGCTGCAGAAGGGCACTCGTCACACAGTGACTCTGAAGGGACTAGTGGCGACTTATTCTCTGAGCAGGAATCTGGGGGGAGGGGGGAGGGGCCCACTGAGGGATATTCTAACAGTGCACAGAGCTGGGCCTGGCCTGATTTCCTCACAATGTCAAATGTTATCTGCTTGTTATTCTGCTGTACTGCATTAACTTGTGTGCTTTCAGATGTTGTCCTAATCCGAGATGTGCCATAATGACTCGGTTGACCTGTATGCATATGTTCTTAACAATGCTTTGGGGGTGAGGGAGGCTTCTTTATTTGTATTTTGCAAAAATTGAAAAATAAAGTTTCAAAAAATATATATATGCAGCCCTGCTCATAATCTATAGGCTAATACAGCCATAATTACATACTTTCTGAAGAATGAAAATAATCTATGTAAACCAATGCAAGAAAATGGCATGAGCCTGAAATGCATTCCACAGATAAACAACCTTTTATTTTCATCAAAGAACATGTAATTAGGGGAATTAGCCTAAGTAGGCTGCATAAAGAAAGAACATCCCTGTACAGAAAACCAGATGTCACCTCGCCTTTAAGGCCTCAGGAAATCTGAACACTTTGTCTTTAAGGCCTCCAGAGGAACCCTGCTCCCATCATGCCCCAGAGGTGGCAGTTACGTCAGTTCTTTTTTCCGGCTTGTTCTGTGAGGAACCTGTAACTGAAGCTCTACTGAATTTGATTGTTTTTCAGTCAGAATTTGTTTTTTTTCCTACTTTTTTGCGACAGTTTTGACTGTTGGTGGTATTTTTCAATCTTTTCTGACTAATTAATAGTTAATTTTTAGTCTGTTATGCCACCTTTATTTTACAAATGTCCTTCCTGTGGGAAGATGTCCAAAACAGATCCTCATTCTGTTTGTGTAGTTTGTTACCACTGCCTCAAGCTTTCCAGAAGAACTCTGAAGGAAAGAGAAAAGATTAGTCTTTTGGGGCTTATGGAGAGGGAGAAACATCATGAAAAGGGGGCAAGAAGTACATTTTCATCTGGAAGGCCCTCCTCTCCTTCAAAACGTCGAAGATCTGCTTCTCCTGATGGTAGGAGTAAGAAAAGGCGTCATGAGGTACCGTCAAAGGCGAGTGAAAAAGTGAGTTCGATGTCGAAGTCTAGATCACCGTCAGGTATGTCGACGTCGAAACCAGTGGAAAGAAGTAAACTGGCGTCGAAGACCTCACCTTTAAGAGATCGAGATCGCCGTCGAAAAGCCTGTCGACGTCGAGGCATGTGGTGTCGATTGCAGTGAAGACGGCGCCGAGGGTGAGAAGTAGATCGACGTCGAGGACTAGGAATAGATAGATGTCGAGACCTGAGAAGATGATCAAGGTCGACGTCGAGACATGCTTCGGGCTCGAGGCATGAAAAGTCTTGTTCGACGTCGAAAAGGAAATAGACGTTGAGGTCTCTGCCACCTGCTCCAAGAGACACTCTAGATCGACTTCTCTAACCTGTCACAGGTCTTTGTCGAGGTTGGAGCCGACGCCGAGGATACCTACTGACCAACCAGGGTCGACGTCGAAAGACCCGACGTCGAGGGCTTCTTCGAACAGATCTCCATCTGTCAGAGCCTCTCCTCATCCGGCATCTTCTATGGTGGCTCATTCCGGCTCGACGTCGAGGAATTCAACGTCGAGGGACGGGCAATTGGTTCCTAGAGAAGAAGCAACTAGGCTGAAGTCTAGATCTCCACAGTCAATAAGAGTTTGTTGTCATTGATGGGAATACAAATTGTGCTGGTAACCCCGAAGGGCTCTCCGGTGCGCAAGTCCCCTCCTGCTGTTATGTTCCCTAGATGGTTGGAGAGCATCAGTCATTGGAAAATGCAGCCTAGGACTGGTGATAGACTTCTTGCTCTAGAATGTTCAAGACCACGGGCTGGTAGGTCTCCAAGACGATCTAGATCTCCAGTGAAGTAGCGTTCACACTCAAGGGACCGCAGTAGGCCTCATCTGCCTCCTACTCCTAGGAGAAGGCAGAGATCTCCTACCACGTCCACCTCAACGAGGTCATCTTACAGAGACTATTCCCCCACGATTTCATCAACGCCACCTTCCAGGATATCTCCCGTTGATGATCTAGGAACTTTCAGTGAAGTATTGTGTTGGGGAGCTAAAAAATTTAATATAACGATGTCTATACCTCCTGTTACATCTTCCGTTATATTTGAAACTTTACATCATAAGTCATCAGCTAGACCTCTACTTGCTTTGGTGCCAGGATTGATAGAACCTGCAATGAAGACATTTTTAACACCTGCTACAGTGGGCTCGGGGCCCTCTAGAATTGCAAAGAAATATAAGGCGCCGGATCAGGATCCTTTATTTCTACACGCTGACCCACCACCGGATTCACTCATAGTGGCAGCGGCCAGGAAAGCACATTCGGCTAAGTCTATTTCATCTGCTCCACCGGAAAAGGACAGCAAGAACATGGACTCCTTGGGACGGAGAATGTGTAATACGGCTGGGTCTGTTATGAGTGGCGAGTGCTGCGGCTCTGCTGGGTCACTATGACAGTCTTCTATGGGACTATCTGACAAGATTTGCTGAGAGATTGCCTAAGGAGGATCAGAAAGACTTCTTAGAGATTGTGGAAGAAGGTGGTTTGGTTGCCAACCAAATTATTAGTACGGTGGCTGACTCTGCGGATTTAGCAGTGCATGGTTATGCCCATGGCACCTGCTTCAGACAGTCAACTTGGCTTCGCCTCACGGGCCTTAAGCCCAATGCCCAAAGAAAAATAGTAAATTTGCCCTTCAATGGATCAACGTTGTTTGACTCTCATGCAGACGATGAGATGGCCAAAATGAAGGCTGAATTAGATACTCTAAAGGCTGTTGGTCTGGAAAAAAAGAAGGACTTTCGACTTCGTTTTCGTCCCTACAAGAGGTCGTTTCAGCAGCGGTGGCAAACGTCTAACTGGTCTTCGCAAAACCAGGGCCAGTCTCAACAGAGGTCGCAGTTTCAGCAACGCAGGCTTAGACGAGGCAGAGGTGGAAACAGGCAGCACTCTACTGTTTCAAAACAACCTCAAACAATGGGACGGATCTTCCTCCAAAGCTGTTGTCCACTCCGGTAGGAGGAAGCATTGCGTTATATCTGGACGAGTGGAGAAGTTTGACAAAAGAGAGGTGGGTCATAGACATAGTTCAGAACGGATATCTCCTCAAATTAAAAAAAAAACACCACCTTCCATAGCTCAAGTGTGTTCGTCATCAACACTACAGTCTTCCACAAAAGGAAGTGAAAAGCCTATTAAACAAAAAAGCTATAGAGAGAGTTCCGCTTCCGCAGAGAAATCAAGGGCTATACTCGCTTCTTCTTGGTGAGAAAGAAAGGTCCCACTGCAGAGTACAGACCTATACTGGATTTGAGATTGTTGAACAGATTCATTCGAAGGGAGAAATTTCGAATGTTAGCGCTCCATCAAATCTTCCCTCAACTCCATCAAGGGGACTGGATGTGTTCCATCAATCTGAAGGACGCATACTTTCATGTTCCGATCTCCAAAAGACATCGCAAGTTTCTAAGGTTTCAAGTGTCTGTTCATCATTACCAATATGCAGTACTTTAGCCCGAACGGAAGTCCGCTCCCCGAACAGTCTCCAAGTGTATGGCGGTGGTAGCCGCTTTCCTTCGTAAGCAGAGGATTTTCATTTACCCTTACTTGGGCGACTGGCTTCTGAAAAGTTCGTCCCCTTCTCTACTGGAAGATCATCTGGCGAGATGCCTTCAACTTCTTCTCAAGTTGGGGCTCCAGGTCAACTTCAAGAAGTCCATACTAAACCCAACTCAAAAGATTCACTATCTGGAATCCTTCCTGGACACAGAAAATTTAAACGTGTGTCCTTCAGAGGAGAGGTGGTTATCAATTCGGACAAAATGTCAGTCTCTTCTTCATACAAGTTTCCCGACAGTTCGTCAAGTGTCCTCTCTACTGGGGTCAATGGCATTGTGCATCTTTATAGTACCAAACGCGAGGTTGCACATGCGTCCATTACAGCAGTGCTTAGAAGATCAATGGATGCAGATGTCGGGGGCTGGGAGGATCAGATAATCCTTCATCAGACAGTCAAAGATACCATTCGATGGTGGGTGAAGAGGTCACACATAATGAAAGGAGTGCCGTTTCATCAGGATCCTCCAACTCAAACTTTGATCACAGATGCCTCTCTCCATGGTTGGGGTGCTCATATGGGCCCTCTGCGAGTACAAGGGCTATGGTCAGAATCCGAGAAGGGCTATTGTGAGAAGGTGGCCTGATATGCAGTGCTCACTATTCTAGTGAACACTATGTATCAGTCCAGCAACCCTTATTGATGATTGGTTGTAAGTCAACCTTATAGACCAGCTATCCTAGTAGCGTGGATACGAGCAGTCTAAGGCTAAAGACTCGAGAGGGCGTGTTAAGCCAGCTGTTTACCACACATATACCCCTTGAATACCAAGTGAAAGGACACCACACAAGTGTTATGAAAATAAACAGTTATTTATTTAAAGATCACAACAGCCCTGTACTCTTTATGAGGACAGGGTACTAAGCACAAACCAAAACTCTTACAAAAATACTTAAGTTAGCACAGTATATACAAATGCCCGAGGGGCACGGAAAACCATATACTCTGAAAGTGGAATGCGAAATTCCTAGCAGGTAAGTACAGTACTAATAGCTTTTGGAATCGCTAGGACTTGACTAGGGAATCGTTAGATTACTTCTAGGAGGCCTAGGGGACTCGGGTGCAGTGTGTGCACTCTCACGCGAGATGCGGGACAAAAGTCTATGGTAGCTAGGAAATAGAAAGTTAGTGTTCTCGGGCGAACCCGACCTGGTAGGGAGAAAACGAAAGTAGATTCTGACCCTTGGATAGTGAGGCTATGCTGGGGCACCGAAATGCCGAAGTTACCTAGCCCAGGGGCTGCAGCTGCATAGGTCTGAAAAGACGTCGGGAATCCTCGTAGACGGACCAGGAGCCGGAAGAAAATATGCTGGCCGGTGACCAGTGAAGAAAGTTCAGTTGGATCCAAGCCTGGATCTCGAAGATAGATGACACCTGAAAGCAGAGGGGACCAAGTTCGAGACTACTAGCCAGTAGTCAGTGGGCACCAGGAGGGCACCGGATGGTAGCCACCTCGACAAGGTGAGTGGGTGACGCTTGACTCGAAGATCTCACGGACCAGGAGGCGTTGTCGGCGACCAGGATGGAGGATCGAGCTGTCCCACGAAGATAGAAGCTGTCGGCGTCGCTGGACCCAGGATTGGGCAACAAAGCCTTGGCAAATTCAAACCCACGCGGTGGTCCTAAAATGGCGTCTGGAGTGGACCAGGAGGGTCCGGGGTGCCTCTCTTGAAGAAGGAAGCAAGGGCCAGCCTGGAGCAACCAGACCAGCAGTCGTGAAGTCGTTGGGCGTCGTTCAGAAGGCCACAAGCCAGCCGGCTAGTAGCCAAACAACGCGGTGCACAGCAAACAGCAGAAGGGCCCCACGCCGATCGTGGAGATGCAGGGAGGCTGATCTTGGGTGCTGGAGCTGCGCAGGGTTGGCGCTTCTCGGACCCCAAAGCACTCACCAGTGGAGGACACGGTGGGCTTGCAATAAAGATGTCGTGCAGTCTTGGCGATCGTCGGTCCCTTGAGGTCTCGTCGCACTCACGGTTCTCAGCTTGGCTGTAGAGGTGAGTAGAGGTCAAAGGTGCCAGGGAAGCCGGGTCTCGTCGAGCTGGGTCGTCGGATTCGTGAAGAAGGACTTGCAGCAGACCGCAGTGTTCTTTAGGATGGTGCCCGCTTGATGCAGGGTGACTACTCCTTAGCCACAAGGGAGAATCTTGAAGAAGAAATCGTGAAGTCCTTTCGAAGAAAGTGGTATCTTGATTCCAAAGATGATCTAATTTGAACAGGGGGCCCGCTCCTATCTTTATACTAAAAAAGGGGGCTGACCCGGTGACTAGGTCCTGCCTATGGGTGGGACTAGGTGGGGGGTGGTTACACCCCTCAGCCATGCCGGACTTCCCCGGGCCAGGGGCTGGTGTGCCCCTGGAACTGGTTCAGACCGGCCTATGCGTAGTGAGCACCGGGGTGCCACTCAGCAGTCACCTTCCTGTAAAGCCCTGCCTACCCAGGATACACAAAACCATGTCTGGGACGGTGCTAGCACCGCCCCTGACAGGAAACCCTTTGTCCAGGCTCCCCTCGCTGGAAGGACTCCCAGCTGCAGGGGGTCAGACTCGTGTCTGTGGTGGCAGCATCCATTTTGTGGAGCTGAGGCTTCAGTTAACTTTAACCGGGGTTCACAGTTACATACATGTCGTGTCCCCCTAGAAGGGTGGAATGCTAACCCCGTCGCCAGAATTGGCGAGGGGTTAGTATTCCAATTCGTATGACACCTTACTCGACATGTTTTGATAAAGCAATACCAAAGTTAGCATTTAACCGCGAGGATTATAATGCACTTAAGAGTATATGGTATGCGTTATCATGGAACAGCTATTAGGACTTGATTCTGCAAGCTGCAGACAGGCTCAGCTCATGCCAGAGCACCATCTCACACGATTCCAAGCACTCTGCCTTCAGGATTGTCAAGGCCTGCCATAGGAGTGACTGATAGGAATCTGTGTGTCCATTTTAGGGTTAGGTATAGGTATACTACACCTACAGCAAAGGGTGATTACACGACTTTGCCCCAGCTGTCATGCAGCCAGTTGTGTCAAATTTAAGAGGCCAACCAGGGGTGGCATAATACATGCTGCAGCCCCTGGCAGCCCTGGGTACACCCATGCCCTGAGTTACAGGGTCTGATAGGGTGGCCCAGTACCAATTGGAAATGTACCTAGGGTACATGGAATCCATTTTAAAGAGAGAGCAGTAGGCCTGGGGTCCTGATTGGCAGGGTCCCAGGTCGACTATGTCCAAAACCAGCTAAAACACAGGGCAAAAAGTTGGGGGCAACCATAGTCAGGATGTACCTTCCTACAGCTATCACATCAATCTGCTAGAGCTCAGAGCAGTACATCTAGCTCTCAAGTCCCTGTTTGTTTCCATAGGTGAAGTCTCGATCCCTTCTGATTCAAACAGACAATACAACAACAATGTATTATTTAAACAAACAGGGGGGTACCCAGTCAAGGACTCTCTCCTTGGAGGCGCAGACCATATGGAACTGGTTACTAGCAAGAGACTTGTCGATTGTAGCGGTGCATCTGCCGGGCTCACTCAATTCTCAGGCGGATTTCCTCAGCAGAGACTTTGTCGAGGCTCACGATTGGGTCCTCAACGACGAAGTATTAGACAGTATTTTTCAAGCATGGGAAACTCCAGACATCGACCTGTTTGCAGACGCGGGAAACGCAAAATGCCCCGTCTTCGCATCCAGGTTTCCCCAGGTCGGATCTCAAGGGAATGCCCTTTTGATAGATTGGTGTCAGAACTTACTGTACGCTTTTCCACCGACACCATTGATACCAGCAGTGATCAACAAGATGTACAGAACCACCTCCAGGATGATTCTTACTGCTCCGGAGTGGCCTCGCCAGTATTGGTTTCCAGACCTCCTTCAGTTGTCGGAAGTACCGCACAAGTGATTGCCATGTCGCACGGACCTTCTATCCAAGCAGGAGGGGAGAGTGTTTCACCCCAACCTGTCCTCCCTACGCCTGGCAGCATGGCTCCTGAGGTCATCCAATATGGTCACTTGCAGTTGAACCCAGACTGTATGCATATCCTTAAAGAGGCGAAGCAGCCTTCTACGAGGAAGTCATATGCTTTCATGTGGAAGCGCTTCTTTTTATGGTGCGTGGACAATGGACATGACCCCATCCAAGGTCAAGAGCAGGTGATTTTACCTTATTCACTGCATTTGGCGAAGTCTGGCCTTCAGTTTAACTCTATTAAAGTTCATCTTGCAGCAATCACCGCCTATAGAAAGTCACCTAACCAAACTTCTTTCTTTAGGTTGCCGGTGGTGAAAGACTTTCTGGAAGGTTTAAAAAAGGTGTATCCTCCAGTCAGAGCTCCCTCTCCTCCTTGGGAGTTGAATGTGGTCCTAACTAAGTTAATGGGAGCTCCTTTCGAGCCAATTCACAAAGCTTCCTTACAGCATTTAACTTGGAAAGTTACGTTCCTGGTAGCTATTACCTCTGCTCGTAGGGTGAGCGAGATCCAGGCTCTTTGTTGTTAGGAACCTTTCACTGTGTTTCATGCTAATAGAGTAGTACTCAGAATGCATCCTGCTTTTTTACCCAAGGTTGTTTCAGATTTTCACATTAATCAGACTATAACTTTGCCGACTTTCTTTCCAAATCCTGCAAATCCTCCAGAAAGATCTCTCCACTCTTTAGATCTTAAGAGAGTTCTCAAGTTTTATTTGGACAGAACAAAGACATTGAGAAAGTCAGACCGTTTGTTTGTTAACTATGGTCCTATTAATATGGGCTCTGCATCTTGCAAGAGATCCATATCTAGGTGGATTGTTTCTTGCATCTTACTAGCTTATCAGTTATCTAACAGGTCTTTGTCAGGAAGGCCAAAGGCTCATTCTACTAGAGGGAAAGCTTCCACCACACCTCTCCTTAGGAATGTTACTATGGCAGAAATCTGTAAGGCAGCTACATGGCGTTCAGTCCATACTTTTCCTCGCCTTACTGTCTTGATTCAGACACACAGGCAGATGCTCAGGTTGGGCAGGCATCACTAAAACTTGTTTGCTAATACTAGCGAAGATGTGTGTCAAACTGATTTACTCTATTTTCTGCTTGCTCGCTTTGAAGTGGGTATGAGCTTGCTACTCTATTCAGTGCCTATGACTATTGATGAGTATCTCCTGGAAGAGAAGGATTAGTTACTTACCTGTAATCCTAGTTCTCTTCCAGGGGTATACTCATCAAAGTCCTAAGCACCCTCCCGCCTCCCCGGGCGAGCAGTAGCATTATGTTTGAATTTGTTATTATTGCATTTCTGTATGCAGGTTCCTGCAAGGTTTCCTGTACCGTACAAAAGGACTGACCTAACTGCCACCTGTGGGGCATGATGGGAGCAGGGTTCCCCTGGATGCCTTAAAGACAAAGTGTTCAGATTCTCTGAGCCCTTAAAGGCTAGGTGACAGTCTGATTTTCTGTACAGGAATGCTTTTTCTTTATGCAGCCTACTTAGGCTAATTGCCTTTAATTACATGTTCTTTGATGAAAATAAAAGGTTGTTTATCTGTGAACTGCATTTCAGGCTCATGCCATTTTCTTGCATTGGTTTTTATAGATTTTTTTTCATTCTGCAGAAAGTATGTAATTATGGCTGTATTAGCCCATAGGCTATGAGAAGGGCTGCATATTAGTTTATGCATGTATATGTGTATTATTCTTTTAGTACTTTGTATTCTTTTTATATATATTTCCACATGTATATGTATTTGTCTATATGTTCCGGGTTCCCGCTTATGGGCAGAGATTAATCAGTGCTTATGACTTTGATGAATATACCCCTGGAAGAGAACTAGGATTACAGGTAAGTAACTAATCCTTGATCTCCATCTCTGACTACATCTGCGATGGTACGAAGACATCCCGCAAGGGCAGCGTACCGTAAGTACAGATCCTCCCTTGCTGCAAGGTTCACCTGAGCCCAGGAAGGATCAAGTCCAACCCCTGCCTCCGGGCCACAGTCTGCACCGAGACCATGTTTTTGACTTCCGGCTCGGCACGAAACATACCCCGAAGCCTTCCGACTCCAAACCGAGCCGTTCGAAATCTCTCACTGAGCCGAAACCTTCAGGATCGAAGTCAAAGTCAAGGTTCCACCCTACCCCTCTCAATGTTGAAAAAGCTTTTGGATCTAAAATCCTTGGCATCCAAAACACTGGCACCAAAGCCTTCAGCACCGAAACAAACCGATGTGCTTATTCCACCAAAGGAGCACCATTTCGATGTTCCACCTTCCAAACCGGAACTGAAACAATGGGAGCTCTATATTCATCGAACAACTGGACATATTGCCACCAAGGTGACAACAAAACGCAAACATGAGACTGAAGAGGCCTACCACATTCCTTTAAAAAGTAAAAAAAGGGGGGTACTAACCTTTCTCCTCCTCCTATTCCATCACCTCCTTCTCCTCAGTTTAAAACCCTGACTAATTTCACCTGTGATCTCACCACCACATACACCGAATAATCAGGATAATGGGGCTGGGGAAAATGAAGCAACACCTACAGACCCCTGGACAGATTACCCCTCATTTCACCCACAGTGAATGAGCCTGATCTGTACCCTACCAAGCCTTCCCCACCGGACGACAGTGTAGGATACATAGAACTGTTGGGTAGAGCTGCTAGCTACCATGGGGTTCAGTTGCATAAGGAATCCCTAAAGAGGATTCTCTTTCCAAAACTCTCAGTAGTACTCAAAAATCCTCGTACACACTCCCCATGCTCAAGAGTATGCTCAGTAGTACTCAAAAATCCTCGTACACACTCCCCATGCTCAAGAGTATGATCAGAAACGTGGATGACCTTTTTAATGATCCTGTAAGGGCGCGTTTTCTCACCCTAAAGTAGACAAGAAATATAGGCCTGCACCATCTTATCCAGCATACATAAAGGGGGGCAGTTACCATTGGATTCATTGGTAGTTTCCAACGCACGCAAAAGTGCCAATTCCCAAACCACAGGAGATGCTCCAGCTATAGACAAAGAATCTAAGTTGCTAGACGCTTTGGGGAAAAGAGTACCTACCAGGCTGCAAACTTTTGGCAAATCTGCAATACCCAAGCACTTTTAGCTAGGTACGACAGAGCACATTGGGATGAAATGGAGCAGTTGTTCCAATTTCTACCTGATGAGCACAAGTCCAAGGTGCAAGACCTAGTTCGGGAAGGACAGCTAATATCCAATACTTCAATCAGGTGTGCCCTAGATGCTGCGGACACTGCGGCCAGATCTGTCAACACCAGCATTCTTTTAAGAAGACATGCCTGGTTACGCATTTCAGGTTTTAAATCTGAGGTTCCAACTTCTATCCTGAACACACCATTTGATAAGGAACACCTCTTTGGCCCTGTGGTAGATTCATCATTCAAAAAAAAATAAAGGACACAGAGGTTGCCAAATCTATAGGAGCCCTCCAATTAACTGCAGGATGTGGTTCCTTCGGCGCTCCTTCTATCGTGGAGGGTCCAAGAATACCTCTTCAGACACAGCCTCTAACACCTATAAAGGCAACAATCAACCTTCTTCCTCTAAGGGTTTCTTCATAGGGGGTTACAGAGTCAACAATGGCCAGGGTAGAGGTATCAACATGCACACCTCCCCCTCCAATACCAAACAGTGACTTGCCTACACTCCCCCTGACCATTTAACACCTGTTGGGCGTCTTTCACATTTCCTACCGGTCTGGCAGTCGATAACTACAGACAAATGGGTACTGGAAATTATCTGTTCTGATTATTGCCTGGAGTTTACCAACAATCCTCCAAACATGCCTCCACATTCACACAAACTGTCACCGTATCACTTACACCTCCTTAAACAAGAGGTACAGTCTCTCCTTTTAAAAGGGGCAATAGAGCTCGTACCACTACAATACCATGGGTTCGGCGTATGCTGCTTTTATTTTCTCATACCCAAAATGACCGTTCGCTCAGCCCGTCAGAATTAAATCTTTATATACGGTCAGACCATTTTCACATGATAACACTTTACTCCCACTACTGCAACAGGGCGACTTTCTGTCTACTCTGAACTTTAAGGATGCCTACTTTCACATTCCAATACATCCCGCTCATCGCAAAATTCTCAAATTTTTGATAGCGAGCCAACATAACCAGTCCAAGGTACTCCCCTTCGGAGTCACCACTGATCCCAGAGTCTTTACAAAACATCTGGCAGTAGTCGCTGCTCATCTGAGAAGACAACATATTCATGTCTTTCCCTACTTGGACGACTGGCTCATCAAAGCCAGTACTTATTCAAAGTGTCTCCAACATACTCCCACAACACTATAGTTACTGCACCAACTGGGTTTCAGTCAGTGTGTAGAAATCGCATCTCCAACCTTCCAACACTCAAAATTACCTAGGAGCCACTTTAACACTCAAAGGGCTCTGGCCTTTCCCAATGCAGCCAGAATTTGCAACATTCAGGGTCTAGTTCTCCAGTTCAGTCCAATAACTCGCTTTCAGCTCAAATGTATCTACAACTACTTGGAATGATGGCATCTTTCATCATGATCGGTCCCCATGCCAGGCTGAACATGCACTGCTTACAGCGGTGGTTCCCAAAGTGTGCGCCGCGGCGCCCCGGTGTGCCGTGATAAGAAGCCTGGGGCGCTGCGCCGCTACCAAGGATGTGATTCATTGAAATTGCAGCCGCAAGTCCTCCCCCTCCTTTGTGCTGAGCGTGATCCCTGCCCTCTGCATTTAAATGGCTCAATTAAGAGCTCAGTGAGGTTTCTGACAAAAGTAATGGGTACTCGTGAGGAATGCAAAAGTGCTAACCAAGCTACAAGACTGCTTCATTTTGCACTACTAAAAAAAGTGGAACAAATAATCCATCACTGCATTTTGACAACATTAAGTTTCCTCTCGCATCCGACTTTGGTGGAAGCACAGAGCTGCCTTCAAGAATGAGCGCGCGGGGCAAGAAACTCCAGGCACGAGACCCGAGACTCCAGCCAGGCACGAGGCAACGGCTGAACACAGAGACTACGTACAACCTCGACGAGGGCCGCACCGCGGACATAAAAGGGCATACACTGAAAGTGGGCATCCGAGAGAATGTCGGCTAGGAGTGTCAGTGCTATTTGCCTTCCTAGTACCTCGCATGGCTCGAAGGACATATACATTAAGGTACGCTCTACTGACACTCAACGTCAGCGGTGGTAGGAGTGCGTCTGGTACTCTCTTCAGAACGCCCAGTTTGCAGTGCTTAAAAAATATGCGGTCAGTCATGACTGATCATGAATCTTAATTCATAACCTCATCATTTATGTTTGATTATTCCGTTGACTTATCGTTGTTATGTAACTGCATTCAATCTTCTGATCCATGTTATATTGTTGTATTTGTATAGTGCCCAGGCTCAGTTAGTATGACCTCCTAGCACTCATGGCTGTCATGACGTGTCTCATCTCAGGAGGCCGAGGAGTCCCATCAGTGGCATAATTCAAATTGATGCCCCCACTGCAGAAGAGACCCTGACATTCTACTGGCTTACTCATGTTTATAGGCCTTGGCCTGAATGGAAGCACCCAGAAAAGTGGTGTGTGTGTGTGTGTGTGTGTGTGTGTGTGTGTGTGTGTGTGTGTGTGTGTGTGTGTGTGTGTGTGTGTGTGTGTGTGTGTGTGTGTGTGTGTGTGTGTGTGTGTGTGTGTGTGTGTGTGTGTGTGTGTGTGTGTGTGTGTGTGTGTGTGTGTGTGTGTGTGTGTGTGTGTGTGTGTGTGTGTGTGTGTGTGTGAAAGATACAAGCAGAAAATATTTGCAAATATACAAGTTATAAAGTCACACAGGGAAGAGATATAAACAGAAATAAATTGCAAATGTACAAGTAGTAAAGTCACACAGGGAAGAGACAAATAGAAAAATTTGCAAATGTACAGGTTGTAAAGTCACTCAAGGAAGAGATACAAATGGATAAACTCTAAGAGTCACATAGGAATGGTAGAGAGTACAAAGGTCTACTGCGGTGGTTTCCAAAGTGTGCGCCACGGCACCCCGGTGCGCCGGTAAAAAAATGTTGGGGAGCCGCGGCCAACTGCCAATTAGGTCAAGGGAGCCACGGGTCAAAAAAGTTTGGGAACCACGGCCTTACAGGAATGCTTAGCAAGTTAGCTTGGGTGATACCACCCATCAGGTCTCACTGTATGCCGACGATTTGTTGGTATTTGTGAGAGATGTGGGACGCATACCGGAACAGCTGGCGTGTTTGCTGCGTCAATTCGCAGCTGTCTCAGGGCTTCGGGAGAACGCAGGCAAGTCCTGCCTCTATGCCTTTCGCGGGGAGGTGGACAATCCGGAATACCATCTTCAGGGCACGAGAGTCCAGTGGAAGGCTGACACCTTTAAGTATCTGGGAATTCAGATCTCTTGTCAGCCGGCTGACCTTTTTGATGGAAACTTGGGACGTGTGGTGACAGCGCTCAGGTCTCAGATCTGCTTCTGGTCCACGCTCCCGCTGACGCCCATGGGCAGAGTGGCACTTGCCAAAATGATCCTGCTCCCCCCGACTCCTGTACTATTTCGCCAATCTGCCATTATTTATACCGGCTTACTTGTTCTCCACACTTAACACGGTCCTGCGGAACTTCATTTGGGGTGCGTCCAGGCATCGGCTGGCGCTTGGGAAGCTGTTTCTACCCACAGACAGAGGAGGACTAGCCGTTCCCTGCTTCGAGCATTACTACCTAGCCGCGCAGCTCAAATGGATTGCCTGCTGGTTGGCGGATAGGGGGAGAAAGGACACTGCCACGGGTGAGCCGCCATACACTCTGGAGCGGGTCACCTCGCTTTTCCATCCGCTGACGGGGCCGGCGCACCCCGCTCCGTTACTGCTAGTGGTGGCGTACAAATGCTTCCGTAGAGCGCTGTTTCTCACGCGAAGGGTGCACCCCTACGTGCCTGCGGTGCCTTTAGAGGGCTCACCGGGCGGCGAGGGGATATTATGCGCCCCATGCTAGAGCAATGGCGGGAGGCGGATGTCCAGTCGCTGGGTGACCTATATAGGGATGGTACGCTGACACCCTATGAGACGCTGGTCTCGGAAGAAGGGCTTCCCCCGGGAGGGTTCTTGCTACATTGCTCCCTGCTAGGTGGGGAGATGTCACGACGGAGCCTGAGCAACACCTGACCATGCAATACCTACACGTAATGGGTAGGGGTAGACACCTGATACGTTGGTTTGCCGCGTCCATGCGGACTCACACGGAGCTGGATTTAGCCCCACTTCATGGGAAAGGGACCTAGGACGGGCGCTAGCCGATAAAGAGTGGGAGAAAATTCTTAAAAACACAGTGCGCATCCCCAGAAACATGTGCTTTCGCCAAATCCAGCTCTATATTGTTCAGAGGGCCTACCTCACCCATGCACTAATAAACAAATACTTCCACAGATCTGACGCCTCTTGTCCCCGATGTGGAGAGGTGGATGCAGACCTTCTCCACCTCTTGTGGAGCTTTTCTGGGCTGGGCACATACTGGAGGGACATTAGCGAGCACTCAAGCGCTGCACCGGGCGCACTATTCCCTTTAATTGGCCTGAGTACCTTTTACATCACTTTCAGAGACCGCCCAAGGATAAGGTGTGGTCCTGCTTCTTTGATCTGGGGATGGTAGTGGCGATACGCCTACTCACGAAGAGGTGGAAGGCGCGTGGCCCACCCAGTGTACAGGCATGGACCTCGTCCCTCCAGGCATGGGCCTAGCCGGAATGGACTGCCTTGCGCAGGGAGGAAACGGTGGGGCTTCGCAGGGAACTTATTGCTGAGCGCTGGGAACGCATGCTTAACGAGTTACAGCCAGTAGAAAGGCTCGCGAACGCAGGGGCAGCCGGGGATTAGATAGACACACTGGGTGGTGGGGGAGCACTGAGGGCAGCATGCCTGACTTGACGCTGCATCTTTTGTCCGCTGCGATGTATGGGTCTGCAACATGGGAGCGGCTAGGGCTGGGGGCGCACGTGTGTGTGTAGAGGGGAGGGGAGCGGATGGGGGGGGTGAGGGTTTGGGAGGGGTTTACATAGCCTTGTATGTCTGTGCTCATGCCGCTGTTTGTTTTTATTTTAATTTTAATTGGATTTTCTACAGTGGTTACATAAATCTCGTTTCTGTACAACAAGCCCGGGGTACGTAGGCCCACCTATGTTGTGGACGCGCTCAGGCGTATACTCTAAACCTTGGGACATTTCTATGAAACGTTGTGGCGCCTAAATAACATGCTAATCTGCACATGGAAGAATACTTGGCGCGATCGAACGGTTGTGATGCATACACCACTGCATTTGTTGTAATGTTCAAATAACATAAATGAAGATAAATAGATTTGACAAAAAAAGGAATGCTTAGCAAGTTAGTGGAACCAATCGGAGGGTCTGTTAACCGATCTAGTGTTGGTAAGCGGCTGTACTCCTCTCTTTGTGCAGTGGTGGAACACGCAAAATGTATCAAAAGGCAGTCCCTTCATAGACACAAAATACACAATTAATACGGGGTCCAAGGGGAAAATGCACTTAGAGACCAAGTAGTATTCTATCCCCCATCCACCCACAGTATGCCAAAACAAAACGGATACTACTGGTCTGACAACGAAGTAAAATACGGCCAAAAAAGTCTTTAGCAGCTGAACCTGTGTTAGACTGGAAAGGAAACCCATCAGCCCACCAAATGGCAGATCTTCATCTGGGATTTGTGAAATTGGTATACGATAGGCATCTCACCTTATACAATTGTGAGCTGTCCTAACACTAAACCACCAGTGATGGAACAAGCCATGAATGTAAGCTCTGCGGTGCTGAAAAACTAATTTTGCAGTTATACTAAGTGTGAGAAAAAATCATAAGTGCAGATTAAAATGGACTATTATGATGATAAAGATACATTTATTAGGGAATTCTCATAATGTCAAAGCTTAAATCAGCGTGTTCATAGTTAGTAAGAATAACTATAGTCAGTTGACTAAAGAGGTCGATCATTCAAAAAGGGATGTCAGGGGGAGAAAGGCTATATAGGGCAGCCCCCCCACTCAGCAAATATGAAACAAAAAGCCCTATTCAGCCTGCATGTTTTAATTCTCAAACTCTGTAACTTCTGGGGCCACACCTCATATTGGCTCACCAAGAAAAATGTAACCACTGCTGCGTTACAGGTCCTGACATGCCTTGAAATATGAAGATAGATGTGCACAGATTCACCCACATAGAGAAAATATGTGAGAGGGCAAGGAAAGTACCTCACGGACGTAACACCCGAGGGGGTTCCCGGTTTATGAATCACCGGTATACCCACTTCTCATCATCGGTTACTTTCCTTGCTAGGAGGATGAAACAGGTGCAGAAAAGATATGCACAAGAGAGAATAGAGAAAGAGACAGACAAGGAGTGCACAAATACACTGCCTGGTAGGACAGAAAAAAGTGCTTAGAAAAGAATAACAAGTACCTACACCCAACAACCAACAAATATAAAATGTGAGGTTTGGCTGGCTGAATCGATTTTATTCTGGTGCTGCCAAACTCCACCATTAAAAAATGGTTAGGTTAATACCATTAATTTTTGTGACTGGACCGACATGTTTCATTGCCTTGTCATTGGCAACTTCGTCAGGGCAAGTAGTTGGGTCTCTATTCTCAATCCTCCATTTTTTCATATGAGGACCTTATGCTCGATTGTAGTAGTCGTACCGTCGAGCATCAAAAGACGGCGTGTCAAAGATCACGAGTCCGTCGTGGAAACTCCTAGATGTGAGTAACCGCTGCCGAGTCGGCAGCGGTTACTCACATCTAGGAGTTTCCACGACGGACTCGTGATCTTTGACACGCCGTCTTTTGATGCTCGACGGTACGACTACTACAATCGAGCATAAGGTCCTCATATGAAAAAATGGAGGATTGAGAATAGAGACCCAACTACTTGCCCTGACGAAGTTGCCAATGACAAGGCAATGAAACATGTCGGTCCAGTCACAAAAATTAATGGTATTAACCTAACCATTTTTTAATGGTGGAGTTTGGCAGCACCAGAATAAAATCGATTCAGCCAGCCAAACCTCACATTTTATATTGGTTGGTTGTTGGGTGTAGGTACTTGTTATTCATGGATTGGTCTGTCGTGAAAAGGAATACAGTTCATAACAGGATCATTCCTGATAAACAGTCCCTAAGGTTGTTAATTCCTTGTGGAAGCAGAAAACTTTAAACTCGGTCCAGTGGCAATAGCTATTCGTACGTTTGCCACGGGAGCTGCAGGATGCCGGTACATGGAGGAATCTGACCCGCGCCCCTAGCGACCGAGTCATAAACGAACTAACACCCGTGCAACGACCAGTACGCCTTGAAACAGATTGTCAACCCACGAGGTATACTGGCCACTGGACTGAGTTTAAAGTGTTCTGCTTCCACAAGGAGTTAACAACCTTAGGGACTGTTTATCAGGAATGATCCTGTTATGAACTGTATTCCTTTTCACGACAGACCAATCCATGATCTGAACATAAGGAACCGCCCACCAATAAGTCCCCCACCCTCTCACTGTCCTGAAGAAGACCCGCCATGTAAGGGGGAATATCCCTACAATGAGGGTTGACTATCAGCCACAGCACATGGTCGGAGTGTGATTAAGTACACCTGTCATTTATGATGCAGTATTGATATTTATCATGAGTGTTTTGATTAACTCAGTTTTGGCTCCCCTGTGAAGCCATTTTCAATTGTTAGAAGCAATTTACAATTGGATTGTCACTTGAACCTACCCACACCTTCCCAACACTGCACCCCTTCCCCCTTTCCCTGTACAGTGGGCACTGTTAAGATGTGTATCAATTATTTATATGTATATGCACTAAAAAGAAAAAATACAGTGAAAAATGTATATACACTATTTTGAATAAACAATAGTGTTTCTTAAAAGAATTGGTTTAAGAAAATGTGTTATTGTATAAAGTAATTCCATTAGGTCTGGGACCACTCTTCCCTTGCAAGTTTAACATCATTTTGACTTTTGTTTTTTATGGCAATCATTAACTCCCTCTTGGCTAGCCTACAGAACTTGTCGTACCATGCTTTGCTATGGGACAAGTTCCTTGCGTTTTGCTGCCTCTGCTTTGGCATTTTTGTTAATAAGGTTTTCAATGTCATAAAAAAAGTTCTTGTGCAATACCAAAAATTGTTCTGTGGTGGTATCTTGCCCTAACAGGGGTGCAATGGTCAACTCAAACAATGAGTATATTGCCGAGAGAGTATCGCCATGTTCTAGCACATAAGGCCACTTTAAGGCTCGCCTATTGTTGATGACCAATGTTTCATCGCATGGGACAGTATTATGTGCCTCTAAAGACAATGCATCACTAGACTTCGTAAGCAGAAGTGCGTCTATTGTTCATTCCATAGGGTAGTGGTTACTCTCAGATCTATCCCTCAACTCAAAGTCAACCATATACTGCCAGATGGATAATGAGACAACTACAAAGTCTAGGTTGCTTTTAGTGGCAGATCTTGAAAAGGTAGGCTTTTTGAAAACATCTGAGGGAAGGCGGCCATTGCATGCCCTAAGGCCGTGGTCAGCCGTCAACTTGACTATTTGTACTGCCAAGGTAGAACATTTCACAAACTTAGTGTTATCCAGCCGGGGGATGTTGTTTACAAGATCTTCATCCTCAAAGACATCAATAAGTCCTGGGACAGGTTCAAAATTGCAATTTAAATCACCACCTATTATAACTGCTTCTTTGCCAACCACTCTCCCCATGAATGAGTCTAGTTTAGCTAGAATAACTGATTCCTTGGTATGGGGTAATGGCCTGTTACAGACATTAATTAAATAACACACTCTCCCATCCACAGTTTTAATTTTAAGGGCCAAGATGTCTAGCGAGCTAGTATCCATGACTTCTATCCTAATCTTCAGGGTTACCTTAACCCAGATAATTAGGCCCCTAGAGGGCCTACCCCTAGCTGAAGGAACTGCTCCAATGCCATATGATTTATATCCAACCCTATGTGGTGTACCAATTGCCCATGATTCCTGCAGTAGGCAGAGGTCGCTGGAATCAATATACTCTGCCCACTCGGGATCCCTTAGATTCTTAGTTACTCCCGCTATGTTCCACAAGATTAACGTCAATGGCGAGTTGTTACTGCTACTCGAAAGTCCTACATTTGAAATAACTACATCCGGTAGTGGTGGCACCTGAAGAGTCAACACGTCTTGGGACAATCTACGTGCTTCATACACCTCCCTTTCTAAGACATGTCCCCTCACTCCCTATTCAGCTGGTGCTACCAGGCGTCTCATCTTGTGGGAACTTAGGGACAGCATCAATACCTGAACAGTTGGCAGCTCCCCCCCCCCGTAGTCATTTCTATGCTTTCTTCTAAGTTACTTCCTTCTGGGTTACATGTAATCATCGTAGGCAGTGTGCAAGGTGTAGAGGATGTATCATTGAAGCTAGTTGTGCAGCCGATCTTTGGGGTGAATCAGTCTACTTCTTCTAGACAACTAAACCTGTTGTAAGTTGGAGCCTCATTCCACCAACTGTGGTTGCCCTGCCTGCCATCTCCTGGCCCTCCCCGAACGTAGTGTCTAGCCATTGACCAGTTCCCTTCATAATTAGAACATGTCTGCGGGGGATAGAAAAAAAGTCAGTGGCCTTGCTTCAATAGATGAATTTCCACCATAGGTATTCCATGAGCATATGTGGTGTACCGTGTTTGGCTCTTCAAAAGAAACAACAAATCAATCACCTGGGATGGATTTATATGAGGGGCCTATCCATGGCACCCTTCGCACCATTAGGATTTTACTTCTTATATGGTTAGGTAACGGCCTGTTTTCATTCAGCCAATAAGTTACTTTATTCTTCAGTGAGAAAAAGGTTTCCTGGTAGTGATTACCTATTTCCGGTACCCCTGTTAACACTACTACATACGGCCTGGCATCTGGTGGAAGATCTATAAAACCCCCCGATGTTTCACTGTTGTTTGGTTCCCTTGTTGATTAAATTGATGAGCCTTAGTTTCTCTGACCCTCGGGACAGTAGTATCTTTGTGAGCTGGTACAGGTTGTGCGGGCAAATGCTTAGATACATTCGCTTTTGGGTTGCTAACATTGGTTACATGAACCTCGGATCGGGGTTTGATTGTGTGTGTTGCTAGCGGTAGTGCTGGAGGAATAACAGTAGGTGCTGGTGTAGTTTTAACAGCATCAGTTGCACTATTTGATTTATTTCCTACTATGCTAAGGCTTGCTAAGGTTATGATCCTCTTTTCCACCTCAATCAACTGGTTTTCTATACGTGATACTCTAACTTCCAGAGGGGTTAGGAGTTTTTTTAACGTTTCCCATACAATTTTCAGAAATTCCTCATTTCTTCCCTCTGCCTCACAGATGATCGCCCCACCATTCTCGACTCCTATTAGGGAATCTTGCTCCCCATCTACTACATCCAGATTAACCTCATCAACATTCAAACGATTTTTCTCGACATTTGGGGACGTCTGATGGAATATACCACTCCCACCCCCTGCAATAGACTTCCCACCATTAAAATACTGGGCCTTTGCTACTTTAGCCTTTTTCCTAGTATAGGCAGATGTAACATTACGTTTCCTTTTTTGGTTTGCACCCTCTTTACTTTCACATAAATTACTCACACGCCCCATTTCCCTTGGGAATAATCTCTGTGGGTGCCCCTGGTACTGAATCCACCACATCCAAAGGTAAAGTCTGGTTGGTGGGTGGATGGAGTAACCCTAGATTTGGGGCTGACACGAGGGGGGTTATTTCGGAAGTGTGATGCACATCTGCCAATGTTATAAGTGGTACTGGACCAGTCAAGCGCTCAGGAGTTTTTGCAGATGCTATACCACCTAAAGATCATTTCTTGGCCATTGCAGGATCCTGGGACAATCTTCTAGCAGTCCATAGATACACTCTGTTGCATTTTGTTGATCTCTAAGTCTAGGGCAATGTTGGTCCTGGTTATAAAGTCGTCAAGGGTCCCGATTAACTGTTTCCCCCCTTTGGCAGCCCTGCTTCTACTTTCTCGCATGGACATTATTCCTAAGTTTATTATTTATTTATTTATTTACGGATTTTGTAAAGCGCACGGCTACCCCCAACGGGGGTGTCCCGGCGCTAAAAACTGTCAGCAGGAGAAGAAGTAGTAATCTAGATAGATGAAAATAGCCACGTCTTCAGGCGTCTGCGGAATAGTGCTTCAGATGGGGCAAATCTAAGATCAATCAGTAAACTGTTCCAATATTTGGCTGCAAGAACAGCAAAAGCTCTACCACCCATTCTTGTGCGACGGAATCTTGGCACAAACATGAGACGCAGATTGTTGGAACGAAGATCCCTAACCGAGTGGGACAATCTCAGTCTCTTTCTTAAATAATCTGGGCCAGTTCCATTCAAAGCTCGAAAGGCGAGGATGAGCGTTTTGAACTTAATACGGTTGGCTATAGGCAGCCAATGAAGCTCTTTACGAAACGCTGAGATAGGATGTCTGTAAGGGATATTGCCAATCAATCTTGCTGCAGCGTTCTGAACCACCTGGAGACGTTCAATTTGGTATAGAGGGGCCCCCGCATATAAACTGTTGGCATAATCCAGGTGGGAGGTAATTAAGGCCTGGGTGACAGTTCTGCGTGCCTCAATTGGCAATAATGGAAAGATCTTCCTCATCATTTTTAATTTACCAAAGCAGACCGAGGTGACCTTATTGATTTGAGAGCTGCAGGATAGCGTATCATCAAATATAAACCCCAGATTGCGGGCAGAGTGAACCGGGGTAGGGGGGGGGTTGAGTATCGTTGGCCACCATAATGAAGGTGGGATGGTCATTTTTTGATTGAAAAACAAAACCTCCGTCTTATCGGTGTTAAGTCGCAGGTGGTTCATGGACATCCAAGAACAGATTTCGCCAAGACAGTGGCGGAAACTGGAGAGGCTGGAGTCAGAGTGATCGCTAAAAGAAAATATCAGCTGAGTATCATCAGCATAAGAGATCACTCTGACTCCGCATGCCTCTACTACCTTGGCCAACGGGGCTAGGTAAACGTTGAAGAACAAAGGACTTAACGCTGAGCCCTGTGGGACTCCGCGTACCAGAGGTTTACATTCTGATTTGAAAGGTCTGAGAAGAACCCTCTGTGATCGTCCTTGGAGGAAGGAACCCAACCACGATAGGGCAACGCCGCTCAATCCAATCTGCTCCATTCGGTCAAGAAGGATTTTATGGGACACCGTATCGAAAGCGGCGGATAGGTCGAGGACTACCTTTTCCAAAACCTTCCATAAGTTCCCGCAAAAGACTTATAGGCACAAACAATGAAAATGATACAATACTGGAAACCAAGAGAATTGGCCCGGTCCGGTCTTACACGGGCTACAACGGGCCCGTTCTTGGCCCGGTCGCTCCCGCACAGCGGCCAACTGTGACTATTAAGTACGCGCTGGGGGCGGGGCAAGCAGGGAGAGCGGTCCAGGTGGTGCCGGTCAGCTGAGCAGGGACTCCTGGGAATTGGAGTCCCTGTAGCGCCACTCGCAGCCCTGCCTTTAGCCCACACACACCCCAGCAGACCTCGATGAAGGGAGCATGTTCGTGGATTCAAAGGTCCTCCCTGGCGAAGCGGGACCCGCGCAGCGGGTCCGGCAAGCAGTAGCGTAGATCCTGGAAAGTGATTCACAAGCGTCCTCGTGGCAAGTCAGTGCTCAAAATATTCCCACTAGAGACTGGAGCAGGATGGGTTTAAATGCTTCAGGTGCGTTGGGGGCGGGGCAAGCAGGGAGAGCGGTCCAGGTGGTGCCGGTCAGCTGAGCAGGGACTCCTGGGAATTGGAGTCCCTGTAGCGCCACTCGCAGCCCTGCCTTTAGCCCATACACACCCCAGCAGACCTCGATGAAGGGAGCAAGTTCGTGGATTCAAAGGTCCTCCCCGGCGAAGCAGGACCCGCGCAGCGCAAGCAGTAGCGTAGATCCTGGAAAGTGATTCACAAGCGTCCTCGCGGCAAGTCAGTGCTCAAAAGATTGTAGAATCTAATTATGAGAGAGCAAGTCTTAAATAATTGTCAGAACCAGTTATTACACCAGCACCTGGTAGTCTCTGATCTGACCTCTCCACAAGAATTGGGTAAGAGGGCAGACAAATGGATCAGAACCAGGATTAGGCCTAAGAACCAGGGTGGTGACCAAAAGAAAGAATCAACCAAGCCTCAAGAGAAGGGTGGGAATAAATCTTCAGATCAAACCACAAAAGGGCCCCAAAAATCCTCTGAAGGGGGTGGGTCCCAGAATCCTTCCAATACCCAAAAGAAACCTTATTGCCAAGTCTGCAAACAGGTAGGCCATTGGAAAACTGACAGAAGTTGCCCAAAGGCCAACAATAAGGAAAATATTCCTCCAGGTAATACTCCAACACCTCCTGTTACTACTAGTAGTAATCCCCCAGGTGGTGGGAGTGCCCCCAAGAATTTGGTTGGGTATACTTGGGGAACTCAGGTGGACTCTGGCCTAACCAGGTCCCCTACCACAGATACTCTTGTCTGTGAAACTGGCATGGGGTTTGCCAACTTCACTGTGTGTCCCAACACTTTGGACAGGAACAGACAGGAGCCCCTCATCAATGGTCTAAAAGTTGAGGCCTATAGAGACACAGGGGCTAGCATCACTATGGTGACTGAGAGCCTGGTCCCCTCAAGGCAACTTTTATCTGGTGCCACATACCAGGTGACCAACATTGATGGAGTGCAGAGAGATCATCCCATAGCAGTGGTAAATCTCAGCTGGGGAGGTGTCACTGGTCCCAAGAGTGGCAGTGTCATCAAACTTGCCTGTAGATTGCCTACTGGGGAATGATTTAGAGATCTCAGCCTGGGCTGAGGTAGAGCAAGAACCCCATTTTAAAATGGTAAATATCCATGGAAAGGTTAGTGGGGCTGTGATGGCCACAGCCCCAGTCCAAGATGTCCTCCCTGAACAGGTCAGGAGGGTTGTGCCAGTCTCAGCCCAATCTCAGACAGATTCCGTCCCTGAAAAGGTTACCAGGGCTGTGATGGTAACAGCCCATACCCAAACTGAGTCCCTTCCTGAAAAGGTTGGTGGGGCGGTGATGGCCACAGCCCAAACTCACAGATAATAGTGTTGTGAAGCCTGAAACTATGGATCACTCCACTCAAACAGAGAGCATTGAGGAGGAAATGAAATCTCCCTCCCACCAGACTTTAGGAAAGGATCAGCCTTCTCAGGGAACTGATCTTACCCCTTGTGAAGAAACTGCCCCAGAGGTAGTCAGGCCTAGCCTGACAGAGCCCCTGATGTCAGTGGACCCTTCCAAGATGGGACCCAGTCTGGAGCAGGTAACCTGCCCCTCTCTACCCTGCCTCAGTCAGCCCAGGGCTGTAGAGGTCAGGGAGGCCAGTGGTGAACCCCAAAGAGCCCCCTGTCCAAAAGAACTCCCCAATCAGCAGATTAAGGGCACTGAAGCTAGCAGACCTAGCCAAGTGAAAATAAAACAAACTCCTGAGGGATCCCCCTTAAACTTAGTTCGGGACCTCCCACAGATGGACACTGTTGGGCACAGCCAAACCTGGGACCTAAGGGCCCCAAACCTGACCTGTCCCTCCAGTAAGCCAAACAGAGGGACCCAGCCTCCAGCTTTAGGTAGCCAGAGGCTGACCCTGAGAGCACACTGCAACTTAGTCCTGGAAAGAAAGACATATATGGTGGATAGTGATTGGAGGAAGTTGAGCCCAACATTAGTGGAGCCTCACTTCAGTACTCCATCCCAGCACCAGCCTTTTACTTTGCCAAAACACACCACAGGTAAAGATTCCCTATGGCGGAGACCCTCAGATACCCTTAGGGGGAGTGATTGCTTAGTGGACCATTAGATAGGGGGTACCCATGCCAGACAAAGGATAGGGGGTGTAACCACCCCCCTTCCTGGTCCCACCCATAGGAGGGACCTAGTTATAGTGCAGCCCCCTTTCGCAGGATAAAGGTAGGAGCTAGTCCCATTCCAAATCAGATTAATCCTGACTTGAAACTCTACAAGAAGAAACTCTGGACTTCGACTTTCAGCTACAGAAGACTGATTAAATCTCTCTTGTGGGCAAGGAGTGTCCACCCTGCACAAGCAGGCACTATCAAGCGTCCAGCGGCTTCACTTTGTCGTCTTCCCTCGAGGATCCAGACTTCAGAGCCCGACGAGACCCGGATTCCAAGATCTCTCCGAACTCAACTCACATCTGCAGCACAGCTGAGATCCGTGGGTGCGACGAGACACGTGGGACCGGCCATCTTGGAGAAACTGCCCTTAGCATCCAGCACGACTTCTGAGGTACCCTCGACGAAGTGCTTTGGGGACTGAGAAGCCCCAGCCCCGAGCAGCTCCTGCACCGAAGACCAGCCCTCCAGCATCCACGAGATCTGCGTGGGGCCCTTCTGCCTGTTTGCTGCTCGACGCATTGTCTGGTCACTTGTTGGCTGGCTAGTGGCCTCCTAGACGACGATCCACGACATTAACACTGCTGGTCTGGTTGCTCCAGACTGGCCCTTGCTTCCCTGCAAGGGAGAAGCACCCCGGAGCCTCCTGGTCCGCACCAGACGCCTTTTCCACTCACCGCGTGGGTTTCCTTTGCCAAGGCCTGTTGACGCCAAATCCGGAACCAACACTGCCGACAGAGAGCCTGCGTGGGACAGCTCGTGCCTCCATCCTGGTCGTCGAAGACACCTCCTGGTCCACGTGGCTGCAGAGTCAAGCGTCCACTCTTCACCTGATCGCGACTACAGCATTTGGTTCCTTCCTGGTTCCAGTCCAGTCACTGGCTAGTGACTTTGAACATTGTCCCCTTCTTTCAGGTTTTCAGCATTCCTGATCCACCCTTGGATCACATCGGACATCTTCCTCCTGGTCGCCTGCAGCATCTTTTTTTTCAGGCTCCATAGACTTCAACGCAGAAACCCGACACAACTTCGCACCTATGCACCCGCAGCCCGTTGGTGAGGTAACAAGAACATTCCGGTGCTCAAGGGTAGATTGACTCTCCTAGTGTCCAGTTCACAGTCGATTTAGTCCTAACTAGTCAGGATTGTCCGTACTCACCTTTTTCTTGAACTGTACTGTCCATAGACGTTGTTACGCATCTCGCGTGTGAGTTCACACTGTGCACACGCGTTCCGTGGGCCTCCTATTACTTACCTAAAGTTAGGGTAGTGTAGTTCCAGCGATCCTACAGCCTCTGGACAGCTCCATTCCTTCTATTGACTTCCTTATACCATTTGTTTAGTATATGGTTTGTTGCTCCCCTAGGGCAACATTGTAAACTTGTGCAACTTAACGTATTTTTCTTAAGAGTCTTGTCATGTGCTTAGTCCTCTGATCTCCTAAAGAGTTCAGAGGTGTTTGTTAGTTAATAAATGTCTTGTTTATTTTCATAACTACCTGTGTGGTGTCCTTTCATTTGGTATTCTAGGGGTTATATGTGGTAAAACAGCTGGCTTCACATGCCAAAAGAGTTTAGCCTAAGACTGCTTTGTCCATGCTACCATTAGGATAGCTGGTCTATAAGGTTGACTTACAACCAATCACCATAAGGGTTGTTTGGACTGATACAAGGGGATCACTAGAATTAGTGAGCATCATATATCAGGCCAACTTCTCACACCATCGACGGTGTCTTCAGTGTCTAGGCTTCGACCACGACGACTGAACCTGCACCGACTGCGGGCCCTGGCGTCCAAGGCTAGGCGGGAGCAGTTCCGCAAGCGGCTTGAGCTCTGGTAGTCGGCCCGCGCCGTTCGAGGGACCGGTCGCGGGCCGCAGCCATCATAGCTCCGGAAGCCAGCATCGGTCTTCGGGATCAAGATCCTCAGGTAAGAGGCATGAGAGGTCGGAAAGGCGTCATCGCTCTTCCGACCCACCCCGACGCTCGCGCAAAGGGGCCGGGGGTTCAGGTGACACCACCCACGCAGCTCCGGCGGAGTCGCGGCGCCAAGGCCTGCCCCATACCTTCCGGTCCCTGGGCGTGACGCGACGCCGGAGGAGATCGAGCGCTACCTCATGGCCATGAGGTCTCTCCCTCCTCCGCCGGGTTCCGCGGCGCCTTCAGGCCAAGCGGCCCCGGCTGGGAGGGCCTAGCGGGTCGGGTGCTTCGGCCCTGGCACCGCCGACGACTTCAGTCCCGGCACCGCAGGCCCTCACTGGATCCGGGTCGTCGCCGGTCGACCTCACAACCTCACCGGCGCCGGCCCCTAGGGTGTCGCCCCAGGCGCCGCCTCCGATCCTACCCTTTGGTCCAGTTCCGGCACCGGAGCGGCGCCACTGGGCGCCGTTCTCGACGTCGCTTGGAGATTTTTACTTCAACAAACCGGCCCCATCCTTTGAACCTAAATACCAGGTGATTGGTGACGAGGGGGATTGGGAGGTGTCTGAGGACCCTCTGGCACAGGAGTGCCAGTCTCAGCAGGACTGGACAGGTGAGCTTGGGGATGCCAGTGGGCTGGACACCTCGCCAGACACTGGTTTTGTCTCCCCTCCCACCGTGGCTTCGGAGGAGGGGGCTGCCTACAGTGTGGCGCTGATGCGGGCAGCCAAGGCCTTGGGCCTGGAGCTCCCCATCGCAGCCGTGAAGACTAACCTCCTCACTGAGGTCCTTTAACCGCAGTCAAGCTCGGCTGAGCCTCTGCTGCTGTTTAATGAGGCCTTGTTAGACGTTCGTTTGGGCACTTGGTCCAAGCCATCTACAGCTCAGCCTGTAGATAAGACGGTGCCAGACGCCACCGCCCGGCTCTGGCCGACTCTTGTTTCCTGTCCACCCATCCTGTCTCCAAGAGCCTGGTCATCCAGGCCTCCAACTCGCAGACCCCATTCCTGATGGCCCCGCCCGAGCGGGAATCCAAGAGATACGAGCAATACGGTAAGAAAGTATTCTCCTCCCTGAGTTTGGGACTGCTGTCAGTCAACACCGTGTGCCTCTTGGGCCGCTACACCCACTCTCTGTGGTGTGGGACACGGTTGCGGCCGTGCTGCCAGAATGTTCGGCTTATAATCACAAAGAATTGCCCCCTCTCCAAAATCAATTATTCAAAATTATGGACCAAACACACACTTCTTTTAGTCCGGTCCGGTATATTTATTTATACCTTTCACTCATATTTTTTTTTAAATGATTTTTTAAAAATAGCAGGGAAAGATAACTCTACACAAACGATTAACCACAAAATACCTTACAGAAATATTCAACAAAAAACAAGGATTCACGAATACACAGAATTATCAAATAATGAGCATAAACAATACATCCAACATTAGATTGCAATATTTAGACAATGTAGGAAATCAATTGGAATGCAATTACTAACATCCGAGATTCAATTGCAAAATTAAGCAATGTATGAAAAACATTCATCAACTTTTCTTTATGTGAACAAGAATGCAATTACTACATTCAAAGAGCAAAAAAGATATGTATCACTATTCTTCAGAAACCACTCTAGTTGTTATAGTTCGCTCTTGCTGAAATAGCCGACGCGTTTCAAGTTTGGACCCTTAGTGTCCAAACTATCTTCAGGGCTTTGTATTAATCTGTGTGATACTGAGTTGTTTTAGCTTTTTATCACTGGGCACAACTCTGTTCTTTAACTGTACAGCTGGGCGCTTGGCTCCACGAATGACAGTCTTGAACCACGCTATCTTGCGTTGCACCAGGGGCGGGGAATGTCTTCTTCTTTGTTCGTGCGCACCTTTAAATCGAATGACGGTGCCAATCCGAACCCTTTTCTGCTTTCTTATTTTCTTTTTATTCTTCAAGTTTTTCCACGTCTCCTGTGTGTTCGATAGAACGGAGGCGTCTCCTCCCGTCTACCGCCCCGTCCGGGGCTGCAGTTAGAAAGCGCCTTCGCCTTGTATTTACTGCTTGGCGGGTTCCGCTTTGGTAATAAATCTCTTCTTCTGCAAACGCAGTTCCCTCAATAGCGGTTGCGCTCCTCAGTTGCTCCCAGCTCTGATGTCAATGTTTGGCGGCGGTCAGGACTAAACTCACCCAAGCCCTTGCGGAGCGTCGAGATGCAGCACGGTTTTCTATCCGGTGTGGGCTGGATACCACCGACTCACTGGGCAGAGCGATGGCAACGACGGTGGCGATTCGTCGCCACGCCTGGTTGAGGTCTGCCAACTTTTCTGCCGATGTCCAGAACACTCTTATGGACATGCCGTTCGATGGCCGTCGCCTTTTTGGCGACAAGGCAGACCATGCGCTTGAGCACTTTAAGGACTCCAGGGCTAAGGCCAAGTCCTTGGGCCTCTCGGCCCGCGCCAGCAAACGGGTGCCTTTTGCTCCTTTCGTGGCCAAGGAAGAGGCGCTCCCACACGTGCTGCCAGCCCCGCACCGCAGACTAACACCCAACGCGGTGGCGGCCGTGGAAACGGCCGTGTCGGCGGTCGGGGAGAACGGCGAGGCCAGTCTACACCTTCCCCCGCAGCATCCGCCTCTAAAGCCTCTTAGTCCGTGCTTTCAGGCCCATGTGGGGGGCAGGGTTCGCCATCACCACTTCCACTGGCGCGCTGTCACTTTGGACAGGTGGGTGCTGCAAATAGTCCGAAGGGGCTACTCCCTCCCCTTTGAGGCGACCCCTCCAGCCATGCCTCCGCAATACCACTGTGTGTCGGGGGACCACTTGCAACTTCTGCAAGAGGAAGTTACGGCTCTCTTGACCAAGGGGGGCATTGAGCGCGTTCCTGGGCCGGAAGTAGCGTGTGGTTGTTACTCCCACTACTTTCTGGTACCCAAGAAGGGCAAAGGGGGCCTATCTTGGACCTACGGAACATCAACGGCTTCCTCCGGAAGGAGAAGTTCAAGATGCTGACACTGGCTCAGGTCTTAGCTGCCCTGGACCCAGGAGACTGGATGTAGCGTTGGACTTACAGGACGCTTATTTCCACATTCCCGTCCATTCTGGCCCACCAGCGCTACCTGCGGGTCACGGTAGGCCACAGGCACTTTCAGTTTACCATGCTCCCCTTCGGCCTTACCAGCGCCCCACGGGTGTTCACGAAGGTGATGGCTGTGGTCGCAGCTCATCTGCGCAGGTTAGGGGTTTCAGTCTTCCCCTACCTCGACGACTGGTTGTTGAAGGCGGGCTCGCCCCAGACAGTCGTCAGCCACCTCCAGACAACGGCAGACCTCCTGCACCAGCTGGGGTTTTCTATCAATGTGCCGAAGTCACACCTGTGCCCCTCTCAGAAGCTCCTCTTCATCGGAGCGGTTATCGACTCGGCGCAGTTTCGGGTTTATTCTCCCGAACAGCGGGTTCGGGATATTCAGGCTCTGATTACAATCTTTCAGCCTTTATCCGGGGTCTCGGTCAGGTGGACGCTGCGGCTTCTGGGGCTGATGGCCTCCAGCATCCTTCTGGTGCATCACGCCGGGTGGCGGATGCCGGCTCTGCAGTGGGACCTGAAGTTTCAGTGGTCCCAGCAGCAAGGCAACCTGTCTGACCATGTCCTGATCTCGGAGGGCACTGCGAGACAGCTGCAGTGGTGACTCACGGACCGCGATTAGGTCAGCGGCAGATCCCTCTCCTTACCCCAACCGGAGCACGTAGTTGTGACGGACACGTCCCTCCTAGGTTGGGGAGGCCACATGGGAGAGGCGGAGATCAGAGATGTTAGACCTGTCAGCCCTAGGGTGGTCTTCCCTACTTTTTTCGCCCTTGCCTCATTTTTCCCACCTTCTTTTTGTTGGCCCTTAGGTCTTCGGGCACCTTTTCATGGCTAATCCATGTTAGGGTGCAGGTGCGCTCTACTCCAAACATGGCTGCCACTGGCCCCTGCTACTGCAGCGTGGTCTTTTAGTGTAGCACCCTAGTTGCCAGAAGCTGGCTGGGACCCCATACATTGTTGCAATACCAGCCTGCCAGCCCCTGTCCATAGGTAGAGTGGGGAAGCTCCTGGAAACTTCCAGAAGAAAGGCAGGGCTTATTTTTGCCTCCTTAGAGAGTGGTCACCTGACCTGGGCATATATAAGTAAGGGAGGGAACTTTTTCTAGTCAGTTGGGACATCACTGAGCTGGGGAACCCACGCAGGAGATTAAGGCGGTAGGGCCTAGTCAGGAACTTATGCCACTGGGAGTGACAGGATTTAGGTGCTGCCTCTTATTAAGTTGAGTGAGGTATCCTAGACAAGCCCCCTAATCTGGCCAAGCGGTAGGGAACCCCAGGGTCCATCAGCAGTGACCTGAGGAAACTCATCCAGCCTCCAACTCAAACCCCCCCCCCCCCCCCCCTCCCATCTTCAAGAAACCAACCCCTAAGGGCGCAGAACCATCCAAGCGCCAAAGAAGACTACTTGCCTTTGACCAGAGACTGCTGGGGGATCAACCAGGTACTGGTGCTGTCTCCCCTCTGTGCCCCCAGCGCTGTCCTGAATGAACTACTTGAATTCCTGACTGAAACTCCTGGAAAGCGCTGTACTCTGACCCCCCCTGCTGGATCATAGACTGCCTGCACGGCCTAGCGCTCATACCCTGGGCCCTGCTAAGCTGCTGGGAGTGCCCCACATCGTGCTAACCTAGCGCTGTGTCCTGCTCCCCTCAGTAGCGCTGTAATCTGCCCTGGTTAGAGACCCTGCTGGCGCTGGCCCGAGAACTGTCTCTAGCGCCGCTCTGCTGTGCCTCTTAAGGAGCGCTGTGAGACCCCCAGGCGCGAACATCGCCAGGCGCCCTGATCCCCGTCGAGCGCTTACCTGCAGCGCCTAGTGAAGCGCCGGAATTGCCCCCGGTGTCAGGAGAGGACCACCGATGTGGGCCGCGCCCGACCCGAGACTCCGCCACCCTTGCGCCGGCCTCCGGAGCTCTGAGGAGGCCGCCGCCGCAAACATCGACCCGGCTGGGTCATGACTGGAGGCCCCTGTCCCTGGGCCTAGCCAAATCCTGTCAGCGCGGAATCCAGTCAGGCCGCAGTAGGCCTGAAGCCAGCTCCCGCCCCACGTGACAGGGGAGCTCCTCCGCCCCACCCCTCCGAGCGCCGCGCAGCCATTGGTCCTGGCTGGTGCCCTCTCGAGGCGGGCTTCGTAATTGGTGGTTACAGCTCCGGCCCCTGCCCTGATTGGTCCCCGGGCCGTAGCTGTGCCTGGAGCCCCGAAAAAAGCTCGGACTCGTCGCGGAGGGGGCCGTGAAGCAGGAGAGCCCCCTCCGATTTGCCCCTCAAGTGAATTCACTCGTCCCCGGTGCTCCGCATCTGCTCCCTGCACCGCGCTGGGCCGAGTGAGGCCCCTGTAGGGCGGAAGCCCCGCCCGCCTGCCTTGAGTCCACGCAAGGGCCCCGGAGGGCCGAAAACACCAGGTAACCCCCGGAGGAGGGCGAAAGGCCGGGAAAGGCCCTGAGTTCGCCCCTCCCCCGGGGAAATTGACGCTGGGCCCCAATTGGCCCCGAGAGACCGTGTGACCTCATTCTGTCCATCAACTGTGGTTTTCGTATTAAGCATCAGGGGTGCCTGGGGCCAAATAACTGTGCATGCCTGGAGAGCAGGCTGATACTGAATTAATTGTGTCAGGCCAAATGGATGACAAGATCGTCCATCCCTATGACTGTTGGTGCATGGTGACAGTCTCATGCTGCATTAATTGATCACTCCTAATTACCTTTAAGCCTGCTGATGAAGTGGTAATATTTCCCTGTCCTGAATTTCTTGCAGGGGCGGGCTTCTACGAATCCTGATGGGATTGATATGATACTTATTGATTTACTCCATTACTATTTTGATGACTTGATTTCTGGTATTGAACTGTTGGTATTTTCAAGAGGAAATGTTCATGAATGCTTCTTGAAATGTTACCCCAGAGTTTATGAAAGTAACCCCTTAGCTTGCCGAAGAGTATAGTGCGACAGGCTGTGTTATTTGATGTTTTGCTCACCTGATCGAAAGGACTAATGAAATGCTTTAATGAAGTACTTTAATGAAATGCTAATGCATTGATTGCCTTGATCTGAAATCTATATAAAAGACCTTGATTTTCAATCACAAGTACTGGTGTGGTCTCCATTATTGCGCACACTTCTTGTCTCAGTGGATGAGTGTGTTATGTAGCTACTTTACACGTAAGCCCCTGGCTGCCTACCTGCTCGAGCCAAGCTACCTCCCGGGGAACTGGCGGTCCCAGTTCTTACAAGAGGCCTCTGGTCTCCGGCGGAGTCCCGGCTCCATATCAACCTTCTGGAGCTGAGGGGGATTCATCTAGCACTGAAGGCATTCCTCCCCTCTGTCAGGGGGAGTGTAGTGCAGGTGTTCACAGACAATACCACCACCATGTGGTACTCCAACAAACAGGGCCAGGTGGGGTCGTGGACCCTCTGCCAGTGGCTGGAACATCAGGGCGTGACCCTGGTGGTTCAACGCCTGGCAGATTCTCTGAACGCCAGGGCGAACAAACTCAGCAGACGGTACATGATGGATCACGAATGGCGTCTGAACTCGGACGTGGCGCAAGGCCTCTTTCTGCAGTGGGGGGAGCCTTGGTTAGATCTATTCACCACAGAAGAGAACGCGCAATGTCATCAGTTCTGCGTGTTGGAATTTCCAAGGCGGCACTCGCTCGGAGACGCTTTTCGTCGCGAGTGGAGTTGCGGTCTGTTGTACGCCTTTCCGCCTATACCACTTCTGCCCAGAGTGCTGAGATCAAGCGCGACCGGGCCCAAGTTATCCTTGTGGCTCTGGACTTGGCACGAAGGTACTGGTATCCCGAGCTACTCAGTATGTCTGTCAGTCCCCCGGTTCGTCTGCCTCTTCAGGAAGACCTTCTGTCGCAGCAGCAGGGGACAGTCCTTTCCGAACCTGTCCAGTCTCCACCTACATGCTTGGAGATTGAGCGGCGACAGTTAAGGCCATTTGACTTGCCTCCTGAAATCTGTACTCTGATTCTGGCAGCCAGGCGTCCCTTCACGAAGTCGGTATACGCCTGCAGGTGGAACAGATTTGTGGCATGGTGCATAGCAAAGGCTGTGGTTCCTCTCTCTGCCCCTCTTTCTGAGGTTCTCCTCTTCCTTCTCTCTCTTGCCCAGCAGGGCTCTGCTCTGGGCACTCCCAAGAGTTACCTTTCTGCCCTTTCAGCCTTTTTAAGGCTACCTGATCAGCCCATTTTGTTCAAGTCCCCAATTGTAAATAGGTTTTTGAAAGGCATCACACACATGTTTTCCCCTGTTCCATTCGTGATGCCTCAGTGGGACTTGAACCTTGTTCTTACCTATCTGATGTGCACTCCCTTTGAGCCACTTCATAACTGTCCTCTTCGCCTTCTTACTCTGAAGACTGCTTTCCTGGTTGCCATCACCTCTGCCAGGAGAGTGAGTGAGCTCCAGGCTCTTTCTTCCAAACCTCCTTTCCTTTCTGTCCATCCTGACATGGTTGTGTTGTGGACAAAACCCTCTTTCCTGCCCAAGGTTGTCACAGCCTTCCACATCGGGAAGTCCATCACCTTGCCCACCTTCTTTCCGCCTCCGCATCCCTCAAAGGAGGAAGAGCGGCTCCACCGTCTGGACCCAAAACATGCGCTCTCGTTTTATCTGGATCGAACACGCCAGTTTCGGGTGGATGACCAACTCTTTGTTGGTTACGTGGGCGCTGAGAAGGGACGGGCGGTACACAAGCGGACCATCTCTCGGTAGGTCGTGTTGTGTATCAAGGCATGCTACTCCTTGGCTAAGAAGGAACCTCCTGTTGGGTTGAGGGCCCATTCCACTCGGGCCATGCCGGCTACTATTGCCCTGGGTGGTGGAATCCCCTTTCAGGACATTTGTCGGGCAGCTACGTGGGCCTTGCTGCACGCTTTTGCAAGACACTACTGCCTGGATAGTCCAGTCCGGAGGAATGGCTTCTTTGGCCGTTCCGTCCTCCAGGACTTTATGGTGTGATTATTGGTTCGAAGACCCACCACCAGGGTTGGTATTGCTGGGGTATCTATTCTAAGGAGAGAATCTAATACTAACCTGTTTCTTTCAGATGAACAAGTTACTTACCTTCGGTAACGATATATCTGGAAGAAACAGTAGTTAGTATTAGATTCCTTACCGCCCCACCCATCCTCCGCGTTCTGCGAACCGATATCTAGGGATAAGGTCATCCCCTTTCAGGGCCCTAGTTTCATGGCACTAGTGTTGGTTTTTATCATGGCTCTGCGTTTCTGGCGCGGAAAAGATATGTATAAGAACTGACGTCAGCGCGCGATGGCGGCGACTAAGTACTCCGGCGACGTCATCTCGGCGCAGACGACACCGACGAGGGACGCGGAGCCGCAGACGACGCCTACCGACGTGCAGGAGTACTGCTACGCAAAAGTTTCCAGATCCAGTCTGACGCCTGGGGATATTCTAAGGTGAGGAATCTAATACTAACTAATGTATCTTCCAGATATATCGTTACCGAAGGTAAGTAACTTGTTCTTGTCGACTTATAGCCAGCATCCATTACTTTTGTTTATTGTGCTATGTATAGATATATACTTAAATTACACGTTTGTTTGTGCATACTTTGTCCCTAGTTTGGGAATGTTGGTCCATTTGCTTTGCCTTTAGTTTTCTCTTCCCTCTTGGCTTGTTGCTCTAGTTTTTCTGCTGTCGTATGTAGTCCATAATGATGGCTTCTCTTATGTGTTCCCCTTATAGCCAGCATGCACTGAACAAAACGTGTTCGTGTGGAGGACAAGTAATGGTTGCATGCCTTTTTATAGTAAATTTAGACAATTGCTGTTCAGCTCGACAATTTGTTATCTTTATATTATTGCCAGGGCCACTGGAGTTATGAAAGGCTGTGGCTTTTTATTTTTATTTTTGCATAATTATAGATGTACTGCATTAGCCGCATAATCCATCTGCTGGTGCATAATCTGTAGGTTTAACAAAAAAAAATGTTTCTAGCTCAAACGGGTCAGGAGTTACTAATAATTTGGCGACCTATTCAGTGAAAGGTAATTTACAAAAGGTTAACTGGTAATCTTTCAGTCGCTTTTTTCTGTATTTGTTTGTTAAACTGGTACTAATGAAGGGAAATCTTTGACTTTACAATATTACCATGTGTAAAACTTACGAAATAATGAAGTAATACTATCAAAAACGATGTCACTCAATTTGCAGTTTGTTTCTGCATAATTTAGTCAACCCTGCCGCCTGTTTCGGTGCTCCCTCGCCACATAATTCAAGTGGCCCTGACTATTGCATACTTAGTATTTTGCATTGCTTGTGTGTTTTAAAATGTAGAGGTTGTGTGGGTTGTTTGTAGTGGAGAGTAAGTACCGCTAACCAGTTGAAAAGTGTTTGAAAAGTTAGATTTTCTTATTTAAGAAAAAGCAAGCAAAAAAGACTTGGAACCTTACTAAGCTGCTCGCTTAGTTAATGTATCTTATATTTTTGGTTGCTTACCTTCAACTCCACAGACTCCCTTGCGTGGTCTTGAAAGCTACCAATCAAAGATTAGTGTACTATATCAAAGTATCCTCTTTGCAAGAACACATGCAGTTTTATACTTTTACTAAAGGTCTTTTTCAGTTGTGGGACGTATGTGTTGTAGTGAAAGAAATGAGTAGAGATCTAAATGTGGTGCTGGGTTGAAGAACCTGAAGACCACTTTGAAATGCGAAATTTATTAAGCTAACAGCGAATTAAAGCTAACATAATTTGCCGGAAAGCCTAAACTCTTCATGCATTTAACCCCTTCGATGCTCATGACGAGCTCAGCTCGTCATGCAGTACACTGGTTGTGTGCTTATGACGAGCTGAGCTCGTCATGAACAATGGATTCCAAGGGCTTTCAGCACAGAGGGGGAATTGCTGCAGCAGTGATAGTGTTAAGACTTCCAATACAAATCTGTTTGGCTGTATTTGGCGTTGTCGGTAATTCCTTAGCTTTGTCAATGCTGGTTTTGCCATTGTTTTTGCAAAAACGCTGTTGGAAGCTGCTATGTCCTTCTCAATCTAAACCAAAATAATGGACTAAAAGCAAAAATATTTTTTGGCTTAATGGCACGGCACACACTACATGTGGCACTGAAGGGAATTACTTTGTGTGCTCATGTGCTCCTTGTAAAAGGGCAGAGGCCTTGGCTCACAGAGGAGTTAGACAGTGACTGAAGAGGGTTGACCCACTGCCACATGCTGTAGTAGTCAGCAGAAAACTGGGGCCCTTATCTTCTTTGCTCCATGATTTGTTAGGTCGAGCCTGTGCAGCGTTTGCGCTGTTCTGCGAGGCATGCTGTATTTGAGTATGGACTTGAAACCCCGCCCACTCTACACCCATATTTGTCATTGGCTTGTGTCATTGTCCTTCATAAATGCTAGCTTCTGATTCGTTAATAGGCTTGTAAGTCCCTCCTTAGTACTTCTTTGTCTTCATTTGTAACTTCCCATGAGGACTGGCCTATTTACTTCGGCCTATTTACTTTATTTTCTTTTGGGTTTCTCCTACTGCAGGCATGACATGCTTTCCTGCAACATTTAGCACGCCATGTGCACTTGGACTTTTCAAGCAGCCTGTGACCATGGCGGCCACTTCTTTGAAATGCTATAGGTCTCGCATTTACTAGAGTTTGAGTTATTGGCATTGTAAATGACAATGCCTTTTATTTGTTAATTATCAAAACAGATCAATAAAAGGCTTTGTCGTTTACAATGCCAATAGCTTAAACTCACGAATGCAAGTCCTGTTGTATTGCTATGCAGCGTTGTCATTGGTCTGAGCGCCGTGGATCGGCGCTTAGCCAGGGAATAGGGGCCTGGTCACTTGGGAGTTTTGTAATACAACAAAAGACCCAGTCCAAGGGCGTCAAAGCATATCAGTGGCTAAATCAAGGGCAGTCAATATGTACTGCTACCTCTTATTGTCCTCTACACTTTATAAGGGGACACTGCACTGCACTACGCCCGAATTGGCATTAAAAGCAAACAACCTATTCTCCTTGACAGCGACACAGAACAGAAAGTACTATGACCTATATAGGTCAATGACAGATGTCCACACCACCAGTGTTGGACTGACTTCTGCTTAGAAAAAATGTGTGAAAAACAAGTGACACCTCACGGAAACACCACCAAGGGGTAACTGGTATGTAATTTCCAGACAAGCCCCTGTCTCATCATCGGTAGTCACTTGATTCTCAAAAGAAAGTTTTGGTGTTTGGATAGATATGAAATACAACGATACAAATATGGTTATATCCTTACACATAAACCAATCAATAAGCACGCGTACTTTCTGTGATCAATGCAACTTTCTGATATTCACAACAGCAACATTGGTGTGACAATGTTGTAAATAACTGATCAAGAATTATTGGTACTTAACGAAACTTTGTTGTGCTTGCATTATAAAATATAATATGTTACATTAATTGATGCACACAGGACAGTAATTCAGGCTATTCACTGGGGAGGACATATACCCAATCCTAATATGTGCTGGATGTACTTATGACATGGATTTTGACACCATGTATATATGTGTTTTACCTAGCCGTGAACAAGTCACATGTACTAAATTGCAAGAGGCGACAAAACACGTGTTTGCTTCGAAAAACCTGACCCACTAACATCAGGAGGACTCATTAAAAAGAAAAAGACGAATAAGAAAAAAAGTCTACTGATTTGCTTCTTTTTACTTGATGTATCTAAGAAATCTGAAAAGATTGTTTTATGACTTCACATGTGCTTGGGTTTCACCTTTACTGTTATTCTGCTGGTTCTCCAAAGAGATTTAGAGAGGCAGGTGGTTCTCTCTAACCCTGAAGCACGGTACAAAATATTTGAGGATATTTAAACAAATAATAAGTGTTAACAACCAATAGCGCCTATCACCTATACCACCAGTCTCACCCTAAGGCCTGGTCATGTACTCCATGCAGGCTGTAATGCAGCCTGCATGGAGAATATGGGAATTGCGCATGACTGTTTTGGGCTGAACAAACAGTTGTGCATTTAGGAGTGGGCAAACCACTTCTCCCCTGCTCCTCTGTCCTTGGAGCAGCCCTGTCCGGACAGACAGTTGCTGCAGCAGGAGACATAAAATGATATCAGGTATTATCATTTTATTTTTCCTGCTGCAGAGCCGTGGGGCGATGCTCCTCAGCGGAGGAGCCGCCACTGTACTTGCAGCTAAAAATTGCAAGGAGACAAACTATAGATATCCATGTCTCTAGTAGAATACATAGGTGTTAAGAAAAAGAAGAGCTGAACGAAGACCAAGGGGAAGAAGACAGGCAGGAAGTGAGAAAAATAGAGCTGGATATAGTTGGGGAAGACAACACATGGGAAATGTGAGGAACAGAGCAGGGGAGAGAGCTCCAAGACCGCTTTGACTAAAGGACGATAGTGAGATGAAAGAACGACAGGGAAAAGACAGACCAGCAGAGAAGTGAAATAAAAATAAGTAAATAGACACATTCTTGTGAAATGTAGGCATAGTCTGGCACACTATAATAGTCGTGAAGGTTTTCGTGTGCCAATGTAAAGAATTAATTCTGCTGTTCTATATGTAATGGGCATGTATTTTGCAACAAGAATAATGCCCATTTAGTCTGTGAGAAAATTATTGGCAAGTGTCATATAAAAAAGATGGGTCTGTAATCCAGGGTGAGATGTTTGTACATTCTTTGCGACTTTATTGTCTTTGGGTATTACAAAGTAGCATATATTTTTGTAAAGCCTGTGAGAGAAAAGCAGTTTAGTTTTGGTTTGGTCATAAGAACAAGCATTGCTTTATTCTGGAAATTTCTATGGTGGAGGTACAAACCTCTTTCTTAAATGGGCAGGTCCCTTTGAGGAGGTAACAATGATGGATATAACTCGGAAGGCAAATAGGTTACATGAAGTGATCAGAAACAATTCAGCTCCAGCTCAGAGGGCCGGCGTGCGAGGGACCCCAGCATGTTTTACCCGGTGAACGGCATAATTACCCTGCGGTAAGGTGGAGAGTAAAGGGGGGATTAGTAACAAGTCCCCCGCCTTTGTTAATGAGGCAGGGTTATATGGAGCAAACATTAATAAAGGTCCCTGCCAAGAATAATCTTTCTAAAGAGGCTCCGAAAATCGTGGAGAATCCCTCAGATCTAGACGTGGTGTCAGAGCAAGTGCAGAGGCTATCAGAGCCTGTTACAGCAGTCTTAGTCAAAGCAACTGCAGTAACCACGCCAGGTGTTTTAAACTTAAGCCTGAAAACACTGAAAAAAAGAACTACCCCCCCCTCCAAGGAGGAATAGGTACCAGTTGAGATCAAGGCAAGAGTTGAAGGAGGGAGGGGCCCTGGACTTCAAAGAGAGAGAGAGAGACCCATGCCATTAACCCCCTGCAAAAGGAAAAACAAAGGGGCAACTTTGGTAAAAAAAGTCTAAAGCTTTCCCCTTTAGGCAGTAAATGTGCATTGCTGAACACTAGGTCCCTTCCTCAACACGCTCTAGACATCCACAATCTGTTGACACAAGATGAAACAGACTGTCTTTCTCACGGAGACATGGCTGGGCGAGGGATCGGAACCTGATTTAGCTATCGCCATCCCCCCTACGCATGTTATTTTCCGTCGAGATCGAATTAAGGGTAGAGGAGGCGGAGTGGCGCTCATTATTAAGAGGCATATTTCTTGCACTATCTTGTCTGTGGATGATCTACCAGGCTGTGAGACTCTTGCCTTCTCCTTAACGCTTTCTCCCCATCAATCTTGTTTGGGGATCTTGTTGTATAGACCTCCTGGTCCTCTTGGCTCTTTTACCGAGGACCTGTTCTCGATTATCTCCACACTTAGTCTCAGGGCCAAACACTGCCTAATTCTAGGGGATTTCAACATCCATATGGACAATGGTGAGGATCCTGAAGTGCAAAAATTCCTGGACATGACATCTTCGGTGGGACTTCACATGTACTTGCAGGCACCCACACACGAGAAGGTGCACATTCTGGATCAAATTTTTTCGACCATTCCGGTGTCCCTCTCCTCCCTTGCCCCAGTCCTCTGGTCGGACCATTTCCTAGCGGACTTCGTGATAGAACATCATCTGACGACCACTCGCAAGGTGCAGCGGCAAACAGCACGTATGCCTAGAGCCTTTCACAAAGTCACCCCAGCCATGCTTACCCAGGCCTTAGAAACCTATCCTTGTGTTTTTACAGGCAGGTTGGAGGACTATGTGGTGTGTTTTCAGAACTGGCTCACCGCACGTCTGGAAACCTTGGCACCACCCCGCCAGGTTAGATCAGAACCGGCAAGAGTGTCGGCGCCGTGGTTCTCTGCTACATTGGCTGGCAAGAGAAGGCATTGCAAGAGGCTGGAGAGAATCTGGCGGAGGCAGTATGATATATCTGCTAAGCAGTCTTAGAGAGAAGCAGTGAAGGAGTATCATAAGGAAATCATTGCAGAGAAAAAATCATTTTTAGCTAAAAGGATTGAGGAAGCAGATAACTCCTGCAAAGAGATCTTTAAGATTGTTAAAGATTTTATCTCTCCCTCCTGCTGCACTCCTACGTCTGTCTTCTCGGAACCATGGATCACGGAGCTTGCAGCATTCTTCACTACTAAAATTCGTACCATCCAGTCGGCCTTGCAAGGAGCCCATAACATCTCGGTTTCGGGATCCGGGGCTGACGGCTCTCTTAATCCCAGGATACATTCATCTGTATCGGACACGTATACCCCGGGTCCTATTCTTGACTGCTTCCCTGCTTTAGAGCTTCAGGCCTCGCTGGACCTCTTATCCAACTTGAAATCTGGCTCTCCATCTGACCCTTGCCCTGCCAAGTATCTTGCGACTTTGGCACCTGCTCTCAACCCTATCATCAACCCTATTATCAACTTATCCCTGAGCGCGGGCAAAGTCCCCTCATCTTGGAAACAGGCCCTAGTCCTTCCCCTGATTAAAAAACCAAATGCAGATGCCAAATTGCATTCCAACTATAGGCCAAACTCGTTGCTGCCCGCCTTGGCCAAATTAGCGGAAAAGCATGTACACACCACCTTAACCAACTATCTAGAGGTTAATTCCTTATTACATCAGTCACAGTCGGGGTTCAGATCTAACCTAAGTACTGAAACTGCTCTACTCGAGGTGACCGAGGCTGTGAAGGAAACTCTGGACAGGGGTGGAAAGGCCTTGCTCATCATGCTAGATCTGTCGGCGGCCTTCGACACCGTCCCCCACGACCTTCTCCTTACAAGACTCTGAGAGATTGGCTTAAGGGGATCGGTGTTCGAATGGTTTCAATCTTTCTTGGCCGACCGCAGACAAACGATCTGGGCCCCCCCTTTCTCCGCCCCTATGCCGCAGCTTGAGGTGGGGGTTCCGCAGGGCTCCATACTCAGCCCCTCCCTTTTTAACATCTTCATGACTCCATTGGCGGCACGTGTGGAGGAGCTAGGGGCCAGGATCGTATCCTATGCGGATGACACACAGCTCCTGTTCACGTGTGACAAGGGCTGTGACTTCGATGGGGCGGCCATCCGGAAGTGCCTGGAGTTTGTGTTTGATTGCTTCGGGAAAAGCGGCCTCAAATGCAACTCGGACAAATCCGAGATATTGTTTTTTGGCTGTCCTGCCGACCCGAGATGGAAGCTTTGGTGGCCTTCGGCCATGTTCCCCCCGGCCAGCGATTCTGTTACAGCAAAGAATCTGGGCATGCTGGTCGATAACACCCTCTCCTTCAAAGCCCAGGTAGCTGGCCTGACAGGGAAGTGCTTCGCCATCTTAAGGATGTTGAGAAAGTTTCTGCCGTACCTATCTTTGGAACACAAGAAGATAACGGTGCAGGCCCTGATAGGCTCTCGCCTAGACTATGCCAACATCCTTTACTTGGGTCTTCCTGAATATCTACTGACCCGTCTGCAGATAGTCCAAAATTTGGCAGCCAGGGCAATCTTTGGCCTTACCAGAAGAGCCAGGGCGAGCAATCTCCTTGCCACTCTGCACTGGCTGCCAATTCGCAAGCGCATCTCATTTAAGACCTTAACTACAGCTTTTAAGGCGCTTCACAATCTCGGCGCTGGCTATTTGCAGAGAAGGGTCAATTTCTATCTTCCATCTAGACCCTTGAGGTCTGCTGCCCAGGCCTATGCCATAGTGCAGGTAGTGAGACGTGTTCGCCGTGGAGGTCGCTCCTTTAGCTACCTTGCCCCCCGTCTTTGGAACACTCTGCCCCTGATGCTGCGAACGTGCCCTAATTTGTCTGCCTTTAGAAAAGGACTTAAAACTTATCACTTTGTTCTGTAAGTTGTTCCTTGGATTTCTAGTACCGTTTGGCTGTCCTGTTGGTTGCTGGTATTTTGTGAAGAGGATCTATAGCGCCGGGACGCTCTTGGAGCAGCTGAGCGCTCTACAAAACACCCAGTAACATAACATAACATAAAGGGTCTAATATAGACAAACAGGTGGTGAAGAACACTCCCTCGCTTAAATCCTACTTCAAAGTCAGGGATCAGGCTGTGAGTTCTGCCACACCAATAGAGGGAAGTGTTAACACAGTGCCTCTATAAAATCGATTTAGGCCTTTGGAAAATGTATGCAATATGGAAGACGCTGGGCTGTTGGGTCCCTTAAATGGAGGGGCAATAAGTGAAGAGGGTGGGGTTACAGAGACTTTGGTAATATCCGATTTAGAGCATCAACAGGTTCAGATGAATCTTCCAGAGCATAAAATCTCTGACGTACCCCCCACACCTTTAACTTCCTCTTCCCTACCTCTCCCTCCTCCTCTCCCTGCTCCTTCACATAAGACTTTGACCAGTGATAAAGCACAAGGATACAAGACACCAGACCCAATAAACTTCCTGTAACAGCTATGCCTTTACTAAATGGCTTAATAGGAACCCAAGAAGGAAATATGAACCAGGGTCCCCATAAAGATAAAAACCTAGAGCCAGCCCCTTCCAGATCAAGATCCAGAAGAATTATGTGAGCAAGATAGTGACCGATTGGGACATCTTTTTCAGTCTTTAAGGGGGGATATGATGTCTAAATTTGAGATATCCGAGAACAATCAAAAGACAATACATGACAGATTCGACCTTTTGGAGTACAAGTTAGACGATGTTATTTCCCGTACTGGGAAATTGGAAACGGAAGTGGCAACATTAAGTAAATCTGTACAAGGAAACTCAAAAGATATAGACACCCTGAGAGCGCAAAACAGATCTTTGGCTGCAGATGTCGAGAGATTGGAAACCCAGGCCCGAAGAAACAACTTGAGGATTCTGAAGATACCAGAGGGCAAGGAATTGGAGGACATTAAGGGATTTGTTTGAAGGCTTCTCAGGGAAGGAGTCTTAAAAGACCGTCCTGATGTAGATCTGTAGGCGGAAATCCAAAGAGTACACGGAGACCCCTTCAAGAGACACACAGATAGGAAAGCTCCTAAAAAGATATTGGTAAATTTCCAAACTTTTAGTGTCAAGGAGCTTATCTTAGGGAGATGTCTGTCAAAAATTGATCTTCGCTATCGGTCTAACCCATTCCTCATCAGGTCAGACCTAGGAGCCAGAACTGCACAGAGACAATGGGAGCTCAGCACTAGAATGCCAGAATTGAGATCATTGGGAGCTCATGTGCAGATGAGGTTCCCCGCTCTACTTAGAAATATGTGGGAAAATAAGACTTACAGCTTCTCACAGCCTGATGAGGTGGATAATCTCTTAGGTCGTATGAGAGAAAATCAAGAAAATTAGTGAAGATTAAGACAAGATACTAATATTAGAGTTGGGTCTAAAAATGGGATAAGGGATAAAGGAAAGGGAAAAGGGAATGAGGGAACAAATAGAGAAAAAGGGAGGGAGAGGGAAAAAAAGAAAAGGAAAGGTTTTTTTCTTCTCTTTTCCCTTCTTTCTTTTTTTGATTTAATATATGCCGTGATACAACGCACCAATGCACAGAAGAAGGAATGTGAATCACCAGCACTATACTTTACTCGCTATAATAGATCAACTTTAGTTTAGATTCAGTCAGAGGATCCTCCTAGGAGCTCCAAAGGCGATGCCATCGTCTGGTATGTTGGGGGGGTTCCTCTGGGGGGAGGGTGTACACTGGGTGGAGGGAGCAGCGGGAGAAAAGACAAAAAAAAATCCTTATATATAGAAAAAAATCACTTACACACAGCTCAGGATGGTTATTATGAGATCATAGTCAGGTTATGAGTAAGGCATATAAGCTTAAAGCCCTTTCATGGAATATAAACGGATTGGGGGAAAAAAGGAAACAGACTCGGATCTGTGAATTCTTAAGAGACTGAGATGCGCATCTCATAATGCTTCAAGAGACTCATCTAGAGGCAGATATCTGTAGCTCACTTTTTAAGAAATTGAGATGGGTGCAGGAAATTATTTGCTCTAGGCAGACTGGAACAACAAGGGGGGTCTCCATTATAATTCGCGCAAATTGTGGGATAAGCCTGAAAAAATACGAGACAGACCAGACAGGAAGATGGTTGGTAACAGCTATATATATTCAAAATATCCCCTATACACTTGCAGTATATTATGGTCCAAACGACGATAACCCCGGCCCGCTTCTTAAGTTAGCGACAGCTTTACTAGGGTCAACTGGCCCAGTAATTTTGGGAGGTGATTTTAACTTGGTTTTCGATCAGACACTAGATAGAACCTCCAAAGCCAAGTATCACGCTCCCACTAAATCACTCTCTACCTTAGGCGGTATAATGAAAGACTTCAGCCTTTTAGACGTATGGAGGAAGAAATATAGATCTACACGGGGATTTACTTTCTACAGTAAGAAATCTAAAAATTACTCAAGGATTGACCACTTTTTTAGTAGATCAGCACCTCCTTACAGACATTAATTATCTTTCGTTTACACCCGTTGGGATGTCAGACCACGCAGTTTTGGAAATGGTAATTGTACTAAACTTGAGTCCCTTAAAAACAAGATGGACCTTGGAAAGGTCATTTCTACTAGATGACCAAGTAAAAAGAGAAGTTAAAGAAAAAAACACAGAACTTTTCACAATAAATATAGGGTCCTCCACCCCTCAGGTTGTTTGAGAAGCTTATAAGGCTTTTTTGAGAGGGGTTTTGAGTTCCTTAACCCCTTCGATGCTGATGACGAGCTCAGCTCGTCATCCGTCACGGTGGTCGTGTGCGGATGACGAGCAGAGCTCGTCATCTAACGCGGCTTTTAGAAAAAAGCCGCGTAGCGGAAAAATAACCGCCGCAGCGATGCGGTTAATGGCTCACAAAAGAAAGGTTATAAAAGCCAAGAGAAGGGAAGATCTGGCGGCAATAACTAGAAAAGATTCTGAGCTACAAAACGCCATCTTATCAAACTCCGAGAGGGTCCAGGTGTTAGAGAAGGAGCTTATAGAGTTACAACTTCAGTTTAAAGTCTGTGATGAGAAAATTATTAAAGAAAAATGGGAGACCAGCAAATTAAAGAACGTTGAATATGGTGAAAAATGCGGAGCCCTCCTTGCCTGGAAATCTAGAGAGGAAAGAACTAGGAACAACATCAAAGTCTTAATACAAAGAGAGACAGGAGATTTGATCGAGGAAGATGCTGACATCAGAGATGAAGCCAGGAGCTTCATGAAAAGCCTCTATACTGAAGATAAAGACCCTAAGTTAGAGGAGATTGAAACCTGGTTGCTACAGAAAAACCTACCTCAAATTTCTGAATTGGATAAAAGATATCTAGAAAGCAAGATCACAGAGGGGGAATTATCAAACCAATTAAAGAAAATGAAGCGGCAGGCTCAGACAGGCTTCCGGTCGAGCTCTATCTAGATTATTTAGAACAACTGTCACCCTCACTCATTACACGCTTTAATCATTTACTATCTCATGGCTACTGTATCCCCCCTTCCTGGGCTGAAGCCACAATAACGCTTATTGCAAAACCCAATGAAGACCCTAAGAAAATAGTCTTACAGGCCAATTTCTCTTTTAAACACGGATATGAAACTATATTCCGGGATCTTAGCGACTAGACTCGCGAAGATAATAAAATCTATAATCCATACTGATCAAAGAGGTTTCATTCTAGGGAGACAATTAAATTAACTAACTTTTCAATTGATAGGGGCTATAGACTACGCTAAAGATAAGATAAAGGCCTCCCGTTAGCCTTGGTCGCGATAGACGCGGCCAAGGCCTTTGATCAGGTCAATTGGAATTATCTTTGGGCCACAATGACTGCATTTGGGTTCCCCCTAATATTTATAAAGGGTATTAAATCACTGTATCATAACCCAATGGCAAAAGTATTGGTTAACGGGGCATTATCTGATTGGTTTGACATATCTCGAGGTACCAGACAGGGTTGCCCCTTATCCCCTCTTTTGTTTGATGTTTATATGGAGCCTTTTGTTTGTGGTATTAGAAGCGACAATGTAATTCAACCTTTTAGGATGGCTAATTTGGAGTTAAAAACTGCTCTATATGCGGATGATCTCCTCCTATATACCTCTAACCACACTGAAGCTATACCCAGGCTATTTCACTTATCAGAAGAATTTGGAAAACTGTCAGGTTACCAAATTAACAAGGAAAAGACAGAGATAATGGGGTGGAATAATAACACTTCTATACAGGGGGCGAAGCAAAAAATGCGATATTTGGGAATTTACTTAACTCAAGATTTAAAGAACATACCAATAACTAGTTGGTAGACTGTTGTTAAAGATATCACTAAAACATTAACAAGATGGGGCAATCTACCATTAAACATATATGGACGAGTTAATCTTATTAAAATGACTATACTTCCCAAACTGACCTTTCTTTACAATTCCATCCCTTTATCATTCTCATCAGAAGACATCACTAATCTCCAGGGTAAGATTGGATCTTTTATTTGGGCCTGTAAATCCTCTCGGATAGCCAGGAAGAAATTGGAGGGGCTTAAAAATCGGAGGTCTGGCTCTACCGGACTTACTAATATACTGTCATGCTTTCCACTTTAAAAAAGTTAGGCTACTTGCAAACACACTAGATGCATCTTCACAGGGCCGTCTGTTCCAGGCTTTATTGCACGATCTACCTTATGGCCATGACTTTTTTTTATTTAAGTTCGGCGACCAGAAATTCTTTAAAAAAAATTTGTCTTAAGATCCTACAGACTGCACTTAAAAACTGGGGGTTTATTCGAAAGGCATTGGGAATTCCCTATTATCACATGTACACTCCAATATGGGATTCTCCGGGAACTCCTGCGTGTCTTCAAGATCAGCTTTCACAACCTTTGAGAACAGCTGGAATACTGAAATGGGGGGACTTATGGGTAGATTCGGGCCTTATGGAATGGAACTCCCTAACATTACTTACAAACGGGCTACTGACTAGATTTAAATTCTACCAATTATCTGCTTGGTGGTCAAGTCAGATCTTACAGCGGGAAAAAGACACTGGACTTTGGATGCAATTTGTAGGGGGGGGTGGATTAGAGAAGTTTCATTCTGGTATAAACTGTTAATTACTGATGAAGAGAATAATCTACATCTTGAACTGACAAGCTTATGGGGAAACATAATAGCTGAACTCCCTGAAGAGCGCAGTAAAATATGGTCAGATTCTTTTACTTTATCCCAGAGACTAATTAAACAAGCCAATCTAAGGCGTAATCATTTATTTACACCTTATAGAGTATATTGGTCCCCGGCCAAATTATACAATATAACGCAAAATAACTACTACTGTCCCCGCTGTAATCTTATAGCAGCAGACGATATTCACATGTTTTTGGAGTGCCCGGAGATCCAGGAGTACTGGAGAGCGATAGTTGGCTTCCTGGGCGAGGTACTAACAACAACCATTTTATGTACACCCAGACTTGTATTTTTCGGTTTACCGTATGACTATAATATCAATAATCTACACTCAGTTTATTTTCTATGTAGTGGTTATCGCCAGGAGAGAAATATGTAAAGAATGGAAGTCAGTTGCCCCTCCCAGATTTGCAGAGTGTCTAAAAAATATAATGGAAGTCTGTAAGATGGATATGGTCGGTCGTAATGGAAATATTGAGAATGTTTGGTCAAAACTGGAGGTCTGGTCCAACAAGTAAACGGTCAGATGATAATGCCAGAGGTTGTGTCGGTCCTGTCCTCCCCTGGCCTGAAGTATTCCATCATAGGTCAGGGGAGTTGGATAAGGAAACAACCTACCTCTGGGACATCCCTGTCTGCTAAGATACTGTCCCCAGGGCGGATTCAGAAATGTCAGTATAAGAGGCGACAGCGAGACCCATCTAGAGCATACAAAATCTGGTGGCATATATGAGGACATAAAAGAAAAGAAAAAAAAACACGTCTGTAGCCCTGCAACGCTACGCCTGGCTGAGGTCCACTGGTTTTTCGGGCGATGTCAAATACTCTTTTGAACATGCCCGTTGATGTCTGTTGCTTGTTTGGCGACAAAGCGGACAACGCGCTCTAGAACTTTAAGGATTCTAGGGCTACGGCCAGATCCTTGGGCCTCACTAGCACCTTTCGCTACGCACAGTCTGCTTTTTGCCCCTTTCAAGGCAACGGAAGGGGTGTACCACCACATTTCACCCAGAGCCACACGCCTGCGCATACTGTTTAGCCTTTGCGCGGTCGGACGTGGGACCCAGAGTCGTTGGTCAGGGGTCCAGTGGGCAGGCCAGTCCACCAGCGTCCCTTCTGCAGCAGCCTCCAAAACCTCCTAGTCTGTCCTTTCAGGGTCACCAGTTGGCTGTGGCAGCAGGATCCGCCATCACCTCCCTCACTGGCAAACCATCACGTCGGATAGGTGGGTTTTGCAGATAGTCCCAAGGGGCGACTCCCTCCCCTTCGATACTACCCCTCCATCCATGCCACCACAATTCCTTCGCATGTTGGAGGATCACTTGGCCCTTCTCCATCAGGAAGTTACGGCTCTCTTGGCCAAGGAAGCTATTGAGCGAGTTCCTGCTCCAGAAGTAGGTTGTGGCTGTTATTCCCACTACTTTCTGGTGCCCAAGAAAGACAAAGACCTAGGTCCTATTTTGGATCTCTGAAACGTCAACCTCTTCCTCTAGAAGGAGAAGTTAAAAATGTTGACATTGGCTCAGGTCTTGTCTGACCTCGACCCTGGAGACTTGTTTGTAGCGTTGTACTTGCAGGACACCTAGTTCCACATCTCCGTCCTGCCGGCCCACAGGCATTACCTACGGTCCACGGTAGGCCATGAGCACTTTCAGTTTACCGTGCTGCCTTTTGGCCTTGCAGGCGCACCTCAGGTATTCACGAAAGTGATGGCGGTGGTCGCAGCTCAACTGCTCAGATCATTGGTTCCAGTCTTCCCCTATCTCGACGACTGGCTGTTGAAGGCTGGTTCGCCCCAGACTGTTGTTTTCCACCTCCAGATTATGGCGGACCTCCTGCATTCGCTGGGGTTCACTATCAATGTGTCTAAGTCACACCTGATTCCCTCGCAGAAGCTCATTTTTATTGAAGCAGTTCTGGACACAGCGCAGTTTCTGGCCCATCCTTCCGATCAGAGAATCCAGGATATTCTGGCTATGGTACTGATGTTTCAGCCTCTATCCCTTGTTTCGGTCAGAATGACCCTGAGGCTGCTGGGCCTCATGGCCTCCTGCATCCTGCTGGTGGATCATGCCAGGCGGCATATGCGGGCTCTGCAGTGGGACATGAAGTTCCAGTGGCACAGCATCAGGGGAATCTTTCCAATTGCGTCCAGATCTCGGAGGGCACGGCACACCAAATGCAGTGGTGGCTAACGAACAAGGATTGGGCTAACGGCAGAACCCTCTCCCTTCCCCAAACAGAGTTCACAGCGGTGACAGATGCATCATTTCTGGGGTGGGGCACCACATGGGAGAGGTGGAGATCAGAGGCCTCTGGTCTCCGGCGGAGTCCGGGCTCCACATCAACCGTCAGGAGCTCTGGGTGATTCGTCTTACACTGAAGGCATTCCTTCCCTCTGTCTGGGGAAGAGTAGTGCAGGTGTTCACGGACCACACCACCGCCATGTGGTATTGCAACAAACAGGGCGGGGTGGGGTCCTGGACCCTATGTCAAGAGGCTCTCTGCCTTTGGATATTGCTGGAACATCAGGGCATATCTCAGGTGGTTCAACACCTGGCAGGTTCTCTGAACACCAGGGCGGGCGAACTCAGCCGCAGTTGCATGATGGATCACGAATTGCACTTGGAGGGGGCGCAAGGTCTCTTTCAGCAGTGGGGAGAACCTTAGTTGGATCGATTCACCACCAAAGGAAATGCGCAATGTCAGCACTTGCTCTGCGCCACTTTTAGTCGTGAGTGGTGTTGCAATCATCTATACGCCTTTCCGCCTTTACCACTTCTGCCCAGAGTGCTGAAGAAGATCAAGCGCGACCGGGCCCAAGTCTTCCTTGTGGTTCGGGATTGCGAACAGAGTCTGGTAACCCAAGCTCATGAGCATGGCCATCGATCCTCCGATCAGACTCACTCTTCAAGAGGATCTTCTGTCGCAGCAGCAGGGGAAGTTGCTGCACTTGAACCTGTCCAGCCTCCACCTCCTGGCATGGAGATTGAGCTGGGACAGTTGACAGCTTTCGACCTTCCTCCCGAAGTGTGTAATGTTCGCTTGGCAGCCACGCGTCCCTCCACTAAAACGGTATATGCCTGTAGATAGAATACATTTGTGGCATGGTGCACAGCAAAGGCTGTGGTTCCCCTTTCTGCTCCTCTTTCTGAGGTTCTTTTGTTCCTCCTTTCTTTGGCCCAGCAGGGCTCTAATCTGGGGACCCTTAAGGGCAATCTGTGGCTCTTTCAGCCTTTCTTTGGCTTCCTGATCGGTTTTGTTTTTTCAGGTCCCCTATCTAAATAGATTTCTTAAGTGCATTACTCATCTCTTTCCTCCTGTTCCTTTCGTAATGCCCCAGTGGGACTTGAATCTGGTTTTGGCTTACCTTATGTGCACTCCTTTTCGAGCCACTACATAATTGTCCTCTTAGACTTCTAACTTTGAAAACTGCTTTTCTGCCATCACCTCTGCTCGCAGGGTGAGTGAGCTTCAGGCTCTCTTCTAAGCCTCCTTTCCTTGCTGTTCATCCGGACAAGGTTGTCCTTCGAACTCAACCTTCTTTTCTCCCCAAAGTGGTTACCTCTTTCCACATTGGACAGACCATCACTTTGCCCACCTTCTTCCCGCTTCCTTCAAAGGAGGGAGAGAGGCTCCATCGTCTGGATCCAAAACATGCTCTATCCTTCTATCTGGATCGCACAAAAGAATTCCGGGTGGATGATCAACTAAGAGTTGGCTATGTGGGCGCCAAGAAAGGTCGGGCCGTGCAAAAACGGACTATCTCTCGGTGGGTCGTTCTTTGCATCAAAATGTGTTATTCTTTGGCAAAGAAGGAACCTCTGATAGGACTGTGCGTCCATTCCACGAGGGCGACGGCAGCCGCTACTGCTTTGGGACTTTGAGTCCCCCTCAATTACATCTACCAGGCAGCCACGTGGGCATCCCTGCACACGTTCACGAAACACTGATGCCTGGACAGCCAAGTCCGGAGAGACAGCTTGTTTAGCTGTTCAGTTCTCCAGGACTTTCTGGTGTGAATTTAGTTAACTGACCCACCTCCAGGGTTGGTATTGCTAGTTTATCTATTCTAAGGTAAGGAATCTATTAACTAATAGTCTTGCAGATGAACAAGTTGCGTACCTTCGATATCGATATATCTGTAAGAGACATATATTAGTTATCGATTCCTTACCGCCCCACCCATCCTCCCCATTCTGCAAACTGACTTCTGTGGTAAGGGACTCCCTTTCAGGGCCCTAGTTTTGTGCACAAGTGGTCAGTGTCTTGCATTGCTCTGTGCTTCTGGCGTGGGATGTCATGTAAAGACGTCAGCACGTGATGGCGCATCTAAGTAGATACCCCGACGTCATCCCGGCGACCATGACGCGGACGACGAACGCATAATCGACCGACGCCACCTACCGACGCGCAGGGGTACTGCTACAAAAATATTTCTCCGGATCCAGTCTGACGCCTGGGGGTAATACCAAGGTAAGGAATCTATAACTAATGTATGTCTCTTACAAATATATCATTACCGGAGGTAAGTAACTTATTAACCGGCATCGGGGGGCGCTAGGGGGCGCACAGCGGAATGGCTGGGTGAGATCGCAGCTCCGCCGGACGGCCGACAACTTGCTGCCCTTAGATCGCCCCAATGCCCACAAAACTGCTGTTCAAACGCCGTCCCCGGTGTATGAACCCACCAGGATCACGATGACCTACAAATTGAGGATCGGGCTCCAGCAACAGCGAGAGAAAACGACAAAAACAGCTCAGAGGTCTAGCGGCGTCCAAGATGGCAGCCACCGCGCTCCTCTTCACATATCCGGAGCTAATGGCGGAGTGAGCGCACCACCTGCGTTGTTCTGACCAGTGCTGTGAGCGGACCCAGGGACTCATAGGTACTTTAAAGACAACGTGTGATTTGAACTAATGATTGTGCCCTCTATGGAAGCATTGCTGTGTGTTTGCTTGATCGTGACTCGCGATGGACAAAATGGCGGCGCCCAGCGTCCCGTCCACTGACTGGGTTGATGCAAGAGTCTCGGGAAATATGCGCCGCTACTAACACGACTCACGGAGAAGTCCGGCTCTCAGATGCTTGGCCTGGAGGAGCGACGTGCTGCCGCGAATGCACCGTGGAGACACACAATACCACGTTAATAACCACGGGGATCACGTAGACCCGCCACGTTGCCCCCAATAACGCTACAGAGCCTCAAACCTTACACCGCGTCCTCCTGAGTTGGATCACGCACGGTGTGCTGCAGATGCTGGGAGTGGATCTCCGTCGGAAGCTGTTCCCAGCGCACGTACTCCTGTGCTCCACATTGGTTGCCACCGACGATCCATCGGACTCACACCCTTGGGAACTGCACCGGGTGACGGCCTCCATTCCCAGGCGCGCGCGTTGTACAAGGCGCCAAAACGGCGGCGTCCAACAGACGAACAAGGTCCACACCTTGGGACGAAGCGCTGTTCACCCCGCCATCCTCGACAATGGTAAGGCCCGAAAAGCAACAACAGAAGATATCCTTTGAAACTAAAAAGACACCCAAGGCTGCTGAAACGATGCCTGGAAGTGTGAGCGGATCACCGGGTGAACCATCTCCCGGGAGTAATATGGAGAAAATATTGCTAGCCATCCAGGCTAACTTGCAGGACATCAATGGTAAACTGGACAACTTAACGTGCAGGATGGATGGCATGGCGGCCAAACTGGAAAAGCATAGAGAGAGGCTGGAGACGGCGGAGACACGAATCTCAGCAGTATAGGACGAATCACATGCCACCACTACCAAATGCACGAACATGGAGCGGGTTTTAGAGGTGATAATAGGCAAAGGAGGAAGAATTGGAATCACGCTCCAGACGCAATAATGTGCGCATTACAGGCCTGCCGGAGTCGACCAACACCGGTCGTATGGAGCAATACGTCGAGAAATTGTGCAAGGACATATTTGGAGATGACTCGCTATCGCAGATTTTTGTAGTAGAGAGAGCACACAGATCCCTTGCGCCCCGTCCACGGCCAATTGCATCGCCGCGCCCTATTGTGGCAAGGATCCTAAACTATTGTGACAGGGACACCATCTTGAGACTTGCACGTGAGAAGGGGCCTATAATCCACCAAGGCAACAAACTCTAATTCTACAGGGACCACACAGTTGCTGTGCAGCAGGCTCGAAGAGAATTCACGGCGGTGAAATCCATACTCCGGGATCTACAAATTAATTACTCAATGCTATACCCGGCCAGGCTACGAGTGATGTGGGAGGGCAAGGCTGTGCTACTGGCGTCTCCTAAAGCTGCGCAGGAATTTGTGAAAAAAATAATTGAACAAAACAAGTCCAATGCACAAGAGGATCAGCAATTGGACTCGGATTGAACACGCCGCAGAAGTAATTAAACAAGAATGTATGTGAGTATGATAAGCTGTATCGCCCTACAGGCGCTTATCTGTACACATGTTGGCTGAGACCATACCGAATAGAGATGCTGACTCACACTAGCAATTTTTTTTAGACTCGGCACCTGTGTGCACCAGACTTGCTGTTGCTCATTGATTCTTAAGCTCATTGACACTCTGTTTAAAAATGGTTCCTGAGCAGTGAGATACATGGGATGCATCGGAGCCACAATGTGAGCATCGCCGGGGAGGTGTTAGGAATAGTGCAGAGATGATGGGATTAATATCAGCGTCACACCAGTGGGTCTAGTATACTCCGAAACGTACTCATAAGAATAGATGTACTGATACCTCATGGTGCTTCAAAACACGTATCAAGATATACATGCTGAACTAATTGCGCTGTCGCATGGACGCAAATGTAGTAGCTATAGCACTAACTTAATGGGCTGCAAACCACATGCGATGAGTGCCCCCCTTCATGTTCTTTTTCTTTTCTCAAGACCCGTGCTGTTGTAGCGGCTGGTGCACTGTACCCTATTTGTCCTCATTTGATGTATGTGGTGTATCAATATATAGACAGTTACAGGGCTCCCGCGTGAGGATAAATGTTCACCACCCAACGCACATGCACCTTTATGTTTTTGTTAGAACATTGTATTGCCAGCTATTCTAAAAGGCGCACAACAGTCAGTGCAGGTCGGGATGTATACTAGGGCACTATGGCTCGCATTTGGAGTTGCACATGAGAATGTCTTTCATATAAACTACGGCTGGTCGGCTATAAAGCCCATGTTTGCTATTGTACGCAGGTAACAACGTGATGTATTGATGCGTTATGATAACTATTCGATGGCCAGGCTAAAGCTAGTAAAGGGTGGGGGTAGATCTGGGGCATAAACTCATGACACGCCTAATTTAACTAACGCTATTGATGCCGTCCACATCCATTTAGTTGGATGGAGTGTTGTGCCCCCGGCGGACCTCCACGAGGGTGTTCCCCACACAAGTTTTGTAGAGATGTTCTTGATGTCAAGACCCGAACTGTTGTCGGGACTAATCGTGGAGGGTGAATGGCTTCGGCATGATTGGGTTGCAGGAGTGGGTGGGTGCGGGTGGGTTGGGGGTTATGTTACTGTTCTGAGACCGGATCGTTCAGAGAATGTCAATCCGCTGTATGTAAAGGAACAAATGATCACATGGTTACACACAGTTGAATATATGCACATACCGGCAGACCCCAGGCATGATTACACAGCGCAGCCAATGCGGACACCTCTGCCTTACAGATGACTCAGAGAATGAATCACACACATAATGCGCACATAAACCTCCTCACATGGAATGTACGTGGCCTGACGCAGCCTAAGAAAATTCGAAGGGTATTCGCATACCTAACCAGATGCCATATAGATATTGCGCTTTTGCAGGAGACACACATTGCCCCGAATACACTTCAATCCATAGGCAACAAATGGGCTGAATCTGTCCATTCCGCCACATATTCCTCTTATTCCAGGGAGGTGATGACGTTGGTACGTAAAGGGTTGAATTTCAAGACTCAGCAGGCAATACAGGACCCGAATGGCAGATATGTTATTATATCAGGCACCCTGCATGGTCAAAGACTAACATTTCTTAATATATATGGCCCGAATGTAGATGCCCCCAACCTCTTTCAGGAGCTGTGGGGCCACTTACAGCAGTTAACAGATACTCAGATGCGGGGGTGACTGGAATGTGACACTGGCGGACGACAAAGACCGCTCCGCACAGTCCCTTGAACCACACAAACAAGCCAGAACCAAACTCCTACATATGCTGGCGGACTTGTCCTTAACGGACATATGGAGACACAAATGCCCTACCATACCAGGTGCTACACACGTCTCCGCTTGTCATAACAGTTGGTCGCGTTTGGACTACTGGTTAGGCACAAATAATATCATATATTGGACACAGGATGTGCACGTCCTCCCCAGAACACTGTCCGACCACAACCCAGTACTGCTCAAACTTACTGTACCAAATTACGCTCCACCTCCCTTTCAATGGAGGTTCAACTCACGTGCTCTCACAGACATACTTTACGCAGACACTATCCACACAGCGGTCAAAGACTACTTCCAAATAAACGAACCCACGGTGGATGACCTATGTCTGTTGTGGGAAGCCTTTAAGGCAACGATACGCGGTGTTTGCATGGGCACTACAGTACTTCGCGACATACGCCAACGAATTAAAAATTGCGAATCACGTATGAGGGACATGGAGAGGGCTTACGAAGTTAAACACGATGTCACTATTCTGGGTGAACTACGCAAATTACACATGGAACACCAAAACCTGGTTGATGATGAAATAAAATATCTGGACAAAACATTCCGCTATATCTTATGGGGAAAATGGCAGGCCGGGTGGAGTGCTAGCTGCCAAATTTTGTGATGGTAGAAGCCATACAGCGGTTCTAGGCATTAAATCGGGGGATGGCACAATGCAGACACAAGCCACGGACATACTACATAGCTTTGTAGACTCCTATGGTGCGCTGTACAAATCACAACCGATAGCGTCTATAGATGACATTAACAGCTACTTCAGGGAGGTGGCGATAGCAATGCTGTCGGATGGTCAAAGGGAATACTTGGCGGCACAGTAGAAAAAGTCACAGATGTGATTAAATCACTACCGAATGGCAAGGCGCCAGGCCCGGATGGGTACACCAACGAATTTTACAAACACTACGTAGATATACTGGCTCCCCATTTGGCGGAAATGTATGGAGCCGCGTTTGACCAGGGTAAACTCCCCCCAACGCTCCAAGAAGCAGTAATAGCTCTCTTAAAGCCCTCTAAAGACCCAGCCCAATGCGACTCCTATAGACCACTTTCGCTGATAAATGTCGATTCCAAAATACTGGCGAAAATCATGGCGGTGAGACTGACACCATTGATGACCAACTTGGTGCTACCTGACCAGGCGGGGTTTGTCCCAACACGTTCCACGTCCCACAATACCCAGACATTGTTCGCATTGTCCCACTATCTCCAACCCAACACGAAGGCTGTGGCGGTACTGTTCGATGCCGCCAAAGCGTTTGATTCTATTGAGTGGAGCTACCTGATTGCGGTCCTACACCGTATGGGCTTCCCCAATGGGTTTCCTTAATCTATACTAATCCGTGTGCCAGGGTCTGAGTGAATGGGTACTTATCCGACAGCTTTGCAATAGAACACGGTACCAGACAAGGTTGCCCACTTTCTCCACTCCTTTTCGCCCTAGCATTAGAACCCCTAGCCTGCATAATCCGCCAGAACTACAAATCATCTGCCCTGCAATTTCCCTCCAGACCTTCACACATATCACTGTACGCGGATGATATGGTACTCTACGTTCGTGACCCCGCCGAGCATCTAAATCAGCTACTGAGAGAATACATCAAATTCGGTGGTCACTCCGGGTTAACAATAAATTGGTCAAAGGCCTACATTATCCCCCTTACGGACACAACAACTCCCCTGGACACAGATTACCCATTAGAGTGGCAGACCGACCCTATACGGTACTTGGGGGTACTATATCATAGAGATCCCGAAATAGTGATCCGCACGAATTACGGCTCCACGATCTCCAAACTGGAAGAGATAAAGTTAAACGCTGGATACAGCTACCGCTGTCCTTAGCAGATCGTATCGCGATTGTAAAGATGAATGTATTGCCTAAACTTTTGTACCTCTTTAACAACATCCCAATTACCCCTCCAGGAGAAGTGTTCTGTCGCATTAAATAGTCAGTACTACAGCTCATACGGACGGGCAAACAAGCGCGCATAGACCTTCAAACACTGACACTCCCGTATGCCAGAGGAGGGTTCGGGGTACCAGATTTTAAACTGTACTATCTGTGTGCACAGGCTCAATACGCTGCCAATTGGTATCACCTGTGCCATACCTCACTCACACAGCGATTGAAGAAGGCGACGCAAAACCTGTCCCTCTCTCTGCCATCCTCTCATACAAACGACCGCCACTGCACGATCATGACATCAACACTATTGACACTTCCATTAGGGCATGGCGCGACCTTCTGCTGGCACATAAAACCCCTCTTTATGCACAGAATATGCCTTTACATGATCACTTTGCACTGTCAGTCATGTGCGAGAAAGTGGGTATGTCATTGCTACAACAGGTAGGCATTGAACGGATGGGGGATCTATTTAGTGAAGGCAGATTCATAGACAATGCAGATCTCGCATACATTCAGAACAAATCACAGATGTTTTGTTTCACGCATTACATGTTGAAGAGGGCCATGATGGAGCTGTACCCTACTTTCCCAAATGAGCCGGAAAGTCTGGACACATTACAATTCATCATTACTACCCAAGATCTATCACACTTGGTCTCGCGATTGTACACCATTGCATAAGCCGAGATACCGCACTCTACAGAGAAGTCCAATTCCAGATGGGACTCGGTTTTAGAGGACTCTTTGACAGAAAAGGAATGGCAACAGACATGCGCACTAACACAAATTCTTACCCCTAATGGTAATCTTAAAATCATACATTATAAATTTCTTCATCAGGCATACTACACTCCAGCACGCATGTGCAGGTACGGCATGCAGGAAGACAACCGGTGTAAGAGATGCGGTGCGGAGGGAGCCGACTTGGTGCATTTGTCCTGGTGGTGCCCTAGGATCCATGAGTACTGGGTAGAAGTGACCACTAAAATCTCTGCCATGATAGGGGTTACAATAGACTGCACGATCCGCATTTGCTTACTGGGTATTGTGCCGCAACTTAAATCGACTAAACGTAAATTTTGTGCGGTTGCATTATTATTAGCCAAACGACAAATATCACGGTGCTGGCTAAGCACCCAGGTACCCACCACAACCAGATGGCTGTAGGACATATCCAGCTGTAGGGACAAACTCTTAAAATATGAGGAGGATCTACCGTTACGCTCCAGGCTGAAAGACTTCTGGTTATACCTCACAGCATATGTGAACACACTGGAGAATGATACGGACTGAAGATGTTGGATTTTTACTCTAAGTGCCGAGACTTAAGCCACTATGGAAGGGTAACTAGTGATGTGTTCTGCATAGATGTGATAAGGTATTTGCTTTGAATTTTCCGGTATTGACTACTGAAATGTGAAGGTCTCATTGTTGGGGTTATGTACTGTTCCTCTTTGTGTATGTTTTAATACACCAACAAAATATATAAAAAACAAGACCTAATTTATATGCAATACGCCGCCGGACAGTTTGTTGTCGGCCACAAGGCTGTGTAACATCACTTTTGCAATATGCCTTTACGCTAACGCAGCCGGCCCCCGGGTTGTAGGCTCCTGGCTGTGTATCAATCTTTTGCTATGAATAAAGGTCTTACAAACCGACGTCGGTACCGGTGCCGGAGAGTAATTTTGTACCGCTCTTCATCCCTGGCGTTCCCTACTGCCATGAGTAGCAGCCAGAGGAGGGTGAGGAAGACTGGGATGGGTCTGCTGACCCTCTAGCGGACCAACTTGAGGAGCCGTACTGGTAAGAGGAGTTGGGTGATGCCAGTGGTCTGGATACCTCCCTAGACCTTGGTATGTTTTCTCCCCCTACCTTGGCTACGGAGGAGGGAGTTTTCCTATGCTGTGGTGGTGCGTAGGGCAGCTGATGCCGTGGGCCTTGAGCTTCCTACGGTGGATGTCGGGACTAACCTCCTGACTGAGTTGCTTCAGCCGGCGGCAGCCTCTTTGGAGCCCCTGCTGCCTTTTAATGAGGCTCTCACTGACATCCTTGTAGGCACATGCTCCAAGCCCAGCACAGGAGCTCTTGTGGACAAAATGATTGCCCAACGCCACCGCCCGCCCCGCCCACTTTTCTTCTCCCAACACCCTACCCCTGAGAGCTTGGTGGTCCAAGCCTCATCCTCAAAAGGTGCATTCCCTACTGCTCCCCAAGATAGGCAATCCAAGAAACTGGACCATCTGAGAAGATGTTTTCTTCTGCCAGCTTAGGACTGCGGTCGGTGAACACCGCATGTCTTTTGGGCCGTTATACACACACGGTGTTGGATACGGTCGCGCAGGTGTTGGATACGGTCGCGCAAGTGCTGCCACAGTGCCCGGAGGAGGCCCGGCCGTGCTCTCCCGTGCTCTTGTAGAGGGTCGAGATGCAGCTAAGTTCACCATCCGGTATGGGCTGGATACCACCGACTTGCTGGGTAAGACTGTTTCCATGTCTGTAGCCCTGAGGCGCTATGCCTGGCTGAGAACGTCTGACTTCTCTGGAGATGTCCAATCCACACTTTTGGACATGCCGTTTGATGGCCGTCCCCTGTTTGGTGACAAGGCGGACAACGCGCTTGAGCACTTCAAAGACTCTAGGGCCACGGCCAGACCCTCGGGCCTCACAGCAACTTCTCCCCCCATACAGTCAGCCTTTCGTAGCTACAGAAGGGGTGCCCCACCACGTTCCACCCAGCCTATGCGTGGCCGAAGACCCAACGTCACGGGTCTGAGGCCAGTAGGTGGGCCAGTCCACCAGTATCCCCCTCTCTCCCCCCCCCCCCCCCCCCCCCCCCCCGCAGCAGCCTCCACAAACCTTCTTAGTCCAACTTTTCAGGGCCACCAGTTGCCAGTGGGACAGGTGGGTTTTGCAGATAGTCTGAATGGGCTTCTCCATCCCCTTCAAGTCTACCCCTCCCTCCATGCCACCAACACTCCATCGCATATCGGAGGATCACTTGGCCCTTATCCGCGAGGAAGTTATGGCTCTCTTAGCCAAGGGAGCTATTGAACGAGTCCCTCTGCCAGAAGTAGGTTGTGGTAACTACTCCCACTACTTCCTGGTACCCAAGAAGGATAAAGGCCTGCGTCCTGTCTTAGACCTCAGGGACGTCAATCGCTTTCTCTGGAAGGAAAAGTTCAAAATATTAACCTTGTCTCAGGTCCTGTCTGCCATCGACCTTGGAGATTGCATGGTAGCGTTGGACTTGCAGGATGCCTATTTTCACATCCCCGTCTTGCCTGCCCACTGCCGTTACCTGCGGTTCAAGGTAGGCCACCAGCATTTTCAGCATACCGTGCTCCTCTTACCATCGCCCCTCGGGTGTTCAGGAAAGCGATGCTGGTGGTTGCAGCTCATCTGCGCAGATCAGGGGTTCCAGTCTTCCCCATCACGACGACTGGCTGTTGAAGACGGGCTCGCCTCAGGCTGTCGTCTTCCACCTCCAGACTACGGCGGACCTCCTGCATTGGCTGGGGTTCACGATCAACATGCCAAAGTCGCACCCGATTCCCTCTCAGAAGTTCCTTTTCATCGGAGCAGTTCTGGATACAGTGCAGTTTTAAGCTTATCCACCCGAGCACCGAGTCAGAGATATTCAGGCTGTGATACTGATATTTCAGCCTCTATCCCGGATTTCGGTGAGAATGACTCCCGAGACTGCTGGGCTTCATGGCCTCCTGCATCCTGCTGGTAGATCATGCCAGATGGCATATGCGGGCTCTGCAGTGGGACCTGAAGTTCCAGTGGGCGCAGCATCAGGGCAATCTTTCCGATGTCGTCCAGATCTCGAAGGGGACTGCGAGTCAGTGGCAGTGATGGCTAACGAACCAAGATTGTGTCCGCTGCAGATCCCTCTCCCTTTCTCAAGCAATATTCTCAGTGGTGACGGATTTGTCACTTCTGGGATGGGGCGGTCACATGGGAGAGGCTGAAATCAGGGGTATCTGATCTGCAGTGGAGTCCAGGCTCCACATCAACCTTCTGGAGCTCCGGGCAATTAATGTTACACTGAAGGCATTCCTTCCCTCTGTCAAAGGAAGAATAGCATAGGTGTTCACGGACAACACCACCGCCATGTGGTACTGCAACAAACAGGGCGGGTGGGGTTGTGGACCCTATGTCAAGAGGCTCTTCACCTTTGGATATGTCTGGGACATATGGGCATATCCCTGGTGGTTCAACACCTGGCGGGTTCCCTGATCGCCAGGGCGGACACACTCAGCCCCTGGTGCATGATGGATCATCAATTGCCTCTACACTCTGAGGTGGTGCAAGGTCTCTTTCAGCAGTGAAGAGAGCCTTGGTTAGATCTATTCGCCACCAAAGAGAACGTGCATGTCAGCATTTCTGCACGTTGAAGTTTCCAAGGCAGCACTCGCTCAGCGATATTTGTCTCAAGTGGAATTGCGGCCTCCTGTACGCCTTTCCGCCTGTACCACTTCTACCCAGAGTGCTGAAGAAGATCAAGCATGACTGGGCCCAAGTAATTCTTGTGGCTCCAGACTTGGGCGCGAATAGTCTGATACCCTGAGCTCTAGAGCATGGCCATTGATCCTCTGATCAGACTGCCTCTAAGAGAGGATCTTCTGTCGCAGCATCAGGGGACGGTTCTCCACCCGAACCTGTTCAGTCTGCACCTCCTTGCGTGGAGATTGAACTGCGACAGTTGACAGCTTTCCACCTTCCTCCCGTAGTCTGTAACATCATCTTGCCAGCCAAGCGTCCCTCCACTAAAATGGTATATGCCTGTAGATGGAACAAATTTGTGGCATGGTGCATTGCAAAGGCTGTGGATCCCGTTTCTGCCCCCTTTCAGAGGTTCTCCTCTTCATTCTTTCTTTGGCCCAGCAGGGCTCTGCTCGGGGCACTCTCAAAGGCTATCTTTTGGCCATTTTGCCTTTCTTCGCCTTCCTGATCAGCCTTCTCTTTTCAAGTCTCCCTATCGTTAACCGATTTCTGAAGGGCATTACTCATCTATTTCCTCCTTCTCCATTGGGACTTGAATCTTGTCCTCACTTACCCTATGTGTGCTTCCTTTGAGCCATTACATAATTGTCTTCATCTCCTTACATTAAAGACTTCTTTCCTGCTTCCCATTACATCTGCACGCAGGTTGAGTGAGCTTCAGTCTCTTTTTTCCAAACCTCACTTTCTTACTGTCCATCCGGACAAAATGGTTCTTCGTACTAGGCCTTCTTTTCTGCCCAAAGTGGTTACCTCTTTCTACATAGGCCAGACCATCACATTGCCCACCTTCTTTCCGCCTCTGTGCCCTTTCAAAGAGGAGGAGAGACTCCAACGTCTGAACCCAAAACATGCGCGGACCTTCTTCCTGGACCGCACTAAAGACTTTCGGGTGGACGATCAACTCTTCGTGGGTTATGTGGGCCCCAAGAAAGGTCGGTCAGTGCACAATCTTACCAACTCTCGATGGGTTGTCTTATGCAATAAGTTGTTATTCTTTGGCAAAAAAGGAACTACTAGTAGGACACGCACCCACTCTACCAGGGCTACGGCAGCCACTACTGCATTGGCACGTGGAGTTCCGTTGGCTGACATCTGCCAGGCAGTCACGTGGCCATCCCTGCACACGTTCACGAAACATTACTGCCTGGACAGCCAAGTCCAGAGAGACTGTTTTTTCAGTTGTTCTGTTCTCCAGGACTTCCTGGTAAGAACTTAAAGGCATATTAGCAAAGGCTTGCGATAATATTATCGCAGCTTTAGCGTCCGTTTTCGGACGAAAAGCGGCGATAATATTATCGCTCTATCTACAAGGACACGCTAGCGCGTGTTTCCTTGCATTAGAGCCCAGATTCATGTCGCCTCCCATCCCTAATGAGATGCAAGGTAGGCGTGCCTCGTGAAACTTCATTGTGGAATACCGCAAATGGGGCCTCGCGATATTTACAACGAAGCCCCGTCCAGCATAGCGATATTCCTTTCAGCGCTAACTCGCCCTTAACACGGATTCCAGACATCTGCCAAAAAACTGTCGTGTATGTTTTATATTGGTGGTGGATTATGCTGATACGACCACATGGTCGTATCAGCAAGATTATCGCTGTATTCAAGAGTTCAACGCGTAGTTTTCAGGCGATATTGGTGCCATTTCCCCCCTATTGCTGGAAATGTATCGCCCTAGAGAAACGCGTTGTAAATAACGCGCTAACCGGGTGATAAATGTCAGAAATAGACTGCGATAAATACAGAAGCGCTAAGCGCGCTTTGCGATATTTATCGCCATTAGTTCACAGACCCACCGCCGGGGTTGGCATTGCTAGGGTATCTATTCTAAGTTAAGGAATCTATAACTACGGTCTGTTTCAGATGAACATGTTACTTCGGTAAGAGATGTATGTAGTTATAGATTCCTTACCGTCCCACCCATCCTCCCTGTTTTGCAAATTGACTTCTAGGGATGGGGAATCCCTTCTAGGGCCCTAGTTATGTGCACCAGTGGTCAGTGTCTTGCATGGCTCTGTGCTTCTGGCGTGGAAAGTCTTGTCAGAACAGACGTCAGAGCGGTGTCTAAGTAGACACCGCAACGTCATCCAGGCGACCACAATGCCGACGGCGGACTCTTGAGTCGACGGACGTCACCTACCGACACGCAGGGGTACTGCTACAAAAACATTTCTACAGATCCAGTCTGACGCCTGGGGTAATTGCAAGGTAAGGACTCTATAACTACTTATGTCTCTTATAGATCAATCGTAACCGAAGTTAAGTAACTTGTTCGACAGGTACTGAGGATGGGTGATGAGGGACTGAATACTTTACAAACCTACCAATGCTCTTGGACAGTGGAATGCAGTGAGCAGTCGCATGTGGTGTGTTCCTGTGTTTGATCCAGATGTGGATGGGCCCCTCTCTAGCATGTTCCTCTCTGCTCCTGTGGTACAGATTTCATAGTTTAGTGTGCATATTGCTTCACCATTTGCAACGATGTTGATGTGATTAATTAAATGGCATTAAATGTATTCTTTTACTTTCCATCTCTTAACTGTGGGTCATAACATGTTTATAGATCTTAACAAGCCCAGAGGTGGCCATAACTTTTACATTTTAGGGGTGACGTCATTAGCATAGGTGACCTGGGGGATCTTAGTCTTATGATAGTTTGTGTAATCATCTGCCACCATGAGGACGTACATGGCATTAGAGGGTTTAAAGAAGTGTGAATTCACCTCACTCGTCCATGTAATGGTCAGTAATGATAATGTTTGGATGGTTTCTGAGTCCTAATGTTTGGGATGCAACCATGTTTTATCAATAATTTTGATTTAAAGTATCAATGTGAGGAAATCAAGCTTTACCATAAATGTGATTTGGGTTTGACAGTGCCTTAATATCAAGCCTGCCATCACAATGGTCTTAAAATCATTACTGCCGGCAACACTAGGTTGGCCCTCCCAAGCAACCGGTCATTATTGTTAATTTCCAGTGACGATGGCCCGAGTGGTAACATACCATACATGCAGATTTGCTGCACACATGAAATTATTACACTTAATAAAAACCCAGGCAAGGTATTTTGTGAGGAAATGTGTAGTATATGGTATGGTTGTGTGACTGCACTGTGTAATACGCTTACCAACCCTTTTTGTTACAGTACGGTTCATCTGTAAAACCCTCAGCTCTGCCCTGGGTAGCCGTGGCACTGAGCAGCAAGTATTACACAAAGGAACAATTGTTCCGGATTTAAACGGAGCCAAAACATTTGAAGAAATCGGCACACCTCGAGAAACCCAACACCAATTTATAGAAATAGACTGGCTTTTTATAAGAATTTAGCCCATATGTATGAACTCATTTAACATTTTGTAACTGACTGAATTGCAATTTCGGGCCATTAAATGCAAAATAAGCTTTCCATATGTACAAAAGGGTACATTTGGTCGCAAAATATGATTTCTACCAAGTAGAAATTGCATTTTGAAATTTCCAAACTAGGAAATCATAAATGGGAATTTACATTTTACTAAACCCATGCTCATAGCATTTCCTAAATGTAAAATGAGCATTTAGGAAATGCTATTACCATCAGATTTAATCCAATAGTAACCAGGTGCAATTTCTAAAAATGCACCTAATCTGCATTTTTACCAGTGACAGAGCGCCAACTTGCCCCAAGGGCATTTGAGGTCTCTGAACCTACACTATTTCATTTTACCTTTTGTTTAAGGGAGCCTAAGGCCCATAGGTATAAATGCTTTTGCATTTCCTAAAAGGCTATTTCCTATTAGGAAATTGCAAATTTGAAATGCAAAACCACTCATGCCTTTGGCCCATAGGAACGAATAGGTTTGCATTTCCTAAATAGTTATTTCCTAATTGCGATTGCGACTGTAGGAATCTCTATTAGGAAATCTCTATTCCAGTACATCCCATTTTGCATTTACTAAATAGCAATTTCTTAAGATTTGCTATTTAGGAAATGCTAAATTTAAGTTTTGTAGGTATGGACCCAAGTCACTAGAACGAAAAAGATCCACCGGAGGTTCCGGAGATATAGATTTTACAAGCAATAAAAAATCAAAGCAATTTGTCAACCACAAACAAGCCATGAAAACGTCAACAAATTGGACATTTGGAAAAAAAATTCCCCCCAAGGAAAACTTGGGTAAGTGTCAATGTGGTGGCTTTGAAGGTAGGGTAGCTAGTCTTGGACCAGCAAGGTCCTCAAGAACAGTTACCTTCATAGAAGAAACAGTCCTTAAGCAGTTCCAGGCACTTCATTCACGTAGCAATGGATTCCTATGCAGTTGTCCTGATGCAGCGGATAAAGTATGCTGAAGATGCTTTAAGGATGCTGTGGATGTGATGCAGGCGACTGGATTCTTCCTGCAGGGATTCCTCGGTACACGAAGGTAATGAGGGAGTCCTGTTTGAAGGGTCGACATTCCACAAAGTCCTTTCCGGATTGGCTGAAGTTAAGCCACCACAGGACTACCGGTGGCCGTGGTCGCAGTTACGAGCCATTCCTTCCTGCTTCAATAACTCACCATCTGAGGGTCCCAGCAACTCTCCTACAGCACTGCCCAGTTAAGCGAACTCGAGTACAACTGTGTGTTTGGTTTTGGTTCTTGATGTTGCACGGCTGCGATGGTAGCGCTTGAAGACTTTGGGCTGACACCCCTACACCCTAACCCCCCCGCCCCCCAAGGCTTCTTCAGCTGTTGTGTCCTTGTGCTGCAAACAGGAGACTGTCAGTCGGCCCTTGGAGTTCTTTTGGCTTGGCTGGGCCCTGCTGACTATTTCTAATTGAGCATGACACTGCATGCACAAACCCTCTTTGCTAAAGAGCAGGTGCAGTCTTCGTCGGTGCAGTCTTATTGTTAGTCCTGCAGTACAGCAGGGCAGCCCTTCTTCCAAGTCGCTGAAAACGGAGGTCTGGGTGCCATCTTTATGCTCAAAGTTCCCTCAGGGCAGGAAGCGGTTGATAGTCAATGGGCTATCAGGTTCCCTCCCACCTAGTGAACACTTCATGTGGAGTGTGGCTTCTGGCTTTCCCAGGATGCACCATTATCCCACTCACAATATGGCGAGACACCTTTCCTGGTGTACCGACCTCACTAGCCCACTCCTGCGGTAGGCTACCTCAGGACTACACGCCCCTGAGGTAAAAACTGGTTTGGCAACCGGTTTCCCCTTTCTGCCTCCTGTTCCAGCCTGTCTACCTTAACAGTGGGGCAGCCGTTCCCCAGGTGCTACACATCTGTCCTTCGAAGGTGGCTTTGCCTTTGTAGTTGCCTTTTGTGACTAACACCCAAGTGGCTTCATGCTGGAGGGGGGGGGGGGTGGGGTAGGGGTTCGGGGTGACACCTCCCTGGTCTGAGGGTGACACCTCCCTGGCCTCTCATCCCTCCATATTCTCCTTCCTGGGAGTCATTAGCACATGTCTACAGTAGGGGAGAGGCTAAATCGTGGAGCAGGCTCCAGGCGTGCCTAGGAAAAGACAGGAGTTTTAAAGGCAACAAAGTAGCAGCTTTGTGAAAGCTGCACACTCCATCAAGTTACATTAATTTCAACTTGCGATACAAGTTAGGCTTAATGTAACAAGTTATTTGATACCTTAGAATGCCAACTTTGGTTGCTCCATTCAGTAGTTAGCGCAGCTGATGGGTCAGTGTGTAACCCTATGCCGCCGATTAGGCTACCAAGTCTTTCCACAGTACAAGCATTGGCATAGCCAATAGGTCTTGCTTTTGGAACCTTATAAGTATTTAGTTATGCAGCACAATATCCTTAGTGCAACAACATTAACTGTTGCATGGCTAAACACTTATAAGGTCCCAAAAGCGAGGCCTATTGGCTACGCCAATGCTTTTTAAACTTGTGAGCACTGTCTAAGCATTGGTTTCACTCCATTGGTACTAGTATAACACCTAATTATACCAACAAGCATCAGAAAGGTGGACAGTTAACCTTTGCAAATTCTTTTTTGTTAAAATCTACAGATGTTGCCACAGCTGAGGAGTTACATGGCTTTATCAGACTGATCCAGTATTATGTGAGAAACACAGCTGCTTTAAAATGGCTTCATTCCAGTGCCCCTGACCTATGAAGAGGAAATGCATTCTCCTGGTTTTAGGGTTTAAACTACACCCTATCGGATAAACCATTCAAGAGCAGTGCAGCTCAAACAGAAAAAGCATTTGCAATGCAATAGGTCTCGCATTAGGAAAGTTTGAGCTATTGGTATTGTAAATGACAAATTTTTATTTATGTTTTGGTTTGAAAAATAGTGAATTGAATAGCTTTGTCATTTACAATGCCAATAGTTTTAATTTTCGCAAATGTGACACCTATAGCATTTGTAATGCAATATGTGTTGTATTTACGTGATTTAAATGTATTGATATTACAAATAAAAATGGCTTTTATTTTTTTAATAATTAATACTTAAGTTATTGTAATTTATAATGGCAATAGCTTTTGTAAATAACTTTTGTGAAGATTATGTTCATTGTATTTTATTGTAATGAAAATCCAAGAACAGAAGTGAACTATTAACATATTTTTGTGACATTTGTAATGAAGCTTGAAACATTGAGAGAACATATTTGAACCAGTTGTTGAATGGTTGCAAAGATTGATGCTGTGGTGGCGTGGAGTGATGTTGTGGTGGCGACAAGTGTTGCTGTGGCGTTCAGTGATGCTGTGGTAGCGCATAGTGATGTTGTGGTACCCCTGAGTGATGCTCTGGTGGTGCTGAGTGATGATGTGGTGATGCAATAGATAGAGTGAGTGCGATAGATAGATAGATAGATAGATAGATAGATAGATAGATAGATAGATAGATAGATAGATAGATAGATAGATAAATAGATAGAGTGAGGGCGATAGGTAGAGTGAGGGTGATAGAGAGATAGACAGATAGAAGGGTGATATATAGAAAGACAGATAAAGTGTATTTATGTTGCATTGAGTAGAGTGTAAGTATGAGGCATGTAATTATATGGCACTGAGTGGTAATATGGGGAGTGTATATTGTATTCAGTAGAGTGTAATTGTGTGCCGTGTAATTATGTGGCACTGAGTGGTATTTGGAGTGTATGTTGCATTGAGTGCAGTGTAATTATGTAGCGTGTAATTATGTGGCACTGAGTGGTAATATGGGGAGTGTGTTGCATTCAGTAGAGTGTAATTATGTGGTGTGTAATTTTGTGTGGAGTGTGTGTTGCATTCAGTAGAGTGTAATTATGTGGTGTGTAATTTTGTGTGGAGTGTGTGTTGCATTCAGTATAGTGTAATTATGTGGTGTGTAATTATGTGGAACTGAGTGGTATTTGGAGTGTATGTTGCATATAACTATGTGATTAAGGAACAGTGAGCAACCCAAAATACCCTTGAGGGCTTGGGTGAGTAAGTAGAAAGGTATAGGTGCCTTCAAGGGGATTTGTTTAACAAAATATAATTAAACGTGATTCAACTAACTCTTTAGGACAGGTCAATGGTCCTTATTCTTGAAAGGACCATTGACTTGTCATAACGAGTTAGTTGAATCACGTTTAATTATATTTTGTTAAACAAATCCCCTTGAAGGCACCTATACCTTTCTGCATATAACTATGTGGCACTGAGTGGTATTTGGAGTGTATGTGGCATTGAGTGCAGTGTAATTATGTGGCGTGTAATTATGTGGCACTGAGTGGTATTTGGAGTGTATGTTGCATTGAGTGCAGTGTAATTATGTGGCACTGAGTGTTATTTGGAGTATATGTTGCATTGAGTGCAGTGTAATTATGTGGCACTGAGTGGTATTTGGAGTGTATGTTGCGCTGAGTGCAGTGTAATTATGTGGAGTGTAATTATGTGGCACTGAGTGGTATTTGGAGTGTGTGTTGCATTGAGTGCAGTGTAATTATGTGGCACTGAGTGGTATTTGGAGTGTATGTTGCCCTGAGCGCAGTGTAATTATGAAGCATATAATTATGTGGCATTGAGTGGTATTGTGTGGAGTGTCTGTTGCATTGAGTGCAGTGTAATTATGTAGCATATAATTATGTGGCACTGAGTGGTATTGTGTGGAGTGTGTGTTGCATTCAGTAGAGTCTAATTATGAGGCGTGTAATTATGTGGTACTGAGTGGTATTTGGAAAGTATGTTGCATTGGGTGCAGTGTAATTATGTGGCGTGTAATTATGTGGCACTGAGTGGTATTTGGAATGTATGTTGCATTGAGTGCAGTGTAATTATGTGGAGCGAAATTATGTGGCACTGAGTGGTATTTGGAATGTATTTTGCATTGAGTGCTGTGTAAATATGTGGCGTCTAATTAGGTGGTACTGAGTGGTATTTGGAAAGTATGTTGCATTGAGTGCAGTGTAATTATGTGGCGTGTAATTATGTGGCACTGAGTGGTATTTGGAATGTATGTTGCATTGAGTGCAGTGTAATTATGTGGAGTGAAATTATGTGGCATTGAGTGGTATTTGAAGAGTATGTTGCATTGAGTGCAGTGTAATTATGTGGCACTGATGGTATTTGGAGTGTATGTTGCGTTGAGCGCAGTGTAATTATGAAGCATATAATTATGTGGCACAGAGTGGTATTGTGTGGGGAGTGCATGTTGTATTCAGTAGAGTGTAATTGTGTGGCGTGTAATTATGTGGCACTGAGTGGTATTTGGAGTGTATGTTGCATGAGTGCAGTGTAATTATGCAGCATATAATTATGTAGCACTGAGTGGTATTGTGTGGAGTGTTTGTTGCATTCAGTAGAGTGTAATTATGTGGTGTGTAATTATGGGGCACTGAGTGGTATTTGGAGTGTATGTTCCATTGTGTGCAGTGTAAATATGTGGCGTGTAATTAGGTGGTACTGAGTGGTATTTGGAAAGTATGTTGCATTGAGTGCAGTGGAATTATGTGGAGTGAAATTATGTGGCACTGAGTGGGATTTGGAGTGTATGTTCCATTGCAGAGTGTGTGAGGGTTCTGAGTGTGAGGGAATGGTGGCATGCTGCGCTTTAGATGAATGTTTAAAAGTGAAGTGTGCCATACTGCGATTGCTACAATAGTTAATTGTGGATGCGTTAACAATTGATGTGTGCACTGATGGCTGGTGGTGTGTGTGCCTGTAGAAATGGTGCACTGATGGCTGATGGTGTGTGTGCCTGGTGAAAGCGTGCACTGACGGCTGGTGGTGTGTGCCTGGTGAAAGCGTGCACTGGTGGTGTGTGTGTGTGTGCCTGGTGAAAGCGTGCACTGATGGCTGGCGGTGTGTGTGTGTGTGTGTGTGCCTGGTGAAAGCGTGCACTGACAGCTGGTGGTGTGTGCCTGGTGTAAGCGTGCCCTGAGGACTGATGGTGTCTGTACCCGGTGAAAGTGTGCACTGACGTCCGGTGGTGTGTATGCCTTGTGAAAACGTGCACTGATGGCTGGTGGTGTGTGTGTGCCTTTTGAAAGCATGCACTGATGGCTGTTGCTGTGTGTGTGCCTGGCCGGCTGTTGCTGTGTGTGCCTGGTGGAAGCATGCACTGATGGCTGGTGGTGTGTGCCTGGTGAAAGCGCGCACTGACGGCTGGTGGTGTGTGTGCCTGCTTAAAGCGTGCACTGACATCTGGTGGTGTGTGCCTGGAGAAATCGTGCACTGACGGCTGCTTGTGTTTGTGCCTGGTGAAAGCGTGCACTGACTGCTGGTGGTGTTTGTGCCCGGTGAAAGCGTACACTGATGACTGGTGGTGTGTGTGTGTGTGTGTGTGCCTGGTGAAAGCGTGCACTGACGGCCGGTGGTGTGTATGCCTGGTGAAAGCGTGCACTGATGGCTGGCGGTGTGTGTGTGTGTGCCTGGTGAAAGGGTGCACTGACGGCTGTTGGTGTGTGTGTATGCCTGGTGAAAGCATGCACTGATGTCTGGTGGTGTGTGTGTGTGTGCCTGGTGAAAGTGTGCACTGATGGCTGGTGATGTGTGTGTGCCTGGTGAAAGCGTGCACTGACGGCTGGTGGTGTGTGCCTGGTGAAAGCGTGCACTGATGATTGATGGTATCTGTGCCTGGTGAGTGTGCACTGACGGCCGGTGGTGTGTATGCCTGGTGAAAGCGTGCACTGATGGCTGGTGGTGTGTGCGTGTGCCTGGTGAAAGCGTGAACTGACGGCCGGTGGTGGGTATGCCTGGTGAAAGCGTGCACTGATGGCTGGTGGTGTGTGTGTATGCCTGGTGAAAGCGTGCACTGATGGCTGGTGGTGTGTGTGTGTGCGCCTGTTGAATGTGTGCACTGATGGCCGGTGGTGTGTGTGCCTGGTAAAAGCGTGCACTGATGGCTGGCGGTGTGTGTGTGTGTGCCTGGTGGAAGCGTGCACTGATGACTGATGGTGTCTGTGCCCGGTGAAAGTGTGCATTGATGGCCGGTGGTGTGTATGCCTGTTGAAAGCGTGCACTGGTGGTGTGTGTGTGTGTGTGCCTGTTGAAAGCATGCAATGATGGCTGATGGTGTGTGTGCGCGCGCCTGGCCGGCTGGTGGTGTGTGTGCCTGGTGGAAGCGTGCCCTGATGGCTGGTAGTGTGCGTCTCTGGTGAAAGCGTGCACTGACAGCTGGTGGTGTGTGCCTGGTGAAAGCGTGCACTGCCGTTTGGTGGTGTGTGCCTCGTGGAAGCGTGCACTGACGGCTGGTGGTGTTTGTGCCCGGTGAAAACGTGCCCGGATGACTGATTGTGTCTGTGCCTCGTGAGAGTGTGCACTGACGGCTGGTGGTGTGTATGCCTGGTGAAAGCGTGCACTGATGGCTGGCGGTGTGTGTGTGCCTGGTGAAAGCATGCACTGCCGTTTGGTGTTGTGTGTGCCTGGTGGAAGCATGTACTGTCGGCTGGTGGTGTTTGTGCCCAGTGAAAGCGTGCACTGATGACTGATGGTGTCTGTGCCTGTTGAGAGTGTGCACTGATGGCCGGTGGTGTGTATGCCTGGTGAAAGCGTGCACTGACGGTGGAGGTGTGTATGCCTGGTGAATGTGTGCACTGATGGTGTCTGTGCCTAGAGTGTGCACTGACGGCCGGTGGTGTGTATGCCTGGTGAAATCGTGCACTGATGGCTGGTGGTGTGTGTGTGTGCCAGGTGAAAGCGTGCACTGACGGGCGGTGGTGTGTATGCCTGGTGAAAGCGTGCGCTGGTGGTGTGTGTGTGTGCCAGGTGAAAGCGTGCACCGACGGGCGGTGTGTGTGCCTGGTGAAAGCGTGCACTGACAGCCGGTGGTGTGTATGCTTGGTGAAAGCGTACACTGATGGCTGGTGGTGTGTGTTTATGCCTGGTGAAAGCATGCACTGATGGCTGGTGGTGTGTGTATGCTTGGTGAAAGCGTACACTGATGGCTAGTGGTGTATGTGTATGCCTGGTGAAAGCATGCATTGATGTCTGGTGGTGTGTGTGTGCCTGGTGAAAGCCTGCACTGATGGCTGGTGATGTGTGTGTGTCTGGTGAAAGCGTGCACTGATGGCTGGTGATGTGTGTGTGCCTGGTGAAAGCATGCACTGATGGCTGGTGGTGTTTGTGTGCCTCCTCTGATGGCCGGTGGTGTGTATGCCTGGTGAATGTGTGCACTGCTGGCTGATGGTGTCTGTGCCTGGTGAGAGTGTGCACTGTCGGCCTTTGGTGTGTATGCCTGGTGAAAGCGTGCACTGACGGCCGGTGGTGTGTATGCCTGGTGAAAGTGTGCACTGATGTCTGGTGGTGTGTGTGTGTGCCAGGTGAAAGGTAGAAGGAAGCGCTATGGGCGGTGTGTGAAATCCAAGAAAGAGTTCAGAATGCAAAGGCAGAGGGCAGCTCGGGTTACAAGCTGCCTTTGAAGAAGATCAGGCAGCACTGGGCAACCATGCCAACATTCCAAGGAGCAGACGGTCGTTCACGTTAGAAGTGTGATGCCCTGAGGACACATGGCACTGTGAGGAGCCTGGGAGACACACGTAGACGCTAAGTCCCTGAGGAGATAAGGAGCGGAAGGAATTCCTTTGAAGTGTGATGCTGAGGCTCGGGAGAAAAGCGCGTGCATGGGCACATGCACTGTGCGTTATCCGTCTCCCAAAGCCCTTGGTTTTAAGAGTTGGTTTCATCACAATAGTTTAGAGTAATAAATTACTCGACCTAAAAACGGAAGTGTACGCTCAAGTGCGTATAAACGTCCTAGGGCCCTGATAACATCAGTTACAGAAGGTTCACAAAAACCTTGGAGCGCCTCCAAGTCAATGGCTTCATTCCTCTGTCACAAGCAAAGAGAACAGCCTTTAAGGTGCTGCGATCCGGGAAAGTGCGTGATCTTCGCAGGGGCTAATCTGGTCCTAATTGTGCAAGAGACCCCAATAAATGTGTGCGCCAGAGCCCACGAGACCCGGGGTACGATCATGGTGGAGAGGCACGCGGTGCTTGAAATGCTGCCAGAGCTTGCAAAAAGCTCATCGAATAGAGTGTAATGCAGCCATTAAGAAGCTACGGCCTGCTGCAGAATAGAGAGGCGGGGGAGGGTGGGTGCCAGCAGAGTGACACGATCTGTGGTGGGGGAGGGGGAGGGAATTGAAGCGCAAGCAAGGCGGAGAGAGGCTCTGTGGTGGGGGAGGGGAAGGGAATTGAAGCGCAATGAGCCTTGACAGAAACCCACATGGCGTCTGTGCACGTGAACGCAAACTTGAGGCCAGCAAAAGCCTCTGGTAGTACTTTCAAAAGCCATTTCTCGCAGAGCAGCGCATGCGCTGGCTCAGCGAGACTTAAAAAACAGTGGCAGATGGGAGGGGGTGGATGCTTGTTTTATTTGGGGAAACACCAGGGTGGCACGAGTGCTGCAAGCCCTGGGGTACCCCTTTAACTTGCATAGCCTGGGTATGAGGGTACCATTTTCTAGGGACTTTACAGGTAAGTTAGCCATTTTCAATTGGGTGTAGCCAACTCAACATATATTTTAGGGTTAGGCACTGGCACTGAAGTCTGGTTAACAGGCCTCATTGCACACTGAGTCGAAAAACCAGCAGCATCAGTGTAAAAACTTGGGGATGACCATACAAAAAGAAGCATTTCCTTACAAGGGCCTCTAAGGTTTTGTTACGCACAAGCTAAATAAAGACATACTTTTATCAAAATTGTTGAAACGGAACAGAATGCTTGAACTGCAATCATAATTGACAATGATTTTTTTTAAGCCAGACATATATCATATTTTTGAACAAAAAAAATCAGAAAAATGCACCAACATTGGTATTTTGTCTGGTTTCTTAAAAATTAAACAAAGCTTCGTATTCCACCTAATATGAAAAACATTTTTACCATGGTTTTTATTCCTTGAAACCATCGTGATGTATTTGCTTTTCAACTTTTGACAACGATGAAGGGTTCTAGTTAGTAAACATTGTTGCAGTTTGCCCATTTCACTTATTACCACACTCTTCCGGTAGCCGACAGGCACCTATCTGTATCTGCATCTCTCCCTGTCCGCACCTCTTTCCGCGTGTAGGATGTTCATGCACCTCTGTCTGTGCCTTTCCCTCGGTATACGTCTCAGTGTGCATCTCACCATGCCCTAACCTCTTTCCTTGTAAATATCCCTGGCTGTACATCCGTCTGTACCTCTACCACCCTCTCCCTCGCAAACCCCTCTCTGCCAGCACCCCTCCCAGCTTGCAGCAAACTGCGCCTGTCTGCATCTCTCCCAGCATGCACCTTTCATACCTGCACCTTTTTCTGACTACACATTGTCCCGTAATTCCTTTTGCTAACATGCATCTGTCTACACCTCTTTCTCCTCTTGTGTGTACCTCTTGGTTCATTCCTCTGCTTGACCTTCCCTCTCCTTGTCCAGAACTTAACCTGACAGCATCACTCCCAACGGGTACCTCGCCCCCTCTCTCCCTGTCGGTTCTTCTTTAACCATAAGTCTCTTAGCCTACTCCTCTCCCAACCTTCAGCTCACTGACCTCTTATCTCCCACCTGTACCTCTCCGTTGCCCTCCATCTTCATGTCTGCACATGTCTCGCCCCATAACTTTCCCAGCTGCAAATCTCCCGGTCCGCACCTGAGCCTTTCACCTCTCCCACTCAGTAGCTTTCTCTGCCTGTCTGTCCCAGGCAGTACTTTCAACTGCACTTCTCCCTGCTCTCCCCAATCCTTGCTCGCATTTTATGCTACAAACTTATCACTTCCCTTATTTCAGGGAACCTCTCCTTGCTGGCACCACTCCTTATTCAAACCTCTTTTTGATTAAACATCTGCCTCTTTTTGATTAAGCCTCTGCTTGTCCCTTACTTTCCCTTCTCAAATAGGTACACATACATTATTCAGGCCTCTGTGCTGACAAAGCTTAATAGGCCAGTTGTAGATTTGAAAATACAAGCCAGACCTATTTGCTTTGACAGTACCAGCTGCATTAGATCATAAGGTTAGGTAAAAAAAACAGATGCTCATTTTTTTCAACCTTGCAGTAGCATCATTAATTCAAAGATCGCTTTACATCATTACCCTGTTGTCGCATCCTACACAAGTGTTCAGATGCCATGCTTTTTTATGTAGATGGGTCCGGAACTAAGGGCTTAAGTGAGTACTGGACTGGTATTGGTTCACTATGATTAATAAAGTTACTCTTTACTTATGTTACGGCATAATTTGCTACTTGCTGGCTTTGCTATGATGTACTGTGAGCGGCTGGCTAAATTCTTACGCATTAGATGTCTCATTCACAGACCTCAGGCTGGTAGCCTTGGGCTCACTGGAAGTTATAGGGAGCTGCTGCACTATCAATTTTCGATTTTATATTAACATTGCTGTGTAATATTTTACATTAGTACAAAAGTTCAATGATTTTAATTACCTCTCTGGTTGTATTAAATTCTGCTTTTATGATTTTAAATGAAATCGAATAATTAATTATATATTTTTTTTCTTTTTGTTCCATCAAATAAAGTTCTGACTTCTTATTTCTCTTGTGACAGATGGAACAGACAAGACCTCAACCATCTGACTTGGCTCCCTCTCCAAGCAAGCTGCTTTGTTAAAGACTTTGGGACATCTTCCAGTTGTCCCTCAAGAACAGTGGGCGTTCATCCCCATAACTCCTCCACATGGAAGGGGGAAGGATCCAGCAAGGGATGTCACTACAATCCACCATCTATATGTTCTCATATTTTTCTACTTTATTATACTTTTAACTATGGTTTAATATTGAAATACACAAAGCCAGAATTATTACAGTTTAATGTTAAAAGCAAGAAATGGCGCTTTGCAAAGTCTGCATGCGACAAGAGGGGAGTGAAAGCAAAGCTGAGCATATAGGGCTTTGAATGGAAAATGGGGGGTGCAGGCTTCCTCTGACCCTCCCCTCTGTGCGGCTTTGCTTCCCTCTGCCAGAATCTCCGGTTGCAAAGAGACTGATGCCGGCACATTTACATTTTCCTATGGACACTGATGGTTTATTTGGAGATTGGGAAGGATACCTCGGGCTGGCACCTGGGAAGTATCCTCGTTGCACCTCCATCTTGGGTTACAGCTGGTTCAACCAGTGAAGGGATACATCAGCCACAGGTGCATAACTGCAGACCGAAGAACCAAAGTAGTGGAGTGGAGTGACTGAATGCCGCCATTGTGAAGTATATGGGAATTTCATATGGTGCCAATGCCTATTAGTCTATTCAGAGAGCGCTGGACATAGCACTTCTACTAGAAATGGCTGCACCTTTTAGTTGGCATCCGAGAATTCTGTGAGGAGTCTCACCCCGTCCCGGAGCCAGCACACAGTGGCCTCAAAGGACTCTTTACTCGCCCACTCCCCAAAAAAACCCGGGAAGCAAGACCTCACTCACACCGCCACTGTGACAAGAGTAGCAAAAACGGGGTTATAGCAGTGTAAAACAAAGCATGAGACATGGTTTGTTGCCATGCTTCAGCACTCCTACTACACTATGGATACTGTGACTTCGGCAGCAAGTGGCTTGGTCGAAGAGTCCATTAGTAAGTGTTCCAGGATCACCTTGTGACGGAAGCTCTAGAATCACCAAATTCTATTTTCTATGGAGTAAGGGAAATCCAGTGGCTTCCTCCAGATCTGCCTATTGTCAGGAAAGGATGGGACACCATCCCAAAGCATAGCATGTCCCCTAACCCAATGTAGTCTTTCACAGCTGAAGTGTCTGCTCTGTAAATTATTTTCCATCCCATAGTAAAGTCTTCATTTCTCAGTCACTGTTGCATGGTGTAATGGCTTACTAAGCGGACATGGCAAAGCACTCTCCAATTATGCCCTCTGACCTTGTGGCAGTGGTAGGTTTCAGAAAACTTTGGACTGAAGTCGAGCATTGCCAACCATTGGTGTGCAACCAACCTGAACAAGTGAATTGTAAGGTTTTGGTTAAGATAGAAAGTTTGTGGAGTAGGAGTCGCTTTGCCCCCTCCATGAGGGAGGGTAAGGGGAGCTGTTTTGGGTACAGTTTTCACACTGCACTGATGCCAGTGAGACAATGATCCTTCTGCAGCCAGAGAGGCAAAGAGAGAACCAGGGAGCCGGCTTCCTATTTATCTCTTTCACCTCTGTTTTTCTTTGGGGTGCGTGGGCGAGGGAGTGGGGGGGGGGGGGGGAAGTAAATTCGTATCAAGTGTTAAAAAAGAAAACATACCCATTGTTGTAAAATAGAAAAGTACAACGCATTTCCTCTTCTTTTGAGCATAAGGACATTTAAGTTGGGCTACACTGGGATTCTGGGGCTGTTATATTTTTGGAAGCTAGGTGAGCAACAACTATGTTAATCTGTTCAGGAAAACTCTCCCCAACCCTGTTAAGTTATTGTGAACAGAAGTAACAGAGAATAAGTGGAGTATTGGAAGGTGCATGAATTTATGGTAAATGCCCAGTGATTCGGGTGGGAGGGGCGTGGTGGGGAACGGATTTTCTCCAGTTCAGCATTAAGGAATGGACATCCTTTTCGTGTGCTTTTTTTTGTTTTTTACTGTTTCTGATCTTTGAAGATTTATGAGTAAAGTTCTTACCCTATTTTGTTGTGACTTCTAAAGTCCCCTAAATCCAGCAAGTGCTATTCCTTTACATCAGTGCACTTTTAAGTTAATAGTACCTTTCCTTTTCTCACTCATCCCCTTATCACAAACTGAAGCATGCATTAAGTCTGGGAAACGATGGAGCAGGTGTAGTTCCCATTCAACCATTCTTGCAGGAAACTGTGTATGTCCAACTTCATGAAAAAGGTAGACTGATTTCTTGTGCATTTTGTTTTGCGCCCTCCTCCGCAGCCAAACGCGCCCATTCCCCATCCCTCCCACCTTCTAGAAAGCTGAACCGGTACTCGTATGGATCGCTGTTTTTTGGGAAATGAGCAAGAGGTTATTCAAGCCAACGCTTCTCTTTGGGAGCGATAGCAGGTGTTGCTCCCATGCAGCACTTTATGGAGCACATCCTATTCCAGTACATGCCTTCCCGTTTTTAACTAAAAGTGTAGGTTTCTGCCATACCAAGAATGCTTTTCTTCCATGCATCGTGAATAGCATAAATCAGAGCTGACTCAGTAGGTGCAAAGCACCCAGTTCCCAAAAGCATCCGTGCAAAGCACCCCATACCTAAAGGAACCAGTGAAGGTGCTATTTCCTTGTACTCCATCCCACCCCCTTTTAGGTGAACAGCAAATGCTAGCCTCATAATCCTCTGTCCAGGAAACGTACTTAGTGCTATTATTGGGTAATCCCCTACTCCAAACCCCCTCCACCCCCCCTACCCTCCCGGTAGTCTGGAAGCCAGGAATTGAAGCAGGTCCTATTCCCGTGCATCCAATCAGAATTGTATATAGAAAGTGTTGAGGAAGTTGTTTGGATGAATTGAGAGGCGTTGATTTTGCGTACGTAGGTTCAGATTCTCTGCTGCCTCGTGGTGTTATAGAAGAGGGTTTCTCCTACCTGTGGATCCTCAAATGGTTGAGTAGAAGCGCATACACCTTGTTAGGAGAGATGATTTGGTCCATTGAGCAAAGGATCACCCTAGCCATTGAGGGCAGGTGCTGCTGCCCATTATAGACCTAGATGAAGTACCTACTGGTATAGGACTAAGTCAGTTGGAAGGAAGTGGTCGCTGGCAGAGTGTAATTTTGATGCACATGAGCTTAGGGAGTGTAAATTTGTCTCTAGCTCTCACCCCAAAGAAGGAATAAACCCTGTCTTTCTTACTGCCTTCTAAACATTGTAAAACACTACATACAAGTTACCTTCTGTGCAAGGGTAGCAATGCCTAAGAGACACAGTGGGAGTCTGGTGACACTCTGTAGGAATCAAAAGAATTGAGCCCCCAGGATGCACCTACAAACCTGTAGTCTATACAATCTTCACCTTGAAGCAGATCTGAATCCTACTAGGGTTTTCAGTCTTTTGCTGCTCTACTGGAGCACTTGGAAGGGGGTGGAAAGGTAATAACCTTCCAAGATGTGCCTATGGTAGCTGGCCTCAAGGATTCAGCCTCCCCAGCAGAGCCCAGTAGGAGATGGGGGTGTGGGCACAACTCAAACCAGCACTGTGCAACTCTCTCCCACCCCTTACAAGACAGGCCCTTTTGATCTTTTCCAAAGTATTTACCCTATAGTAACAACTATTTATTTCTAGCTTAGAAACATGCCTCTCCTCTCACAGATAGAAATGTTATTTTAGATACATTTTATTATGAATAACTTTTGTTATGACTATGGCTGGTAACCATGAGTACATTATTAAAAAACAAAAAACACAAATTGAGTGTCAGCGTTTTTTTCCTGTGGCATGGATGAGTCAAGCCCCCTCTTTCCCTACTGTTGGTTCTGACTATATTCGTTTATCCATGAATGCTTGTATTTTTCTTTACTTCTTAAGCATGCATGCTTGTTCAGGAATCCCATGGCAAACAGGCGCTGCTGGTCTCTAATTATAACAATGGGAGTTTTTTACCAGTGGTTTTCTAGTGCTTTACCTTACTGTTGGACCCAAACCTGAGCTCTAAGTACAGGAATTTAGTTATTTGCTGCCAGGGTTATTGAAGTCCAGCAGTCTGAGGCTTACCCAGAAAGGTGACAATGCAGAAACTTAAAACTCAAGTGCAAGATATGACCATTATTAAGCCGTTTTCCAGCCTATTCTTGTAGCTACAAAGAAAATAACTTTAATTGAAACACACATCTCAGTAATTACATAAAGGTTAGAGGGCAACAATAATGCACACCGCTATAATTACTGAGAGGGGAAACCTGGTCATACTGGTCTCTGTATCATTGAGAAATGTTTAGCTATGTGTTCGAGGCATGAGGGCTGCTGAATTCATATCTGTGCATAGATCGCCGCCTAGTGTTGGGTCCGGATGATTGTACATTGTTGTCCTGGAAGAGTCTTCGAAGTATCACGAGATAGGTGGCTCCTCCCCTGGACTACAGTGCGCATGGGCATCCTCTCCATCCCCAGATTGTTTTTTTCCGCCATTGGGTTCGGATGTCTAATCTCTTACTTCAGTTACTTAACTTGTACTCTTCTGTTCCTAAGGCCAAAAGGCCTTCTTAGCGTCGGTATTGTATTGTTCGGTGCCTGGCCCTTTCGGTTCTTCGATCGGCGTCGAAAAAAAGATTCTCTCGACGACTCAGGCCCAGACTACATCGACGATGGAACGGACCCCGTTTAAGCGGTGTCCTGTGTGTAATTCAAAATATTCGAACTTAGATGTGCACCCAGTGTGCAACACCTGTTTGTCCCCCGACCACGACGAGTCAAAATGTTTCGCCTGCTCGAGGTTCTGATCAAAGAAGACTATTAAACTTCGGCGAGGCAGTCGGCCCAACAGTCGACTCCAGCGCCTGCGAACATCTTCGATGCTGGGGACGAGGAACTCTTCCAAGATGAGGATGAGGCAGAAGATGACGTTCCCGAAATGTCGGAACCGGCGTCGGAACAAGACTCCAATTTCTAAGTGGACGAGCCAGACGAGGAGTTCGGCCACGACCAAGATGTCGTCGAGGTAGGGGACGACGATCAGGCCCTTGCGGCCGTTGACGACGACTCCGGTGGTGAACCGAGTCCGCCCGCAGCTCCAGGGCCTATCATTAACATTCAGCCCGCTCCGGCTCCGGTCGAGGCATCGCCGAAAGGCCTTAGCCAAGATCCATCCTTTCGGTCTACAGCCCCGCGTCATAGCCAGGCTAAGACCCTTTCAAAGGAGCCATCGGTCGATTCCGTGAAATCGAAACCGAAACAGAGGGAGGAGAAATCGAAACCGAAACTGCTCAAGATGGTGGTCGGTTCGACGTCGACGCCCGCCTCAAAGGTTGTCGTCGATCCTTCGACGCCGAAGATACCCGTCGGCGCCAACACTGGGACTCCGAAGCAGGGCTCTGCTACCAAGACCGTCGCCTCGAAGGCCACGGCGCCGGTGCCTGCGTCCACTACCAAACATAGCGAGAAGGGCAAGGGACTTCCTCTCGGGAAAGGTCTCCAGCCACCCCTCTCGGGACTCAAGCCTGGGCTGGCGAAGAGGGTCGAAGCCACAGCCAAGGACGCTCCGAAATTATCGTCGATGCCCAAAGTCGGAGGCGCACCGCGCAAGGAGGTCGATTCGACGCGCTCAAGCGAGCGGCCTACTCAGGCGACGGTTCCGGTTCGAAGCAGGCTGAATCGACGCCACTTAAGTTTGGCCTTCCGCCCACTGCACGTCAAAAGACTCAAGAGGCTTCCAAGGTGACAACGGTATCCTCACATGCACAGGTTGTCTATCATGAGCCTTCTTACGACAACCAGACAAAACTGTTTATTGACTCTGAGTCGGGCAGGCTTACCGTCCACAAGCGGAAGATCGCGCCTGAACATCCTTTGGTGGGCTACAAAATTCCCCTCAAAAAGAAGATGGTCTCCTTCACCTCTCCGGTTCTTGTTGAACCTCTTCAGGACTACTCGCACCATACTGTTCATTCTCCAACACAAAGTGAGGAAGACTTAACTGCGGACTACAGCCAAATGGGCTTCACTTACAATACTGACACTGTTCTGGATGTCTCCAATCAATGGTCAGGGGCAGCGGATCAAGGCGATGACCCTGATAACCCCCATACCGCCCCGGACTCTGTCCTACAATGTCAAACAATCTCCAACTGAGGACACTGCAGCGTTCAATGCATTGATAGAGCGCGCAGCCCTCAAACATGACGTCGAAATGCATGCTGAGCCAGTGGATGAAGACTTCTTATTCGACACCTTCTTCACATCTGAACGCTCCACCAAAACTCTGCCCATGCTTAAAGGGGTCCTCAAACATGCCACAGCCATTTTCAAGGAGCCAACAAAAGCCAGGGTTATCAATCCACGGATCGACAAGAAATACAGGCCTGCTCCAGTGGACCCCAACTACATCAAAGGACAGCTCCCCTTGGACTCCCTGGTGGTGGCTAACGCGCGCAAAAGGGCTAACTCTCAATCAACGGGAGACGCTCCCCCTCCGGACAAAGAGTCCAAAATCTTTGAGGCGTCGGGGAAGCGGGTGGCGGCGCAGGCCGCTAACACTTGGAGAATAGCCAATACACAGGCCCTGTTGGCTGGGTACGACGGGGCGCACTACGACACCCTAGAACAATTAATGCAGCACATGCCTGATATGTACAGAGAGGCTGCGGAAATAGTTATACCAGAGGGTAAACTGATCTCCAATGCGTCCATCAAGTGCGCACTGGACGCAGCGGACACTGCAGCAAGGGCAATCAATACTAGCGTGATGATGCGACGCCACGCATGGCTGCACATGCGACCCCTCCAAGAATGCTTAGCCCGTCAGTGGAACCAGGCTCATGGACATCTAAAAGACCTAGTGTTGGTGACCGGTCGTGCTTACAACTCTCTGCATTGGTGGAACCCAAAAAACCTTTGCAGGGGACGACCGTTCCAGGAGCCTGTCCCACAAATAGTGCTAACGACGGACGTATCTCTCCAGGGTTGGGGGGGGCATGTCCTCCACTACACGGTGCAGGGGCTATGGACTGCACAACAGCAGAGGATGCATATCAATGTGTTAGAACTCATGGCGATCTTCATGGCACTGAGAGCATTCAAGTTGCACCTGTGCAACAAGGTCGTGTTAGTCCGGACGGACAACATGACCGCCATGTATTACATCCAGAAGCAGGAAGTGGGCCATTCAGAGGAACATCTTCCTCATGGCGGAGCATCTCCCAGGTGTCAACAACCAGATGGCGGACCTGCTCAGCAGGCACAGTCATCGGATGCACGAGTGGGAGATCCACCCGTCGGTTCTCCATCCGTACTTCCAGCAGTGGGGTCATCCAGACATCGACCTGTTCGCTACAAGCGAGAACGCAAAATGCCCAAACTTTGCCGCCAGGTTCCCACACCCGCAGTCTCAGGGCAATGCGATATGGATGAACTGGTCAGGCAGATTTGCGTACGCTTTTCCGCCAGCCCCCCTCATACCTCTGGTGGCGCGCAAACTGCGACAGCACTCCATGACACTCATCCTGGTTGCTCCAACGTGGGCACGGCAGGCTTGGTACACCACGTTCCTGGAACTTTCAGTGGTGCCTCACCAGCGGCTGCACCTCACTCCCAGCCTCCTCACGCAGAGCCATGGCGACATTCAGCACCCAGATCAACAACAGCTGAGCCTTGCGGTTTGGCTCCTGAGGTCATAGAGTTTGGATACCTGAACTTGCCTCCTGAGTGTATGGACATCAAGGAGGCAAGGTGACCAACTACCAGGGCCTGCTATGCGGCCAAATGGAAGCGGTTTGTTATTTACTGCTCCAACAATAACATTAACCCGTTGGACGCATCTACGCAAAACATCATATGTTACTTGTTGCATCTGTACCGATGCAACCTGGCGTACAGTTCTATCAGGATCCATCTGGCGGCCATAGCCGCTTACCTTCAAAACAGGCAACACCTTTCCGTTTTTAGGGTACCTGCCATTAAAGCCTTCTTGGAAGGCCTTAAAAGAGTGATCCCTCCCAGACACCCCCCTTCACCAGTCTGGAACTTAAATATCGTTCTCACCAGACTCATGGGGCCACCCTTCGAGCCACTCCATTCCTGTGACATACAGTTCCTCACCTGGAAGGTGGCCTTCCTGATAGCTATTACATCCCTGCGGAGGGTCAGTGAGCTGCAAGCCCTCACAATTCAGGAACCCTACCTGCAAATCCATGCGAATAGAGTGGTGCTTCGCACCAACCCTAAATTCATGCCAAAAGTAATTTCGCAGTTCCACATCAATCAAAATATAGAACTGCCCGTTTTCTTTCCTAACCCAGATTCAGTGGCAGACAGAGCACTGCACACCTTAGATGTCAAAAGAGCTCTCCTGTATTACATCGACAGGACAAAAGACTTTCGAAAGACTAAACAGCTATTCGTTGCATTCTCTCCACAACATAAAGGCAACCCCATCTCCAAATCAGGTATAGCCAGGTGGATTGTTAAATGTATCCAGATATGTTATCAGAAAGCTAAACGCACACTAACAGTTCCCCCCTAGAGCGCATTCCACACGCAAATTGGGGGCCTCCATGGCTTTCCTGGGTAATATTCCTCTAGAGGACCGATGTAGAGCAGCCACATGGACCACTATACATACATTCACCAAACACTACTCCGTAGATGTACACTCCAAACAGCAAGCTGCTGTAGGTCAGGCTGTTCTCAGGACTCTCTTTCAGACTGCTGCAGCTGACACGGGCACCCGCAAGTAAGGAGGAAAGTGCTATTTATTCTATGCACAGATATGAATTCAGCAGCCCTCATGCCTCGAACGGAATATGCTACTTACCAGTATGCATCTGTTCTTGGCATGAAGGGCTGCTGACATTCATATCGCCCGCCCTCCTCCCCGGTGCCTGTCGCAGCTGCAGCTCTCAGAAGCATTTTCAGGCATGGTCATCACTTTCAGTATGACACTCCATCTCTGCCACAATGGCGAAAAACAATCTGGGGATGGAGAGGATGCCCATGCGCACTGTAGTCCAGGGGAGGAGCCCCCTATCTCGTGATACTTCGAAGACTCTTCCAGGACAACAATGTGCAATCATCCGGACCCAAAACTAGGCGGCGATCTATGCACAGATATGAATGTCAGCAGCCCTTCATGCCAAGAACAGATGCTTTCTTGTAAGTTGCATATTCCTTCTTCAGTCAATGCGATCGAGATACATTACGACTGGGAAAGGCGTGTATTAAGTCAAACCCCTAAAGATAGTTATGGGCTATGTGCCTGAAAATCACAATATGCCCCAAATCTAGTGTCCTTTCTGCAGTATGTCACTCTTGCATTGTATTTTTAGTCTGTTCTGACTGCATTTTGCAAACCGAAGCAAGGGTAATACTACGAAGGAAACACTCATCAAGGGTGATTTTGCAACTGTTTTAACATAGTTTTAACATTGTGTTGCAAATTTTTAACCTACTGCACATTGCATTTTCACTGGCCGTGGTTAGTGCCAGGCTTTGGGGAGGTGACTACGACTCCATTATAGTTAGCACTATAGTTGTTTTGTCCTGTCTTAATATGTAATGAGCCGAGGACTCGGACGCAGTGTCTGTTCTGACCGCATGTAGCAAACCGAAGCAAGGGTAATATTTGGAAAGAAACGCTCAATCAAGGCGGGTTTTAAAACAGTTTTAAAATGGTGATTCAAATTTTAAACCTACTGCACATTGCCCTTTCACTGGCCGTGCTCAGCACCAGGCTTTGCTGAGGTGGCTATGACACCATTATAGTTAGCACTAAAGTAGTTTTGTCCTGGTTCAATACTTAATAATCCTCGGGACCCATGTGCGCAGCAGGCCCGTCAAAGGCAAACCCATCTGCAACCGGGCCAGGGGCCAGAACCCTTGCCCCCCTATAGCTTACTCTAGGTAAGAACTCTGTCAGCTACAACCACCACTAGGGATGGACTGCACCCATAGCGTGGACCTCAAACACATTTCACACACTGTCAACCCCTTATGTAAATTTTGTAATTAACAATTACGGAGTCCAGAGAAAAGTACACAAAAAGATGAAGTGGCTCAAAATAAAGAAGAAAACCCAAAGTGGAGCTTCTACCTAGCTCAATTGCAGGCCTCTTCCCTGGCTGAAAGAGGAATGACTCCACCTCAGACGTCACGGTCACCCCCACAAGACTATACTATAGCACATGCTGACCGACAAAACAAAGTAGGGGGTGGGGTGGCCATTATCCATAAAGGGTAAATTTTCCTCTGTTCCCATACCTTGGTGCAAACATCTCCCATTCGTAATTGAGCTTTCCCACACATTCACTCTGTCTGGGGAAATTAATACATCACGCCGCCCCCTCACCCCGCCCCCACTCCTTCTCGGACCACCATCCCCGTTGTGACAGGCATTGCCTGGTGTAGTGGCCGAACAAAGTATGCAAAAAGCTAATTCTATAATTATGGGAAATCTCAAACTACACTTGAAAATTCAAAGTGCACCAATACAAAAAAACTAATTTGGGACTTGGAGGACATTCAGCTCACTCAGAGTGCCGCTGCCCATGCACAAAAAAGGGCACCTACTCGACCCCATTTTCTCACATATACCAGACCTAAGACTAGCAACTCCTTTTCCTCTGTGCTGGTCAGATCACTACTTGTTCCCTTTTCATCTCAACAAAGTTGCAACCAAACTTTTGCACACTCGGCAGTCCAGGCCCTGCAGAAGCGAGGCGAAATTAAAAAAGTATATTTGTGAATCCACCCTATCTAGCTTGGTCCCTGTATTTTCACGAGTGATAGTGGAAAAGCATTTTGCCTTAGAAAAATGGATAGAGAAATTGCAAGAGCAGATAATCTCTGAGAGTACAGAAAAACTCCTGCACTCAAACGCCTGCTCCATGGTTCTCAGAAGAGCTCTCAGCCCTGAAAACGAAATTCAAAAGAAAAGCAAGAAACTGGAGGAAACATTATGATACAGCCAGTAAAATAATGTATAAGAACTTAGTAAATAAAAATATTACTATGCCATAAGGAAGGTTAGCATCTCCTTTTTAAGTGCAAAAATTGAAAATGCAGCCAAATCATCAAAGTAGCTCCTCAAAATTGTTCACACATTTAGGAAGGTCTAAAGCTGGCCTAATAGCCTCTAAAGCCAGATGTAATATGTTGGCAACTTGTTTTCGATAAAAAGTCAACAGCATGTGTGCTGTTTAGTCCAGAGATGCCCCCAACTCGTCAGACAGAGCTGAAAGAGAATCTGTCAACTTTTACCAAAATAAAAACAGAAGCCTTCAAAAGCATTCTTCAATCACATCAGGATACCGACTGGACTTTGCGCCCCCAACATCCTCCTCAAAGGTGGAAAATTCTATCTGCCCGGCCTTGCCAATATACTTAATCACTTACTAGAAACTGATGTGGTGCCCCCGGCATGGAAACATGCAATTCTAAAAACACTCCTGAAAAAGCAGACTCTAGATCCTTCATTAGCAGAAAGCTATAGACCCAACTACCTTCTTTCAGGCCTTAGTAAAGTCGTAGAGAAATTTGTGAACAATACACCCTCTCTACATTCCTAGAGGGTCAGGGATTTCTCCATCCAACCCAAATGGGGTTCCGAGCAGGAAACTGCACGGAAACAGAATAGTTATCTGTGACTGATGAGCTTAAAAGAATCCTAGAATCAAATGGCATAGTGGTGGTCCTATTCTTAGACCGAATTGTCGCGTTTGACACAGTATCCCACCCTAGTCTCATTGAAAGTTTGGAAGAGATGGAAATCAAGGGCACTGCTCTCAATTGGTTAGCTTCATTCCTAAGGAAAAGAAGCTTTCAAGTATGTGAAGAATCTTTCTGCTAAGATACTCTATCCCTGGACTATGGGGTACCTCAGGGATCCTCATTAAGCCCCACAGCATTTGGCAGACACTATAACTGGGCACCATTTCTCAACTGTATCATACCCTGAGGACCAAATCATTATCTTGTTAACATCTGAAACAGGAGCACTTTCCGCCCAACTTCATGCCTGTCTAAGAGATGTTTATAAAGAACAAGGGAAACCCATGGATGTAGAGGGACCAGGGGTTCGAAGTATTTGAAACGGAACAGTGATCCCTCACAAAAATCATATAAACATATAATACAATAAGGATGCCATGATACCTATGTATGATGGTCAATGGACAGTTTATCAGAAATGTATTTGTTTCAATATCAAACAATGGGGTGGTAAGGAAAACAAACCAAAAAGTCAATGTGCCTTCAAAGACTCAGGCATTTGTATGTGTTAAATTTAACTAAATAGGTGTAGTCACAATTTAGTAGTACCACTGCCCTTGTGTGCATTGGCAGTGGTGAAAGGTAAAAAACGGATCTGTGCAGGTAGGTGAAGGATGCATTATGTGTCTGGGGCAGGCATACGTGGTCCTAGGCACATTAAGAAGGACCTTGTAGGGTGCCATCAGGAGATAAGGGAAAATGTTCTTGAAATTAATGTCCAGTAGGGAAACCAATGATTGGCTCAAGGCATTCGCGTCCGCTAAAACGGAGCTGTGGAGTGAAAGAAAAAATTGCCAAATTGCATGAGGTACATGTGATGGGAATTTTTATTAATTACATTATTATTTTGAAGCCGATGGGGAGTAACAAACAATCTGAAAGAAACAGGTTAGTATTAGATTCCTTACCTTAGAATTTCCCCAGCCATCAGACTTGATCCGGAAACATTTGCGTAGCAGTACCCTTGCGCGTCGGTAGGCGTTGTCTGCGGCTCCCCGTCCGTTGGCGGCGGCGCCGGGATGACGTCGCCAGAGTACTTAGACGCCGCCCTCGTGCGCTGACGTCGGTTCTTCTTTTTTCCGCGCCAACAAGCGCAGATCCGGAAAAAGTTGTACCCTTAGTCAATTTTTGACTAACTTTTTCGATCCCTTTTGATCATTTTTCGAAGTCTATCGACTCTGACGGTGCCAGTAGGGATGCCCGGGTTCAAACCCTGCGTCGACTGCAACTGACTGATGTCGCTTACCGACCCCCATCGGCGGTGCCTTCACTGTCTGGTCCCCGACCACGACGACAAGTCCTGCTCCGACTGCCGGGCCCTGACGTCCAAGGCTAGACGGGAGCGTTCCCGCAAGGGACTCGAGCTCCGGCACTCAGCCCTGCGCCGCTCGAGGTCCCGGTCCGCAAGGAGGTCGAGGGACCGGTCGTGGGGTCGGAGTCATCATAGCTCCGGGAGTCGTCACCAGTCTTCGGGCTCGAAGTCCTCAGGTAAGAGGCACAAGAAGGCGAAGAGGCGTCATCGCTCTTTTGACTTCCCCCGACGCTCCATACCCGCCGGTCCATGGGGAGAACGCGACGCCCGAGGAGATCGGCATCTTCCTCATGGCCATGAGGTCGCTCGCTCCTCCGTCGGGTTCAATGGCACCTTTGGGCCCAGCGGCCCCGACTGGGTCCCCCAGTGGGCCGGGTGCTTTGGCCCCGGCGTCATCTGGTGCTTTGGCCCCGGCGCCGTCGGCGACTTTGGTGCCGACACCGCAGGGCCTGCTGGATCCGGGTCGTCGCCTTATGACCTCGCCGGCACCGGCCCCCAGGGTGTCGCCTCCGGCGCCGTCCCAGGACGACGACGTCCCTGGTCCTATCCTCGATTCGGGTCCGGCGTCGGAGCGGCGCCGCTCTCGAAGCCGATGGGAGATTTCTATTTCTATGACCCGGCCCCATCCTTTGACCTGGAGTATCAGGAGATGGGTGGCGAGGGGGACTGGGAGGGGTCCGAGGACCCTCTGGCCCGTGAGTGCCAGTCTTCTCAGGACTGGACAGGTGAGCTTGGGGAGGCCAGTGGTCTGGACACTTCGCCCGACACTGGTTTTATCTCCCCTCCTACCGTGGCTATGGAGGCGGGGGCTGACTATAGCGTGGTGCTAACACGGGCTGCCAAGGGCTGCCAAGGCCTTGGGCCTTGAGCTCCCCATCGCGGCCGTGAAGATTAACCTCCTCACTGAGGTCCTTAAACCGGCCGAGCCTCTGCTGCCTTTTAATGAGGCATTGTCAGACGTTCTTCTGGGCAATTGGTCCAAGCTTGCTACAGGTCCGCCTGTAGATAAGAACGTGGCCAGGCGCCACTGCCCGGCTCCGGGCGACCCTTGCTTCCTGTCCACCCACCCCACGAGCCTGGTCATCCAGGCCTCTAACTCCCAGACCGCATTTCCGACGGCTCCCCGCGATCGGGAATCCAAGAGATATGAGCAATACAGGAAAAAGGTATTCTCCCTGAGTTTGGGGTTGCGGTCAGGCAACACTGCGTGCCTCTTGGGCCGTTACACCCACTCTCTGTGGGACGCGGACGTGCTGCCACAATGTCTGGAGGGTTCCGGACTAAACTCGCCCAAGCCCTTGCGGAGGGTCGAGATGCAGCGCAGTATTCCATCCGGTGTGGACTGGATACCACGGACTCACTGGGCAGAGCGATGGCAACGACTGTGGCGATTCGTCGCCATGCCTGGTTGAGGTCCGCCAACTTTTTGGCTGATGTCCAGAACACGCTTATGGACATGCCATTTGATGGCCGTCGCCTCTTTGGCGACAAGGCAGACCATGCGCTAGAGCGCTTTAAGGACTCAAGGGCTACGGCCAAGTCCTTGGGCCTCTCGGCACCGCACCTGCAACCAGCTGCTTTTCGCTCCTTTCGTGGCCAAGGAAGGGGTGCCCCCACACGTCCTGCCAGCCGCGGGCCGCAGACTACCATCCAGCGTGGTGGAGGACGTGGAAACCGCTGTTGCCGCGTGCGGGGACAACGGCGAGGCCAGTCCACACCTGCCCCTGCAGCATCCACCTCAAAACCCTCCTAGTCCGAGCTTTCAGGCCCATGTGACGCCAGTGAGGGGCAGGGTTTACCATCACCACCTCCACTGGCGCACTGTCACATCGGACAGGTGGGTGCTGCAAATCGTCCAAAGGGGCTACTCCCTCCCCTTCGAGGCGACCCTCCAGCCATGCCACCGCAGTACCACCGCGTGTCGGGGGATTACTTCAGTCTTCTGCAAGAGGAAGTTACGGCCCTCTTGGTCAAGGGGGCCATCGAGCGCGTTCCTGGGCCAGATGTAGGGTGTGGTTGTTACTCCCACTACTTTCTGGTACCCAAGAAGAGTAAAGGGGGCCTACGCCCTATCTTGGACCTGCGGAACGTCAACGGCTTCCTCTGGATGGAGAAGTTCAAGATGCTGACACTGCCTCAGGTCTTAGCTGCCCTGGACCCGGGAGACTGGATGGTAGCGTTGGACTTGCAGGACGCTTATTTTCATATCCCCGTCCTGCCGGCCCACCGGCGTTACCTGCGGTTCACGGTAGGCCACGAGCACTTTCAGTTTACCGTGCTCCCCTTCAGCCTTACCAGAGCCGCAAGGGTGTTCACGAAAGTGATGGCGGTGGTCGGAGCTCATCTGCGCAGGTTAGGGTTTTCAGTCTTCCCCTACCTCGACGACTGGTATTTAAACGCGGTCTCGCCCTAGACAGTCGCCAGCCACCTCCAGACTACAGCTGAACTGCTGGGGTTCTCCATCAATGTGCCGAAGTCACACCTGTGTCCCTCTCAGAAGCTCCTCTTCATCGGAGCGGTTCTAGACTTGCGCAGTTTCTGGTTTATCCTCCCGAACAGCAGGTTCGGGATATTCAGGCTCTGATTCCAATCTTTCAGCCTTTATCCCGAGTCTCAGTCAGGTTGACGCAGCGGCTTCTGGGGCTGATGGCCTCCTGCATCCTTCTGGTGCATCAGGGCAGGTGGCGGATGCGGGCTTTGCGCTTGCGGGAGCAGTCCCGCAAGCGACTTGAACTCCGGCAGTCGGCCCCGTGCCGCAAGAGGTCCCGGTCCCAACGGAGGTAGAGGGACAGGTCGCGGGGTAGGAGCCATCACAGCTCCGGGAGTAGACATCACTCCTCCGGGTCAAAGTCGTCGTCAGGTAAGCACAAGAAGTCGAAGAGACGTCATCGCTCTTCTGACTCCCCCCGACATGGCTGGGGGTTCTGCTGACACCGCCCATGCGGCTCCGTCGGAGTCGCGGGCGTCGCGGCCTGCCCCACACCCTCCAGTTCCTGGGCACAACGCGACGCCGGAGGAGATCGAGCGCTTTCACATGGCCATGAGGTCCCTCGCTTCTCCGACGGGCTTGTGGCGCCTTCGGGCCCAGCGGACCCGTCTGAGGGCCCTAGCTGGTCGGGTGCTTCGGCCCCGATGCCGTTGGGTGCTTTGGCCCTGACGACGCCGGCGTCTTCAGGCCCGGCGCCGCAGGGCCCCTCTGGATCCGCTTCAGGATCCGGGTCGTCTCCGGTTGACCTAACCACCTCACAGGTGCCGGTCCCTCAGGTGTCCCCTCCGGCGCCGTCCTCGGGCGGCGCCGTCCCCAATGCTCCCCTCGATCCGGTTAAGGCGTCGGAACGGCGCCGCTGGGCGCCGCTTTCGACGCCGCTTGGGGAGTTTCACTTTTATGAACCAGCCCCATCGTTTGACAACCCTGATTATCAGGAGATGGGTGATGAGGAGTATTGGGAGGGGTCTGTCTCAAGAGGACTGGACAGGTGGACTTGGGGATGCCAGTGGTCTGGACACCTCGCCAGACACTGGCTTTGTCTCGCCTCCTACCGTGGCTACGGAGGAGGGGGCAACTTAGTGTGGTTTTGATGAGGGCGGCCAAGGCCTTGGGCCTTGAGCTCCCCGTCGCGGCCGTGAAGACTAACCTTCTTCTCACTGAGGTCCTTAAACCGCAAAAACAACAACAAAAGAGTGTTTGTAGCTCATCGGTAAGGCACGATTCAGAGCACTAAGAGAAAAACAACACCCATTTGGTGTTATAGAAAGCCCTCACTCACCGACCTAGTCGGTGACATGCTTCATCATTGGGCCACTCTGGGAGTGGCCGAGTGCCACCCCAGTGTGCTTCAACGCCAGATTTACTGCGGAGCGGGTAATGTGAAGTCGTGAGTGGCTAGGTGGTTGTATAGGTGAATAAAGGAAGTGTAAGTGGTGAGGTTAAAAATGCCTTAATTGTATCAAAAAATTCCTTTATTGCCTGATCAATAAGACATATTAAAATGTGTAGGAAAACTGAGCCAAATAGATTGAATGGCTTGTTTCCTATAGCGTTACGTGCTGGTCAACATGTGTCTGCCAATGTTGGTGTTAATTTACCTGGCATTCGTCAGGACCTAACCCCCGGCGGTATGGACACGCTAAGGCCCACCCTACCAAAGGACGTGAAAGTAAAAAGTTATGTCAAAAAAGTGCAACAAAATGATAGGTACTCGCAATTTTGGAGACCACGCAAAAATTAAAATGCACTTGACAGGTGAGATTCTATCACACCATAGACCTCGGGAGGGGGGTGGTGACGCAATTGGCACACCGCCCTCAGCATCAAGCACCCACTTGGTACCTGCTACTACCCACCACAACCACTTCACATTCGCCGCTCCGCAGTAAATCTGGCGTGTAAGCACACTGGGGTGGCACTCGGCCACTCCCAGTGGGGCCCAATGATGAAGCATGTCACCGACTAGGTCGGTGAGTGAGGGCTTTCTATAACACCAAATGGGTGTTGTTTTTCTCTTAGTGCTCTGAATCTCGCCTTCCAGATGAGCTACGAACTCTCTTTTGTTGTTTTTGATGACCAGTGGGGAATAGGAGTGTTCCCTTCTCCCTACCTCTCAACTTGTTAAGTCCTTAAACCGCAGTCAAGCTCGGCCGAGCCTCTGCTGCCGTTTAATGAGGCCTTGACCGACGTACTTTTGGGCACTTGGTCCAGGCCCGCTACGGGTTCACCCATAGATAGGAACGTGGCCAGACGCCACCGCCCGTCCCCGGGCGACCCATGTTTCCTGTCCACCCACCCCACCCCCGAGAGCCTGGTCATCCAGGCTTCGAATTCCCAGACCGCATTCCCGTCGGCTCCGCCGGACAGGGAATCCAAGAGGTATGAGCAGTATGGCAAAAAGGTCTTCTCTTCCCTTAGTCTGAGACTGCGGTCTTCCAACACTGCATGCCTCTTGGGCCGCTACACCCACTCTCTGTGGGACACGGTCGCTGAATTGCTGCCAGAGTGTCCGTTGGAGGTACGGGCCAAACTCCGCCAGGCCCTTGTGGAAGGCCGGGATGCAGCAAAATATTCTATCCGGTGTGGGCTGGATACCACCGACTCACTAGGCAGAGCGATGGCAACAACGGTGGCGATTCGTCGCCACGCCTGGTTGAGGTCCGCCAACTTTTCGGCCAATGTCCGGAATACACTCATGGACATGCCGTTTGATGGCCGTCGCCTTTTTGGCGACAAGGCAGACCATGTGCTTTAAAGACTCTGTGGCTACGGCCAAGTCCTTGGGCCTCTCGGCCCGCGCCAGCAAACGGGTGCCTTTCGCTCCTTTCGTGGCCAAGGAATGGGGCGCCCCCACACGTGCTGCCAGCCACGCACCGCAGACTAACATCCAACGCGGTGGCGGCCGTGGAAATCGCCGTGGAGGCGGTCGGGGACAACGGCGAGGCCAGTCCACGCCTTCCCCCGCAGCATCCGCCTCAAAACCCAACTAGTCCGTGCTTTCAGGCCCATGTGACGCCAGTGGGGGGCAGGGTTCGCCATCACCACTCCCACTGGCGCACTGTCACATCGGACATGTGGGTGCTGCAAATCGTCCGAAGGGGCTACTCCCTCCCCTTCGAGACGACCCCTCAAGCCATGCCACCGCAATACCACCGCGTATCGGGGGATCATTAGCGACTTCTGCAGGAGGAAGTTACGGCCCTCTTGGCCAAAGGGGCCATCAAGTGCGTTCCTGGGCCAGAAGTAGGGTGTGGTTGTTACTCCCACTACTTTCTGGTACCCAAGAAGGGCAAAGGGGCCCTACGCCCTATCTTGGAACGTCAACGGCTTCCTCCGGAAGGAGAAGTTCAAAATGCTGACTCTGGCTCAGGTCTTAGCTGTCCTGGACCCAGGAGACTGGATGGTAGCGTTGGACTTGTAGGACGCTTATTTCCACATCCCCGTCCTGCAGGCCCACCGGCGCTACCTGCGGTTCACGGTAGGCCACGAGCACTTTCAGTTTACGGTGCTCCCCTTCGGCCTTACAAGCGCCCCACGAGTGTTCACGAAGGTGATGGCGGTGGTAGCAGCTCATCTGCGCAGTTTAAGGGTTTCAGTCTTCCCCTACCTCGACGACTGGTTGTTGAAGGCGGGCTCGCCCCAGACAGTGATCAGCCACCTCCAGACTACGGCAAACCTCCTGCACCAGCTGGGGTTTTCCATCAATGTGCCGAAGTCACACCTGTGCCCCTCTCAGAAGCTCCTCTTCATCGGAGAGGTTCTCGACTCGGCGCAGTTTCGGGTTTATCCACCCGAACAGCGGGTTCGGGATATACAGGCTCTGGTTCCGATCTTTCAGCCTTTATCCCGAGTCTCAGTCAGGTTGACGCTGCGGCTTCTGGGGCTGATGGCCTCCTGCATCCTTCTGGTGCACCACACCCAGTGACAGATGCAGGCTCTGCAGTGGGACTTGAAGTTTCAGTGGGCCCAGCATCAGGGCAACCTGTCCGACTATGTCCTGATCTCGGAGGGCACTGCGAGACAGCTGCAGTGTTGGCTCACGGACCGCGTTTGGGTCAGCGGCAGATCCCTCTCTATATTCCCCAGCCGGAGCACGTGGTTGTGACGAACGCGTCCCTCCAGGGCTGGGGTGGTCACATGGGAGAGGCGGAGATCAGGGGCCTCTGATCTCCGGCGGAGTCCCGGCTCCATATCACCCTTTTGGATCTGTGGCCAATTCATCTAGCACTGAAGGCATTCCTCCCCAATCTCAGGGGGAGTGTAGTGCAGGTGTTCACGGACAACACCACTGCCATGTGGTACTGCAACAAACAGGGCGGAGTGGGGTCGTGGACCCTATGCCAGGAGACTCTGCGCCTTTGGCAGTGGCTGGAACATCAGGGGGTGTCCCTGGTGGTTCAACACCTGGCAGGTTCTCTGAACGCCAGGGCGGACGAACTCAGTCGCCGGGGCATGATGGATCACGAATGGCGTCTGAACTCGGACGTGGCGCAAGGTCTCTTTCTGCAGTGGGGAGAGCCTTGGTTAGATCTATTCGCCACAGAAGAGAACGCGCAATGTCATCAGTTCTGCGCGTTCGAATTTCCAAGGCGGCACTTGCTCGGAGACGCTTTTCGTCGCGAGTGGAGTTGCGGGCTGTTGTACGCCTTTCCGCCTATACGTCTTCTGCCCAGAGTGCTGAAGAAGATCAAACGTGACCGGGCCCAAGTCATCCTTGTGGCTCCGGACTGGGCTCGAAGGTACTGGTATCCCGAGCTACTCAGTATGTCAGTCGATCCCCGGTTCGTCTGCCTCTTCAGGAGGATCTTCTGTCGCAGCAGCAGGGGAAGGTCCTCCACCCGAACCTGTCCAGTCTCCACCTCCATGCTTGGAGATTGAGCGGCGACAGTTGAGGCAGTTTGACTTGCCTCCTGAAGTCTGTAACATCATTCTGGCAGCCAGGCGTCCCTCCACAAAGTCAGTATACGCCTGCAGGTGGAAAAGATTTGTGGCATGGTGCACAGCAAAGGCTGTGGATCCTCTCTCTGCCCCTCTTTCTGAGGTTCTTCTCTTCCTTCTTTCACTTGCCCAGCAGGGCTCTGCTCTGGGCACTATCAAGGGCTATCTTTCTGCCCTTTCAGCTTTCCTAAGGCTGCCTGATCAACCATCTTTGTTCAAGTCCCCTATTGTAAATCGTTTTCTGAAAGGCATCACACACACACGTTTCCACCTGTTCCCTTCGTGATGCCTCAGTGGGACTTGTACCTGGTTCTTACTTTTCTGATCTGCGCTCCCTTTGAGCCACTTCACAACTGTCCTATCCGTCTTCTTACTCTGAAGACTGCTTTCCTGGTTGCCATCACCTCTGCCAGGAGAGTGAGTGAGCTCCAGGCTCTTTCCTCCAAGCCAACTTTCCTTTCTGTCCATCCGGACAAGGTTGTGTTGCGGACAAGACCCTCTTTCCTTCCCAAGGTAGTCACAGCCTTCCACATCGGGCAGTCCATCACTTTGCCCACCTTCTTTCGGCATCCGCATCCCTCTAAGAGGAAGAGCGGCTCCACCGTCTGGACCCAAAACGTGCGATCTCATTCTATCTGGATCGCACACGCCAGTTCCGGGTGGATGACCAACTCTTTGTTGGTTACGTAGGCGCTAAGAAGGGACGGGCGGTGCACAAACGGACCATCTCTCGGTGGATCGTGTTGTGTATCAAGGCATGCTACTCTTTGGCTAAGAAGGAGCCTCCTGTTGGGCTGCGGGCCCATTCCACTCAGGCCACGGCGAATACTACTGCCCTGGGCCGGGGAGTTCCCTTGCAGAACATCTGTCAGGCAGCTACGTGGGCCTCGCTGCATACGTTCGCAAGACACTACTGCCTGGACAGCCAAGTCCGGAGGGGTGGCTTTTTTGGCTGTTCCACCCTCTATTCCAAGGTAAGGAATCTAATACTAACCTGTTTCTTTCAGATGCACAAGTTACTTACCTTCGGTAACGATATTTCTGTAAGAAACAGTAGTTAGTATTGGATTCCTTACCGCCCCGCCCATCCTCCCCGTTCTGCGAACCGATATCTAGGGTTAAGGTCATCCCCTTTCAGGACCCTAGTTTCATGGCACCAGTGTTGGTTTTTATCATGGCTCTGCGTTTCTGGCGCGGAAAAGCTGTGTATAAGAAGGGACGTCAGCGCACGAGGGCGGCGTCTAAGTACTCAGACGACGTTATCCCGGCGCCGACGATGGACGCGGAGCCACAGACGACGCCTACCGACGCACAAGGGTACTGATGCGCAAAAGTTTCCGGATCCAGTCTGACGCCTGGGCATATTCTAAGATAAGGAATCTAATACGAACTACTGTTTCTTACAGATATATCACTACCGAAGGAAAGTAACTTGTGCTTACTTAACTTAATTCCGACCCTACCAAAGAACTCCAGGGCCTAATTTTGGACATTACCAAAAAAGTCAAAACAGAAGGCTTTCTCAGTCCGAATGAATTTTTGTCCCTCAATGCCATATTCCCCCCCGAATAACAGCCATCTACACCCTACCCAAAATACATAACAAAACAGGAATCCTTACCCCCGCCTCTCCACATCCCATTTTTCTGGCTGTGGTTCTATCCTTGAACCTGTCGATAGATAATAGACTTTTTTTAATTAAAGAACTTGCACCTGACACATTATGTTATGGATAGTATGAATATGATGAATCCGGTTGAACACCTGCCCTTTGACTGACAACTGTCTCCTTTGTACAATGGCCAATGAGTCATTGTACGCAAATATCCCTCAGCTTAATGGCATCAATGTGATACGCAAAACTCTCAATAAAAGAACCTGTCCCCACTCGGCACATACTACTTTTATTATAGAGGTACTGAACACCCGCTCGGTCCACAGACATGCCACTGAACTCTGGGACTTACTCGACACTACATCGCCGGACGTCGCCTTCCTCACAGAAACCTGGATGAACGCCTCATCAGCGCCCGACATCGCCATAGCCATCCCGGACGCTTACAAGATCATCCGAAAAGACCGCACCAACCAAACAGGAGAAGGCATCGCCATCGTCCATAAGAACACCATCCGAATTACGACCAGCTCAGACGATAACCTCGCGACTGCCGAACACCTTCACTTCCAGATCCACACCGACCCCAGGACCACACTTAGAGGCACCCTCATCTACAGACCACCAGGAACCCGCACACAATTCAGCGAAGACATCAGTGACTTCATCAGCCCACATGCCCTTACATCTGAGAATTACATTCTACTGGGAGACCTCAACTTCCACCTGGAAAAGAAAAACGACAGCAACACCACCACCCTTCTGGACAACATGGCAAATCTCGGACTCAAACAACTTGTTGACACCCCCACCCACTTAGCCGGACACACGCTCGACCCTATCTTCACCTCCAGGAAACACATCTCCTTCGATCACGCCACAGCTCTCCATTGGACAGACCACAGCTGCGTTCACTTCAACTACAAAAAGTCCACGACCCACAACCTATTCCTCGAAGAAACTGGAATAAAATTACCACTGACCAACTCTTCACATCGCTTAACCAAAACCTTCCTGCCATATCATCGGACCCAAACCAAGCTGCCACCAAACTCACTCAATGGATCACCCACAGCGCTGACGAATTAGCACCCCTGAAAAACCACCAGATCAAACAAGGTAGTAAAAAGGCCCCCTGGTTTAACGATGACCTTAAAAAATCCAAAAAGTTATGTCGTACCCTCGAGAAAACCTGGAGAAAAGACCCAACCACTGACAACCTGACCACCTTCAAGAACGCCACTCGCAAACACCACCAATTGATCCACCCAAAAATCAGCTTTCAAGGATCGACTCGACAACAACGCCCACAACAGCAAGGAACTATTCAACATCGTCAAAGAATTTACCAACCCCACCGCCAGCACCAACGACATCACTCCCTCCCAAGACCTCTGCGAACTCCTTATCCTCTTTCTTCCACAACAAAATCGCCGACATACATAACAGCTTTGAAAACCAGTCCGAAGAACAGACCACTTCACCCACCCCGACCGAAACAGCACTCTAACAACCTTTGCGCCTGGAGCCCAATCACTACTGAAGACACCATCCGCCTGATGAACTCCATCCACTCAGGTTCACCAACTGACCCATGTCCCCACCTCATCTTCAACAAAGCGGACTCCATCATCGCACCCCATCTCCGCGATGTCATCAACTGTTCCTTCAACTCCGCTACCTTCCCGGAAAGCTGGAAACGTGCCGAACTCAGCGCCCTTCTGAAGAAACCCACAGCAGACCCCTCTGAACTTAAGAACTACCGCCCCATCTCACTCCTCCCATTCCCTGCTAAAGTCATTGAGAAAGCCATCAACAGTCAACTCGCCGCCTTCCTCGAATCCAACAATTCCCTCGACACCTCACACTCCGGCTTCCGAGCCAAACACAGCACCGAAACCGCCCTCATCGCTGCTACAGACGACATCCGAACGCTACTGGACAACGAAGAAACAGTTGCCCTCATCCTACTTGACCTCTCCGCCGCCTTCGACACAGTCTGTCATAGCACCCTCATACAACGCCTCAGCAACGTCGGAATACAAGGAAAATCTTTGGACTGGATCATCTCGTTCCTCGCCGGAAGAACCCAGAGAGTCCGCCTCCCCTCATTCAAATCAGAGGCCACCGAAGGTATCTTCGGCGTACCACAAGGATCATCACTCAGTCCCACCCTTTCCAACGTTTACATGAGTCCCCTTGCATCCATCGCGCGACAACACAACCTCACCATCTTCTCCTATGCAGACGACACCCAGCTGATCCTCTCCCTCACCAAAGACCCAAACACCGCCAAAACCAATCTACACGAAGGAATGAAAGAAGTAGCCGAATGGTTGAAAAACAGCCGTTTAAAACTAAACTCGGACAAAACAGAAGTCCTCATCTTAGGATCAACCCCCTCTGCCTGGGACAACTCATGGTGGCCACCGGCCTTGGGTACAGCACCCATACCTACAGATCACGCACGTAACCTGGGCTTCATCCTAGACTCCTCCCTCTCGATGACCAGACAAGTCAACGCCGTCTCATATTCATGCTTCAACATCCTACGCAACCTCAAAAGAATTTTCCGTTGGATCCCCACCGAAACAAAAAAGACAGTCACCCATGCACTGGTCACTAGCCGACTGGATTATGGAAATACCCTTCACGCCGGAACCACAGCCAAACTACAGAAAAAACTTCAACGCATCCAAAACGCCTCAGCCAGACTCATACTGGACATCCCCCGTCAAGCTCACATTTCCGGTCACCTGAAAGACCTCCACTGGCTCCCCGTCAACAAGAGAATATCGTTCCGTCTCCTCACCCACGCACACAAAGCCCTCTATGACCTAGGACCCGAATGCCTCAACACACGACTGTCCTTCTACCCACCCGCCCGACAACTACGATCATCCAATCAAGCCCTCGCCGCAATCCCGCGCATCCATAGATCCACCATGGGAGGAAGATCCTTCTCCTACTTAGCGGCCAAAACTTGGAATTCTCTCCCCACTCACCTCCGCCTTACACAGAACCACCTCTCCTTCAGAAAACAGCTGAAAACCTGGCTTTTCTAGAAGTAATGCACCCACCCTCCCTCAAGCACCTTGAGACCCTCTGGGTGAGTAGTGCGCTATACAAATACTTGAACTTGAACACTCAGTCTCACACAATTTTGTTTGTATTTTGATGGCTATTACTACCAACAAGTTAAGGGTGCGTCCATGAGGGCTGTTTTCTCCCCCAATTTTACAATATTGTTCATGGACAATGTTGAAATTGAAATCAATAAGCATGAATTAATACTTTTATTGTTCAGTTAATTAAAACTTGAAAATAACACAATTAAATCATTAGGACTGAAGCTGGGGCAGTCCCAGAGGATATGTACCAAGAAGCTTTGTGCTCCACATACTCCAACATTCCACGCTACGGCTGGGATCATTTTGTGCAGTAGAAAGGGTGTAAAGTACCAGTACGAAACAACCTTAGTAAGGGTTTCCGTAAGTGATATGTTGCATGTGGTATATCTAGCTCTGTAATAAATATCCGTCCAGTCCTGGTCACTCAATTGTCTCCCCAGATTGTGCTCCCACCTATGTTGGCTAGCCCTATACATGTACCGATTGTGTTGTATCAAAAAGGAATACAACTCCGTTGTGAGATGCGTCCCTAAAGGTTTTAGCGAGGAGTCACTTCTCATATGATGTAAGGTGATGATGAGCATTGGTAAAAAACAGGGGAGATACCCTTCGAATCAAATCAGGGACAGGGTACTTATAAATGGAAAACAAAAAGGTCCCTACTAGCAACTAATTTGCTTGTAAGATTCTACAAGTTGCTGGTGTCAGAAGTGAGACAAACAAATCAATATAAATATAAAATATACACCATTCGTAAGTCAACGTAACACAGAACTAATGCAAAATATATACAAAATTAGAGCATATGAAATTTATTTAAACATTATTAAAATTTAATTTCACAGAACAAATTAAAAACATTTCATTTTCAGAATACTTAATGTCACAAAAACAATGGTTACAACATCACTAGAAAACAGAGTAGTCGACGCTACGTTTCGGTGTTTAGTTAATAGTCCACCTTCTCAGGACAGTTTTCTAAAGGTTAGGAAGTTGCTAGTGTTCAGCTTCACTAGAATTATAAAAAAGCGATTTGCTTCGAGGGAATGAGACTGTTCCACTCATTATAGTCCTTAAAAAATGAACCCAGAAGTAACGTATTTGTTCGTTGGTGCCACCGTTTTGGAAATGTGCTTTGATACTGCACAAATTCAGAATTTTTATTTATTTTTTAAAATTTTTGGAGAACCTTTATTATTAGCGCAAGCAAGTACAGGCAGAGGCCTACAACCACCTGGCCGGCCACTAAGGAAGTCATGATAATAGCAAAGCAATAATAGGATTACATAGCAGCGCACGGCCAGTTGTTCCTGCAAAGGCAGGGCAGAACGTATGAGCAAGCATGTATGTAGGCAGTCAGGAGTAATGAAGGTTCATTTTCAAATCTTAGTCACAGGATCACTACCAAGCAATCGTTCCAGGTCCTGCAGGTAATCCGCACAAAGGGAGAGGTCAACAAGCAACACGAATGCAGTAGGGATGAAGGGCTATGCGTACAAATCAGGATGAACCCCAGCACAATCACGTCTCATAACATACCAACGCCCCATCCCCAAAAACCGAAAACACTGCGGTGACCTTAGGTAACGGTAATACTGAAAAAGAAAAAGAAAAGAGGGCCATAGAACCAAGGAAGAAACAAAGAGCTAGAAAGAAACCCCACCCCGCACCCCTGCAGAAGGCCACAGCCTACCCCCCCCCCCCCCCCCCCCCCCCGGCAGTGTGCCTGTCGCCCTAAACGAGAGACCTGAAATGTAGTAAGGTAGAAAAGAAAGAAAGAAAGCGGAGGAGGAGAAAAATCAATATGTCAGCACCCAGTCACCCACCACCCGAGCTCAGGACAACCAAATCAACACAGAAGCGAGAACAGTGGCAGTCAAGACAGTGCGCGCCCCACTTAGTCACCAGATAAACCAACACCATTAATCGAGGAAGCAGTCTCAGCCCTGTCCCGTGCGATCGAGTGCACCAACAAAGTACATCCAACCAGCCGCCATGGTGATCGACGCAGGCGACAAAGAAAAGCCGGTGGGCTGTCCTCCAACGCCAGCCATAAACAACAGTGTACAGTCAAGGGTACAGTGAGAGAGTTCCATAAGCAGCACCAAGCTCCAGTCCCCAGCGAAAGCCAGCAGTTCCGTAGTCATCGTAGGAGCCTGGCCCTCCAACGCCACCATGTCCACCGGGAAGAGCATAACCCATCGCTCAAGTGTAGGGTGTGGCACAATGTCCTGAGCGCACGGAAAGTCGTGTAGAACGTGTCCAGCCACAGGAATAATGGCCTCCAGTTTGCTTCCCAGGTCGCGAGCACTGCAGTCCATGACAACGCGAAGGACACCAAGGGCAATCATAACATCCCGGACCCCTGGCGACTTTCCATGAGCCCAGTCCACGGCACTCGTCCCTACCAGAGGCTCCTCAGCAGGCTCCGCCATGTTAGATAGGGTGTCACTGTCCCACGCATCCGATCGGGCATCCTCTCGCCCCCCCATCGGAGCACAATTGAGTCACGACTGTAAAAGTGGCGAACTCCATGGTATTGCATAAATTGCCACTAAGGCGGCCTCAGCGGTGACAGGATCTCTATCGCACTCCAAAGCCCTCAGATCTCAAACACATATCCCGAGGTGCACAAAATGGAGCTCACACTTACATCGGGAGAAGTGTAAGGAACAGCCGAGCAGTGCACGGGAGGAAAAACCCGAATACGGTGTAATCCAATGGTTCCTTAATGTGCCACCGGCACTCGACCCGCTTGGTGGAACGGAGATTGTAGCAACAGTCAAACAGTGCGGGTGAATTACTCCGGTCAGCCGGCTTTTCCCCGTCACAGGCAACTGTTGTTGTATCAGGGGCTGGCTGTTCCTCGCACCAAAGCCCCGGATCCACGGCTATGGAGGGCCTGATAGGTAGCGGAAGCATTTCTCCGGATCTACCGCTGATGAAATTATCGGGAGCACGTCTCCGAAAGCCGCCACACTTCCCCTTCATAGGAATGCGGCTCGGGGTCAGGATAGGTTTCAGGATTAGTGCACAAAGCAGCGGAGACAGCGGAGCTGAGAGCCTAAGCGGCCATCGCGGACTCCGGCTTGGCTCCTCCCCACAAATTCAGAATTTAAAAACACACTGGTACATCGAGACAGCCACTGATAAACCGCAACTGGATGACAAAAAGCAATCCATGTCTTCTCCGTAGTATATGGGGTTAATGATAAATGTGCTCTGATTTGGTTGCTGTAATGTTCACGCAATCAATGAGGTGGAAACCTGATAAAAACAAACCGGCCTCCTTGCTACCAATAAACAGCTTCGTATCCTGACCCAGATCTATTTTGATTCGAGTCCCTGTGTCAGTCCCTAAGATACAGCGGAATAGGTCTCTAGCAAATGCACAGATGTCCTACCCTCTGCTTTCTTTGCCACTCCTCTTATGCGAACGTTGTTCCAGCGGGAAATATTCTCCAAGTCTTTTACATGAGCTTGGAGGTCCAGCGGTTGATCCTGAAGGCGGATTATCTCCTTCTGCAGGGTCTCCAGTTCTTCGTCTCTACTATTTCCTCGTTTTTCCAGGGTTGCAACACGGTCGCCCTCAGTCTAGATAGTTCCTTAAAATCCTGTGACAGGTCTCATTTAACTGACAGCAGGTTGTCTTTGAATGACAGGAAAAGGGATTCAATGAAGGATAGAGTGACTGGTTCCTCCTCTCCTCCAAGGTCCTGGGTCTTCAATGCGTCCGAGGTGGTTAGGGAGTCCCTTGTAGGGCCCTTGGCTGATCCAGAAAGCATTTTTTAATGGTACTATCTTTCATGTTGCGGGCAGTCGCAATTCTTTTTTTATGTGTAAGTCAAGCAGGGGTTCCAAGCTGTCATAAGGCTCCTTCACCTGTGTGTTCTCCGCACAATCATCTCGGGCGTTGGAATAGAGTTGAAGCTCCAAGATTGTAAATCGCAGGTTAATCCACCTTGATGGATTAAGGTAGGAGCTGGGTCCCGCAAGGCCTTTCTCGACAAATGTGGATGCTAGTTTAGTTTCACTCACGATGAATTGCTTTGACAAAAAGGGGGTGCTGTTGTGGCCACCAGAGGGCTGTGGGTGGTTTCACAGTCTTGGTCCAGTCTCTCCCGTAGGTTGGGCCTTTCGTTCAGGATGCACCGCTATTTCGTGCTAACCCCCCTTGTGGGCTCTGGTCACCACCTGCACCGCTTCTAAATATTCAAGTTCTTGATGGGTGGATATGCGCCTTTCAGAGCACTTCAGATCAAATCTTTATCTGCTCTGTATGTAGGCCTATTGGTATTCATGCTGCTGGTGTAGGCCGAAGCCCCATCTCGTCCGGCTGTTGGTCTGTAAGGTTAAATCAGTACGTTGACTCTCGTCACTGCACGCGTCTTCCCTACCACGGCCGTTCCCAGTCCAGCTGGGAACACAGTGTATCTCTGCCTTAGCGGGTCCCATGTGGCTCACGCCACCAGGGTCTCTCAGGTCGCAGCCTCCAAGCACTCCCAGTCTCGCCTCCGCTCTACCCCTCCGTGGCCAATGGCTGTCCCCGTTGCCACTGGGGCGCTCACCTTCTGCAAGTTACAGGCCCTGCGGTGCTAGTGCGGCTTCTGGGGATAGTGTAGGAAACTGGCTCTGTATATACTATACCAAAGGGAGGTATAGTGTGCTCAGAGTCCAGGGGAACCCAAAAGGTAGGCAGAGGTAAAGTAGGTAGCACCTCACTCTCTATTTGTTGTAGTGTGGTCGAGCAGTAATGCTTCATCAGAGGACAGTGTTAAGCATGTGTTGTACACACTCATCAAATGATTTCACACACTCAAAGACTGAACTTCAGACCAATTGTTTTTGTATAAAAATATTCTTTTAGTTATTTTATTTCTTAGAACCAAGCAAGCCTGGCACAGGTAAGTGTTAAATACTTTGCAGTAAATATACTGTTATAACAGTTTGGATTATAATTTGTTTTGATTTACAGTACTGTTACTGAAAAATGCAATGCTTTGGAAATACAGTACATATACTTTGAATGGGATTTTTAGTAAAATGACCAGTAAATTACTTTCAGATTACTTTTATTATACAGTGTAGTACACCTGGATACTACACTGAGATATCTCCTATAAACAGGTAAGTAAAAGCGTTTTTGTTATTTAGTACAGTTGTAAAAGGATTTCTTAGATTTTCCAGCTCCACACTTAGAAACTTTTCATAGAAGTGTTGTCCTATGGAGGAAAATAGTGTTATTGGTTCAAAGGTAAGTACTTTGTTGTGGGAGTTGGTATTCTGGGGTTAGACTCAGGGGTCCTCCAGGGTCTCGGTTGGTGGCTGCTGTCGTGCAGGCCACTGTGGTTGTGGGGGCAAAGCTCCTGGACTTAAGCTCAGGGCAAATGGGGGTTTAGGCCAGCACAAAAGATGCAATCACAGCGGCACTGGGGTGGCCGGGTGCAGAGTGCGGTTTTTGGCTTTGAATGGGCAGTCTCCTGTTTGCAAACACACTGTAGGCTCAGGGACGTAGGTCTTCAGAGTGCGACCACCACTTGGAGAGGTAGGTTGGGATGTTGGATGTTGGTTAGGCACCATCAGTTGGACCACCCAAGGCTGTGGGCCGCCAGGTGCAGGGGTGCCTTTTCGTGTTGGATCTTCTTACCAGCTCCTGGTCGCAGTAGGGAGGACCCTCCGGTTTGAGGCTTCAGGCGTCTGCTTGAAGCAGGTCAGGGGTTGCTGGATCCCTGGTCAGAATCGCGTGGGAGTAGAAAATACGAAAAATTAGGAACAGGTTAAGATTATCGACTACGACTGACATTAGACAACAAACATTATGTCTGAACCAAAGTTTGGGTACAAAAATATTCGTTCTTTATTAAATCATAATAGGTTTAAAAAGGGAGAATTACATGTGAAGAACTTTCTACATGTATTGAGTACTGTAGATTCCAATTTGTGGATTTTTAAAGTGCATTACAGTACATATTAAAACATGGCTATAGGTTACAGTGTACTACGCGCGTTTCGGCTGTGAGCCTTCATCAGGAAGCCATGACTCTTTCCAGTTACCCTATATGGGGAAATACATAAAATAAAAAATACAAAAATGTATATCAGTATCATTTTATACAGATCATAATGTCAGTCTATTGTCCTATACAGTTAAAATATGTGAAGGACGGACCTTAACGGTGTCTATCTATGTACAATATTTACAAGTGTCTTATATACATTTCTACCTATCTACAACTATACATTTCTAAACACACAAGGCGCTAGATTACAGTCATGTGAAAGTGAGACACAGTATTGCTTCACTTTCTTACATACATATGTACAAATTTACAACTATACATGTACATAGAGGGTGCAGGTACATTTGCTATAACTGGTTACACATTTGAATAGGCCCATGTGGGGGGTGTGTAAGGATGGGAGAGGGAGAGAGAGAGGGCAGGGAAGGAAGAAAAAGGGGGGGGGGGAGGGGGAAAGGAAAGCCTGCAACAATATAAGTGCATGGGCATACCTTGCAAGTGGATGGGAATCTGCCTAGGCCGTTCTTTGAGACTTGATGTTTTAATTAATTCTGGAGAGGGGATGGAACAGGATGGGGAGGAAAAAATTACAAAATTGGACGAATGAAATAATCCCTTACATCTCTCTCTAAAAATTAGTGTGAAATGTAATTTGGTACCTGTCCAGGGGATATATGGTGTGATCCAATATTGTTGTCCAGTGGAGAAGTGGGTGCGGATAAAAGATGCAGAAACACAGAGGGGTATAAGGTTATATTTGCAAACAGATGAGGAATATGAATCAAATGTCGGTATTGTATGTTCTCCAGTATTCAATCTTTCATAGATTCACATGCTTGTATCTTCCCCGTCGTCATGGTGGGAGTCTCCCGGTAAATAATAATCATTGCAGTAGAAGAAAAAACTGCCTGAAACCATAGAGTAGAGAAACCAGAGGGTAACCTCTCCTCCTCATTATGTGGCCCAAACTACAGCCAATCAGCAACCAGCCCCAGCCTACACCATTCCCAGCAGAGCCACCATACCTCAGATTTCTAACCGCCTTCGTGTGAGAAGAAGTCTCCCTGAGCTCTGCTCAGTTTTTTCTCTCTCTTCACTGAACTTTTGACCTTTGTCAGCTGGATTCAGGTACTGTTTTTTCTTGTTGGAATTACTTCATTCACGATGTCTGAAAGCTCTAAGAAGAGTCTTTTCAGAGCTTGCAGATCCTGTGGCAAGGCCAGACTTTTTTCTGAGGATCCTCACAAGGAATGCTTGTACTGCCTGTACCCCAAGCATATCCCTAAGGACTGCAAGTACTGCCAGAACTTCCCTCCCAAAACTCTGAGGGATAGGGAAGGGCGCCTCCTAATATGGCTTCAGAAAAGGAAGGTTCATGATTCTGAATCTGAAGGAGAAGCCATGGGACACTCCTCTAAGAAGTTAAGAGGGTCCTCTGAGGAAAAGGGAGATGTGAGGCAAAAAGCAGGAAAATCTAAGGAAGGTGAACCTTCTACTTCACTCCCTCCAACTCCTCTCAAGCCTTCCTCAGAAAAGAGGGCTCCGTCGTCGCTTCCGTCAACGAGATCTGTTAAAAATCCAGTCAGATCGACGACGAGATCGTCGACGACGGCGGCGAAGACCGTTCCGTCAACGATGGCGACGACGACCGTTCCGTCGACTACCAGGACCAGTCCGTCGACGACGACGACAGTCTCGATGTCGACAGCTTCGTCGACGACGATGACAGCGACGACTCCGTCGACGGTGAGTGTTAAGTCTTCGTCGACGGCGAGATCTTCGTCGACGAGCATCCCGTCGACGGCCCCGTCGACGATCCCGTCGACGACCCCGTCGACGGCGAATAAATCATTGAAGATGTCTTCTCCAACGAAAATAACGTCAACTTACATTTCTGTTAAAAGGATTGCTCCGTCGACGGGGGGGTTGACGAGCAGAAAAGGAGAATTTTCAACGCCAAAGATATCACCTCTGCTACCTTCCACCATTCTAGATGGCCAGGAATCGGAGGAGGAAGGATCTTTTGGAGCCGCGTACAGTCCTTCGCAGCTCCATATTAAGCATCAGGACACTGATGAGGAAGATCAACAGGAGGACTATGCCTTTACAGACCGGCCGGTCAGGGGCCAAATGAGATATGAGTCTTTCCACCAGGCCTATCACTATGATGATGATGAGGAGGAAGTGGATACGCCTGCGCGAGATGAGACAATGTCGGTGCCAATCTCTTTAATATCCGACTTAAGGAGTATGATAGACAACTATTATCGTCGTTTTCCAGAAGATAATGCTCCTGCGGCCTCTGAGAAAAGCTCTCAACCTGTTAAAGAGGCGCCTATAACTCAACCACCTCCCCCTCCTCGGAAGGAGGTTCAAAACGTAATTACGATTCGTGATGACCTGAATGAGTCTGATCATGAGGAGGAAGAAGGAGAAATTGCTCAGGACGAGGAAGTGGGAGACGAATGGAACCAATATATTGCTCCAACGTCTCCGGCGTCACCCTTGCCTCAATCAAGTTCTCCTCCAGCGGATATAGCCAGCTTTCATGACCTGATGGAGAAAGCGGCTACAAGGTTCAAGCTTTCTATGCCAGTCAAGGAAAACGATTGCTTCCTGTATGACTTTAAGGAGTCCTCCAGGAAGTCGGTAAGAGCTATTCCTATCATTGAGCATATCTGGGAGGAAGGACTCAAATTGATGAAGAATCCAGCTTCAGTCCCAGCATCCATACCCAGGCTGGACAAGAAGTATCGCGCTGTAGAGAAGGCTCCAGCATGCCTTATTGGACATCCTCGTCCAGATTCGGTGGTGACTCAAGCAGCCCAGAAGCGCTCCAAGAACCCGATGGCCACATGCGTGGCGCCCCCGATAAGGAGGGCAAGAAGATGGATGGCATAGGAAAACGCTTTGCGGTGATGGCAGCGGCTTCCATCAAAGCTACCAACGCAATGGCTCTGCTGAGTCGGTTCAATAGACAGATGTGGTCGGACATCGCGCCTTTCCTGTCGCACCTTCCGGAGGACAAGAAAGAGGAGGCAACTACCATTCTTCAAGATGGAGCCAGAGCAGCGTCGGAGTCCATAGATGTGGCAATGGACATATCATCTATAGCTTTTCGCCAAATGGCCGGGGCGATAACCCTACGGAGGCAGGGATGGCTCAAGGCTACGTCTTTTCGGCCGGAAGTCCAGTCTAAGATATTGGATATGCCATTCGATGGAGAAAGCCTCTTTGGAAAACAGATTGATGAGGCGTTGCAGGGGATAAAAGCAGATACCGACACTGCTAGATCCTTAGGATCATTGCAACAGGGCCGTTATCAGTCCTTTCGCGGTCGAGGATCCAGAGGACACTTTCAACAACAACGTTCCTCTTATCAATCTAATCGGTACCAACCGTATAACCAGCAGGGCTACCGTCAGTACTCCTCCAACCAACAATATCGGTCCTCAAACACTTCCTTCCAGCAGCAAGGAAGGAGAAAGTCCGCAGCCAGAGGAAAGCAGGACTCTGGGCGCAGACAGTGATGTTCCGCAGGCGCCTCTATTGCCGCTTCAGATCAACCAGTTCCACTACCTCTCTCAGTTTCTCCAGTATTGGCAGTCCATAACATCGGACAGATGGGTATTGGACATTATTACACAGGGTCACACCCTGAAATTCTCGCAAAAACCTCCAAATCGTCCACCCCTCTGCAGAGTTCATCAACACCTAACGGCTCTCAAAGCAGAGGTCTTATCACTCATTCTGAAAGGAGCGATAGAGGAGGTACCACCAAACCAGCGGGGAACAGGTTTTTATTCGCACTTCTTCCTTATAAGGAAAAAGCAGTCATCGAAATGGAGACAGGTGCTGGACCTCAGAGATCTGAACACATACATAAAAAAGATTTCTTTCCGTATGCTATCCTTGCAGGAAATTCTGCTACTGCTTCGCAAAGGAGACTACATGGTCTCTCTAGACCTGCTGGAAGCATACTTCCACATTCCGATACACGAAAAGCACAAAAAATATCTTCGATTCATGGTGGAGGGGCGACATTACCAGTTCAGAGTTTTACCTTTCGGACTGAAATCCGCCCCCAGAGTTTTCACAAAATGCATGGCCCCTATAGCGGCGCACTTAAGAAAACAAGGTCTACAGGTGTTCCCATACTTGGACGACTGGTTGATAAAAGGACCATCGTTCCAAGCAACGCGAAGATCTCTACAAAAGTGCATGGATCTCTTCCAAGGTCTAGGTCTTCGGATAAACAAGGAAAAGTCATCCTTTGTCCCGACTTGCGTTCTTCAGTTCTTAGGAGCAATCTTGAAAACACAAGAATTGAAAGCTTACCCTTCAGAGGAAAGGATAACGAAAATCTTGAATCTGACTGCATCCCTAGCAGCAAAAAAGTTCACTTCCATCAGGATATTCAAATCATTACTGGGAATGATATCCTCTTGCATTCCGCTGATCCCCAACTGCCGTTTGCAAATGAGGCCGTTACAGGAAGCCCTGGACAAGCAGTGGGTCCAAGCCCGGGGTTCCTTCGACGACAAGCTGGTCATAACAAATCAGATCAAGCGGGCAATGTCATGGTGGGGTATCAGGAGCAACCTAACAAAGGGCCTCACATTCGAACCACAATCACCAAGCTACGTCATGACGTCAGACGCTTCATTGCGAGGTTGGGGGGCTCATCTGCAAGACCTAGAAATTCAGGGCCTTTGGTCTCCTCAAGAGGCGAAACGTCACATCAACCTCTTGGAATTGGAAGCAGTCTTTCTGGGCCTCCAGGCTTTCCTTCCCAGGATCCAAGGTTCATCGGTTTTGGTGCGGACAGACAGCACAACAACAATGTTTTACCTGCGCAAACAGGGCGGAACGAGATCAAAACCCTTGTCGATTCTGGCACAAAGAATCTGGAAATGGCTATTGTGTCACAAAATATCGCTGCAAGTAGAACATGTTCCGGGAGTGGACAACACAAAAGCGGATCTGTTAAGCAGGTCATCCGACATTTGCCACGAGTGGGAAATCAACCAGATCCAGCTGAATCGGATTTTCAAAGTGTGGGGCAAACCAGGTCTAGTCCTGTTTGCGACTCAGAGCAACAAAAAATGCAGTCATTATGCCAGCAGGTTCCCTCAACAAGATTCGAGGGGGAACGCTCTTCACCTCAGATGGACAGGGATGTTTGCCTATGCCTTCCCTCCTTTTCCCTTAATTCCCAGACTACTAAGGAAAATGAGAGCAGAACCTTGCCAGATAATACTGATAGCCCCGGCATGGCCGAGGCAGTTTTGGTATACGGAGCTTCTGCAGTTGTCGGTAGAACCGAGAATACAGCTCCCGATAACCAGAGATCTGATTTCCATGAACAGAGGCCAAGTACTTCATCCGCAACTGACCTCGCTAAGATTGTCTGCTTGGAACCTTTTGAGCACGAATTCCGGTCCCTAGATATCACCCCAGAATGTCGTGAAATACTGCAAAGTTCTGTGGCACTGTCTACCAACAGGACATATGTAGCAAAATGGAAGCGATTCTGTAGTTGGTGCGTGACTAAGGCACTGCATCCCTTAACGTCCTCGGCTGAGCAAATCCTTCCGTATTTACTGCATTTAGCCAGATCAGGACTGGCGCACTCATCTATAAAAGTTCATCTAGCTGCAATTTCCAGGTATAGAAGATCACCAGGATGCCCTTCCTTGTGGTCTAACAGGCTAATCAAGGAATTCTTGAAAGGGCTGTTCAGGAAGTTTCCTCCTGTCAAGCATCCTCCACCTTCATGGCAGCTTAACACAGTATTGTCGCAGCTGATGAAAGCTCCCTTCGAACCCATACACAAATCAGAATTACAATTCTTGTCATGGAAGGTGGCTTTGCTGTTGGCGCTCACGTCTGCCAGAAGAGTGAGCGAGATACAAGCTTTTTCTATATTGGATCCCTTCATTCAATTCAAGCCGGATAAGGTGATGCTAAGAACCAACCCTAAATTTGTGCCTAAAATACCCTCTTATTTTCATCTGAATGAACCTGTCATCCTGCCGACATATTTTAAGAACCCATCCACGGCGGCTGAAAAAGCTTTGCATACTTTGGATATCGGCAGATGCCTAAAATTTTACATTGAAAAGACAAAAAGCTTTCGCAAATCAAACCAACTGTTTGTTGCTTACTCAGGGGTCAGAAAAGGGCTGGCCCTTTCACGTTCCTCCATATCCAGATGGATTGCTTCCGCTATTTGCTTCTGTCATGAGAAAGCAGGAAGACCTCTCGACAGGAAAGTCCGTGCCCATGATACACGGAAAATGGCAACGTCTTCTGCATTGCTAGCAGGAGTACCCCTTCCAGACATATGTAGAGCAGCAACCTGGTCGACTGCTCATACATTCACCAAGCATTACTGTCTGGACACGGAATGGAAAGCAGATGCAGCAGTGGGGCAGGCAGTCCTGCGACATCTCTTTAAATAAGGTACATGTTTATGAATTGTATTCTGCAAATTTCTTTTTACTGTATAATATGCTTTTCTCTTTACGCAAATAATTATGATGACAATGTTTAATTGATCATGCCTTGGTATTGTGGAAAGTTCTTTTGTAATAGAAGCAATTTATGGCACACAGCCCCGAGATAGGAAAGGGGTCTAGCCTAGAAACGCTCTAACTACAGGAACTGCTATCTAATCTGATACAAGCATGTGAATCTATGAAAGATTGAATACTGGAGAAAGAACTAGTTACTTACCTGTACACTATGGTTCTCCAGTATTATCTTTCATAGATTCACATGCGCCCGCCCGCCTCCCCGTTTCCTTTAGGTAGACCGCCTTTTATCTCTGGTTTTCCTGTATAGCTCACTCTTGGGCGGTAGGAAATCTGAGGTATGGTGGCTCTGCTGGGAATGGTGTAGGCTGGGGCTGGTTGCTGATTGGCTGTAGTTTGGGCCACATAATGAGGAGGAGAGGTTACCCTCTGGTTTCTCTACTCTATGGTTTCAGGCAGTTTTTTCTTCTACTGCTATGATTATTATTTACCGGGAGACTCCCACCATGACGACGGGGAAGATACAAGCATGTGAATCTATGAAAGATAATACTGGAGAACCATAGTGTACAGGTAAGTAACTAGTTCTTTATCAGATGGAACTGAATAGAGCAGTGGAGACACTTAATTGTGTTGACATGCTAGGAATCAAGGGGAAAGTGATTAGAAAGAATACACTTTAACGGTACCTGAAGTATCAATGTTAGGTGTTTCTCTATCGGTCACTCGGTTTTCCAAAATGTATGTACAGCCCCGTGTTGAAGGTCCGCTATGCTAATTCTGAATATGAACAAGATAATGTCGCGTTAAGTCTAGAAAAACCCTCAAAGGCGTTTAAAGTAAAGTAAGACGGGGTAGGGCACCGGTAAATACCTGTTTGGTTGGTGCACAAAGCGATCCAATAATGGATTCTGTGTGAGGTTTTCCGGAGTAGTCCCCGGAGTCAGAGGGATGAAATAGCCTCAGTCTCAGGTCCGTAATGTTGGATGCTGGGGAGACAGACGGCAGCGTTACGTTAGGTATGGTCAAAACCATGAGACGCCGAAGGTAACAGGGTGGGGGCAAACTTTAATACGCCGTCTTCCAATTGCAAACTTAAATACGCCGTCTTCCAATTGCAAACTTAAATACGCCGTCTTACAGCGCTCTCGGCTCACCGGAACCTCAACCGGAGACGCCACACAGAACCCACCATTGGATCGCCCGCGGAACCGTCTGAAGAGGTATTTAACGGCTGCCCCGACAGCCCGTGCTATCTGTTCCCTTTCCTGGAGTTAGACGATGAGGACATTAGACAATACACTCAAGAGAGGATCAATGGCATATTTGCTGCTGGGGTCTACCGGAGCTTGAATCAGTGCGATAGGACTGAGGTCAGGGAATATCTGGAGGGACTACGGCTACAGCGTCTGGATCCAGAAGAGTCTGAGGGATATGGGGTGGGCATTACCATGCAGGAGGTACGCATGTCCATCAAGCATATGGCGCACAACAGGACGCCGGGCACTGATGGCTTGCTGGTGGAGTTTTATGCAGCATAAATGGGGGAACTGGCTCCCAGATTGTTCTCACTGTACACTGTAGCTCGAGATACAGGGGTGCTACCAGAAAGTACCACGGTAGCCCTCATTGTATCGGTGCTGAACCAGGAAAGCTGGCACAGGCCGAACGGCCTACAGGCCATTATCCATGCTGAACATGGATTACAAAATATTAAGTAAGAGATTGGCTACTCGACTACCACCATACATGCCGAAAATGGTCCACTCAGACCAGGCCAGGTTCATCCCGGGGCGAAATACGGCCATAAACATGCGGCGACTCCTAACTATTATAGATTTAGAGGATTATGACAGGCCAGCAGCGGCGGTGTTTGTTTTAGACATTGAGAAGGCCTTCGACAGCTTGGAGTGGCACTTTCTATACGAGGTGTTGACCGTGATGGGACTTGGTGGAGGATTCCTGGCGTGGGTAAAATTGTTCTTCATTAGCCCAATGGCTAAAACCATCTTGATCAGCCGAGCAGTGGAGCGGGGCATGCGACTCGTACCCCCGTCCCCACTGTTGTTTGCCCTAGCCATGGAACCTCTGGCTTGCCGGGCACAAAGGGGACAATATTACAGAGTATTAGAGGTAAGAGATATGCACCACTGCATAGCCATGTATGCGGACGACCTCCTGCTGTTCCTCCGAGATACAACGGAGGACTTGAGAGGGGTGCAATCTATGTTGGAGCATTTTTGTAGGCTTTCTGGCCTCAAGATCAACTGTCAGAAGTCAAAGTTGTTCCCTATGATGCCCAACAGACCTCCCCCTTCCAACCTGGGAGGCCTCCAGTGGGAATCTAGCTGCCTGACATACCCAGGGGTGAAAATATATCCTAGCCCTACAGAGCTCCTGGGGGGCAATGTGGGAAGGGCAATAAGATTTCTCCGCAACCCTATGGAACTTGGGAAGTCCCTACTGCTGTGGGTGGCTGGTAGGGTAGCCATACTGAGGATGGTGGCACTTTCACAGCTATTATATTTCTTCAGGACCCTCCCAGTGTGGATTCCTCAAGCGATATTTAGAGACCAAGATTCGCTGATCATTTTGTTCACATGGGGAACGGATCGCAGGAGAGTGGTACTGGCCACGATGCAACGTGCACAACAGCGGGCAGGTTAGTAGTCCCGGATTTTGGAAACCTACTACAGAGAAGCACAACTTAACTGGCTGATCTAGTGGCTGACTGCCTAGTAAAAAAACCCAGGTAGAACACAGTACCCATTTGCACCCACTGCCCGATGCTTGCGAAAATATTACTGTGTGTACAGAGGAGGTCTAAGGGGATGCAGCCGAAATCAAAGTGCTGACAAGATGCTGGGCTAGATATCTGGAGGTGTATTGGTTGTAAAGTGCCTTATTCCACTGACTTGCCCATAGCTCTGCTCCGACATCTTTTACACGGAGGACACTGGGCAGGACTTGACACCTGGGAAGAAGCAGGGGTGAGGGTAATAGGAGACCTCTTCTGGGACTCTGAGTTGCTCCACTTTGAAGAATTCCAGGTAGAATATGACCTGACCACAGGCCACTTCTTAATGCACAGTTCTCACATTGCGACAGCGGAAACACTGGGACATGGAAAATATGGAATCCAAAGCACTGGAGGGCTGCCAGTATGTTGCTCTATCAGCAGGGAAGATTAAAACGGTATATTGCCTCTATAGGGCGATATGCCGTGACACACAACAACCCCTGGACCGATTACAGCTGCAGTGGGAGGAGGACTTCGGAAGACCCATTCCTGAGACAGACTGGGAGACTGAAGTCGTAAAGACGTCGAAAGTATCTAGAAATGCAAGGTTCAAACAAATAAATGATATTCTTCACAGAGCATATCTGAACCCAATGCGAATTAGAAGATACTTTGGGGTGGAGACGCAGCCTGCCCCTGGTGTCGGGGGGAGAAGCCCATATTGTCTTACCTTGCGTGCATTCTTGGAGGGGATATGGTGCATTGAAGAAGACATTATTAAAAAAGAAATACCACACACCCCAGGCCACTGCTTACCAGGGTGGTTCACGCACATGGCCAAAACAAAAATAACAGGGAAATTCCAAGACCTGGCTTATGTCCTGGCTAAACGGGAAATCACCAGGAACTTGAAGGCAACAGGGTGGGCAGGGATAGAAGGGTGACTACTTCTAAGGGAAGCAAGAAGTGGCATTGGCACAATAGACCAGGCAAGGGCATGGGTGCGGTTAGTGGACAAACTAGTAGGAAGCGGGCGCAGGTCAGAAAAGGAAGGCCCCTCACAGCCACCAACACCTGTCCAGGGAGAGAGGGGGAGCCAAGCTTGACGACACGAAGGACAACCTACCAGCTGACCCTAGCCCTACTATATCAGAAAGCACAGTACCAGATTTGGGGGAAGGAACTCTCTTCGCGAACATTCAGCAATCGTGCTCTTACACAGAAGTGGATGCAACTCAAGTGGTGGGGGGCAGTATACAGTTGTTGGGATGAACCAGAAATGTATGGATAATTCTTTGCATGTATGGTATTACATAACTGGGATTTGAGATGTAAATACTTGAAAATGTAGTTTAAAAAAGAGTGAGGCATTTGCCCTATCTTAGTGGTGGTAGCAGCATAGGTCTGGAATACCAGTATTCCCCTTTCACGACAACTGGCTGTTAAAGACTGACTCAGCTGAGTCAGTTGTAGGCCACCTCCAGCAGACCTCCTGACATCTTTAGAGTTCAAAATCAATGTGCTTAAGTCACACCTGACTCCTTTGCAGTAGCTCCCAATTCATCAAAGCCATTCGGGACACAGTGCATTTTCAAGCATTCCCTCCGATCAATGTCCAATACCTTTGAGCTATGATCCTTATGTTTCAATTTTCTTCCTGGTTCTCAGTAAGGATGGCTCTGAAGCTTATTGACCTATTGTCTTCCTGCATTATACTTGTTGATCGTGTTAGATGGCATATGCAGGCTGCAGTGGGATCTTACGTCTTGGGGGGGCTCAGCTGCAGGTGAAACATTTAAAAACTCCATCAGGGTGTCTGGGAAGACTGCAAAATATGTGCAGTAGTGTCTACTCAACTTCAATGGGACTAGAGCGGACCCCTCTCCTTAACCAACCCAGAGCTGACATTGGTGATGGATGCATCACTACTGCGCAGAGGAGGCCTACCCCACCCAGAGCTGACCGTGGAAAGAGATGCACCACTACTGGGTTGGGGAGGTTATCTGGGAGTGGTGGAGCACAGAGGACTCTGATCTCCGGTGGAAACCTGCCTCCACTTCAGCCTGCTGGACCTGTGTGCTATTCGTTTAGCGTTGGCTTTCCTGCCTTCCATCAAGTGATTAGTTCAGGTTCTCCTGGACAACACCACAGCTATGCGGTACCACAACAAGCAGGCACTCTGGGTCCTATGTAAGAAGGCTCTTCACCCCTGAAACTGACTGAATCATTAAGCCCTAACCCTGATCATGACCCATATGGCCGGATCTCTAAATGCCAGAGTAGACTAACTCTGCAGACCACCCCTAGCGAACTATGAATGGCGCTACATCCAAAGGTGGAACAGGACATCTTGCCCTGGCTCGATCTTTCCACCACTGCCGAGAATGTGCAGTGTCTAAACATATGTGCTATTGAATTTCCAAAAGGGCGGTGTCCCAGAGACCCAGTCCGCCTACAGCGGAACTTTGAGCTTTATGCCTTCCTACCGCTACCCATACTGCTAAGAGTTCTGAAGATGATCAGGAATGACCAGGCCTAAGACATTCTGGTGGCTCTAAATTGTCCCAAGAGTCTGGTACCCGGAGCTGCTGTGCATAGGCATCTGTTCTCCAATCAAGCTGCCTCTTCAGGATGAGGTTCTGTTGCAGCAGCACGGCAGGGTCTTGCGACCAGGACTGTGCAATCCAAACCTCTTGCACAGAGACTGAGCAGTGACAGTAGTAGATGTTATCCTGGCATCCAGGTGTTCTTCCACGAAATAAGGTTTGCACAGGGCGATGGGACAAGCTTGTTGCTTGGTGTAGTAAACGTTATATAGGCCATTACAGGCCAAATTGTGAGGTGTGATACTAACCAGTGAGCCACACCACTCCACAAAACTGGTCCTAGGATGCTTGTTTCCAGTCCAGGGAGGACCTGGCCTGGCAGTTCGGGCTGGACTATTCCCATTGGTGCAGGGTCAAGACTGATTTGCATATGGCTGGGTCCAAACTGTAATGGCATGGTGAGCAAAAAAACTATGGATTTGGGCCCAGATCTCTGTACTGGAGTGAATGTATGACATTCTTCTGCATTCTGTCCATCAATTGTTCTTTTTGCATTTGTCACCCCGAGTGAGATGGGTATGCCAAGACGTGGGTCCTGTGCTCTCCATGCTACTGAAGTCAAGCTATCTTGGCTGATGTGGGCTGAAAGCCCGAAACCGGTCCTAGGATACTTGTTTCCAGTCCAGGGAGGGCCTGGCCTGGCAGTTCGAGCTGGACTGTTCCCTTTGGGCGCAGGGTCAAGACTGATTTGCATATGGATGGGTCCAAACTGGAATGGCATGGTGAGCAAAAAAAACGATGGATTTGGGCCCAGATCTCTCTACTGGGGTGAATGTATGACATTGTTTTGCATTCTGATTAAAAGTTTGGTATCCCTGTGCACTCGGGTTATCCCAATTTCAAGCGTATTAAGCGTTCGTTTCACTTACTTAACGTTATTGAGTGTGATCGGAAAATCTCAACACTAAGATTCGCGCACTTAGTTCAACTGAAACTGTACAATTGTTTCTTCACATCTTTTAACATCAAGTTCAATGAATGAAATTCAATCGTTCTTTGTTTGAGTTACTTCACTTTGTTTATTTTCAAAAAATCAATTCATCCATAATATGGTGTAATCCATTCTTCATGTAACATAATAGCATTAATTTCATGTTCATGACTGCCCCCAATGCATTTTGGGTCATCAAAACGCGACCCTTCCTCAGGGGTCTGAAAACGGAAAAATATAGGACCAGATCAGTCTTTTAATAGAATTAACTTCTTAAAACAAAAACGTTAATGCGAAAACGCTACAACATTACCAGCTATTTTTTGTTCAGTTCATCATGTGTCAAGTTATCAATATAAAAAGACTTAGATTAAAAAATGCAGGACACAAAACATTCAGCCTAAGTGACCACAGAGGTTTAAACTAACTATATGGTGAATAAACTGTTTCTATTGTGCAGAGTACATAACCTCCCTGCACACGTGGTGTGAGCAACCAAAAATGTTTTCAAACCATCGAGCAGAGATCTGATACCCACATGAGTTTTAACAACAAATTGCTGCGTTTTCTACAGTAATATGTATGTGAGTTTCTAATATACAAGGCTCAAAGACGCTTACTGAGTGAAGATTATACCAACACTTACGAGACAAAAAACCTACGAGATGAAAATCACGAGCGTTTGGAAGTTGAAGTTCGTATTGCCTGGTTCTGCATGCCAGGAAAGGGACAGAGCCAATCCTGTGCGGTTTTCATCAAAAGCGCTCTACCCATGTGATCTGAGTGTGTATGCTTCTTTGAGAATCACGTGGCAGTGACCTGTTTACTGTTCCAGAGTTTCCATCTAGAAGCCTTAAAAAAACATCTACCTACCTCACAACTCATCAGATTAAAAAGAGCCTAAGTATTTGCCAGCAGTAATTGAGAATCAAGTCAAAAAATATCGAACCAGAGGATACCCGGAAAATATTTTGAATGAATCCATCAAGAAAACCAGAGAAATGTTACTAGCATCAAATCGCAAAAAAAGAAAACCGTTTGTGTTCTCAAATTTTCCACTGAAGTGCAAAAAATCAAGAACATAATCCAACAACATGGGCCGGTAATCATGATGGAACCTGATTTACAAGGATTATTTAGTGAACAGATCACTTTTGCATTCCAAAGATCAAAAAACCTAAAGGTAATTTTGAACTCTAAGAAAACTGCAACTAAAACCTACAAAGGGATGTCAAGATGTGAAAATTGTGTCCACTGCAAAAACGTGATGCCAGGAAAAATCTTTATGCATCCAAGTAAAGGTCATGAAATCCCATCACGACACACGAGCACCTGTGATACTAAAAATGTTGCGTATGCAATTAAATGCCCGTGTGGTAAGATTTATATTGGACCGATTGAGAGAAAACTTAAAATAAGAATGACTGAACACGGGGGGCGGAGCTTGCCGGTAGCAAAGATGGCCGAATAAGCCCGGACCTCCGCTGCGTGGTTAGCTAAAATCCTGCATAATCCTGCACTAGCCTTATCTATGGGCGTCGGAACTGACTTCCCTGCACATTTGACGAGCTGAAGCGCACAGCGACCCTTCTCCGGTGATGCTGCGATACTGGGTACTGGAGTTTCGAGGTGTGTCGGAGCGGCGAAGAACCAGGCCTCAAAGCCCCGGACAAGAGTGCGCTGTCAACCCGCACGACGTGCGGCCAAGAAGTGACGCTGCTACTGGGGACGTGCAGATCGGGGCATTCGATTACTGCCGAGCTGCAGGGAGAAGACCGGAACGCACACCGGAAGGCTGCCCTGCACAGCGCCCAGTCTCTACACAATACTGGGGCCCTGGGAGCCTGCTTGGACACTCTGGGCTCACTGAGTCAGTGGCAAAAAACTGTAGGGAGGTAGTGATTACCAGCGGCGAGCGGTGACAAGCTCTGTGCCGGAGGTGTGGGCAGAGGGGACGCGCCCTTAAGGCTAGTAAATAAAGTTGTATTGCCCCAGTGTGTGCACATTGCGAGAGACAGCCCGTACACCGAGACACTTGTGGGGCTCACCAAGAGGGAGTCTGACTCACGGACTCTGTTCGGCATACTAGTCAAAGGGATAGTGATGTACCCTGTTGACCAGGGCAACAAGTTGCTGATAGCGAGGCCACAGAGCACATTGTGGGGCTCTGATTTGCTCACACGCACCACAGCGAGACCCAGAGACACCTCTTGGACGGCGGGTGACACACTGAGAGAGGAGCTATGGACGTCGCCTCTCCTTCATTAGAGCATTGGGGGACGACCTAACTGCCTGGACCCGCAAGCTTCAGGACAGGTATGGGGTGCCACTGACCCGGCAGGGGGGAGTCCCGGTCTGCATCTCGGAGCTGCCATTGTGCAATTGCGTCAAGGGGAGACTGGCGGAAGTGTACTTGCTGGATACTGCGAATCCTGATACGCAGTTGGGCCTTTTTTGCAGCGAGGGACCCTATAGATCCTATTGGAGCCTAAACCTCATTGCGGCGCTCACGGCGCTCTGCACCATCTGTTGCTGTGCGCGGCTGGTGCCTAACCTGTGCGTTTTTCTCTGCCTGGGTGCTGAGTGCCGATCCGGGGATCTGCACGATGGGGAGAGGGGACAAAACCCAGACGAAGATCTCCTTCGATCAGAGGCGCTCGAAGCCGCATGAGCCTGCCAACTCTGACAAGGAGGCCTCGCAGGAAAGTGGAGAAGCGGCAACGGACTCGGACCTAAAGAATATATTACTGGCCATGGAAAAGGGCCTGCAGAGCAGCTTGGCGGCCCTGGGCTCAAAAATGAACGCTTTCACATATAGAATGGACAGGAGGGCGGAGCGAATAGACAAGCATGCAGAAAGGTTGGATATGTCCGAGAGAAGATTGACGGAAGTGGAGGAGGCACATACGGAACTAGACACAGGCCACAAAAAAATTGAAAAGCTCATGCAGACTCTGCAGGTCAAAGCTGAAGATTTAGAAGCGAGGTCTCGCCGCAGCAATCTGAGGATCACAGGCCTTCCGGAGACAATGCAGACAGGCAACATGGAGCGCTTTATAGAGAAATTGCTGACCACCCTACTGGGGGAGGACTCGTTTTCTCAGATGTTCGTGGTGGAGCTTGCCCACCGCTCCCTGGGTCCGCATAGTCACCCGGGGGCCCCACCGTGACCAATCATTGCAAAATTGCTCAACTATAGGGACAGGGACGCTGCTCTCCGCTTGGCCAGAGAGAAGAAAACGTTGCAATACGAGGGAGCAGAAATTTCTCTATATCCTGATTTCACCGCCATAGTGCAGGAGGCAAGGAAGCACTTTACACCGTACAAACGTCAACTAAGAGACTTGGGCCTACACTATGCGATGCTGTACCCTGCGAAATTGAGAGTAAACAGACAGGGGTAATCACACCTGTTTACAGATCCCAGAGCTCTACAACAAGCCCTTAAGAACTGGTCAAGAGAGCGACGCAAGGAAGCCTCGGAGCCGAGGGACGAAGTCGAAGAGATCAGTAGACTGGATGAGCAGGAGTGAAGGTCCACTAACGGATGGCTCCATAAGGTGGTAAGGCGCAGAGTTTGCGACTGGACTGGAGCTGCCCTCTGAATGCCAGTTGACCAGCCTGAGATAAGACTTGATGCAATACACTCAGGTAACGAATGAGATAGTAGTAGTGAACCTGGGCGAATTTTGCTACTCGGGGCAATAAAGGCTTTTGGATACGTCTTGCTAATAGTGGCATTAAACTGCTTTCAAGGGATTGCGACATATATTCTGTAATGCAGACTGCTAATGATAACACCAGTGCAGGGGAAAGACGCTGATCGATATCCTGTATTCAGTGGTGATAGTCTTTGTTAGGCGAGGTCTTTTGCCTCCTGGGCGGCTAGTGCTAACTATGTACCACAACGTGTAGCGAGCGACGCGGCCACAGTGTAGAGCATTCTAGCACTGATTACTGGTGGCATGGCGACCTTGGCCCCCGCGCGCAATGCCACCACTATACATTTTAGAGTTGTTTCTTAGGGAGTTGTGGGTTAGACAGAGGGGGAGGGGGGAGGCACAGGGCTCGGCAAAGCCAAATTGGGGGTGGTCTGCTGTGGGATGGGGGAGGGACGGTTTTGTTGCTCGATGAGCCAGTTGGAGGGAGGGGACAGATTTTATCTTTATGCGCACACACTGCCCACCCAGGACTCAAGAGATTTCTCACTACACACGATACACTCACATACGAGACATGGCAAGCACAACAGAGTTGACTACCAGTGATCAGCCATCAGTGATCAGGGCACTCACGTGGAACGTTCGGGCCTTAACGACCACCGAAACTGCGCAAGGTCTTAAGCTATTTACAACGGCAGAGGATTGACTTGGCCCTCTTACAAGAGACCCATCTTCCACTCTCAAGTAAGATGCTGCTCAGTAGGGGACTGGCGGGCAACTCCACAGCGGCGGGGTTCACGACACACTCTAGGGGTGTATTGACGTTGGTCAACCCGAAATCAAAACTAACGCTGTCACTTTTAAAGGCGGATCAGGAGGGCAGATTTGTTATCTCTCATTGCAAGGGAATGGGAATGGATCTAATAGTCGTTAATGTTTATGGCCCGAACTACGACTCCCCGGACTTTTACCATGATCTAGCGACAGTGGCACGCACATATTCTACTGTACAGCTATTATGGGGGGGTGACCTCAATTTAGTTCTTAACCCGACCCTAGATAGATCTGCCGGCCCACCGCGCAGACCTTCAGCTGCTGCACAAACATTACTAGCGGAACTCATAAACATGGACCTGGAGGATGTCTGGAGATGCAGACACCCGCGCAGGGAGGGTACACACACTACTCTGCATACCATGACATCCACACTAAAATTGACTACTGGCTAAGATCCTCCTCTCTGATGGGGTGCATAAAGGATTGCGCAGTCCTGACCCGCACGCTGTCTGATCACTCCCCGCTTCTACTGGTTCTAGCGACTCCTACGAAGCGGATCCCGCCATTCACATGGCGTTTTCCTCCATATTCACTGCTTGATCCGCTGTTCAGGGGCGAGATAGCGGAAGCGATAGACACCTATTTTGAGACAAACATTGGGTCAATAGACATAAAACATTTTTTTTTTAAAAAGAATGACTGAACACAAAAGCAACATAAGATTACAAAATTTGAATTCATCACTTGCTACACATTGGCTGGAAGCAAAACATCAAATATCTCAAATTAAATTCACTATACTTGAGGTAGTTCAGCAACGATGCGAAATAGATCCTCAAAAAGCTAGACTGTGGGCTGAATTTTACTGGATAAAGAAATTGAACATGTTACATCCCTCAGGGATGAATGACCTGATTGAATATGTTTGCTTTCTGTAAATATTATGATGAGCGGTCTCACTGCTATTCTGAATCCCTTAAATCACTGTATTCGCATGTTGATAATAAGCATCTTTAATTATGGTTTTTGTTAAACTACACTTCAGTTATCATCTGATATCATTTTTCGAAATTACTATATATTCATTCAGCATGACTCATTCAGTTCGCTAAATCATTTCACAAATAATTTCACATATTTTTGTTAGAGGGAACTAACATCATTAGCCATTTTTGAGGGCACGTATTTTTTCCATTTCCATTCAGGTTCACACACTTTTTTCCACACAGAACGATATCTCGTTTCCAATTGGCTGTCACTCACACGTGATTCTCAAAGAAGCATACACACTCAGATCACATGGGTAGAGCGCTTTTGATGAAAACCGCACCGGATTGGCTCTGTCCATTTCCCGGCATGCAGAACCAGGAAATACGAACTCCAACTTCCAAACGCTCGTGTTTTTCATCTCGTAAGTTTTTTGTCTCGTAAGTGTTGGTATAATCTTCACTCAGTAAGCGTCTTTGAGCCTTGTATATTAGAAACTCACATACATATCGCTGTAGAGAACGCAGCAATTTGTTGAGCCATAAAAATCATGTGGGTATCAGATCTCCGCTCGATGGTTTGAAAAAATGTTTGGTTGCTCACACAACTTGCGCAGGCAGGTTATGTACTCTGCACAATAGAAGCAGTTTATTCACCATATAGTTAGTTTAAACCTCTGTGGTCACTTAGGCTGAATGTTTTGTGTCCTGCATTTTTTAAGTTAAGTCTTTTTATATTGATAACTTGACACATGATGAACTGAACAAAAAATAGCTGGTAATGTTGTAGCATTTTTGTATTAACGTTTTTGTTTTAAGAAGTTAATTCTATTAAAAGACTGATCTGGTCCTGTATTTTTCCCACCTCTGAGGAAGGGTCACGTTTTGATGACCCAAAATGCATTGGGTGCAGTCATGAACATGAAATTAATGCTATTATGTTATATGAAGAATGGATTACACCATATTATGGATTAATTGATTTTTTGAAAATAAACAAAGTGAAGTACCTCATACAAAGAACGATTGAATTTCATTAATTGAACTTGATGGTAAAAGATGTGAAGAAACAATTGTACAGTTTCAGTTAAACTAAGTTCGCGAATCTTAGTGTTTGGATTTTCCGATCACACACAATAACATTGTTCTGCATTCTGTCCATCAATTGTTCTTTTTGCAGGCATCATCAAGCAGCATGATTTGGACATCCTATCATACATCGATGATACTCAAATCATTGTGGCCCAGTCTCAGAATGTGGCTACGGCCGCCGCCTCTTTGAGGACTTCTCTGTCCGGGGTGGCCCTCTGGCTCGACCGCAAATGCCTGAAATTAAATGCTGGCAAAACGGTGATACTGATCCTGAGGAGGTCAGATTTCTATCTGGACCCCTGACTGGTGTACGCCATCGCTTGAGCCTTCCTGAGCCAAAGCCCCTTGTTAAGAACGTGGGCATTCGGTTTGATGCGAGTCTGACATTTGATAGCCAAATTATGGCCGTAGGTGGCAAATGTTTTGGGATGTTGAAATCGCTTTTGCCTGAAGCCAAAACGAAAACAGGAATCCAGGCCACTATCATTTCACAGCTGAACTGCTGTAATGATTCATATCTAGGAGTCTCCCAGACACAGCTTAGACTCAAACGTGTACAAAACTCAGCATATCACCTGTTGCTGAAGCTCCCAAGACTGGCCTTGATGGGTGCTGCCTACACAAATACATTGGCTTTCAGTTGAGAAGCATGCATCTCTCTAATCGAGAGTTGTAGGTTCCTTACCATGGAATTTTCCCAGGCGTCGATCTCGATCCGAAGATTTTTCAACAGCAGTACCCCTGCATGTCGGTTGATGGCATTGGTCAACTCTGCGTCCATCGTCGGTGCCGTAATGTCAAGGCACCGGGATGTCGTCTCAAGACCTATATGGACGCCATGTTCGCTGACATCAGGTTTTTTTTCTCGCACATTAACTTATGCGCAGGCCCCAAGAGAGCTACCCTTATCTGTTTTTTGGCTAGCTTTTGTTTTCTTTTGTTGACTTCTTTTGATGTGTCGAGGATGTCCCAGCGTAGGACTGATTTCAAACCCTGTGGGTGATGTCCGTTACAGATCCACACCTCATGTGCCTCTGGTGCCTGGAGCATGACCTGAGGTCGTGCTCCGAGTGCCAGGCCATGAAACCGAAGGCTTTGCTGGAGTGGTCTTTAAAGCTTTAAAGCTGTTGGAGGCCCATCGCTCCTGTTCTCTCTATCTCTCTCTCTCTCTCTCTCTCTCTCTCTAGAAAGAGAGAGAGAGAGAGAGAGAGAGAGAGGAAGGTCCTGAGAACGGTCGCAGAGCCCACACTTCTCATAGCATTCCAATTTGTGAAGGAGGGCAGGTAAGCACATGAATTCAAAGAAGCACAGGCGTTCTTCGACTTCACCCAGTTCGTCGGCCCCCTCAACGCAGGACTGAGCATCGTCGCTTAAAAGCTCAGTTCCCGGAGCCTCCTTCTGCCTCCCTCCTTTTCCGGGAGCCAGTGTGTCTCCTGCCCATATCCAAAAATTCTATAAGGCCCTTTACCTCATTTTTCGGCAGCCCGGCTCTACTTGTGCGCCTTTGGGCCCTGCAGAGTCAGTTAGGGGCCCTAGGCCTTCCACGCCGGCTGCTCCGACTCCGATGGGCCCCCATGGAACAGTTAACGGATCTGGCCTAATGCCGGTCGATCTTACTCTACCTTCCCCGACATTGGCCCCGGCGACAACGCTCCCGACATTGACTGTGCCCCTGGTTCGCGTCAACCTTGTCCTCTTAGAAGACATGGAACCAGACTGACGTCGATCGAAGTCGGTTCTGATGCCAGAAGGGACTTTTGTCCCTGTGTTCATCCCTGGTGCTGATTTTATGCTAGGAGGTGCCGATGAGGAATGGAAGGAGCAGCTGGACCCTTTAACTGACCAGGTTGAAGACCCCATGGAATGGCGGATGGACCTGGTGGAGGCCAGTTGTCTATGCACTTCCCCGGACACATTTGCTTTCGCCCCCTACCTTGGCTACAGAGGAGGGAGATGCCTATGCTGTGGTTGTGAGAAGTGCGGCCGAGGGCTGTCTGGACTAACCTCCTTACAGAGGTGCTTCAACCTTTGGCTTCCACTTCAGAACCCTTTTTGCCTTTCAATGAAGCACTCTCAGATGTCCTTCTGGGCACTTGGTCCAAGCCCAGCACAGGGGCTCCCGTGGACAGGACAATCACCCACCGCCCCGTTCTGGGCGTCCCGACGTTCCTGACGCAACATCCCTCCCCTGAGAGCTTAGTTGTACAAGCTTCATCTTTAAAAGGCGCATTCTGTTCTGCACCCCCAGATTGGGAATTTAAAAAGCTGGACCACCTTCGGAAGAGGATGTTTTCTTCCTCCAGTTTGGCACTGCAGTCTGTGAATACCACATGACACTTGGGCCGATGCTCCCATGCCATTTGGGATTCAGGTGCTGCCTCAGTGCCCAGAGCTGGGCCGGAACGTTCTCTCCCATGCAGTTGCGAATGGAAGAGAGACAGCCAAATTCACCATACGTTGTGGAATGGACACCACCGACTAACTGGGCAGAACGGTTGCCACGTCAGTAGCACTCGGTCACTACGCCCGGTTGAGGAATTCTGGCTTTTCGGGAGATGTCCAATCTACCTTGATGGACATGCCCTTTGATGGCTCTTGCCTTTTTGGTGTCAAGGTAAACTCGGCGCTTGAGCACTTCAAGGAATCTCGAGCTACAGCCAGATCCTTGGGCCACACAGCTACCTTCCGTCCCCCTCAGAGCGCCTTCCCTGGCTACGTAAGGGGCACCCAGCCACATCCTGTCCAGCCACCAAGTCATGCAAGCTGTCCAACCTCTGCTTGGCTGTGGACATAGGACCCAGCGTTCTCGTGGGTCAGGGAGCCAGCGGGCAGACAGGCCACCCTTTCCTCTCTTCCACTGTCTCCAAACCTTCCTAGTCTGACATTTCAGGCCCATCATCAGCCAGTCGGAGGCAGGATTCACCATCCTCTCCTCTGCTGACATACCGTCACATTGGACAGGTAGATTCCTTAAAAAATCTAAAGGGGCTACTCCCTCCCCTTTGAGACTACCCCTCCCTCCATCCCACCTTCTTACGACTGTATGTCAGAGGATCATTTGGCACTTTTCCAAGAGGACGTTTCAGCTCTCTTGGCCAAGGGAGCCATAGAGAGGGCCCTTGTGTCAGAAGTTGGACATAGTTGCTATTCCTGCTAATTTCTGGTGCCCAAGAAGTCCTATCCTATCCTAGACCTCCGGATCCTCAACTTCTTCCTCCTGAAGGAGAAGTTCAAGATGCTCACTTTGGTCCAGGTACTTTATGCCCTTGACCCAGGAGACTGGATAGTAGTGTTGGACTTGCAGGACGCTTATTTCCATATCGGAGTCCCGCCTGCCCAAGACGTTATTTACAGTTCGTGGTAGGCCACAGGCACTTTCAGTTTACTGTGCTCCCCTTTGACCTTACCAGTGCCCCTCAGGTGTACACAAAGGTGATGGCAGTGGTCGCAGCTAATCTGTGCAGATCACTGGTGCCAGTCTTTTCCTATCTTGATGACTGGCTGCTGAAGGCGAGCTCGCCCCAGGCTGTGGTTCCCACCTCCAGGCTAACGTTGACCTCCTGGGCTCGCTGGGTTTCACGATCAACGTGCCAAAGTCACACCTGACTCCCTCTCAGATGCTCCATTTCATCTGGCCAGTTCTGGACACAGTGCAGTTTTGGGCCTGTCCTCCGGAGCAGCGAGTCCAGGATATTCTGGCAATGATACCATTGTTTTAGCCTCTATCCCAGATGTCAGTGAGAATGACCGAGGCTGCTGGGGCTCATGGCCTCCTGCATCCTGCTGGTGGATCATGCCAGGTGGCATACGTGGGCTCTGCAGTGGGGCCTGAAGTTCCAGTGGGCACAGCATATGGGGAATCTTTCCGACTGTGTCCGAACCTTGGAGAGAACTTCACAACAACTGCAGTGGTGGCTGATGTAGGAGAGTAGGGTCTGCAATCCTATGGTCACCCCAGATTTTTGCTTTTTGCTTCACTGGTTTATGACTTTCCCTGGCTGTGGGCCTGCTAATCAGACCCACAGCCTAGCTGTTCTCTCTCTAAATTGACATCCAAGTACTTTAGGTGCATTTACCAATTGGTATTGGGTCACTCTTGTAAGTCCATGTACAGTGTACCATAGGTACCCAGGGCATAAGTGCACCCAAGGCCTACCAGGGGCTGCAGCATGTATTGTGCCACCCCTGGCTGGCCATCTAAACAGACACAACTGGCTGTTAACACAGCTGGGGCAAGGTGGTGTAATCACCCTTTGCTTTAGATATAGTATACCTATATCTAACCCTAAAATGGACACATATCCTCCTATAAGTCACTCCTATGGCAGGCCTTACCAATCCTGGAGGCAGAGTGCTTGGAATTATGTGAGATGGTGCTCTAGCATGAGCTGAGCCTGTCTGCAGCTTTCGGAACCAAGTCCTTTAGCTGTTTCCATGATAACACTATACCATATACTCTTAAGTGCATTATAATCCTCGCGGTTATTGCTAACTTTGGCATAGCATTATCAAAACATGTCGAGTAAGGTGTCATACGAATTGGAATACTACCCCCTCACCAGTTCTGGCGACGGTGGTAGCATTGCACCCTTTCAGAGGGACACGACATGTATGTAACTGTGAACCCCGGTTAAAGTTAACTCTAGTCTCAGCATCACAAAATGGATGCTGCCACCACAGACACAAGTCTGACCTCCTGCTGCTGGGAGTCCTTCCAGCGAGGGAGGCTTGGACAAAGGGTTTCCTGCCTTGGGAGGTGCTAGCACCACCCCAGACAGGATTTTGTGTATTGAGGTAGGACAGGCTGAAAGGAATGAGACATGCCTGGGGCACACAAGGTGTCCCTGTGCATACCCCGGTTCAAATCAGTTGCTGGGGCACTCCAGCCCCAGTCCCAGCTCTGGCGCGAAACCAGACAAAGGATAGGGGGTGTAACCACCCCCCTTCCTGGTCCCACCCATAGGAGGGACCTAGTCATAGTACAGCCCCCTTTAGGAGAATAAAGGTAGGAGCTGGTCCCATTCCAAATTAGATTCATCCTGATTTGAAACTACAAAGAAGAAACTCTGGACTTCGACGTTCTGCTCCACATAAGACTGAATAAATCTCCCTTGTGGCCAAGGAGTGACCACCCTGCATCTGCAGGCACCATCAAGCGTCCTAGCGGTTCACTTTGTCGTCCTAACTGCCGGAACCAGACTTCAGAGCCCGACGAGATCCGGACTTCCAGAACTCTCCGACCTCTACCTACATCTGCAGCACAGCTGAGATCCGTGGGTGCGACGAGATACGTGGGTGCGACGAGACACGTGGGACCGGCCATCTTGGAGAAACTGCACTTCGCTTCCAGCACGACTTCAGAGGCATCCTCGAGGGAGTGCTTTGGGGATTGAGAAGCCCCAGCCCCGAGCAGCTCCTGCACCGAAAACCAGCCCTCCAGCATCGACGAGATCTGCGTGGGGCCCTTTTGCTTGGTTGCTGCTCGACGCGTTGTCTGGTCACTTGCCGGCTGACTAGTGCCTCCTAGACGACGATCCTTGAAATCTACACCACTGGTCTGGTTGCTCCAGACTGGCCCTTGCTTCCCTGCAAAGGAGAAGCACCCCGGACCCTCCTGGTCCGCACCAGACGCCTTTTCCACTCACCGCGTGGGTTGCCTTTGCCAAGGCCTGTTGAAGCCGAATCCAGAACCAACACCACCGACAGCGAGAGCCTGCGTGGGACAGCTCGTGCCTCCAACCTGGTCGTCGAAGACTCCTCCTGGTTCACGTGGCTGCAGAGTCAAGCGTCCACTCTTCACCTGATCGCGACAACTGCATCTGGTTCCTTCCTGGTTCCTCTCCGGGCACTGGCTAGTGACTTTAAACATTGTCCCCTCTGCTTTCAGGTCTTCATCTTCCTCGGTCCACCCTTGGATCGCTCCGGACAGCTTACCCTGGTCGCCTGCAGCATCTTTCTTCAAGGCTCCATAGACTTCGACGCAGAAACCCGACACGCTTTCCCACCTATGCACCCGCAGCCCGTGGGTGAGGTAACGAGAGCATTTCAGTGCTCAAGGGTAGATTGACTCTCCTAGTGTCCAGTTATCCAGTCGTTTTAGTCCTAACTAGTCGGAACGGTCTTTTACTTACCTTTTCGTAATTTGTACTGTCCATTGACTTTGTCCCGCATCTCGCGTGTGAGTTCACACTCTGCACACGCATCCCGTGGGCCTCCTGCTACTTACCTAAGGTTAGGGTAGTGTAGTCCCAGCGATCCTACAGCCTCTGGACAGCTCCATTCCTTCTATCGATTCCCTTATACCATTTACTTAGTATATGGTTTCTCGTGCCCCTAGGGCACCATTGTAATTTGTGCAACTTAAAGTATTTTTCTTAAGAGTCTTGTTATGTGCTTTAGCCCTCTGATCTCATAAAGAGTTCAGAGGTGTTTGTTAGTAATACATATATTGTTTATTTTCATAACCATCTGTGTGGTGTCCTTTCATTTTGTATTCAAAGGGTTATGTGTGGTAAAACAGCTGGCTTCACATGCCAAAAGAGTTTAGCCTAAGGCTGCTTTGTCCATGCTACCATTAGGATAGCCGGTCTATAAGGTTGACTTACAACCAATCACCATAAGGGTTGTTTGGACTGATACAAGGTGATCACTAGAACTAGTGAGCACCATATATCAGGCCAACTTATCACAGCTGACGAACCAAGATAGGGTCCGAGGCAGATCCCTCTCTCTTCCCCAACCAGATCTAACATTGGTGAGAAATGCATCGCCATCGCTTCTGGGATGAAGCGGCCACCTGGGAGAAGCGGAGATCAGAGGCATCTGGTCTCTGGCAGCGGCCAGTCTCCATATCAACCATCTGGAGTTCCTGGCGATCAGATTGGCACTGAAGGCATTCCTTCCCTCTCTCAAAGGTAAAGTGGTATAGGTTTTCACAGACAACACCGCCCCCATGTGGTTCTGCAACAAACAGGGCAGGGTGGGGTTGTGGACCCTTTGTCAGGAGCCTCTGCACATTTGTACATGGCTGGAACATCAGGGCATGACTCTGGTGGTTCAAGACCTGGCGGGTTCTCTGAACGCCAGAGAGGACAACCTCAGCTATTGGTGCCTGGCCGATCCTGAATGATGTCTCCACCCGGAGATGGGGCAAGGTCTCTTTCAGCTGTGGGAAGAGCCTTGGTTAGATCTGTTAGCCTCCAAAGAGAATACGCAAAGTCATTAGTATTGGGCTGTGGAGTTCCCAAGGCGACGCTCGCTCGACAAAGCTTTTAGTCGCGAATGGAGCTTTGGCCTCCTCTACCCCTTTCTGCCTATACTACTACTGCAGAGAGTGCTCAAGAAGGTCAAGCACGACTGGGCTCATGTCATTCTTGTGGCTCCGGATTGGGCACAAAGAGTCTGATATTCCGATCTTCTGAGCATGGGCATGGATCCTCCGATCAGACTTCCCATTCGGGAGGATCTTCTGTCGCAGCAGCAGGGGATGGTTCTTCTTGCATGGAGGTTGAGCTGCAGCAGTTGACCGCTTTCGAGCTTCCACCCGAAGTCTGTGATGTCATTTTGGCAGCCAGGCATCCTTCCACTAAATTAGTATGGGCCTGTAGATGGAACAAGTTTGTGGCATGGTGCACACCAAAGGCTGTTGATCCCCTTTCTGGCCCTCTTTCAAAGGTTCTCTTGCACATACTTTCTTTGGCCCAGCAGGGCTTTCTTTGCCTTTTACAGACTTCTAGATCATCCTTCCTTGTTCTAGTCTCTCAATGTAAATAGGTTCTTTTAGGGCCTTACTCACTTGTTTCCTTCATCTCCTTTCATAATGCCCCAATGGAATTTAAATCTGGTTTTGACCTGTGTGTGCTCCCTTTGGGCATCTTCATAATTGCCCTCAAACTTCTCACTCTTAAAACTGCTTTCTTTATTTGCATCACCTCTGTCGCAGAGTTAGCAAGCTTAAAGATCTAGCCTTCTTATCTGTCTGTCCATCCGGATAAAGTGGTGCATTGTCTTTTTATCTTGATCGTACCAAAGATTTCCAGGTGGATGATCAACTCTTCATTGGCTATGTGGGGGCTGAAAAAGGTCGGTATGTGCTAAAACGGACCATCTCTCAATGGGTTGTCCTCTCCATTAAGATACGCCATGCATTGGCGAAGAAGGAACCTTCTTTGGGGTTGCGCGCTCTCCATTAGAGCAATAGCTGCAACAACTGCGTTAGCACATGGAGTCCCAGTCCTTGATATGTCTGGCAGGGACTTGGGCATCTCTACACAAGTTTACCAGACACTACTGCTTGGACAGCCAAGTCAGGAGGGACGGGTACTTTGCCTGTTCGGTCCTCTAGGACTTCCTGGTGTAATCTTGGTTCGCAGACCCTCCTGCGGAGTTGGTATTGCTGATGTATCTATTCTAAGGTAAGGAATCTACAACTAATAGTCTCTATCAGATGAACAAGTTACTTGCCTTGGGTAACGATGTATCTGTTAGAGACATATATTAGTTGTAGATTCCTTATCCCCCCACCCACCCTCCCCGCTCTGCAAACTTATTTTTAGAGATAGAGACTCCGCTAAAGGGCCCTAGTTTTGACACACCAGTGGTCAGTGTCTTTCATGACTCTGTGCTTGTTAAGAACTGGCTCAGAAAAGGGGGTGGTGATGAACAGAGTGTCTGAATTAAGTAGACCACTCTTACCCAGTCCAAAGATCAGGGCTTGATCCATCACCGTTATTTAGCTCACTGCACCATCCCAGCTCAGAACCTGGCTATATGTAAATTAGTCTGTCCCTGGCCATTGACTTTGTCCCGCATCTCGCGTGTGAGTTCACACTCTGCACACGCGTCCCGTGGGCCTCCTGGATTCAAGCAAGCTGGGCCGACGACGGCTGCAATGCCAGAAACCGGTCCCCGGAAGCTTGTTTCCTTCCCAGTGTAAGAATTGGCTTGGTAGTTTGGTTTGCCCTGTTCCCATCATGCACTGGGACAGGAACAGACTAATTTGCATATAGCCAGGTTCTGAGCTGGGATGGTGCAGTGAGCTAAAAAACGGTGTTGGATCTAGCCCTGATCTCTTGACTGGGTGAGAGTATTCTGCTCAATTCAGAAACTCTGTCCATCACCACCCCTTGTTGTTAAATATTTTGTCCACCCTAAGCGTGGAAGGGTATACTCAGATGTGAGTCTCTTGATCATTGCACCATTAGGATTCAAGCAAGCTGGGCCGACGACGGCTGAAATGCCAGAAACCGGTCCCCGGAAGCTTGTTTCCTTCCCAGTGTAAGAATTGGCTTGGTAGTTTGGTTTGCCCTGTTCCCATAATGCACTGGGACAGGAAAAGACTAATTTGCATATAGCCAGGTTCTGAGCTGGGATGGTGCAGTGAGCTAAAAAACGGTGTTGGATCTAGCCCTGATCTCTTGACTGGGTGAGAGTATTCTGCTGATTAATTCAGAAACTCTGTCCATCACCACCCCTTGTTGGTAAATATTTTGTCCACCCTAAGCGTGGAAGGGTATACTCAGATGTGAGTCCCTTGCTCATTGCACCATCAGGATTCAAGCAAGCCGGGCCGACGACGGCTGAAATGCCAGAAACCGGTCCCCGGAAGCTTGTTTTCTTCCCAGTGTAAGAATTGGCCTGGTAGTTTGGTTTGCCCTGTTCCCATCATGCACTGGGACAGGAACAGACTAATTTGCATATAGCCAGGTTCTGAGCTGGGATGGTGCAGTGAGCTAAAAACGGTGTTGGATCTAGCCCTGATCTCTTGACTGGGTGAGAGTATTCTGCTGATTAATTCAGAAACTGTCCATCACCACCCCTTGTTGTTAAATATTTTGTCCACCCTAAGCGTGGAAGGGTATACTCAGATGTGAGTCCCTTGCTCATTGCACCATCAGGATTCAAGCAAGCCGGGCCGACGACGGCTGAAATGCCAGAAACCGGTCCCCGGAAGCTTGTTTCCTTCCCAGTGTAAGAATTGGCTTGGTAGTTTGGTTTGCCCTGTTCCCATCATGCACTGGGACAGGAACAGACTAATTTGCATATAGCCAGGTTCTGAGCTGGGATGGTGCAGTGAGCTAAAAAACGGTGTCGGATCTAGCCCTGATCTCTTGACTGGGTGAGAGTATTCTGCTTAATTCAGAAACTCTGTCCATCACCACCCCTTGTTGTTAAATAGTTTGTCCACCCTAAGCGTGGAAGGGTATACTCAGATGTGAGTCCCTTGCTCATTGCACCATCAGGATTCAAGCAAGCCGGGCCGACGACGGCTGAAATGCTAGAAACCGGTCCCCGGAAGCTTGTTTCCTTCCCAGTATAAGAATTGGCTTGGTAGTTTGGTTTGCCCTGTTCCCATCATGCACTGGGACAGGAACAGACTAATTTGCATATAGCCAGGTTCTGAGCTGGGATGGTGCAGTGAGCTAAAAAACGGTGTTGGATCTAGCCCTGATCTCTTGACTGGGTGAGAGTATTCTGCTTAATTCAGAAACTCTGTCCATCACCACCCCTTGTTGTTAAATATTTTGTCCACCCTAAGCGTGGAAGGGTATACTCAGATGTGAGACCCTTGCTCATTGCACCATCAGGATTCAAGCAAGCCGGGCCGACGACGGCTGAAATGCCAGAAACCGGTCCCCGGAAGCTAGTTTCCTTCCCAGTGTAAGAATTGGCTTGGTAGTTTGGTTTGCCCTGTTCCCATCATGCACTGGGACAGGAACAGACTAATTTGCATATAGCCAGGTTCTGAGCTGGGATGGTGCAGTGAGCTAAAAAACGGTGTTGGATCTAGCCCTGATCTCTTGACTGGCTGAGAGTATTCTGCTTAATTCAGAAACTCTGTCCATCACCACCCCTTGTTGTTAAATGTTAAGAACTGGCGTCGGCCAGTATGGGCGACATCTATATAGATCCCGCAATGCCATCCCAGTGCCCACGATGCCGATAATGGACGCTGAGGCGACAGACCACACCTACCGATGCGCCCGGGGTACTGCTGTTGAAAAATCTCCAGATTCAGACTGATGCATGGGGGAAATAAATTCTACAGTAAGGAATCTACAACTAATATATGTCTCTACCAGATACGTTGTTACCGAAGGTAATTAACTTGTTCTTCAAGACCCTTTGTTATTTCTATAGGGCTTTTAACGAAGTTGGAGCGAATCACCTTCACCTTATTAGCAAACCTTACCTTCCATCAAGGTGTCTGAGATCTGCAGGCTCCTTGTTGGCAGAGGTCCTAGCCTTCAAGAAAGTCCAAATTGGGGGGGTGTGGCTTGCAGCCGAGGTAGATGCCCGCAAGCTAGAAGAGCTGCGCTAGCAGTCCGCAATAAGACACCTGAAATCCGGCAATATCCGCCATAGAATTGGCACCCACCGGCGGCGGGGTGCAGCGGTGACCGAGACGACCTCCCCCTGGCTCTGAAAACTTTGCGATACAGGTGACCCGGGCCGCCTGAGTAGGAGCGGGAAAATGGCGGCCCTCAATTCCCTCCAATCTGGGAAAGCACAGGGACCAAATGGGCTCCCAGTAGAGATATTCAAGCGGCAGGCGAACATCATCACAGGCCCCTTCCTCCAGATGTATCGGGAAGCGCGAAAGGTGGGAAGGCTCCCGCCCGATCAGAAGAAAGCCACGACTGGAGTGATCCATTAAACAGGCAAGCTAGCAGATCAATGCTCTTCTATATAGATCCCGCAATGCCATCCCAGTGCCCACGATGCCGATAATGGACGCTGAGGCGACAGACCACACCTACCGATGCGCCCGGGGTACTGCTGTTGAAAAATCTCCAGATTCAGACTGATGCATGGGGGAAATAAATTCTACAGTAAGGAATCTACAACTAATATATGTCTCTACCAGATACGTTGTTACCGAAGGTAATTAACTTGTTCTTCAAGACCCTTTGTTATTTCTATAGGGCTTTTAACGAAGTTGGAGCGAATCACCTTCACCTTATTAGCAAACCTTACCCTCCATCAAGGTGTCTGAGATCTGCAGGCTCCTTGTTGGCAGAGGTCCTAGCCTTCAAGAAAGTCCAAATTGGGGGGGTGTGGCTTGCAGCCGAGGTAGATGCCCGCAAGCTAGAAGAGCTGCGCTAGCAGTCCGCAATAAGACACCTGAAATCCGGCAATATCCGCCATAGAATTGGCACCCACCGGCGGCGGGGTGCAGCGGTGACCGAGACGACCTCCCCCTGGCTCTGAAAACTTTGCGATACAGGTGACCCGGGCCGCATGAGTAGGAGCGGGAAAATGGCGGCCGCCAGCGCGGAGCGGATTGACTGACGAAGCCCCTGCCTGGGAGAAGCCGGACGCGCTTCCAGGGGTGCGCTCTCCCAAATCGTGAGGCAGCGGCGGCTGCAGCTACTAAAGCAGTGGAGAAAGATACTGCAACCCGCTCCGGCTGGGGCTCTGTTCGGCCGCACTTGTGGAGGAGGGGCAGAGACTGCGGCGGTGAGTTCCATACTCACGAGAAGGCAGCATCAGTTTGAAAGGGCAGGCGGCGATTCGGAGGAGAGTCCTGTGAAGCAGACTGCTTGAGTGGGAGCGGCGGACTGGCGCCCATTGGCGCGGAGCGTGCTGCCTGACGGAGCCCCTGCCTGGGCGAAGCCGAACACGCTTCCAGGAGTGTGCTATTCAACATCCTGAGGCGGCGGCTGCTGCAGGTTCAAACGCGGCGGAGAGGGGGATGCTGTGGCCCGCTCCAACTGGAGCCCTGAATCGGCTGACCTTGTAAAGACGCAGGGGAACTGTGGTGGTGAGTCCCATACTCACGGGAAGGCAGCAGCAGCCTGGAAGGGCAGGCGGCGATCCGGAGGGGAGTCCTGCGACACAGGTGGCAGCTAGATTCCACACACCCTGGGAGTTGGCGCGGGCATACGCAGGTTGAGGCCCAGCCGGGGAGTGGGCCACGAGGACCTTGGAGAGTGGCCTGACGGCCTGCATAGCGGTAGCGCCCGGACACAGCGGAGTTCAGGACGACCCAGGGCAGGAGCGGACGACCCAGGGCAGGAGCAGACGGCCAGGGGCAGAGGCCTGATTGGGTGACAGTATTTGATACCAGAATTCTGAGTGCGCCACAACACCACCACAGCAACGGGTGAGATCCTGACAACTCAGAGCTCATAGTGCGGGAGGAGAAGGGACCCACTGCGCCTGCGCCCAGTACACCGCCAGCACACCAAATGTGACCAGAGAACGGGGCACGGATCAAAGTGGGCCCTGCCAGACCCCGAGAGATCCGGGATCGGACCCGTGAAAAGGGTCCACCTTGCACTGGGGGGAAGGCCCAAGCCTGGGGCCCCTCCACGTACCACCATAGCCCAAATCCTGAACTATAGAGATCGTGATGCCATCTTGCAGGCATCACGGGTGTCTGGGGACCTTCAACTCGAGAATGCTACGATTCGCTTCTTCCCATATTTCACTCTTCATGTCTAAAGTCAAAGACGGTCCTTTGAAGGAGTAAAAAGAGCCCTCAGGGAACAAGGAGTGAAGTACATGATGCTCTACCCAGCTCGCCTCAAGATCCTGGAAGGAAATAAGGCATATTTTTTTGATTCACCTGAAGAGGCCAGTGACTGGTTGGAGGGGTGGCGAAAAGTCTGCAGAAACGGGGGCCGGTGCAGATCTGAAAATAGCCATCCTGGCCGAGACCCAGCGGGTACGACCGGACCGGACACCCCGCAATTTGAACAGAGTGGGCCCAGATGACTGTGGTGAGCACACCAAGTTGAGGTGAATTCTGCCCTTGGTGATGGGGTCTACATGGAATTTGGGGCCCAGATTCTGAGCAGGAACTCTGAGGGACACTCTGCCTACCGAACTTCAGTATTGTGGAAGTGTTACGGGCTGCTATTCGGGCTCACTGCCCCAAATGTTGAATCCGGGAGGGTTGGGGGGGAGGGGAGTGGACCAAGGATTGTTGTAATGTATCCTTATTAATAGGTGTACCCTTCATTATCTAGGTATACTTCTTTCTGCTGACTGTAGGCTTACATTCCCTTTCCAAGTTGATTTTGGGCTGATGGGACGACAGGCACTCTACAAGTTTGGAAGGTGGGAGGTTGGGGACCCACCAAGCAGGGAGGGGAGAGTTGGGGGGGGGAGGGGGGCTGTTTCTTGGGGAAGGGTATGTTTTGCTCATTGTCAAACTAGTACTTTTGCATGTGAGAATTGTCTTAACAGGACACAGGGGGACATGGCTTATCCGAGGAAAGTTAGGTCCCAAACCACAGATGGGGGAACAGATGCAGGTTAAAATATTGGCTTGGAAACACCTGAAGCGGCACTCCCCTGATGTTGTTCTCCTGCAGGATATGCATCTGCATGGCAACAGATGTAAGGTGCTGGACCTCTTTGGGTACAAATTGGTGGCCCACTCGGGGTTTACATCCGGCTGTAGAGGAGTGGGTATTTTGATCCGAAACGCCCTCCCCATGGTCATATCCGGCACATGGACAGATGACTCTGGGTGCATGGTGGCAGTGGCGGGTAGATGGGAAGGGCGAACTATTGTGCTGGGCTCATGCTATATCCTGCCCGGTCTACACACCACAACTTTTGCACGACTTGGCTCCTTCCTGGCTGACCTTCCCTGTGGAACCCATCTCTTGGGGGAGATACGAATGCTGTAATGAACGCTGACTTGGATCGTTCAGGTGGAGGACAGGGGTTCAGGGGAGAGTACGGATTACTGGGCTTCCCTGGGGCTTGGGGACCTGTGCCACACGCACCATCCCACACACACAGTACACGTTCTATTCGGCCAGACATGGGTCTTTCTCCAGTCTAGACCACCTTTTCGCGCACACGGATCTGATGGGCGAATATACGGAACCGCACATCCTGGCCGGGGGCATTTCTGACCACTCCCCAGTCAGCGTCATCCTCAAGGGTCCGGTGACTAAAAAGTAAGTATGGGCGGAAAATCCGTTCCGCTCGCGGATTTTGCGGATTTTCGGTAAATTCGCAATCCGCGAGATTCGCGAATTTCCCGCAAAATCCGCGAGCAGCGGATTTTATGGCTTGCTCGCACTGTTCGCGTGAGTTCGCGGCTTCCGAGTTCAACTTCGCGCCCCGCGAATAAGCGCTAAATTGCAGAAATACGATCTTAGCAAAACTGAAACTACTTACCAGGTTCAAAAGTTCAAGCTCATCATTAGTAGCCATTTCCTGTAGTGCTTCCTGAGGGGCCCCTCCAGAGTTCAGTTGCCTACTTGCAACTATTATGTGACCCTGCTCTGACCCTCAGAATAGTTACACATATGCCACAAAGGTCCTGAATTACAGCTAAGGGAGACAAGCAGGAGCCAGGCTGGAAGTTCAAATCCAGTGACACATTAATCAGCCCCTAATTCATTATTGTCAGTTGGGGCAGGGCAGGTGTTGTAACTAATTTTGCAACAATTAAAGCACTTAGCAAGTGCAAAAGATCACTAATCAGGAAGCACTAAGGAAGCAGGTGCCAGCTAAAAAATTATTCTGTGACACATTAATCAGCCCCAAATTAATTCAGGTCACTTGAGGCAGGGAAGGTGTGCTTTGCTTTGCCACAATAATGTACACTGGACAACCAGAGGGTGCTGTGATGAAACAGAGGGTGGCATGGGTGAGCCAGAGGGTGGCATGTGGTGACAGAGGGTGGCAGTGATGAAGAAAAGTGTCCCAAACAGGCTGGACACGTAGAAACAACAAGTTCGCAAAACTTGCGACCCAACAGGTAAGTTCGCGTTTGCGAAATTGTACAAAAACCCTCGCGACCTGGCAGAAACCCGCGCGAACACAAAAAAAAAATTCGCGAGAATTCGCGGATTTTGCGGATTGCGAGTTCGCAAATCCGCAAAATTCGCGAACGCGAGATTCGCAAAATTCGCCCATGACTAGGCGGCATTTCCGAGGATAGACCCGTGGCACCTCCAGGATGAAACCATAAGAGATAAACTTCGGGAGGGCTCCCAGCTGTTCTTCAAAGAGAACCAGGGGTCTGTTGAGTCCCACCTCACGTTATGTGAAGCATACAAGACAATTCTGAGAGAACAGTTCCAGGCCCTAATTGGGGCCAAATAGAAAGAGGAGTCCCTACAGATCAGGCAGTTAGAAGAGGAGATAAAAGATCTTGAGCGAGGCCCCGGCGCTGCGTCCGCACTGGATTGCTGACATATATTGGCCCTTAAACAGAAAGAACTCCGGGCACTGGCTGAGAGTGAGACGCAAGCCTATTCCCTTTCCACGCAACACCAGATTTACGATATAGGAGATAAAGCCCTGAAGCTCCTGGCGTGGCTTGAACGTAGGGACAATGAGAGTTCCTGGGTGGCGGAGGTACGAGACAAGACAGGCTCACTAGCATCCAATAGCACGGATATAGCGGAAGCGTTTGTGTCCCACTTTGAGGGGTCTACACCCTGGTCTGCACCAGGACGGAACAAGATTGTGCGGAGTTCCTGAAAGACTTTGAGCTGGCTACACTGTCTCGTGAACAAAGAGATCAACTAGAGGCAGACTTCATGGGAGAGGAAATAGGGGATGCCCTCAATTCCCTCCAATCTGGGAAAGCACAGGGACCAAATGGGCTCCCAGTAGAGATATTCAAGCGGCAGGCGAACATCATCACAGGCCCCTTCCTCCAGATGTATCGGGAAGCGCGAAAGGTGGGAAGGCTCCCGCCCGATCAGAAGAAAGCCACGACTGGAGTGATCCATTAAACAGGCAAGCTAGCAGATCAATGCTCTTCTTACCGGCCAATCTCGCTTATCAATGTCGAAGCAAAAGTCTTAGCTAAGGCCCTGGCAGATAGGCTGCTCCCGGTTTTATCAGATCTCGTGCATGTTGACCAGTCAGGATTCATGCAGCGCAGGAGTACCAACCATAATCTACGCCGCCTATATTGCGTATTATACATGACAGAAGATGTGGGGGACACTCAGACTGCATTGATGGCGCTGGACGCCTCGATGGCATTTGACAGCATCGAATGGCCCTACCTATTTATGGTTCTCCAACGACTAGGTTTTGTCCTGACATTTTTCAGCTGGGTGCATCTCCTCTTCGAGTAACCGGTGGCGAAAGTGAGAGGTAACGGGACGGTGCCCAGAGCCTTCCCACTCCAAAGGGGGACGAGACAAGGATGTCCCTTGTTCCCCCTCCTGTTCGCCTTGGCCCTAGAGCAGCTGGCCCACTGGATCAGGAGGGACAGGTCATTCTGGAGTCTGGCACTGAATGACAATTGGGAAGAGCATATCTCTTTCTACGCGGACGATATTGTCTTATACATGGCTAGGCCATTCCATTCAATGGCGCAGGCGCTGCATCTCTTTGAACTATTCGGGAGCTACTCAGGATAAACTATTAATAGGGCGAAGTCTGTGATCCCCTCGCTCTCTGGTCCTCCCCCATGGATCTCATCTAGGTGCCCTGCCTCAATCGCTGTAGACAGGTTCAAATACTTGGGGGTGTACATCACCAGGGATAGGACTGAGTTCCACACCAAAATCTGGAGCCCCAACTGATGCGCCTGGTAACTGATGTGTGTCACTGGTGGACGCTACCTCCCACTCATGGGACGAGCGGCACTGTTTAAGATGCTAGCATAGCCTAGACTCCTTTATGTCTTACAAAACACGCCATACCCGATTCCGACTAAGCAGGATTCATAGATTACTCCACGGCCTTTGACAAGGTGGATCGTCCTCTGCTGTGGAGAAAGTTATTGGACCTGGGCATGCCATCTGAACTCTTAGACTTGGTCCGAGAGCTCCACTCTGACACTTGGTGCAAAGTGCTTTTGGGAGGGGAAAGGGGCCTCTACCAAGCTATCCCGTCTGCCAATGGGCTAAAGCAAGGTTGTTTGCTGGCACCACTATTGTTTTCCTTATACTTAGCTGATCTTCCACAAACTCTTTCGTCAAGTGTTGGCATTGCCCCGACCTTGGGGGGCAAACCGATAGCATGTCTGTTATATGCAGACGACATACTAATTTTGGATTTGACCCCCACTGAACTGAACAATCGGCTGCAAGCTCTTCACGGATTTGCAGAAACACATCATTTAAGGATAAATGTATCCAATAGTAAAGTTATGTGTTTAGTAGGAAGGAAAAAAGAAAAATATGGGAGTTTTTTCTGGAATATAGGGGGCCTTGGATTGGAAGTTGTCGAATCTTATACTTTTTGGGGGAAAATAATTTCTAGCACACTGAGTGATAAGGGCCATATAGCCAACAATGTTCAGAAGGCAATGTCTCACGAGAGGGGATTAAATACCCTCTATAGATCCACTGGCCAGAGGCATTTTGCCTACCTATTGGAGGTTTTCAGAGCTAAAGTCCCGTCCTCCTTACTATATGGCATAGAATTACTCTAAGTGGGCCAATGGGGCTTTCTGAACACCACAGAGGGGAAAATTCTACGGAAATTGTGTATGGTTAATACTGCATGTATAGCGGCTTTTAGGTTGGAATTCGGTATACGAAGTGCCTGGGTCCAGGGCCTTGCTGGGGTAGTACGGTGGGTCTCCAGCTTGGCGAATAGTGAACCTGGTACCCTTAGATATTTGATTTAAAAAGAACTTCTCGGACCCTTAAAAGAGTACACCACAATTGTAAAGAATTTTAGACTAGCAGTTAAACTACTGAAATTAGATGAATAGACATCTTTTCGTTATCTGCCTATCAGTTAAAACTGACTCTAAAATTGGCCTCATGGAATCTAAGTTTTGATCTAGACAAAGAGGCCTTCACGGCAAAAAGAGGTCCGCTACCAGTTATTAATCATTATCAAATTAGAATTCCTCAACCTTATATTTCCTGGAATCTTCCCCATGGGGTATGTCATTTCTTGTTTCTTCTGAGGCAGGACCTGCTCCCTTTAAATGTTCTACGGTCAAAATGGTATGGCTCATCAGTAATGTGTAATTTTTGCAACAAATTTAAACAGGATGTTAATCATGTGTTATTTGTTTGTCCGGCTCTAAAAAAACATCGCCTTAAATGGTTGAGACCTACTTGTGTAAGGCTAAATATTGCTTCGGCTTCTGCTCTTTTAGATGCTATTTGTAATCCACCAAATGAGAGGTTTTGCTGTACAATTTTTAACTTTTTAAAAAGTTTTATGGAAATATACTAGATTTGTTTTTTTGTATATTGTAATGCCATTGTTTTATGATTTTATGTGGACCTCTGTTATGAGTTCCAAAACATAAATAAAAATAAACTTGAAACTTGGATAAGGTGTTTACACGAATATCCCAGGCAGTGTGGACGCTGCTCTGGGATGGTGGTGACCCCAAGATTGCGCTGCGCAAGCTGACGAGAGGAGTGTATGATGAGGGGCTGGCCCTCCCAGACATACAATTGTACTATTGGGCCTCTCAGCTGCAGGTGGTCAACAACTGGGTGTATGCGGCTAGATCAGAATCGACATACAGAGTTGACCGGTTGGTAATGCCAGATGGAAACTGCGAGTCATTGCTCTATGCTCGTCAGCTAAGGAAGGACTGGCCCTCGCACACATGGGTGGTGGTTCAGTGTTGGAGAAAAGCAAACAAGTTCCTGGGGTGGGTGTGTTTCCTGACGGGTATAGCCCCTCTTTGGCTCGGTGCATAATTGGCAGAAGTGACTCAACTCAATGGCTTTCGGGGTTGGAAACTAATAGGCATCGAGTACTTGGGGAACCTATGGAAAGGGTGGGCCCCCCACTCCTTTGAATACCTGAAAAAAGAGTACGATCTTCATGACTCAAAACATTACCATTACTTACGTCTCATTCAAGCCCTATGCTCACACATACTGGGTGGCACGTCCATCCCGGAGTATTCCCCCATGGAAGATAGGCTGCTCCTTGATCCCATCTTATAGAAACCCACCTCCACTATCGTAAACTCATAAATAACATGCCTGACCCACTAGTGCCGTTGCAAGAGAGATGGGTGAGTGACATAGGTGCCCTGGAGGATGATGATTGGCAGGATGCCCTGCACAGCCACGTGAGATCGCAATTTGTGCCAGGGTCCGATTAGTGCATCTGAAAATTTTACATTGAGTACATTACCCTCGCACCCACTTGGATGCCTGGGGAAAGAGTCAGTCGGCCCTCTGTACATGGGGATGTCAAGGCAACGGCTCCTTCTACCATATACTATGGGAGTGCCCGGAGATATTGCCCTTCTGGACTAAGGTCACGGACACAATGGTGACTGTTGTGGATTCACCGGTATTGCTAGAGCCCAGGTGGTTATTGCTAATGATTAAGGGGGCCACTGATTGGTCCAGATATGAGGTCTGGCTAGCACAGGCAGCCGGGTTTGCGAAAAGAAATATAGCTAGTAGCTTGGGGGCACCGGCTCCTCCACAATTGGACCAGTAGTTGCGGGATCTGGACTGGTGCCAGAGAGCGGAGGAGACCATCTAGAAGTGTAGAGGTTGCTCTATAAAATGGAAAAAGATCTGGGGGCCTTGGCAAAAATACAGGGCGATGGGTGGTGGGGATGGACCAGGTTTTTAACAGTTGAATGTCCAGATTGTGTATATGCCAGCCTTACATTATATGGTGTAATGTCATTGTTTCACATGCTATATGAACAATATTCTGTACTGTCTGATACTATGAGCACAGTTAATTAAAAGATTTATTATAAAAAGAAAGTCCAAATTGGGGGCAGTTCTTTTAGTGTTCTTGCCTCCATGTTATGGAATACCCTCCCCTTGGTCCTCCGACAGGCTAAAACAGAGCTCTCCTTTAGAAAAAATCTTAAAACTAGTGTTTTTTTTAGGTATTTCCTGTTTTTTTCTGCAAGCCCCTGTTCATCCTGGTAGCTTTACCTAGTTAGCGCTGAGACACTTCTGTGTAAGTAGCCATTGCGCTTTACAGATCGCTTTATCATTATTATTATTAAGAATCTAACTAAAGAATAAGTTGCTCGGCATCGGTAATGATATTTCTTGTGGATACTCCACATAACTGCAGATTCGTCATCGCCCTCCAACCTCCCTGTTCTGTGGAATGGACTCTTTTTTTTATCTTAAAAGATCTCAGTACTAGAGATCTACAGTGCGTAACGGATTGCTACTGGGCTCCGCATCAGAGGGTGCAGATAATATTCAGAGAGAAACGTACCTCAGAGTGCATTGGTGGCGCCTAAGTATTCCTGTGAAGAAACAGGCTTTTGGCAGGTTCACCGAAACTTTTTGCCCCTTTTTCGACCACTAGGCACTGGTGTAATGGTTTTGAAATGCTCTGAGCCATGCTAGTCAGGACTTTGCATGTGCTTTAACCCTTTAAAAAGGTACATATTTAATTGGCCTAGACACAATTGGCATACCTTAACTTACTTGTAAGTACCTAGGGCCTGTAAGTTAGTGCCTCACGTGGAGTGCAGCCCTACTTGTGTCAACACAAGTGAGGTAAAGCAAAATTATGATTCCCAGCCGGCTATTGCTGATTGGCAGATCAACTTTAAACTGCCAACTCAACTTTGCCATTTCAAGCAATGGCAAAGCCCAAACCTTTCTTTTTCAATATTTGAAAGTCACCCCTTATGCAGGCCTACTGAGCCCTAAAGGCAGGGTGCATTTTATTAAAAAGGTGGATCTGTAGTTTCATGTTTTTAAGGTCCTAGCAGTAAAAATCAACAGTGTTGTTTTTACTATTAAAAGGAAGTAGCCCCATTGGCGAGTGCAGAGTTACAAGCTGACATCTCAGCCCTACAGCCGTCTGAATGGGACTGTTAAAGCTGGTACTAAGGTATCAAAAGAATCAGTGCATTAAATAAAATGTAATGGTTAGATCGAATTTAGTATTAAATCTTTTTTATTAAGCAGCAAAGGAATACATTGCATCTTGTACAGCCACCCGCACCTCCATGAGCACAGGGCGGCCAAGAACAGTTCAATAGCGTAAATACAGCTAATAGATGCTCCTTCTGTGAGCGTTAACACAGCAAGCTGCCTACAACCCATCCGGGCCGGCCGCATCATAAAGGCTGAAGTGCAGGTGCATGTGGCAATGATAATGAACACATGAATAAAAAGGGAAAACAAGAAGAAGGAAAAACTAACCCCTGCCCCCCACCCTCCTCCCACAACCACCCCCCTCCTTGTCCACAGAGCAAAAATAGCGACCATAAAGGATCATCTCTCTAATAGGTGCCATCAGTTGCAGAACTACCCGGGGTCTTGCGCTTGCGTGGCTGTGCCTTAGGTTCAGGGAGCGGGGTGTCCGCAAGGCGTAGCAGTCGCAGGTAGCGGGGGCAGCTCAGTTCTCGGAATTCTCCTGTCAGCAGGGTCAGAAACTGCCGCCAAAGTTCTGCAAATTCTACCCCCCTCCCTGCCTTACCAAGTGATAGTTTCTCCATTCCCAGGATCGCCCATAGCCTATGAAGCCAGCCGGTTTGTAAGGGAGGTTGGACGGCTCTCCAATGCGCTACAACATTTTGTATAGCTGCCCCTAGTGCGATCGCGATAAGCCTCCCTCTCCAGGATCTTAAGGGGTACATCAAAGCATTAGTAAGGCCCAGCAGGACATAAGCAGGGAACCTTGGTAGTTGAGTATCTAGATGTGTGTCTATAAAGTCTAGGATTGAGTTCCAATAAGGCTGAAGGCGGTCGCAGCTCCAAAGTAGGTGCTCCAAGGTTCCAAGCTCCCCGCACCCTCTCCAACAGCGGTCACTAACCCGGGGGTCCCATTGATGTAGTCGTTCGGGTGTGTGGTACCAGTAGGTGGCAACTTTGGTCATGGTTTCGGTAAGACCCGTGTGGTAGGCAGAATGCCTGGCTCTGTAGTATACCCCTTCCCATTCTTTGCGTGTGAGTTGTCTCCCCAAGTCCCTCTCCCAACTAACCCTCCCCGCGTTGTAGGTGTATATATTGGTGAGGAGCAGGTGCTGGTACAGATCTGAAATCAGTTTTTTATCGGAGGTACCTGTCAGTAGCCACTTCTCGTATGAGGAGAGTGGGCGCTGGGCCCCGGGTTGGATCGATGGCTGTAAAGCCCAGTGGCGGACTTGCAGGTAGGGCAAGCGATCTGTTTCCGGTATGCCATAGTCCTCCTTCACCTTCTGGAAGGGAAGGATGCCGTTAAGGTCGAACATATGTCCCACGTCCCTACACGGTGTCGTCCTCCACATCGCGAATGCCCGGGGGTCAAGAGAAGTCAGGGTTGTCGAAGATCGGTGTCATTGGTGAGGGGAAGGAAGTGAGCTCTCGCTTAACAGCCACTCTGTCCCATATATCCAGGACAGTGCTAGTGATCAGTGAGGTATAGAGGTTGGGGGGTTTATGACAGCGTGGCAAGAACGGGATGCCCTGGAGCAGACGACCTGCCACCGCCTGGTCCTGAAAGAGCCAGTGTTTGCCAGATTCCAGTTGGTGCCACTCCACCAAAGTGCGCAGCTGAGTCGCCTGAAAGTATAGAGTGAGGTTGGGCACGCCTACACCGCCATGTTCGGGGGGAGTGTAGCGATTGTATGCTTAAACCGCGGGCGACTACCGTTCCAGACAAAGCGCGCCAGGTCCGATTGTGTCCTCTGAAGCCATCCCGCCGGTGGGCATAGAGGGAGAGTCTGAAATACATAAAGAATCTGCGGCAGCAGAGTCATCTTGGCGGCTGCGATACGACCCAGCCAGGATAGGGTGAGGTGTTTCCACCTTCTGAGGTCGTCGCGAAGGCAGGAGCTGAGTCTAGTATAGTTGGCATCCGCGGTGGCTCGCACCGTTGGGGCCAACAAGACCCTAGGTAAGGGATGGTAGACGCTGACCACTGTAGGTCAAACTCAGGCTTGGCGTCCTCTAGTACCTCTGGCGACAGCGATATATTCAGGGCCTCTGATTTTGCCACGTTAATCATAAAGCCTGATGCCAGCGCAAAGGTGTGAAGCTCGATAAAAAGCGCTCGGAGGGATTGCATCGGGTTGGTCAGGGATAGTAAGATGTCATCAGTGTACAGACTGATCATGTGTGTGTCCCCGCCAAACGGGACGCCTGTGATGAGGTTATGTTGCCTAACCCGTTGTGCCAACGGCTCCATATAGAGCGCGAACAGGAGGGGAGAGAGCGGGAACCCCTGTCTAGTCCCTCTGCCAATTGAGAACCGTGGGGAGGTGTGGCCGTTAACCCGGACCGCCGCGTTTGGTTGGCGGTAACAATTAAATATACGGTTGCGAAGGGTTTCTCCTACCCCGAACCGCTGTAGCACCAGGTCCAGATAGGGCCAATGCACCCTATCGAATGCCTTCTCTGCATCGATAGTGAGGAGCATGTAGTCCGGTCTCGTCTGCGACCCAGCCTCAATGAGGTGGAGGACTTGTCTGGTGTTGTCGCTAGTCTGCCGTTGCGGGATGAAGCCCGCCTGATCGGGCTCCACCAGCTGCTTCATATATGGTGCTAGTCGACCTGCAAGGATGCCTGTGTAAAGCTTCAGGTCGATGTTCAACAGGGAGATTGGCCTGTATGACCTACATCGGGTGGGGTCCCGTCCGGGCTTGGGAATTACCGAGATAGCCGCTTCCAGCAGGTCCGGGGGAATGGCACCAGGCTGATCGAAGCTGTTAAAAAGGTCTCTCAGCAGCGGGGCCACTTGTGGGCTGAAGGTCTTATAGAAGGCCGCTGTGTAGCCGTCTGGGCCTGTTGATTTCCCCAATTTAAGGCAGGAAATTGCCGATATGACCTCCTCAAGGCCAATGGGCCTATCGAGGAATGTTGTCTGTGCCTCGTTTAGGGATGGGAGTGCTGCTCCCTGCAGGTAATCATGGCCATCCTGCAGGTCGAGGTGGTCCGCTGTATAAAGATTAGCGTAATAGTCTCCAAAGGCCGCAGCGATGGCCGCGTCTTCCGTGATGGGGGCACCGTGGCTAGGCTGGAGGGTTCGGATGTGTTGCCTTTGGGGCTGCTCCCGCAATCTGCTCGCTAGCAGTTTCCCGCAGCGGTCCCCTCCGGTATAGTACATGTGTCTGAGGCGCATGGCGGCATATTCCGCTACATCCTGGTCTAGGGCTGCCAACATTTTCCGCTCCGTGCATAGCTGACGCCACGCCAGTCCCGCCCCCGTGCGCTGGTGCATCTGTTCCAGTTCCGCTACTCGCTGAGTGAGTTCGGCTCTCTTCTGTGCGCGCTCTCTATTGTTAGCCGTAGCTATAGAGGTAAATTCACTGCGGAGGACCGCTTTAAGAGCTGCCCACTGTGTGGCTTTAGAGGTATCATCGTTGGCATTGTGGGTAAGGAACTGAGCAAGCACCGTCTTAATCCGTTCTAACTTGGTCGGAGTCTGCAAGTGGCCATCCCGCAGCCGCCAGTGCCATTGTGGGCCGGGCGTGGCCGAGACAAGGAAGGACGCCACCACC